>NC_135892.1:65853922-67053922 GCF_964194155.1 Cetorhinus maximus | reverse complement strand
CCACATGTCAGGTCACTTTTTATCTCTACTACAGCTACATATTACACTATTACATCCAAATTCCAATATTACAGAAAGTGTGAGTCTGAAAGCATGTGCAACATACTGGAGGATCTTTGTGAAGCATATACACTGACATTGTAGTAGTTAACTGCATGACTGAACCTTGAACCTTATAATTACTTAATATTGATTGACTCCAATTTAAAATTAGCTGACTAGATGGAACTTGGAGTCTTCACATATCAGCAAAATATTATTAATATCAGGCAAGGATCACAGACTATAATATTAATTGATTTTAAAATGTTCCTAACCTTTTTCTATAATGTCCTATTGGAAATTTGCATCTATGCGCCAATTCCCTTAATCAAACACGTTAATGATACTAGTATTTGCTTCACTATTGATTTCTTTTGTAATAGAATAGAACATTGCTCACATGTGTTTGTTATCTGAAGGTATTGTTAATAGAATCCAGTGACCTTTGTACATGTTGACCCTATCATAGGGTCTAAAGTGAGGTTGCCATGCCAGCCTTAGAATAGGGTCATAATTCAAATTTTTCAGATACTGAAGAACTTGTGTGTTTCTAATTAGGCTGAGCCTGCCCAGAATTAGGTTGGAGCCCAATTTGCATCAGCCTGAGCACAGATCTTGTCATAATTTCCAGGGTCAGCATCATTATAATATTTTGAGCAAGTTCCAGGCCTCAGAAATATCTCTGGTTGGGAGTATGTCTTTTTGAGAGGGTGGGGGTAAATAATGTGTTGCTACAAGATTCATCAGACTTGTTTTTACTCCAGCAAAAAAAATTTGAATAATCGCTTGGTAGTATAGAACTTGAGTATTGCTAAAAAAAAGAGACTTGCTGTTGAAGCTTTTCATCTTCCACTCATCAGGACAGATGCAAGAATGCCAAATTTCAAAGGGAGCTAAATTTATACAGAATTAGAAAAGGGGTGCTGATTGATCGGCTCTCATTGGTCGAGATGTTGCCATGGCAAATGCACCAGCGAACTATTGTCGCCCCCCCCCCGCCAAGTTTTTGTTTATTCAAAAAAGGTGCAATGTTTGAACATATTCCTTTTGCTTGCAGAGGACAGGCCCTTGCATATGAATATATGTAGCTTCTAGCAAGCTGAAGTGAGCTATATTGTGAGCCTGACTGATAATCTTAAATTTGTTGTTTGTATAATTCTTAGCACACTCAGGATTGTTCAGTAAGTGCTACCCAACCGCAGAATCACATCTAACATTAGACATTATGTTCTGAGTTTTGCAAGCACGGACTGGTTGAGTACAGTCAGTACTCCGTCTGTTGCGAACATCCACTAACAGAATGCTGCCATCAAGCCAAAAAGACATTTATCCTACTGCACAAATGAGTAATGTGGTATACGAATTTCAATGCCAATGAGATGCCAAGTACGTAGGTTGTACATCCCAATGACTGGCAGATTGTATCAAACACCATGTCCTTTTTCACAATAGGCAGAGTACTGACTGTACTCAACCAGCCCATGCTTACAAAACTCAGAAAATAATGCCGGATGCGTCCCTCTGTATTGGCGAATACCCTAGAGACAGTTGAAACTTCTAGGTCCCAGCCCTAAAGCTATCAGTTCCCATCTTTGCAGGGCCAGGACTAGAGTCAAGCCAGGGTTCACACATGTGTGATTCGCTAAGGCAGCTGACCATTTAAATCACTAGTTGCCTCCTCTGAAGTAGGATTTTGGAAGAACAGCGGTGTGGAATCTAGAGTGTGCAGATTAGATCAGGTAAGAGAAGATCTGAACTTGGTAGATTCTTTCGGATAGCCAGGGTACCCCTTTGGAGAGGTAAGGTACCCCTTTGGGATTGTTAAAGTGAACATAATTATGCACAAACCCATTGGAACTGTTAAGCTGTCAAAGAGCTGTCCAGCTGTTAAGGCACTGTCAAGCTGTCACAGAACTGTCCAGCTGCCAAGGAACTGTAAAAGAGCTGTCCAGCTGTCAAACCTATCCAGCAAGTGTCAAAGTTTTCAAAGCTGCTGAGGAAGTGTCAAAACTGTCAAGGAACTGTCCAAAGATACTTGGTGAGTTGGCATAAAGGGGGTAAGGGCATAGGGTGGTGGGTGGGGGGCATGGGTTGGCATGAGTTGGCACCAAGTTGCCATGGAGGGTATGGGGTGGGTAGAGGGGCATGGGTTGCCATAGGGGGTATTTGAGCAATGGGGTGAGTAGGGGTAGAAAGACATGGGTTGGTTTAGGTTGGCATGGATGGGGCATTGGGAATGTGTGGGGGATGACGGTGAGGTCTGGAAGGATGTTTCTTCCTGCACCCGGCAGCCTGTGCATTTGTTCCAGGGTTGCCCGCCTGCCCTGACTCATTTTTCAGCCCATATCCCCAAACCGAAAATCCAACCTGTGGGTGAACATTTTTAAAGGTCAGGTTCATTGAGCCAGGAACTCTCCCAAGTCAGCAAATATGACCCATGGACGAAAATCTGGGCCAGTGTATGACATTAGATGTGATTCCACAATTGGACAGCACCTGCTGAATGATCCCAAGTGTGCTAAGAATTACACTAACAACCAATTTAAGATTATCAGTCAGGCTCACAATGTAGCTCACTTACACTTGCTAGAAGCTACATATATTCATATTCAGGGACCTGTCCTCTGCAGGCAAAAGTAATATGTCCACACATTGTATCTTTTTTGAATAAATAAAAGCATGGGGGACAAATAGCTTGCAGGTGTATTTGCAATGACATCATCTCGACCAATCAGAGCCTACTTGCCAACCAATCAGCACCCCTTTTCAAATACAGTATAAATTGTTGTTCCCTTTAAAATTTGGGATTTTTACGGCTGTCTTGATAAGTGCAAGATGAAAAGATTTGACAGCAGGTCTCTTTTCTCAACAATAAAAAATGTTAAAGGCAAGAAAAAATTCTGAGAAGTCTGTAGGAGGGAAGAGTACCTCTAGGTCCACAGACGGAACACTGTTGTGCAAAGTGAGGCAGGAGGGGGATACCGGCTTTGCATGCTGGAATCACAAGGGGAGCTGCTTGGGTTAACAGAAGAAGGTCACTAGCATAACATGGCATTACTTGATCAGCCTTTACATGGCTAGGGAGTGCAAAATGACACTTAATTACCTAAAGAGATCAGGCAAGGTAAGGGAGCTGGTACACCTTCCATTATGGACTATGCTAAGTCTGCCACTTACAATGACCTCTCCCTCACACTTTATTAAAATGCTTCAATTGCTTATCTGGAATGCCCATGAGACAGTACAATGCTCTGGACATTTTGAACTTGTACTGGACGTGTTCCTTTACCACAACCTTATGTGCTTTTGCCCCATCAAAAGCTTTGCAAAGAATGTAATTGATTGGTACACATGCCCATTATGGTCAGCATGCTGGATTTTACTGCATGCCATTGGTACCCATTATCATTGCATTATTTTTCAGGAAAAAACCAGCCTTTGGCACTCGAGAGAAATCTATCCCTGGTAACAGCTCCCAAACCTTTAGTCCCCCATTCCCAATGAGGAAGAACCTTTGCAAATCCTGGAAGAGGAGGCCATAGTAATCTGGGCAGGCCATCAGAGATGGTGAACTGGGCGTATGCCAGATCTGGATTTGGGATGAGCTTCTCCTTTTCCTTCTCATCCTATTGCATGGAACATTAATGTCAGAAAACCTTGTCATAAAACCCTGATGTCATTCTTCTACTTATTTACTAGTGAACACTGCTCATCAGGATACAGGAACAACAATTGTATTTATATAGCACCTTTAAAGCAATAAAATCTCCCAAGGCACTTCACAATTGACACTGAATCAAATGAGATGCTATTAGGGCAGATGACCAAAAGCTTGATCAAAGAGTTGGGCCTTAAGAAGCGTGTTAAAGACAGAAAAAAAAGTGGAAAGGTTGAGGAAGGAAATTCCAGAGCTCTTGGCAGCTAAAGGCATGGCCGCCAGTGCTGAAGCAATTAAAATCGGGGATGCTGAAGAGGCCAGAATTAGATGAGCACAGATATCTCATGTAGACATAGGATTGGAAAAAATTACATTATTGGAGAGGTGAGGCCATAGAAGGATTGGGAACAAGGATGAGAATTTAACCAGAGCCAATGCAGGTCAGTGAGTAGAGGGGTGATGGGTGAACAGGACTTGGTGTCAAGATTTCTCTCGTGTGCTAAAGGCTGTCTTTTTCTTTAAAAATATTGTAATGATAATGGGTACCATGGCATGCAGTAAAATCCAGGTGTTAACATGCTGACCATATTGGGCGTATATACTAATCAATGACATTCTTTGCAAAGCATTTGGTGGAGCAAATGCACATAAGGTTCTGGTGAAAGTACACATCCAGTACAGGCTCAGGATGTCAAGGGAACTGTACTGTCACATGGGCATTCCAGAAAAGCAACTGAAGCATTTAATAAAGTGTGAGTGAGAGCTCGAGATTATGGAGGCTAGAATATGGGAGACCGGTTGGGAATGCATTGAAATGATCAGGTTGAGGGGTAACAGTGGTATAAACGAGGGTTTCAGCAGCAGATGAACTGGGACAGGGGCAGAGTTGAATAATGTTAACAGAGGTGGTAATAGCTAGCCTTTGTGATGGTGTGGCAAAATAACTGAAAGTTCATCTTGAGATCAGTTGTAACAACAAGGTTGTGAACAGTCAGATTCAGCCTTGGACAGCTGCCAGTGCAATAGCCTCCAGCCCAGTTCATGTGACTGTACTAGCACTTCACATGCCTTCACTCACTATATTGCTGCCAAACACTGGCTGGAGATGCCCAGCCATGAAAGTTAGAGAATGAGAAAGAGGGGATATCAAATAGGCCTTAAGTGAGAAGTAATAGCTTTGAATGACACATTAGGAGGAAGATGTTATCTCAAGCTCAAGCTGTATAGTCGTGGCTGAGTAACCTGATGATCTGGATCTCATTGATCCTCTTTAAAAAGAACAATATTTGTAGAACATCAAGGATTAGTGCAGGCAAAGAAGATCTTAACAGGGTGTTGCAGACTGTAGTTTAGATGAAGGAATATTCTAGCAGAAGCCAGGAGGTTGGAGTACAATCTTTTAGAATGCAGCACATGATGGCAAAACAACTTCTCCCTGTTGCCTGCATATGTGGCAAAGTTACAGAGTCGGCTGCCAGAGGAACAGCACAAGAGGCTCAGCATGTAGCAGGAATCGTGGTGGGCGGGGGCACTTAATTTGGCGGGAGGCAAAAAGTCTGTTTCCTGACAGTTGGATAAACTGTTTGGATTTTGTTCTCCCAACTTTCACGGTGGGTTAAAGGCGGGTCGAGCGAATAATGTCAGAAACCACATTTGCATTCATTAGCATCTTGTATGCTAATTAAAAGGCCACCCTGCTGGAATTAAGTTTGTCCCCTAAATTAAGTTCCCTGCCAGCAGGAGTTTTGGATGTTCAGTTTTCTGACTGCATATAAATAGCGGGCACCTGGTGAGGTTCACCTCTTCTGCGACTTTGAGGTCAGTAGATGTTGCTTTCACCTTCCTGAGGACCTCGCATAACTTCACTCGAGTGCCATTAGCAAAAGCTGCACCAAGGCGGGACATGGGAGGCAGGTGAAGGCTGGAAGGAGGGGGAGAGTGGAAGGGTGGAGCGAAAGCTGGAAAGGGAAGGCAGGCTTACTGGGGAAGGTGGGGGTAGACGGTCCGGGGAAGGGGGAGGGGAGTGTCTTTCAGAGCAGGGTTGATGGTGTCAACGATGTGGTCCTGGGCCATGAACTCAGAGTACTGGTGATAAGAGGGAACAGTTGCAGTCAGAGGGGGAATGGGGTGTGGTAGGGTGGCAGGTCCAGGGCGAGGGTTTGTCGGTAAAGGTCTCATGGGGGTGGTCGTGGAGGGGGAAAAGACAGGTGGTTCAGATAACAGGAGGGGGCAGGGGCAGGGTGGACATGGGGATGGTAACAGGTGTCGGCTCTGAGGGGAGGGAAGGCATGTGGAGGTGGATTGTGATAGGGTCCAGGGTAATGGAGGGAGGTATAAGGGTGACAGAGGAATGCTGATATTGGGTTGGTCTTTGGTGATGGGGGGAAGCTGGTGGGTGACAGGGGGACGATAGAAGGTGGTGGAGCAAGTTTGTAAGCTGATGTGCACCATTTTTCCAAACTGACCTTGACCACGCAGTTAGTCAGTCAGTGAGATCCCTCAAAGTGGGTGGAGGGTTTTTTCGGGTGGGTGGAGTTCAATGTCAGCACAAGTAACTGACTAAAGGGACACCTTAATAATTATGAGGCAACTGGATGACAACAATTCTCAGTTGTGTTCTCTCTATGGTGAAGCCCATAGTTGCTGACTCATTGGTCTCATAACATCAAGATCCCAGCAAGGTGTGGAGCTGCTGTTCCTTCTGTGCCATTAGCCATCGGCTGCAGTCAGAGGCAGGGGTGAAGAGAGAGAGGGACGTAGATGCCTCCAAGGGGCATGATGACAGCCAGCTCACGACTCCAAACCGCCACCTCCCAGGTGAATGGTCATGGCCAACAAGGGCTCATGTGGTTAGTCTTTCTATGCTGCCAAGGCAATGGTCTCTCTACAGAGTCTCAAGGGTAATGGAGGCACGGAGGCTTCTTGCGCATGGCTCTCATCACCCTGGTCAAAGAACAATGTCTCCATACTCATTATTATATGAACAGGAGGAACACCCATCTCTATTCCTTCAGGATGTCCTTCACCTGGAAGGGATGGTATGGGGATGCCATGTCTAGATGGCCAGCCGAAGGGCTTAGCACTGGCCTTCTGGCTTTGAGATGGGGGGGAACCTGTAAAGGACATGCTCACTTCATGTATCACTTCAGTTTGTTCACACATCCACTGAGGCGTCATGATGCAGGTTGCAGGCTTCCCTGCCTTGGTAATGGCTCTCATCCAGATGAGAAGTAGGGCCTGTCTCCGGTTGACACAGGGCTAGGAGGAGCAAGGGCCTAAGCAGCAAGAGGCAGTGGGGCCTCTAGAAGGCCAAGGTGCTGCCGAGCAGGGTCCGCTGCAATGACGAGCTTTGGCCCTACCATGGGTATATTGCTGGCAGTGCTCTTATCTAGAGGTGAGCAAACAGCAATGCTGGAGGTGCCTTCATGTGTTCCGGGATGTGGTTGCTCACAACTGCCAACTTCTACAATATGTGCTGAGGCTGCAAGGACTCTGGAGGTGCCTTAACCTGCATTGAATGAATGGCTGTCTGGGTGCCCTTTAAACACTGTGCCTGGACCTTGGACCCCATGAGGTAATGGCAGGGCTGGCGACTTCCTGCCCGCTCTGCCATGGGATTTGCCGAGCTCCTTGCAGGTGCATAATTAATGAGCTGAACAGTAGAAAATTGCTTGTGTTCTGCAATCCCGCCGCCCAGTGGGAATCAAGCCGACTTTCCTGCCCACCACCGGACTTAAATTCCAGAACGCAATGTTCCATCCAAAGACTTAGCTCATGAGATGGAGTTCATCTCATTAACAGGATGTTCTGATTGGACTACAGTAGCCAGCCGCTTCATACACTCCTGCCATTGAATTATCTAAAGGGAACATAAGGTAGAGCAGACAAAGCTCTTATTTTACACCTTGCTTTCAAGGGAAAGCTGCGCTTTTAGGAACCTTGTTTCTCTGGGGGTTCCATGGTCAGGTTTTTTTTCATAAGGCAAAGTTCTATAGCATGCAGCACATAAAACTGATTCTAGAGAGCCTAGCTGGACGAGAAGTAGATTTAGGCACCCTGAAGCATGCCTTCAACATGCCAATGGCATGATTGGTTATTTCTATTGTGGGTGAATGCACCTCATTATGCCAATGCTTAGCTCATGTTCTGGGAAGCCACATAGGTGTCATCAGCCATGATCGCAGAGGACAGATCTAATCTGCAACATCTTTCTGGATCAAAGAATGTTGGTATCAGGGAAAGTCTTTAAACCATTGAAGCAGCTCCAGTGAAATGTGCATTCACATATATAAAATGGTGAAGAGTACAAAAAACCTTGCATTTATATAGTGCCTTTCATGACCACAGGTTATCCCAAAGGGGCTTTACAGCCAATGAAGAACTTTTTTGATATGTAGTCACTGTTGTAATGTAGAAAACACAGCCAGTAACAGCCTATCTGCATTTAGTGAGCTCCCACAAACAATAATGTGATAATGAGCAGGTAATCTGTCTTTTGATATTGCTAAATGTTGGCCAGATCACCAAAGTTAATTCCCAGCTCTTCTTCAAAATAGTGCTATTGGATCTTTTGCATCTACCTGAAAGAGCAAATGGGACCTCAATTTAATGTCTCATCCAAAAGGTGGCACCTCCAACAATGCAGCATTGGAGTGTCAGCCATGATTTTTGTCCTCAAGTTCTGGGGCGCAACTTGCAACTTGCACTATTAAATTGCAATGTACTGTGATGTTGCCTTCAGTTGTCCATGACTTGTTTAATGCATCTGTGCCTAGTTGATTGTCTAATCTTAACCGTGTCCCTGGCCTGGAATAGCTTAGAAGAACGTCTATGACCTTATCAGCTGCTGACAGTGCAGTGCCTGTGGTCTAAGTAGTGGTAGGACCATGTGCAACATGTGATAAATAAGCAAATGAAAGATTCTTTGTAAATTGAAGCCTCTTCAGGCACATCTCTTCTAACAAATGCAAGCACAAGGTAACTCTGCCAGTCGATTTCGGTATGTGCGTACTGCCTTGTGAATGCTGAGTTTCTGCTCAGCCACTCCTTCTTCTTCTAACAAATAAACAAATTCTTAATGGATAATTCATTTTGCCTGTATGGCGAAAATGGTACAATGTCCTGTGGCACAAAGCCAGTTACTCAGACAGTTGCGCATAAAACCTTGAAAAATTAGTCCAAAATAAACTTTAAACGGATGCTATAAATGCTGATACAAGGCTCTTTAAATTCTCTTATTTTTACTTCAGACACCTAACAACACTGGGTATTTTATACTAGCAAGGAGAAGAAGTCCTACAATTTATGAAAATGGAGTGTATGACACCGTGGTGCAATTTTTGCAGGCAACAGTTCAAAAATGACCGCTTCCTTTAGCCAAAAAATGGCTGTTTCCTTTAGCCAAAAGAGATGGGCACAAAAGTTGTGATCCTGTGTTACTAATCTTTACTCAAGTTTTAGATTTGTATTTTCTGAAATCAAGCAAACCTGATCAGGAAACCCAAGCTACAAAGTCTCTAGTTTGGAACGATTTGTGCTCCAAAAAATCTTCTGTTCCCTTTTCTGTCGAGGACTATGTTAGTCTTAATGCTAGTCTGCTAGTCTGTCAATTATTAAATAACTTCCAACAGTGGAATACTCAACAGGAAGTCTGTGTCAACTAAGGGCCACTTTAGAGATTTGGGTTAGTGCCCAACATTGCAAAAGCCAAAGCAGACATTTTAGTCATCAAAACAATTATATTTTTGAACTATTACACAAATAAACATCCAGATTCCTACTTTGAAAACTTTCTCAACATCCTGCAGAAGATAATGGAAATTCTGAAGACCACAACATTTAAGTGACTCCTAAAAACTGACCCCAGTAAAGAAGTTGGAACTCTAAACTTATAAATCAGAATTCCTCACGTCCATTCTCCATTTTTAAAGTTATCTGCATTAAAGTTAATGAACAGAGATCATAGTGTTGTTAAAACTAATTAAACTTCAGCTATTTTTATATGCCAACAACGTGAATAATGCTAGATTATTTAAAATTAACTTGGGAAGAATGTAAACAGATTTTGAGTTAATTTGTCATATTTTAATAACCCATTTGTCTTGCCAATGGATGCTGCAATAAGGGTCCATACTTACTGGGACACATATCCTGTCTTTTTAATTGCATGGCTGGAATTTTATGCTGCACATTGGGAGGCGTGCTCAGTTAAAGTTGGTGGCCTGCCTGCGGGCTTGGCGCAGGGGGACCCTCCTGTTTGGGCAACATGTGGCCCACAGTGGCCCTTCCCAGTGGCAGGGGCCATACCCCCACCCCCCTCACTGGAAAGACACCCCTGCCCTGCTAGGCACATTGCCATCGGTTGCGAAGTTTTACGCAACCCGACAATATTGCTCATTTTCAGCTTGACTTCCAATCCTGGCTGCAGCCGAAATGGACCAGTGCAGCCTCTCCTGGGTAGGCATAAGAGAAGATGGAGGCAGAGAGGACATGGCCTCTACCTTTTAAGAAACTAGTTGCTGTATTCAGGTAAGTTTTTAAAGCTCTCAAGTGTTTCAATGAGTTAGTGGATGAGTGCGTGGGTGAGTGGGTGGGTGAGTGGGCAGGTGAGTGAGTGGGTAAGTGAGTGGGTAGTTGGGTCAGGTTGGGGTGGTAGTCAGGTCAGTTGTGGTGCTCAGTTCAGTTACACTGGCTAATCACTGAGTTATACCAGATCTTAACTAGCCTAACATTTTCAGGATAAGTATTCAGGTAAGTCCCGTGTACCTGGCCCAAGTCATTGACACTGAAATCAGTGTCAGAAACTTTTGCATAACGTTCAGGGCAGTGTAAATCAGCCCATCGGAAGTTTAAACTTCCCAGGCAATTGCAGCATAAGTGCGTGTGCCAGGACTTCCTAAGGGTCCTGATGCACAACGGCAATTTAAGTCCCAATTTCGCTGTTCTGAACAAAGGAAGATTTGGGCCGATGTCAATGAGTGGCAGCATGCAGATGAGAAATAGGAGGGGACACCAGAGGTAACTGTGCAGGAGCAAGAACAGAATCCATTGCAGATGATTCTCTGGCCACGATTACATATATAAGAATGGAATAAGGTGAATGCAGTTCCACCCAACTGATTGATGGTGGAAAGGCATTGGAGGAAGATGGTGTGATCAATAATGTCAAAGGCTGCAGATAGGTCGAGAAGAATGAGGAGAGATAGTTTACCTTTGTCAGTCAAATAGGAAGTCATTTGTGACTTTCGGTGACAAGGGTGGAAACCTGATTGGAGGAATTTAAACATGGGGTTCCAGGAAAGCTGGATATGAATTTGGGAGGCGACAGTACGTTCACGGACGTTGGGTGGAAAGAGAGGTTGGAGATCGAGCGGGAGTTTGCAAGAATGGAGGGTCAAGGGTTTTTTTTCTAACTTAGTTACAATTTAACAATATGAATGAAGATAATACAAAATAGTATGTAATTCTTCCCTTTGATAACTTTTCCTGAAGATTGGCCTGGATGCAAATAAGAATTTTACTTTGTTGTCACACTGACCTTTTTGCTAAAATTATCAACAGGAAGATTTTGTAGGGGGGGGTGGGGGTGCAGGGGAGGTGAAGTGGGCTAAATTAAGGTAAAGTGGAGGTTGAGGGGAGATAAGGTGGAGTGTGAGGTTGGGGATAAATGGGGGGTGAGGGTGGTGGTTGAGGCAGTGAGGTAAGGGTGTGGGTGAAGGGGAGGTGATGTTAAGGGGTGATGTGCGTTAAGGGGTGAGTTAACTTTCGGGCATGGACAAAGGAGTGGGCTCTTCTCTGCACTATCACTGCTTAGACTCGTAGGCGGCCAGGCAATTTTCATGGTTCTTTGCCCTTAAATACGGCATTGCTTCTTCCCACATTTACCAGGAAAGATAGTTTGGTTCTTTTCATTAGCACTAAAGGAAATCTGTGACTTGGAGCAGCAAACGGATTAAAGCAGGGTGAGGCTACGTCCTGCAACCCGTATAACAGCTGTAACGTGTTCCTTCTTGGCTGGGATTTCCAGCCTTCCCGTTATGTTGATGGAAAATCTCTAGATTTTCCCGATGTTGATGCAATAACAAAGTTTGCATGAAGTACATTGGCCAGACCAATGACATGATTGCGTCAAATGTTGATAAGCACTTTTCAAGTATATTTACTGAAACTTCATTGCTAAAAGTGTTCCCGATAGCTTCAGCGTAGTTTGAAGTTTGGACCTTACTCCAGAAGGACGCTGGATTTACTGAAAACAAAACCCGCAATCGTTCAATGTTTCATCTAAGTTGGGCAATACTAACAGAATTCGAGCAATATACACACCTTGAATCAATTTAACGCAGACAGCAGGGGAGCGCAAAACAAACAGACCGTGGCTGCCTGAAAACACACCCCTTTTTCTGACATAAAACTAGTAGTCAGGTTTAAGCGTCGAGTTTGCCAGGGTTGTTCAGCGCCAACTGCAGCCTGAAGACGGATCAGTGAAGGCGGGAGAAGAGCTGCCCGCAGAGATCGCCCCCCGCTGCCTTGACCTGTTTCTCTGGTGGCCGCGGCCCGGTGCTGTGTGTATTGGCCTTCGATGGCTCACTTTGCGGAGGCGCGGGAACTGATGACCCCGAAGCGCACGGCGGTGGCGTTGGCCGCGGGGCTCGGAGTGGCGGCTGGAGTGGGGCTGGCAACGTTCGGGGTCAGACGTCTCCTGGACGCCTACCGACAAGGCCCCCCCAACACTACACTGGTCAAAGTGGCCGAAGTCTCCAGACTCTTCATTTACCCCGTCAAATCATGCAAAGGAATCCCCTTGACCGAGGTGGAGGTTACTGACTTGGGACTGAAGAAGGGCCCGCTGAGGGATAGGTATTCAAACACTTTATTCCGTTCTCTTAAACAAATAGAAGTTCTTGATTTTCCATTCTCTGCTTTGAAATGTTCTGTTGAGAATCGTATTTTGATATTTCAAGTGTCTGCCTTGCTAAGTTTGACCTTATATTTATTTTCACAAGGCACGGTTTGTTTGTTTTCAATAAACGTGGCATAATTTTCCTTTATGGTGATAACGGCGGCATTTTAACACCGTCACGAACAGAGCATGTCACAGTTTTTTGTTGAGTAATACTGTTAGGTATTTCATAAAGGATTATTCATCCGCTGGCGTATTAGTCACAACTCGTTCAAAGACATGCCGGGGAAACATTTGAACACAAATATCAGTTTTAGTTAAGATAATTTGGAAGGCTTTTGATTTGGAACAAAAGTCTTATTTTGGTATTTAGAACTTGACTAAAAGTGAATCCTTTGCGCCGTGGTTCACTCATTTGATCACCTCAGCGATTCTGCTACCCTTGTTCCTAAATACTTTGTGTGAGGTTTCAGTGAAAGTGACTGCCAGTATGGCCTATTCACCATCACTATTGTGCTGAATAATCTTCTTCACACCAGTGACTAACTCTAGACTGAAAATACCCCACTTTAAATGTGCCAAGGTCAAAGAGTTTTTTGAATGAAGGGAGAGGGGTAGCAACTTTTTGAAAGGAGCAGGGTAGTAGTGACTGAAAAAAAACAGGAAGACTTGCACCTACATTGCACTTTTCTTGACCACTGGACATCTCAAAGCAGTTTCCAGCCAATTAACTACTTTATGACATGTGGCTACTGTTGTAAGGGTGGAAATTTGGCAGCGAATATGTGCACAGCAAACTTCTGCAAAATGTGATAATGGCCAGGTAATGTGTTTTTGTGATTTTGCATAAGGAATAAATATTCTCCAGCGCACCAGGGATCATTCCTTGCTGTTTTTTGAAATAGTGCCATGGGATCTTTTACATCCACCCAATTAAGGTTAACATATCAGCCAGAAGTTGGCACCTCTAACAGTGCAGCGCTCTCAGAATGATCCTCCAATGCAGTACTATGTTGTGGGCTTGAGCAGTAGAATAGCAATAATCAAGGGTCAGAAGTGTAGAGGATGTGGCCTCAGACAAACAGCGAGAGAATATTGCCCAGATAAAGTGAAGCGCAGAGATTGGAAAGTGACGACAGGTATTTTGAATATAATGGTTGTGCAAGAATAAGAATGATGGGTGTGCAAACGTGGTGTTAAAGACTTGTGTTATTGAATTCAAGATTAATTAGTTTGTGAAGGATGGTGGAGAGCTCCAAGTAAAGAGAACATTTTGAGATCAATGCTTGAGGCAATGAAAGCATGAATTTGGGTTTTGGGGTGGGGTGGGGGGTAGCAGCAAGAAATGGGGGCACATGCAATATTCTAGAGGTGGAAAGATTGACTTGCCAAGGAAGTAGTACCATATTAGATAGGAGCAGACTAAGAAGGAGTATGAGGAATGCATAGACAGGTTTAGAATACATACATGTCAATGCCCAAAGAGTGGTGAATAAACTTGAGTTACAAGCACAAATATCCATTGAAAATTTGATGGAGGGAAATATTACAAACTTAAAAATGGTGAGGACTGGACACCTCATATTTAAAGAGACACAATGTTCAGAAAAGATAGGGCAGGAAGAAAGGGCATTGGGTAGCTGGGGAATGCATTGTATTGTTGGAAAGGGAGGATGTCCTTTAAGGGGCAAGAACAGATATACTGTTCTATATGGTTATGGTTCAGAATCAATAAAGGTAGTGTCATGCTACTGGGGGTATTCTGTATACCTCCAGATAGCGATTGTGAGAGAGATAGAGGAGCAAATGTGAAGGGAAATCATAGAGATGTGCAAAAATGATAGAATGGTGATGCTGGGAATTTTAATTACTCAAATATAAATTGGGATAATGCTGGACTGTAGGGAAAGAAGGGGGAGGAATTTCTGAAATGTGTTCAGGAGAACTTTGTTGACTAGTCGGTTCTCGGTCCAACAAGGAAGGAGGCATTGCTAGATCTGGTGCTGGGAATGAGGTGGGCCACGTGGGCCAAGTGTCTGTGGGGGAACACTGGGCAAGGGTGAATTTATATCATAACATTTAGCTTAGTAATGGAGAGAGCAAGGAACAACTAAAGTAGACCTTCCAAATTGGAAGAGGGCTAATTTTAATCAGATCGGTAGGGATCGAGCCAGGCTAAAATGGAACCAAAGATTGACAGGAAAATCTGTGATGGAACAATGGGTGATCTTTAGGGAGGAGATGTTTCAAGTAAAGGCTAGGCACAGTTCAAAAAGGGTGAACGATAGGGAAACTGCTCCAGGGCCCCTTGGATGGCAAGGAAGACAGAGAATACAATGAAACAAGAAAGACGGGTGTATAATGCATGTTGCGTGAATTCTTTAAGCAAGAATCAGGCCAAATACAATGAGTTGAAAGGGGAAGTGAAGAGGAAAATAAGACTGGTAAGGAGAGAATGTAAGATTGGAATGACAGTTAAGAACACAAAAGTCTGCTATTGACATGTAAATAGTAAGCAGGTAGTAGGAGGCAGTGTGGGTTCTATTAGGGACAAAGATGGTGATATACTTAGAGGCGCAGGGCAAGGCTTAATGAGTACTTTGTATCAGTGTTTATGAAGGGAGAGGATGCTGACAAAATATCAGTACGAGCAGAGACTGATAGTGGTAAATGGGCAGGATGAAAATTGTTACTAGGATGTACTGGAAAGGCTGACTTTGCTTAGAGTGAAAATCACCTGGTCCAGATGCCTTGCCTCCCAGGTTGCTAAAGGAAATGGGGTTGGAGATAGTAGAAGAGCTTCCCATAATATTCCAATCTTCCCTCGATATGGGGGAGTTGCCAGAGGAATGGAGAATAGCAAACAAGATAGCCTTGTTCAAAAATGGGTTTAAGGACATTACTAATAACTATAAGCTGGTCAGTTTAACATGAATGGTGGGTAAAGTCTTAGGAATAATAATCAGGGAAAAAAATCAATAGGCACTTGGAGAGGTTTGAGTTAATTAAGGAGAGCAAGCATGGATTCGTAAAAGGCAGATTATGCTTGATGAATCTAATTGAATTTTTTGGTGAAGTAACAGAAAGGGTGATGAAGGGAATGCGATAAATGTTGTCTATAAAGATCTTAAGAAAGCATTTGACAAAGTACTACATAAAAGTTTGGTTAGTGAAATTGAGATTCATGGAATAGGAGGTTCAGTGTTACCTTGGATAAAACATTGGCTTTAAAAAAATTGAGCAATGAAGTTTTTGGCTTTCCAATTGACATGGAAAGCAGTACGTCACAAGGATGGATCTGTTGGCTGACGAATGGCTGGAGCATGGGGGTTCATGTGATGAAATCTCCAGGAATATATTTGATTATAGTTGACAACCCTTTGAAGCACAAGGATGTCCACTGGAAATATGCTGGGCATCATAGTCCAAGTAGCGTTGGATGATGCTCCAGTAAACAAGGGGTAATGAACCAAATTTTGCAGGGAATTTAGGGAGTAGTGTGCTATTTGGATGACATGTTTATTTCAGTTCCAAACATTCAGATCCATGATGACAGGCTGAAAAAGGTGCTCCAATGCTTGGAAAAGCATGGAGTTTGGACAAAGGTATATAAATGCGAAATGTATCAAAACTCTGTAGAGTATTTGAGTCACAGGTTAGATAAAGATGGGTTACATGCTGCCAAGAGCAAAATTCAAGCAATAAGAAAGCTGTCACATGCTCAGAATATCTCTGAGCCCAGATCTTTTTGGGCTAAGCAAATTACTGTGGTAAATTCATACCAAATTTGGTAACCTTATTGCATCCGTTGATTGAACTCTTGGGGAAGAGTATTCTGTGGAATTGGACACATTAATTAGTGTGATAAAGCATTCCAGTTGTGTAAAGTTAATTGGTGGATGGTACAATGCTTGTACCTTACAGTGTATCCAAGAAGATTAAGCTAGCACATGATGCCTCTCCATGTGGAATAGGTGTGATCTCTCAAGTGTTGGATAATGGTGAGGAGAGACTGATTGCATTGTCCACATGCACCATCGGTGCCAGTGAGTGAAATTATGCTCAAATAGAATGTGAAGTATTGTCTTTGATTTTTGGAGTAAGAAGCTTTCATAAAACCTGCATGGTCACAGTTTCATGATCAAAACTGATCATAAGCCTCTGATCGCTATTTTGAATCCAAAGTCTCCAGCACCATTTTAGCTGCAGCTTGAATGCAGAGATGGGCTTTGATTTTGTCTGCTTATCAGTACGACATTAAGTACAGATGATCAGAAAATTATTGTAATGCTGGTGTGATGTTTAGATTACCATCCCCTCAGAGGTAAAGCCCAATAGGGAAGATTTGTTTTTCTTTTCACACATAGATGAGTTGTGAGTCACAGCAAATGACATTGGTCGAACCATTCATAGGGATCCTATATTGGTAAGGCTGTACAACTATATGGCTAACGGGTGGCCAACACAGATACTGGGTTTAGAAATCAGGCCATTTTTTATGTGTAAGAATGAGTTATCTGTTAATAAAGGTTGTGTTATATGGGGAGCCAGAGTTGCAATTCCTGAAAGGACCAGATCGCAGTTGCTATGTGATCTTCATGATCAACACTTAGGGATGAACTTGACAAAGAATCTAGTGAGAAGCTATCTTTGGTGGCCAGGGTTAGATAAGGACATAGAGGTCACAGTGGAGCAGTGCAGAGCATGTCAAGTTGTAGAAAAGAAGCTGCCATCGGTACCTTACCATGGAACTGACCAGCTAGATTTTGCAGAATTTGGAGGGCAATGACTAGTCATTGTGATAGATAGCACCGTCAGTGGAAGAGAAGCAATGCAGGCAGAACGAGAGTCACTAAGAGGGCGTTAGGACTATGGACTGCCATTGGATTGGTCCATGATTATGGCAAAGTACTGCAGTGGTTTGCCGTTGCCTTCTGCAGTATGCCTGATCAAGAAACTCTCCTGCTCTTGCCACCTGCAATTAGGCATATTGGAAGGATTTACAGGCTGATAATCAACCTGTTTGGCCACATTATGAATGCACCTTCCATGACCTTCAAGTCCTGAAGTGTGACCGGAACCCAGAGCTTCTGGCCCAGAGGCAGGGAAGCTACCACTCCATCACAAGACATAACAATGTTGCCTTTACTCATCTAACAATATTGTTGACTTACCTGTTGCATGGCCCATTGGTTTAAGACGTTTCTTGTTACAGTTTAACCAGATTCTTAATGCTAAATATTCTAATATGGTTTGCATAACATTCCATTCGATGATTCTATGAGAGGAATGGGACTAACTGAGTTGCTGTTGTAGTGATCCATCAGGGACACGACTGGCCAAATGGCCTCCTTTTGTGCTATAATCATTCTATAATTCTTTGAACATAACTTCCCCTATATTACAACAGTGACTACACTTGAAAACGTATTTTCATGTCTGTAAAGTATTTTGGGATGTTTTGAGGTAATGAAATGAGCTATATAAATGGAAGTCTTTTCACTTTGCTTTATAAATGGCTGAGGTTCACATGATACATGCTTTTTTATCTCACTTCAGTGGAAAATAGAATAAACAATATAAGTGGAATAGCAAAACTATTTTTGCTGAATCTCTGATAGTTTAAAAGTAAACATTAATAAGAACTGCCTCAGAGTAACCATCCTGAAGCACTATGCATCATTGAACAATTCAAAAAAAAATTCACAAAGTGACAATCACTTAAAAATCCTTAGTACTAATGTCTTTTTTGATGGTCTGCAACTATTTAACTTTCCATACCAGTGTGGATGCTCTGAAGAAATGGGCATGTCCTAAAAATTATAACATTAATGGAATGATTTCACTGCCTCCACCTACAGACTACATCACAAAAATTAACAGGAAAATAGTGGATTATTTCTGGTAGGATCAACAGGGTGTGAGACAATAGGTGAAGTTATTTGAAAATAAGATAGAAGGTAACCTAAAGAAAAAGGATCAAGAGCTTCCAGTGAGCACATAGCACCTTGTTATTCAATTAAGGGACTATTGGTGTAGCTTAGGGAAGAATTGCAAGTAGCACCTTGGGAAGTAATGGAAGATGAGTAAGCTTAACCTTTTGAAATAGGAACCTCTGAATTCTGAAAGATAGACCAGTATTAGTGATCAAGTGTATCTGGAGTGATCAAGTGTAAACTTAAAAATGTCTGGATTTGCTCCATTATGAAGTAATAAGGAGTTCTTGGTATATTGTGCGCACAATATAATTCTGTGTGGATAGAAAGGGTATTTACCATGTCAGAGATCTGTGCTTATGAACCTATTTTTTAATCTGAGTAATGGGATGTGAAACAAAATATTGTAAAATCTCCTTTTAAAATAGGAGTGGTGAATAGGCAACGAGTGAATATTTATTTGCATGAATAGCGGATTTGACAATTTAGGACCCAAAACCCATCTCGCCGATTTGTACTAATTTGTTTTAGCATGATTAAGAAACACGGGAAAAGGACGCATAGATGAGTTAAGTTAAAGAGAGTGGAAATTATGCTTGTTTTGAAATGTTGTTATATGGTTGTGAGAGGCTACATTTAAAACTGGTAAAAATACTTTACAACATGCACTTCATTTACACTTCATGCCTGAAGGACTGTGTGAGATTTCTGCTATGGAGATACTAATTATGTCAGAAAATATACACCTTTTCAGCAATGTAATATGATAAATAGCTTCAAAGCTCAGTTGGTTGAATACCCCATGAGTGACAAAACCTAAAACTACCACACAAATTGTTTAATCATATATGGACCCAGTGATTTGATACAGTCAGATCCACTAAAGCAGCATTTTCTCTGGCTAATGATTGCTTAAGCAAAAATTGCAGTAGGGCAAAAGAATGTGCTAGATCTAGAAATTTGCACAATGTAGCATCATACCAAATTGCTTGCTTTAATCATAGCCTATTTAAACTGCGTTTACATTTTCTCCCAAGGCAAGCAGGATGTGGGTTTTAAACAGGCTGTGCTATAAAGATAAATGACATGCTGTTTTGTGGCTTTTCATGCCCAGACTCTGTGCTATAGTACTTCTTTTAGATGAACCCAAGAACTCCTTGTAAGTATTTTTTTATCTTCTAGGCAGTGGCTTATAGTCGATGAGAAATGGAACATGATTACAGGCAGGGTGGAGCCTTCTTTGGTGCTCGTCACTGTATCCGATAAGAATGGCTTTCTGTGTCTTAATGCACCAGAAATGGAAGAGCTGAGGGTCCCTTTGAAACCATCAAAGTCAAATCCTGTGAAGATGTGCAGGTAACCTGTCCCGAGTTTACCATATTCCTGCAAATGTTTGTTGCTGTCCATTGCTACTGGTGGCCAAATAAGATTAAATGGTGTGCAATTTGAGTGCTTTGCTTCAAAGGAATCATTAAGCAGGCTTATCGGTTGTGAACTTTTAAAGGAGGAGAAAAAACACGATATGGAGGTGGACTTTGTAATGCAGTGCATTAGATCACTTTGCTGAAAGCAATTTTTGTTCTTCACCTTTGCCACCTGAGCTTAAACCTAATCAAGGCAAAGGTTTGCATAGGCTGGTGCATGATATTCTTTCTAAGATTTTCTAATTGTGATTAATTATGCTTGACTTTATGGCTCAATGGGACAAGTGTTATAGATTCAATTCTGGATTTTTATTCTATATTCTAAAACCGTAAAATATTAAGACCTACGATGACTGAAATGGCACCTGCTAAAAGGAAGAGCCTCACCGCAATAAAATTTGTTGTATGATAAGTTAAAGGGGTGGATTGTAACCTGATTGTATTATAGTGCAACAGAAAATAAAATTCTGGTTCATGATCACAGTTGCCAGCAGCATCCCCCAATGGGAGTACCTGCAATCTTAGAACAGTGTAGAAAGCTGTTGCTGGTTTACACTTTCAATTGGTTTTGATGGAAAAACACAAATAGATGAACTGTGAAACAGAATTTGATTACATCTATTTTTGAAGTAACGAGGGTGAGAATTCCTCTGGTCATTTTTACAGTATTGAATTCCAAATAGAGGAAATATTCACAATCAGGCTTACACATATGGACCAAAGGAATTCTTAACCCAAGATGGCATCAGATAAAATGCATTTGTATTACTTTTAAAACTTTTTTTTTGTAAAGAGTGTGGGGATGCAATATAGAAGGTAGAGATTGTGGCGACGAAGCTGCCCATTGGATCAGTACCTACTTAAGAAATAGCAGGGCTTTCCGACTGGTGTGCTATGAGCCTTCAATGAAACCAATATATCTAAAAGAAAAGGAACCATCTTTCCTGGACAGTGATAAGGTAATTTGTGACAGTATATGGCACAGATTTGAAATGTATGATTAAATTGCAACAGTCTTAAGCTTTGAACTTATCTTATAAGAAACAATTTTGAACTCGCCCTGGTCTTTGTGGACAGATAGGGGACTTGTACCTAGGCTTTTGCCTATGCTGATCTGTGACCAGCTGCTAAAATGTGCATGAGAATAAACTTTCCTCTGAACTTTCTGCTTGCTTTGGTCTTGAGCTTCCTCGCCACCCAATTTCAGTGCTAGAGCCGAGGATGGTAGTTCACCTTGTGGGGAATTGCCAGTGTTATCTGACACTGTGCTGCTATGTCTGCTCATTTTTGATTGTACAGTACTCAAAAATTTCTTCTTTGTTGTGAAGGATATATTGCTATTTTGAAATGTCATTCCACACCATTTTAATTTATATTCTTGTATAACATTTGGAGGGTAAATGTTTAATTGTATGTTAGGTTTCATTGCTTCACTACCTATGTGAAAATGGTACTTCAGTAATCCTGTACATGTACATTTTGTATATGGCCCTTTCAGAACTTCTGTCATTATCCCTCCACAAAAGAAACTCTGGACCTATCCGTCCCCTGCAACTATCGGTGCATGTCTAATTCCTCCTCCCTGTCTATGCCCTTATAAGCGGCATTGTCTGCCATCTCTATGCTCACAGCATACACAAGTCATGCTTCAATCTCCTCACTCTCATTTCTACCCTGCTTGGAGCATTGAGAGCACAATAGTTAAAGACAGCTGCAGAGTTTATCTTTCCTTTAACTTGGCATAAGACAGTGAATATAAGAAAGCAACATAAATAAGTGATTAATATAATTAAGTAATCATTTAAAGCACATCAAGGATGGCAGGACAGATGATGTGTCAAGGCATGTGGGAGCTCCTGGGTAACATTGTGATCCAGGGCAAACACGCCTGCAGTAAATCTTTGTGGTTTGAGGCCCATGCCAACTCAATGCCAACACATGACCCCCCAACCAACCCACATGGTCCCTCATTCTGCCCCTGCTAATGCATGCCACCCAAACATCCCCATGACCTTTCTTATTGTCCATGCCAAGTCAATACTAACTCATGCCTTTTCATCCATTGTATGCGCTATGCACATAACCAATGAGCCATATGATAACAATAGCAAGCGTGGAACTGCTGAGAGAAAGAAAAACACCCATTCATAAATCTTGTTTTGAAAAATGAAATGCTGTTCCTATAACCTGACAAAAGTGTCAATCATACAGACCATTAAAGTATCAGTAACAGAGGCTTCAAATGCTTCACACCTCTTAATGTTGTCCAAATAAATATTGAGCAGAATTTTACGGCCCTGTCGTGGTGGGGGCAGGGCCAGAAAATGCAGCGAAGTATTCAAAAGTCCATTGACTTCGGTGGGATTGGAAAATTACGCTGGTGGGAGGGGCTGTAAAATTCCACCCACTAAGCATTGACAAAAGAGATCACAGAAAGAACAACTTATGTGCTTGAAGATGTCAAGCAAGCAAAGTCAACAATTCACTTCACTTCACTTGTCAAAACAGAACCCCCTGCTGAATTAATGCTTTTATTGGTGTGGGCTCATGCTTGGCTGTGTTCTATCAAATGCCTTTTGAAAGTTCATATGTACAACATCTACTGCACTACCTTCATTATCCTTCCCTGTTGCTTCATCAAAGAACTCTCACAGGTTATTTGGAGATGTTTAGCCTTTAACAGCTTGTGTTGACTATCCCTTTTTGACCGATGCTTCCCCAAGAGAAAATTATTTTTTTCCTTGGTAATGTTCACTACTAGTTTTCCCACCACTTACAGTGCACTGAACTGCAGTTACTTGGATTGTCCTCCTTGTTTTGTATAGGGGTGTAAAATTTTAAATCATCTAATCTGCAGGCATCATTCCCATACCCCAGAAGGATTAAAAGACTGTGGTTTACAACATAATAAAGGCATAAGACATAAGAGAGTACGAGAGTGAACCTATCCATTAACATTTTATGTTTTAATGACTTTAACAATGTTTTCCAAATGTCTCCCTGAAAAGCCATGGACTTGAGATACCAGAGATAGCCTCTCACCCTCAGCTGGAGAGATTTAATAAATTAGTAGATTACAGCTCCCAGCGGACATCTATGCCTCTAACTCTCAAATATTTTTCATTGAAAGCAAGATTGTCCATTCTGAAGAATTTGTGATTTGCTATTTGTAATTACTATCCCCATTCTCCCATGCTGTCCTTGGGTGTAGAAGGATCCAAGGTAAATTGCCTCATGAAAGCCATTATTATTGCTGAAAAGAGAGACATGTTGCCAAAGCTTTATGTCTTGCACTCATCAGGGACAAGTGCAAGAATGACAAATTTCAAACAACTACAACAATATATACACTATAGGAGAAAAGGGTGTTGGTTAGCTGGCATGCCAACTCTGATTGACCAAGGCGTTGCCGTGGAGAAAGCAATGGGGAACCAGAGGCTCCCTAAGCTCCCTAGTAATTCAACAAGGCGCAAGGCTTGAACATATTCATTTTGTTTGTAGGGAACAGGTCCCTGCATATGGATGCATGTCACTTCTAAGGAGCATAAACGAGCCGCTTTGATTTCAACTGATTATCTTAAATTGGGCGTTAGTGTAGCCATTAGCATACTCAGGAGTGTTTAGCAAGTGCTGTCCAATTGTGGAATCACATCTAACGGTAGATATTTTGTTTTGGGTTTTACAAGTGCAGGCTGGTCAAGCACAGTCTGTACTCTGCCTATTGGGAACAACCAAGGAGCTTGCTGTTTGATTCACTCAGCCAATCGCTGGGGCCTACGGCCTATATACTTGGCATTGCACCAACTGTGAAATTTATTGCTCAACTGTGTGGTAGGCAGAATGTCCTTTTGAACTGATGGCGGCATCCTGTTAGTGGACAATACTACCCACATAGCCACTGCATAGTAGCAGCATGAAATGGCTTGCTTAACCTGTTGTTCAAAGCCATTGTTGGAAGCAATTACAGTAATCTGAATTTTTTTTGTATTAAGACATCAAAACAATATAAAGCAAATTTACGGAACAGAAAATTCTCACAAGACGGAACAACTATTCATGTTTGGAGGAAAGTTCTAAATTCAAGTTCTAAGCTGAAAGTTACTTGAGCAGTAAATTTCAACAACAAAGTACTTAACCAGAAATATTTGGTAAAGAAGGACAGAGCTGAAAATCCTTGACCCTTTCAGCACAACCATGCTGCAATTTCATTGCGAATGCTTTAGGGGGGTCATAAAACAGGGGAAAAGACGGTTTGGCTGGGAGTCAGCCATGCACAGAGGCTCCCGCAGGGCCTTGTATGGCGCTGAGCCTCTGCCCGCCCCTATTGATGCAGCGCCAGGGCAAGGGACACCCAATATCAGAAGCTCTTGTATTGCTGACTCTCAGAGAGATTCACTGTATCAGTAGCAACAATGGACTCGCCAGTTGAAGGCTAAAGTAAAAAAATAATTATTTTTCAGCAACTGCTTTGCAACCTCTTTACCTTTTGCACTAGGCTTACTGCAGAGCTTTTATGGAAGGGCCAGATGAGCAGTAGGGTGGTTGTGGGGGGGGGTTTGTCTCAGTGCCCTTGTGCCCCTAGAAGCGACAAGCTATGCTAGATTTACAGATCTGCGTGAGAGGCAGACCCCAGTATTGCTCCCCTGTGATGTTGGTGCATGTATAAACTTAAACTCCAGCTGTGGCAGTGTTAGAGGCCACCAGTGGACACAATTCTGCAGCAATTGCTGGGATTGTTGGTGCATGTATTCTGGAATTAAATCTTGAAGTTTAAACTTTTTGTCACTTATAAAAGCTACACTCTTAGGCAGATGGGACAGAATGCAGATTTGATATCCTAGGTATGGTGTTGCTAACCATGCCCATAAGATATACAGAGACAATTATTTATGCAACTTTTTTGTTTGCATTATGTGAAAGGAATACATTTATTTATCTCCCTGCATACAATGGGAAAGGAAAGTGCTATTTTGCAAAAAGCAGTCAAAAACACATTTTTTCAAACAGATATCTTACAGGCTTCTTCCCAAATATTTTAAGTGAAGATGTGCATCTCTTCCCCTTCCATGTCCAAACACCCCTTTGCAACAGTCTAATCCCTGACTCGCCATGAGTAATGCCATGAGATACCTGCTAGGATATATGAAACTCTTGCATCCAGTATATGCCCAATATATTTAAATTGAATAACCTTCTAAAAATTAAAATTAAAAAAAATCTGGAAAACTAGTCACTTCCTACAGTTTTTTTCTTTCTGTCTTTAATAGCATGGCCTCTTCCAAAGGGCTGGAGAGTTCCCTTAATGTTGCCCGCCTACAAACATATAATCTGCAGTCAACCTTTAGTTCACTGCAGAACATGCCTATTATATTGTATTTCCTTTATCATCGCTGGATTAAAATTCTGGAACTCACTCCATAACAACACAGGGGTCCACCTACATCACGTGGACTCCAGCGGTTCAAGAAGGCGACTCACCACCACCTTCACAAGGGCAATTAGGCATTGGCAATGAATGCTGGCTTTGCCAGAGAGATACATGTCCCATAAACAAATATATTTAAAAAAAATTTTCTCAAGAAGCTCCTAACCAATGGACTTAAAGGGACAGACCAGATTAAACGCAGCTAAATGTGATTGTGCTCTTAATTCCAAACTATAAGAAACTCTAAGGGAGGTTAGGTAGTTTGAAATACAAATTAATATCATAGTAGATATTAAGATTTAATAAATGTATTCTCTTAAGAGGCTGTAGAAGTCTCTCATTGCCCATGCGGATTTTCACTGTTCATTCGAGGGTATTAATAATGCATTGCCAACTTGAGTGAAAGGTTAAAATAATATCCTGCTCCTGTAAATCTCTCGTTTCTCCAATTTATCTCCTGTAGAAATCATTCACTGAAATGAGGTCTATCTTTTCTACTCCCTGTTGTAGACTGTCTACAATGATACCAGTTCCTGCATGATGATGTCGGAGGCGACTGTGGAAGATTTAAATACCAAGTTGGAGAAAAAGGTTAAAATGGAGAATTTCAGGCCTGTGGTAGTAGTGAAGGATTGCAAACCATATGCAGAGGTGAAGAGTTTACTTACATTTGCATGGAAATGAACAAAAATTAATGTGTACTCTGTACTTCATGTTTTAAAACCAATCAGTGGTGACCAGAGAATCTTGCAGAGAATATAGTGTTGTGCAAACGTGTTTTATTTCGAGGTTGCACCCAAAGCAGCATCAGCTTTTTTGCACTCTTAACTCGGAATCTGAAGGTGGTGGGTTCATATCCTACTTTGGAAACTTGGGGCAGAATTTTCTGGCTGACATGCGGGTGGCGGAGCCGGCACGTCAGTGCTTAAAATGTCGCGCGAGCACCCCGACGTCAGCGCGCGGCATCACGATATTTCAGTTGGCGGGCGCACACAGCAGTGGGACGCGTGCCCGCCATTAATTAAAGGCCTCGTTAAGGCCCTTAACTTGCCAATTGTCGACGATTTTGAGGGGCCCGTGCGAACTTCGGCTCGGCGAACGGGCCCAACAGGCAGGCGGGTAGGAGATTTTTTAATAAAACTCATGCACTGCTGGGATATGTGGACTCAGAGGGGTTGTTCATGTTTTTCATGAAGTATTTAATGCAGAAAGTGTTTCAAAGTTGCCTGTGTGATTGTTAACAGTTCACATCGATTTCCAAGAGCTTTTTGTGTACTTTGAAACCAGTCTGCAGACAGTTATCTTTCTTGGGCCTGCAGCTTTCCGGAGGCCTCCATTTAGCTTGGGTGTGGGTTCTGACATCTCCACTGGAGGCAGCTCCTCTGAGGAGGAAGGGAGGGATAAAATAAGGAGGAGGCCAGGAGTGGACAGTCAGCCTCCCGGGGAGCCACCTTTCGGAGGCCAGGCGCAGGCACAAGGGGCGCAGGGCTAAGAGGTTGTCCAAGGTGGAAGGGGCCACAGAAGACGCCACTATCCTGCTGCCAGGGTATACAGGCGGCGAAGCAGCTACCTCAATATGACTGAGATGCAGGAGGCTCCATCTCTCAAGGGAGACAGTCAACTATATTTGTCAGATGATTGGCCCTGAGATCTCCCCTAACTGTGTGGATGGACACCCCATGCCAGTGGCTCTGAAGTTCACAGCTGCCCTCAACTTCTATGCCTCTGGCTCCTTCCAGGGCTCGGTGGGTGATCTTTGCGGTGTCTCCCAATCAGCTGTGCACACTTGTGTCAAGCAGGTCACAGACACTTTGTTCAGACGGGCTTTGACCTTCATCCACTTCCGCTGCGACCAGGCAAGTCAGGCACAGCGAACCAGAGGCTTCGCGGCCATTGCTGGCTTCCCCCGCATCCAGGGTGCAATAGACTGCACACACGTGGCCATCATGGCGCCAGCAGGTGAGCCCAGTGCCTTCATCAACCGGAAGGGCTTCCACTCCATGAACGTGCAGATAGTGTGTGATCACAGGAAGCAGATTCTACAAGTTTGTGCAAGGTACCCAGGCAGCTCCCACAACGCCTACATCCTCAGACACTCCCAGGTGCCGGGGCTCTTCAGTGTTCCGGCTCAGCTGGATGGATGGCTGCAGGGTGACAAGGGCTATCCCCTCAGAAGGTGGCTCATGACGCCTCTCTGCCATCCAAGAACAGAAGCTGAGCAGCGCTACAATAGGTGCCAGGGCACCACAAGGGCTGTGGTGGAGAGAACCATCGGTCTTCTCAAGATGCACTTCCGCTGCCTGAACCATTCAGGGGCGCACTCCAGTACCCCCCAGATCGCATCTCTGTGATAGTGGTTGCATGCTGCGCTCTGCACATTCTTGCGCTGGAAAGGGGGGGATGCAGTTGACGATGAAGACCTTGACGCAGTGGATGAGGCTGCACATGATGAATCCAGCAGTGGCTCAGAGGATGAGGAAGCACAGAGCGATGATGAGGGGCAGCACGCCGACCCGCAATTACACCAAGGGGGCAGGGACACCCGGGACAATTTAATCCAATGAACCTTCAGCTAGCTCCACACACATGGATCAGCAGGACCAGCATTGCCTGGTGCTTCCAGACGTGGCACTTAGGTGCTACATCTTCCACCTCATCAGCTGCAACTAAGGGCTTAGTACAGAAACATCAATGTCCACTCCAACACTCATGAGATGTCTGTGAAAAAAACAAATGCAGCCCAAAGGAAACACCCTCAGCCATGGTCAGAATAGTGGACTTTATTCAGTCCAACATAAAACAGAAATGTCTCTATGACAAACACAAGTATTTGTTCCCTAATCTAAGGCCAACACAAAATCACCAGTGACATACCCGTGGAGTACCTTACGTGCATTATGCTTTCGTTTGCGGGTGCTATGTCTAGGTGCCGCTCCGTCGGTAGGAGTGGCTTGTGAGACTGCCTGCTGACTCTGCTGTCCTGTTGGCCTCAATGACCTTGGCGGGCGTCCTCTGGCCCATGGAGCCTGTGATGGACCCGCCTGGGAGGGAGTGGCCAGTTTCAGAACTGGCATCTCCTCAGTTGTCGCAGCCTCAACGGAAGCAACGTTGACTGGCAGAGGGGCGGAGGAGCTGCTGCCCTCATCCGGAGTGCCCTGAGAGGAGCTCGCAGTGACGACAGGCATTTGCTGCGCCGACATGAGGTCACACTGGACCTCCCTGCTCACCACAGATGCATGGGCACCGAGCGCTGACACTTGGTGCCCAGGACATCTCCCACATTGGGAATGACCACCTGTGGCCATTACTGCTGTGAGAGCTTGCAGGTCAGAGCATAACCCAATCAGAAGAGTCTCCATCTGATCGAACCCCCTCTCCATGAGAGTCGCCAATCTCTCAGTGGAGGAAGCATGAAGCTCTGCCCTGAGGTTCATGCCTTCACTTGCACTCTGGCTGGACTCCTCCATCGCAGAGACCAACTGAAGCATACCCTCATGCAACCCTGCCAGATGCAAACGTGATTCCTGCCGCTTGTCCTGCAGCTGCTGCATTGGTGACAACTCCAGAGGCACATCATCAGTGCCAGACTCAGCATGTGCCTGGTCCCCTGCAGCCCTCCGGCTGCTGGCGCCATCAGCACTCTCTGTCCGTGCCATCTCCTCCAGCGTTTGTGAAGTGCCCTCTCCACTGTGACCCGGGACACTAGCCGACGGTAAATTCCCCACCGAAGTGTTTATGTCTGCGCTGGTGCCTGGCTGGCTGAAATGATGTGCCACAAGTTGCATGTCTTGGGCCTCAGGTGTGGATTGGGGGGCTCCGGTGTCGTTGGGGGCGGCCATGCGGTGGTGATGCTGAAATTAACAACAAAGACAGTGCATCAGTTAGCGTACAGTCAGTTAAACCTTTCATCCCTTTCCCCCCCAGCCTCATAAGTCTCTCACCCTTCAAGAACCTAAGGAGACGAACATTGGTGGGGTGGAAAAGAGTCAAGAGGAGGCCCAAACATTGGATGCGCATACAGACGGGCTGGTCACAGGGCCTCAGGAATGCTACATGGCATGTTATGTGCCATTGGAGTGGGGAGAGTGCCTGACTTGGATGCATTGTGGCCTGGAGAGTTGCGGGGCTGAGGAAATATTGCAACCACTTGTGACATTTGCCGTGGAGCACAAGAGATTGAGAGGTCACATTATTGACCTTTATACTGTTATGAGGGGCATAGAACGGGTGGGCAGAAGGCAACATTTCCCCTTGGCGCAAGGACGAGTAACGTGGTGGCATTTATTTAAGTTGAGTGCCGTGAGGTTCACAGGTGAGGTGCTGAGGACCTTTTGGACAGAGTAATGTGGGGCGCACTGGCTGAAAGGGAGGTGGAGGTACCAACCCCCCTAAGATGCAAAACGTCTTTGGCTGTGCAGCAGCGATGCCTTGGCATGTTAGGCCATGGGGATAGTGATCACAAATGGGGTAAGGCAACTTTGGAAGGTGCTGGAGACGCAATTCCTCAAGGGGACGAGGGACCTTTGTGTATAACCCACACGTCAGAGTGTCTCAGTCTGTGAATGAGCAGTGTTGCAGCATTAACGATTGCAGCAACCATCAGTGGTTTGGATGGTGGGCACACAGAGTGGATGGGACTGTGGACCTCAAATACCTGGCCGCTGGACCCCAGCCTCACCGCCACCTGCCACCCTGGCCGCCTGCCTCCTCCCCAGCTCCATGGCCCGCTCCTCGAAGGTGGGTGAAGCGCTGGAGCAGGGCGTGCCCACCACCAGTCCTCTGGCGCTCCCTGAGATTGTGCTCAGTTTTTGCCTGCAGAACAGAGAAGAGCATTTATTGGGGCTGATTGCTCATGTAGTCTGCACACGCACACGCCACACCCCAACCACAGGGTCCCATCTGAGGCCTCCAGCGGCTCCTGTCCACACTACTGGTGATCAGTCCCCAGAAGATAGTACGGCTGCTCCCAACCCCCTCCCCCAACGGACACCTTGGACACATTCGGCGTCCATCACTTTGAATAACACACGGGCCTTAGCGCCCATGGCAAGGAGGCGCAACTAGGTGCGGTGCCGAGGCCAGCAGATGGCTCTTGGCCACGACACCTTGAGGCTCCCCTTCCACCATCTCATCACCATCAATAAGACATGTGCTGGAGTTGTGAATATGTGTCTAGCTGCCTCCCCTGCAGGTTGCCCCCAGACTACTCAAATGCGACAAACGCCAACATACGCTGCGGGGAGAACCCATCTTCTCCTCAACCACTAAGGCTGATGTAAGCATGGTCACTACCTGTTTGCCCACCCAGCGTGCGCCAAATGCCCAATGCAGTAATGACAGCAAGACGTGGGGGTGGGGGGGGAGGGGCTCAAAGGCTAAGGCTACCTGCTGGGTTAAATGGCCAAGGCCAACATGGTACTCACCCTTCCAGAGCGCAGCAAATCATTGAATCATTTGCGGCACTGCGTGCCTGTGCGCCGCACATCATCATGGACGCTTACTGCGTCACCCACCTCCTCCCACGCCTGCCTGGTGACATGGGAAGCCCTCCTCCTCCCATCCTCCGGATACAAAACATCTTGACGGCTGGACACCTCTTGGAGGAGGACAGCAAGGCAGGCATCAGAGAAGCGAGGGGCACACTGGACCCCTGCTGGCCTCTCCTGCAGCCTGCCCCCCTCCTCCTGCTCCTGTCCTCTGAGAGCAGCCCCTCTCTCTCTTCGAGTGGCCATGGTGCACTGCCTCAAGCAGGCTGCCTGGCCACTCGTTATACAGACTGCTGGCTCCCCATTGGAACCGGCGGTCTGAGCACGCCCGCCTCCGCGACTATTTTCCTGTTCTGCACGGGAGTCGCTAACCCGCTGGGCGGGCCTTAATTGGCCCGTCCGCACAAAATAGTGGCGCGGCCCGTTTCGGGCTTGCCCTCCCATCAAGGGCAAAATTCTGCCCTTGAGCACTGAATTTGGGCCAACAGTTTGTTGCATTACCGAGGGAGTGCTGCACTGTTTGAAGGGTTGTCCTTTGGATGAGGAGGCAAGATGGAGGTATTCAAAATCATGAAGTATCTTGATACAGTAAATAAAGAAATAGCACAAGGGTGACTAAACAAAGTACACAAATCTAAGGCAATTGGCAACAGAACCAGCGATGACATGAAGAAAGATTTTTATGCAACAAGTTGTTATAATCTGGAATGCGCTGTCTGAAAGTGTGGTAGAATGGGATTCAATGATAAATAATTATGCACAGAAATGCTGTAAAATATTCACTGTAATTACTTTCTCTGTTTTTAATTTTTAGGATACTTGGAAAGGTATACAGATTGGGACTGCAAAATTGCACCAAAGAATGTATTGCACAAGGTTTGTCCTTAGCCATTTCTCTTCATTTTCTTGCCTTATCAGCACTTGCTACACAATTTCTGCAGCCTATGGGAAGGAAGAGTATTATGTTTGGCTGAATGTGAGGAAGTGTGCATAAGCAGCAATGAACACTTAATGTCCAGCATCTCTCTTCCCTCCTCTTGATAACTGGCATTCTTCATTTGAATCTGTGTCTCACCGATCTTTCATGCTAGACATAGACTCTCCAATGCATCGTGTCATTGCATCACTGCTAGTCACTACTATCACCTTTTCCATGTTTTATATCCTAATGTGTTTACTTTTACTTCCTTTTAGATGCATTTTCACAACAGTAGATCCTGATACAGGAATCATAAACAGGAAGGAGCCACTGGAGACACTCAAGAGGTACATATAGGGCAGAACCTTTGGCTCGGTGAGCGGGGATGGGCCCCGCTCGCTGACGCGTAAAATGATGCGCGGTAATGTCGGGCTTGCGTCAGTCGGGCACCTTGTGTCATTCAGATCTTCAGTTCGGCGGGCGCGCAGCCAACTCCGCTGCACACCCGCCGAACTGTCAAAGGCCTATTAAGGCCATTTGAAAACTAATTTAAATAATTAAATGAGCTGCCCGTCCAACCTTAAGGTTGGTGGGCAGACAAAGAGCCCAGGCGGCCTTCGCATTTATTATGAAACCTCATCCATGGGCGGGATGAGGTTTCATGAAGGCTTTTAAAGTTTAATAAAAATTTGTAATAAAATTCATTGACATGTCCCAGCTCATGCGACACTGCCAGGGACAGGTCTTAAAATTTTTTTTTCTTTATTAAAATTTTCCAAAATCAAACTAATGTGTTTACTTTTACTTTACTCACTGTGCGCACATGCAAAAGAGTGCAGGCCCCGACTCAGCCTACCCCCACCGCCCGCACAGGGAGCGCACAGTGCTTCCGGGTGCGTGTCACGCTGGGCGGGCCTTAATTGGCCTGCCCACATAAAATGGCGGCGTGCAGCTGATCGCAGGCGTCGATTAGCTACGCGCCCGCCTGCGCCCGCTCCTGCCCAACCCCCCCTGACGAGGAGAAAATCCTCCCCATAAAGACGCATTAATGCAATCAGTTATCAACTAACTATGCACATACTTCCTTGATGTCTCAGTGAGCTTAGTCTGCTGAGCCATGTGGACGAGCAAGTTTCAGGATTGATACCTGGCCTGTGCTGAAATAGCTGCTGTCACATGGCTTTATAGCTGGCTTCTGTACTCGCTGTGTTAGGAAGGTAAAATGAGACGTGCTTTCTGCTCCTGATTGTTATCCAATAATCCCTGCTAGAATTCAGCCACTCTCTTGTACAGTTCCCACCACTTAAATTGTCCACATTTAAATTTGGCAAATATCGCTAACCATTTGCCATTCTTATTTATTGTCAAATTACAAAGTTGCTGCTTAAAGTGTGTAAACCCTGCAGTTATTTCAGGCAGACACAGGTGTTCAGTGAGTAGCTTGCATCTTGATGAGGTGCAATAACCTATTCTACTTTTTGGTTATGGAACCAAAAGGGAAATTAAGGACAAGGGAAGCTGGATGAAGTTGACTAATTTCTGTGGACAGCATCAAGCGCAAGTGAGGAGTCTTTGGTTTTTTGCCCTGTCCTATCAACGTGCAAATTATGCAGAACATTGCACTATAACCATGATGTACGTTGTACAACAGACAAGTACAGTGGGTTGAAATTATAGACCGCTGAGTTCCAATAGAACTATCCATATCCCAGATCCAAACAGGATAGTTGAGGTGTAATCAGTGACTAAAGAGATTAGCGGGCTTTAAATGGAAAATGTTAAAATATAAACCATTCAGGCAGCAAACAAATTGCATTAGCACTAAAATACATTATATGAAGTGGGGACTGCATCTTGCTCAACAGAAGGACAAGGGCAGCAGATGCATGGGAACACCACCACCACCCACAAGCTCCCCTCCAAGCCACACAGCATCCTGTCTAGGAACTATATTGCTGTTCCTTCACTCGCTGGGTCAAAATCCTGGAACTCCCTTCCTAACAGCACTGTGTGTGTACCTACATCACATGAACTGTAGTGGTCCAAGAAGGCAGCTCCACCAACTTCTCAAGGGCATTTAGGGATGGGCAGTAAATGCTGGGCTTGCCAACAACACCCACACCCTATGAAAGAATAAAAAACAAATATGAAACAATTTGTGTAGCTCCTTTAACATACTAAAGACACTAACCTAAAAATATAGGCCATTAATATCTGACATATGCATCTTATAGTAACAGTAAACATTGAATGTTGGACCGAATAAATCAGTTTTGCAACCAGTCAGAAAACATTCGCATAAACTAAGCTCACTGTCCATCCTCAATCTGTGCAAATCACTGTTGGGCTGAACAGACTGAGCGAGCTAACATTGCTTCAGTCTCAAACTTAAATCGCAAAAAGCTGGGGACTAGCCATTTGTGTTGTTTCCTCTGCTGTATGTCATTTTAGAGAACTAGGCTGAGCATGCTACAAATGAAGGCTTTGTCATACTGGCATGCTGTTTGAGGAGAGGGAATGGGGGCAACGAAAGAATGGATGCAGAATGAATCAGTGGAGAGGGAATGTATCAGGAAGCAAGGTATACTTGTGGGCCAGTGGGAGTTTTCATGCCCAGAAGAAACCTTAAAAAATTAAAAGAAAACTCTCTGGGATTCCTGTGGCATTGATCCTGCCTGTCACCAGCTTTCTTTCACTTGCTAGACTCTGTGAATTAGAACGTGACTTAGCCATTTAAATTAGAGGCCCTTTCAACTAAGGAGAACCCTCATACAAACATACAAACATACGAATTAGGAGCAGGAGTAGGCCATTCAGCCCCTTGAGCTCTGCCACTTGATAAGTTCATGGCTGATCTGGTTGTGGTTTCAACTCTACTTTTCTGTCTGCCCCCTACACCCTTTGAATCCCTTGTCAATAAAAGAATCTTTTAATCTAACTGAGCCTTAAATATATTCAATGACCTTGCCTGCACTGATCTCTGGTGAAGAGAATTACACAAACCAACAGCCTTCAGAAAAAAAATCTCCTCATCTCCATCTTAAATGGGAGACCCCTTATTTTTAAACTGTGTCCCCTAGTTCTAGTCTCTCCCACAAGAGGGAACATTCTCTCAACATCCACCCTGTTACAGAATCACAAAATTGTTACAGCTCATGCAAGGGTCCATGGGTGTAGAAAGCGCTCAGAAAATGGCACAAACTCTCCTGTCATCTTAATCCCCTGCCCGCATCATTCCCGCTGAGTGGAGGATAGGGAGGTTAAATACAACTTTTTGTTGTTAAACTTTTTCCTAGACTCATGCTTTCAGTTCCCGTTTGCAATCTTGAAAACATCTCAGTCTCTTTTCTAAAGAACACAAGTTTAGTATCCTTACCCTTTTCTCAAACTATAAATTTCTGATACTTGGAATCATCTTTGTTCCTTGCTTCTGTACCCGTCTCAAGGCAAATAATGCTCTTCCTACCATTATGTAATTGGAACTGTATAAAATACTCCAGATGGAGATTGAACAGTATGCAGCAGCAATATGACTTCTTTATATCTATAATTTATATGAATGTGTAGACTCTATCTAATGCTAAAGCACCCCAAAACCTTATATGCAATTTTATTGCCGTTAATTACTAGACTGGTGGTTTCACAGAATCTAAAACCTCTAGATCTTCTTTTACAATTTGAATCCTGCCCCATTTTTTCATGTTCTCTGTTTTGACTCCTTTTCCCATACTAGTAAATTTACATCTAACAGAGTGAATTCGTCTTTCATTCATTGCGCTAGTTTCCTAGAACTTGTAAATCTTATGAATTTTGTTGCTTTATATCTCGTTATCTATCACTTGTTTTAGAATGACCTGTAAAACCTAATAATTTTAATTTGCTCTGCCATTGCACAAGTTATTAATATGTCTGTCTAGCGTGTATCTGACATGCCCATAGGGTGTAAGTGAGTGCCCAATGTATCTGCAAAGTCAAAGCATGCTGATTGGTTGAAATTTCATGTTTGTTAAAAAGCAAGTATTCAAAAAACACACAGTACACTTCACCAGGGATCTAAGAATTCAAGGCCAAGAATAAGCAAAGCAGAAGAAAAGGATTAAGAAGCAGTAAGGGCAGAATTTTCAGGTCGGCAGGCGGGCTTGATCGGCAGGCCCGTGATCGGCTGGGAAACGGGCCACCGCCCGTGATTGGCCCATGCTGGGCCAATAAGGCCTGCCTGGCATGAAATGCGGCTCCCCAATGGTCGTGAAGGGGCAGGCGGGAGTGGGTGTCTGTCTGCTGCCAGGTCCAATGGCGACCTGCAGCCAATTTAAAAACGGCACAGGCTGCCACGGAAGAACGTCTCTTCTGCGTTTTCAATATTCAGGTTATGGAGTCAAGTGCGGCCGGACACAGCAAGCAGGAGGGCAAGTCAGGTGGGCGCTCGGCTCCCGCTTTTCAGTTGAGTGCCTCGCGGTCCTCCTGGAGGAGGTGGCTGCCAGGAGGGACACCCTTGTCCCCAGGGATGGGAGAAGGAGGCCACCGCACCTCACCAAGAGGGCATGGGAGGAGGTTGCAGCACTGGTTAACAGCCATGGCATGGTGCGGCGCATGTGGGTGCAGTGCCGGAAGAGGTTCAATGACCTGCTGCTCTCAGGAAGAGTGTGTACCGTGTTGGCATGGCTCAGTATGCAGAAGTGTTAAGGTGTTGTCGGCCCCCCCACCCCGCTCAGGAGTGCTAGAGCCTGAGTTTCAACTGTCAGTGATGCCGGATCTGGTCGAGGGGGTGAGCCCTGGCCGCTTGGACTGAGTGCCTTGCGGCTCATGGGCCACAACTCAGATGTGCCCTGCATGGTGTTCCTCAGCTGGGGTTGGCCAGGCTGCAATGGCGCTGAAGGTAGAGGGTGGACTAATCAATACTTCTCTGTCCATTCAGGAGAAGATGAGCCATAACCAATCAGAGAGGTCACATACAGGTGGAGGCCTGCCAACCTGCTGCTGCTCACCTGGTTTGAGCAGGGTGCCCTAGAGCTCCATGTGCTACTGGGCGTGGAGAAGTGGGGGTGCCAGACAAAGGTAAGAGTGCAGTGCACAGAGGTGGGAGTTTTGGATTGTGCAACCATTCTAGTGTAGTCTCTTCATTGATGAGAGCCTCAAACCTGGAGACCCCATTGATCATTGAAAGACGAGGGCACCATGATGCAGATCTCCATTGTCTCATCGGGGCACCTGGCATGCACAGTGACAGTGTGATGACTTTAACTAGTGACGTGTCCTTGTTCTCCCTTATACTCGCCAGCAGGCACTCGCTCTCTGGACCCCGAAGGGCCACCCCGATGCTGGAGGACCACTGGGCTTCATTTGCACCTGCGTCACACCTGCTCTCTGAACCAGGCACCAGTGCAGATACCAGCAGCGTGGGCATTAGATCGGCAGCTAGAATGTCGGTGCACATTGGTGAGGACACTTCACACTCGCTTGAGGTGCAGGTGGAGGCAGAGTGTGCCCAGGGCACCGGCAGTCAGAGGACTGCTGGGAACAGGGCGATGCTGGGTCAAAGGCAGATGATAAACCTCTGGAGTCGTCCATTAGGTGGCAGATGCTGGATGTCCAGTGGGATGTGCGGGAGGATCTGGCGGAGATCCATGGGGGCCTGCTTGCCATGGTCTCTGTTGTGGAGGAGTCCATGCGGAGCATGAGCATTGCGTTGACCCTCATGGCCTAGCGCACTGCCTTCTCCATTGAAAGAGTGGTGACTCTCATGGAGAGGCAGCTCCAGTGACAGAATCAAGGGTTCCTGGGGTTGCGCTCAGACTTGCAAGCCCTCACACAGGCAATGACTTCAGGTGGTCAGTGCCAGTGTGGAGATGGATGAGGCACCCAGTATCCCAGCTAGGTGCCCGTCCAGCAATGGTGAGCAGGGAGGCCCAGAGCGACCTCACATTGGCACATGAGCTGCTTGTTGTCTCTGTGGGCTCCTCTCAGGGCGCTCTGGATGATGACAGCAGCCTCTCCGCCCCTCCGCCATTGACCGTGGCATCTGGTGAGGTTGCGATGACTAGCGAGATGCCAGCCATGGCACTGGCCGCTCCCTCCCAGGTGGGGCCAGCACAGGCTCCACTGGCCAGAGGTCGACCGCCAAGGTCATCAAAGCCAACAAGACTGCAGAGTCAGCAGGCTGCCTTCAATGCCGCTGCCAGCGAGGGGGGACATCAAGATGTAGCACTCAGAAACATAAGTTAAAGGCACCATGAACACAAGAGCGACAGTGCACGAGTGATTTTCTGTTAATTTATGTTTGGTTTATATGTCTGCTGGTGTGGACATCAACACCAGCAATGGTAATGTCATTATGTATTCAACGTGACAATAACATTAAAATAGCTTTGGTTCTGATGGCTTGAGTATGCTTCACCTTTTTTCTTTCTGGTGCAGGGTATGCCAGTATGTAATGCTGGACATGAGTTGCTGGATACTTTATTGCACAAGCATTGAATGAACTTTGGGTGCAATGTAAAGGTCATTTCAGACATCCAGATTGGAGGCGCCAGCCCTGGCATGAGGTGGAAGCAGATCTTTGGCAGCCTAGCTGAAGGAGCGTTGGATCAAGGTATCCTTGCCTCCCTGAAGGTTACCGAGGTCTACCTCCATGCCCTCAGTGTTCTCCTCACTGTGCTCCTCTTCTGACTCACTACTGGATTCATCCACCTGTGGCCTGTGCAGCTGTGTCAAGATCCTTTTCCTCCAGTGGGTCCCCCCTTGCCAGTGTCAGATTGTGGAGAGTGCAGCATGCAACTACCATACCAGTGACACTCGGTCTAGGGGGTATTGTGTTGCACCCCCTGAATGGTCCAGGCATCAGAGGTGCATCTTGAGAAGACCTATGGTCCTCTCTACCACCGCCCTTGTGGCGGCATGACTCCTATTGTAACGCTTCTCTGCCTCTGTTCTTGGGTGGTGGAGAAGCGTCATAAACCACCTTTTCAATGGGTAGCCTTTGTCATCCAGCACCCACCTTGTCAATACATGCTGTTTTACGCTCCAGTTGGGCTGGAGCACTGAAGAGCCTGGGCACCTGGGAGTGTCTCAGGATGGAAGCGTCATGGGAGCTGCCAGGGTACCTTGCACAGACTTGCAGAATCTGCATCCTGTGGTCACACATTATTTGTACGTTCATGGAATGGAAGCCCTTCGTGTTGACGAAGGTACCTGACTGAGCCGCTGGCGCCTTGATAGCCACATGTGTGCAGTCGATGGCATCCTGGATGCGGGAGTACCCAGCAATCACTGCAAAGCCTCTGGCTCACTCAGCCTGGCTGGCCTCGTCCATATGATAAATAACTGTCAGTACCCACCTGAACAGAGCTTCTGTCACCAGCTTAATGCAACTGTGGACAGCTGATTGGGAGACTCCACACAGATCTCTCACTGACCCCTGGAAAGAACCGGAGGTATAGATGTTGAGGGCCATTGTGACCTTCAGAGCCACTGGCATGGGGTGTCCACCCACACAGTCGGAGGTGATCTCAGGCCCAATCATCTGACAAATGGAGGTCATGGTCTCCCTAGAGAGGTGGAGCCTCCATCGGCACTGCACCTCAGACATTGAGGTAGCTGCATGCCGCCTGTAAACCCTGGCAGCAGGATAATGGCATCTTCTGCGGCCCCTTCCACCTTAGACTCCCTGCTGGCCCTGCACCCCTTGTGCCTGCGCCTCTCCTCTCACAGGTTGCTCCCCTGGAAGCTGCATTGGGGCACCTAGCCTCCTCTCCCTTCTGCCCCTCTCTTCCTCCTCAGTGGAGGTGCCACCAACGGAGACCACAACCCCCTTTACCAGGGTAACAGAAGGCTGTCTGATACCTGGAAGGATCCACATGCTCTGAATCCTCCGGGGACCTTGGAGACACCAATAAGTGCTGAAATGAAACCTGGAAGTGCAAAGAATGAAGCCCCGAACAGTGATGAAGCTGCCAAGCACCAATAAGCAACCAGCAGCAAACTATCTCCAAAACTTTTCACTACTCACACTGGCAATGCTGCTGACCCTTTTTATCCTGCTCTTGGATAAGGTTTAGCAAATTATTGGCTGCCTGCCTGCCTGTTTTGCCCACGCAACGAGCGTGAAATCGCCCAGGCAATGTTAAATCAAGCTTAATTGCCATTTTAATGGCCTAAACTGGCCTCGTAACTGATGGTGGGCATGGTTCCGACTCCATGCACCCGCCAGCTGAAATATCGCACAAGTGTGTGATGACATCGGGACACTCACCTGACGTCATCACCCGCTGTTTTATGCTCGAGTGCATGCCCACCTGCTCAGCGAAACATTCTGCCCTAAGAGTACTTAGCAGATAACTTGCAAGACAATTATAAAGCTGCACACGTGCTGGTACTTTTGCATCAATGCTAAACAGTTCTGGGTGTGCATCAATATGAAAAAGCCAGCATCAGGATCCGAGTGTTGTGAGACCTCCTCCTGAAACCTCTTTCCATACTGCCTGGGTTTGGCACTGGGATTGTAACCAGAACACATGATTGTTGTCTGTCCAGAAATTATTGAAGGGAACATTGGATGGGGCCACAGCAAAAGTCCCATTTTGGAAAGGGATTCTGATAAAGTGTGATGGATTAAATAGATATCCAAATTTTTGAGTACAAAGATCTCGCAGCATGGGCATGTTAATAATCAGAAGTCATGTTCTAGACCCCTGGCTACGTGGGATGAAGAGCACAGCAACTCTACCGACAACCACAATCTAATTACAATGTAATCAAAGTAGCTTTCTTATTATTTTGGTAGGACTATTGTTTAATATGTTGGTGGCTAGATAAAGTGCAGCTGAACATTGCTGCCATGTTCTGCCTGAACAGGTTTCTTGAGCAGCATGTGAAGCATTGAGAAATTCAATAAGCTAATGCTTAATGTGAAGAGAGATAGGTTCCACTGAAATAGAAGTGTACATTCAGAAAACCAAACTATTTCCTTCATTGCAGGAAGGGATAAGGGTGCATAATCATCTTGTTTAAAAATTAGTAATGTATGCTATAACAGTAAGTATCTTCCCTGTTTATCTTTTGAGTTTTGGATTATCAAACTGGAATTTCTAAATTTCCCAAACTTGAACAAATAAAGGTTGAAAAAAATACAAAGAAAGAAACAAATAAGATAAAGATCTGAAGGAAGAAAACAATGTTGTGATCCCAGCTGAGGTTACCACTGGACAAGCCTGATCGCAGGGTGGAACCCAGTTTGATAGATCCGAACTTTTATTTGTTTGTTTAGACACGTGGAGAGGGGCTACTGAACATAAAGTCAGCTAAAGAACTTTCAATAAAAGCATAAAATATTTATTAAACAAGTAAAGATGAATCATATTACAATACTCCTTCACCCACATCTATACCTTTACAGATATATACAGATTTGTAAGTATAACATAAGTTACAAAAGCTATGTTATACTCTAATGTTCACAGTAAGTACAATCCATGTAAACCACTTGGCACCCTATGGTAGGACACACCACACTCTGAAACCAAGTGACAGATTCCACCTCAACCAGATTCTATGGATCTCTGCTCAACTGCTCCGGACGCTTGTCACACCATGAGCCAACCAGCCTCACTGAACTCTGTCTTTCACATGAGGGTTTCCAATCTCCACTCTCCAAGAACTTGTTTTGGAATCTTCTCCCAAACCGACACTTTCTCTCTGCAAGGGTTCCCCTCCAGGATTTCGAACTCTCTTTCTGATGTTCCTCTTCCCTGGGTCACCACATGCATTCAAGCTTTCTTCCACGGACTCTCTTTCATTGACTCAGCTGTCAACAGTATATCACTGCTTCACATGCCCATAGCAAAGAGTTACAGACCTTCATTTGCCTCTTTGGACTTTCTGACTTCTCACAGGCTTTTATCTCTTTAGGCTTAAAGCTTGGAGCCTTTCTCTGCTCCTCACTCTTAACCTCACTTATCAGGACCTCTTCCAGGTTCATGTTCTTTCTTTGACTAGAAGGCCTTGGGACTTTCCCCTGTTACACTCCCTTAGATTTGGGGACTTTCTTCTTTAGGTTGCGACTGACTATTTGTCCCTTTTTGCTCCAGTCTATCTCTGGCAGCTACTTTCAACCAACTTTAGCTTGGGACTGGCTATCTGCTCCTTCTAGGCTGCTTCTGCCTGGCAGCTGCCTTCAAAACTGAACTCAAAACTGCTGTTTCTAGTTTCTTCTGTGTATCTGTGGGCTTCTCTGGGCCCCCTGTTGCTAGGCAACAGCCCAGTTTTCTATTCTTGTGTTTGCTTAACTTATCTTACAGTCGTAAACCCTCATTAGAAATGCAGACACCTTTTAACTTGATCTTTTCTTAACACACAGATATGGAAATACAAATCAAACTTAAACATTAAAGCTAAAACTAATTCCTAACAATCTCAAATACAAATATAACTTACTTAAACTATCTCAATTTCCTAAAAACAAAAAATAAATGAAAGGAAAATTATAGAGAACACCATTACTAGATATAAATATAGGGTTACATATAGATACTTCTCTTCCCCAGATTTGTTTCACCCATGAGGAAGCACTCACCACCACTCCCATTTCTCTCTATTAATGTGTATGAAGATCATTACTCAGGATTCCACCCATGCAGAAGAGTATGAACAGACTGCCATGCATTTCTTTTGCTGTTAGCTTGGTGATGTTACTTTCTTAAACAAAATGATAAGCAAAAGTATGAGACTTTCCAAATTGAAGATTGGATGGATGACTGAAAATCCAATGGTCAAGCCTGTCAGTTTTCTATGCCAGCGAAGGAGTCCACACAACCCTCTGGTTCTTTTCAATTATGTATACCATGATTTTACTCTTGATTTCATGACTTTTTTAAGTGACTAAATTCAGTAGAACTCAGATATTTTTGCACCCTTTTTGTTCAGTTTGGTCTTCGTGTGCTGCAGAATCATTATCAAATTACTTTTGATCACTGTCCTTAATTAAAAATCAACAATTGCCTTCAATGTGCTGGATTCGGCATCCTGATGAAGTGTGATGGTTTAAAATGTCCAGATTTTTGTTGTGAAAGGAAAGTGGGTCAGACCTGGCAGATGGCTGTAACAAGACTTGGCTTTCCCATTTCCTTCAGCCCATTAGGTACCAGTGGGTGGAAATAAATTACTGACTGCCATTCACCTTTGGAAAAAATTACCAACTGAAGCCTGAAAATCTGCGTGCCCTCAGTTTCCTGGCTCCTTTATCTTATTATTCATTTAAGGGATCTGGGCGTCACTGGCTAGGCCAGCATTTATTGCCCATGCATAATTGTCTTTGAGAGGGTGATGATGAGCTGCTTTCTTCAACCGCTGCAATCCCACAGGGCTGTTGGGGAGAGAGCTCCAGGATTTTGATCCTGCGACAGTGAAGGAACAGTGATATATTTCCAAGTCAGGATGGTAAATGGCTTGGAGTGGAACTTCCAGGTGGTGGTGTTCCTGTGTGTCTACTGCCCTTGTCCTTCTAGACAGTAGCGGGCATGGGTTTGGAAGATGCTGTTTTAGGAGACTTGGAGAGTTCCTGCAGTGCACCTTGTTTTTTAAAATATTTATTCACGGGATGTGGGCTTCACTGGCTGGGTCAGCATTTATTGCCCATCCCTAATTGCCCTTGAGAAGCTGGTGGTAAGCAGCCGCCTTGAACTGCTGCAGTCCATATGGTGAAGGAACATCAAAGGAAGGGAGTTCCAGGATTTTGACGCAGCGACAGTAAAGGAACAGCGATATATTTCCAAGTCAGGATGCTGAGTGACTTGGAGTGGAACTTCCAGGAGGCGGTGTTCCCATCTGTCTGCTGCCCTTGTCCTTCTAGATGGTAGTGGTCGTGGGTTTGGAAGGTGCTGTCTAAGGAGCCTTGGTGAATTCCTGCAGTGCATCTTGCAGATGGTACACACTGCTGCTACTGTGCATTGGTGGTGGAGGGAGTGAATGTTTGTGGATGTGGTGCCAATCAAGTGGGCTGCATTGTCCTGGATTGTGTCAAGCTTCTTGAGTGTTGTGGGAGCTGCACTCATCCAGGCAAGTGGAGAGTATTCCATCACACTCCTGACTTGTGCCTTGTAGATGGTGGGCAGGCTTTAGGGAGTCAAGAGATGAGCTACTCTTCGCAGAATTCCTAGCCTCTGACCTGCTTTTGTAACCACAGTATTTACATGGCTAGTCCAGTTCAGTTTCTAGTCAGTGGTCATCTCCAGGATGTTGATAGTGGGGATTTCAGCGATGGTAATGCCACTGAATGTCAAGGGGTGATGGTTAGATTCTCTCTTGTTGGAGATGGTCATCGCCTGGCACTTGTTTGGCGCAAATGTTACTTGCCACTTGACAGCCCAAGCCTGGATATTGTCCAGGTCTTGCTGCATTTTCAGATGGACTGTTTTAGTATCTGAGGAGTTGTGAATGGTACTGAACATTGTGCAATCATCAGCAAACATCCCCACTGACCTTATGATGGAAGGAGGGTCATTGATGAATCAACTAAAGATGGTTGAGCCTAGGACACGACCCTGAGGAACTCCTGCAGTGATGTCTTGGAACTGAAATAATTGATCTCCAACAACCATCTTCCTTTATGCTAGGTATGACTCCAACCAGCGGAGAGTTTTCTCCCTGATTCCCATTGACCCCGGTTTTGCTAGGGCTCCTTAATGCTACACTCGATCAAATGCTGTCTTGATGTCAAGGGCAGTCACTCTCACTTCACCTCTGGGGTTCAGCTTTTTTGTCCATGTTTGAACCAAGGCTGTAATGAGGTCAGGAGCTGAATGACCATGGTAGAACCCAAACTGAGTGTCAGTGAGCAGGTTATTGCTAAGCAAATGCGGCTTGATAGTACTGTTGATGACCCCTCCCATCACTTTACTGATCATTGAGAGTAGACTGATGGGGCAGTAATTGGCCAGGTTGCATTTGTCCTGCTTTTTATCTTGGGCAATTTTCCACATTGCTAGGTAGATGCCAGTGTTGTACCTGTACTAGAACAGCTTGGCTAGGGGGCGCGGCAAGTTCTGGAGCACAAGTCTTCAGTACTATTGCTGGAATATTGTCAGAGCCCATAGCCTTTGCAGTATCCAGTGCCTTCAGCCATTTCGTGATATCATGTGGAGTGAATCGAATTGGCTGAAGACTGGCATCTGTGATGCTAGCGACCTCCAGAGGAGGCCGAAATGGATCATCCACTCGGCACTTCTGGCTGAAGATTGTTGCAAATGCTTCAGCCTTATCTTTTGCACTGATATGCTGGGCTCCCCCATCATTGAGGATAGGGGTATTTGTGGAGCCGCCTCTCCCAGTGAGTTTTTTAATTGTCTACCACTATTCATGACTGGATGTGGCAGAACTACAGAGCTTAGACATGATCTGTTCGTTGTGGATTCACTTAGCTCTGTCTATCACATGCCGCTTATGCTGTTTGGCATGCAAATAGTCCTGTGTTGTAGCTTCAGGTTGACACCTCATTTTTAGGTATGCCTGGTGCTGCTCCTGGTATGCCCTCCTGCACTCTTCATTGAACCAGGGCTGATCCCCTGGCTTGGTGGTAATGGTAGAGTGGGGGATATGCCGGGCCATGAGGTTACAGATTATGTTCGAGTACAATTCTGCTGCTGCTGATGACCCACAGCGCCTTGTGGATGTTCAGTCTCGAGTTGCTCGATCTATTCGAAATCTATCCCATTTAGCACAGTAGTTGTGCCACACAACACAATGGAGGGTATCCTCAATGTGAAGGCGGGACTTGGTCTCCACAAGGTCTGTGCGGTGGTCAGTTCTACTGATTCTGCCATGGACAGATGTATTTGCGGCAGGCAGGTTGGTGAAGATGAGGTCAAGTATGTTTTTCCCTCTTGTTGGTTGTTGTCTGATGATTCTTCCTGATTTGAGATCCCTTTTAAATTCTCTCCCTATTGGCCATGTGGAAAGACGTCGTAATATTTCATTTTCAGTTAATTTGCTTCACAATGATTCACACTGCTGCTGATGCACTGAAATGGAGACTGTGGGAATCAGAACATTGAAAGGCAGCCAATTAATACAGAAAATGAAGGGAAATGTCATAAAAAAACAGGAAGCTTAACAAAATGAGCTGGATTTCATTGCCCCCCCCCCCAGCTGGGCATATTTTTGGCTGGTGGGTGGCATGTAGAATATTACGGGTGACTAGCCTATTGCCTTCCCATCCACCCCTGATCTGGTCCCCAAAAAACGGTAGGTGGGTGGGTTCTGAAGTTGGCAGCCTGCCCTCCATTTTTAAGAAAATAATTAACAGGCAATTGCGCTTATTAATGAGCCAATTGACCCGAATCACACACTGCCCATGCCATAATATAGTTAACATGGGCAGGTGGGTGGGAGTGGGCAGGCTGTTTTGTAACCCAAGTGGTTAAAAGGTGGGAAGGAAGGGGGGGCGGTGTTATCTGCTTCAGGGCTCCCCTGTCTGCATCGGGGCACTCCTCCAAGATGATGCTCCCCACATTCGTGCCTCCCCATTTGACCTCCAAATCCATTCCCTCTCCCCTCGGGTGCCCGATCCCTTCCTGCCCTAAAAGCCTGGGACTTACCTTAGTCAATGATCCATTGCTCTTCTTCCCTGGGCCTGCTTGCAGTCCCAGATGTGACAACTACTGAGTTCTGATGCTGCTGGGACTGCTAGAGACTGAGAGGATTGAGGAGATTGATTGATTCCTCCACTGAGGGCTGGAAGTCCCACTGTCTGCTCGTTTAGGCTGTCTTCAGCAATTTATTGCTGAGGTGCGGCCTTTTCTTAAATTGGGGGGTTTGAAACCAACTTTTTTAACGGGTGTGGGGGTTTGGGTAAGGAATTCCCCCTCCCCCACTCCACAAGTTTCAGCCAGACGAAACAGAGGTGGAAAACTTGAGGAAATTCGGAGTGGAAAGGTTTGCCATATAATTTGGTACATTTTCACTTCATCAGCAATGGAATGGCTTCCATTTTTAAGAATCAGTATTACAGCAACCATAAGAAAATCTAGAGGAAGAAATGGCCAAGTTACCCATATAGCCCATTCTATCCATAGCTCATTTATTGTATCAGGGACTTTTCCTTTCACCCATCTGTTGATTCTTTATTTTAGGAAACTCCATATTCTTTCCCTTAGTTTTCCTAAACAAAATCAAACTATGCTTTTAAGGTTCTATTCCATCTTATTCTCTTCAGTGGCTTCCCTTTGAAAAAAAAGTTTTTTTATGCTAGCTAGACTGTTGGAATAATCTGTATCTATAATGTGCAAACTTTCTGTATAGCCAGTTGGCATGCTAACAATAATATTGTTAATGTTGCAATTCTTCCAGCAGCAATCAGGAATCAATTTTAACCTTTGCTTGCCTGTTGGCAACCAGGTGGGTGGGAAGTTAAAAATGGGCAGGTTACTTACCCTGTTGGAAATCTGCCCTTCCTTCCGCCCCAAGTTGAACCTGCAGGGTTCTACAGGTGGATAAGACACTTATCTAAAGCAGGCAGGAGCCTCATGAATTTATGCAAGCTGGGGCCCTATTATATCCTCAGTGGCATCTTGAGTGATGTTTGTGCAAGGAAGCTCCTGCGGATTTTCCGTCAGACTGAAGCAGATTGGCACCTAGTTGGAAGGACAGAAAGCCTTCCACGTAAGTCACAATATGTCCTTTGTGGCACCAAAAGAAGCAGAAGAGCTTTGAACCACACAAAAAAAGTCATAGCCTCCTTGTCCTGGTTTCCTTAGGGGTGTGAATAGATGACTTATTTTAGCAATAAAGTAGACGTGACATTTAAGCAGGGGACACCACTACATACATACAGTTTTTTTTGCTAAATTTAGCAAGAAAGATGTGATAACTCTGTTCGTAAGAACATTTTATGTAAACTCCTGATATCACAGTTGCTAAAGGCAAGCATGACAGGAAACAATTTAAGGTATGGTCTGTGCTTGAATTAGCTAGGACCAGTGGTAAAAATTCAATGATTGCCTCAGTGATCCTGTGCTACGGGAGGATTAATCTGTTGAAGTTCCTGCTCCTTATTAATAGTCCCTGTTGCATGTGTAGATGTTAGATGAGGATCGGATCAGCTTGGTTAAAATGTCCTACATAATCAGACTTCTTGTCAACATCCGTAGTCTTGTGTCACACGTTAAGATTAGCCACTCGGATGAGATACCAGAGGTTGACACTTTCAGGAGAAGAAAACGCTTAAAAGTAGCAAAATAAAATGCTAATAAATAGGGCCTTTGTTGGTAACAGGTCACCCAATTGTAAAAATTATCACATAGAATAATTTATTCATCTCATTTGAGAATTGGCACTGATGACCCAAAGTATATTTTGAGGATTGTTGAGTTTGATGATATCATAGAATTAGTGATGGATACAGTCACACAGAGCATTGGGGGGACTGCATGAAACTCACCAGAAAGGACTGTTATGATGCCACAATAGTAAGCCAATCTTTTATTTAAGTAAGCCAATCTTGTCTGTCTCCATACCAAGTGCTAGCTGGAAAACTGGGTCAGGTAGCAGCTAACGCTTCTGCCACTAGGTGTCATTATTGGAGCTATTTAGAAGCACAGGATAAAAAGGTAACATGAGAAAAGCCATTTAGCTCATTGAATTCACCCTTAATACCCTAATCCTCCCAACCTGACATCCATTTTGATTGTCCCTAATTTTTTAGTTCTGCGTTTCCACCTTGCGGATAATTCCATCCTTTAGCAATCCTTGAACAAAATAAAAGCTTGTTCTTCACTATCATTGTTATGATTTCTAGTTCTAATAGCTTAACTTGCTGTGAAGAAATATTCTGGATTTAAATTTTATATATAAATACCTTGAGTAGTTCCTCCTCTTAAAAGCTGATTTTCATTTGCTTTGCGCCCAAGAATAGGCATACCCTATATGGGGAAAGAGGAATAAGGTACAGATAACTGACTTTTTGCCCATTTTATGTTGCTTGGGCCTTTCCTGGGAATTCCTTGAGTGGCATAGATCACCCGTTTCTACAAGAAGCATAATAATGGAAATTATGTGGAGCAGAAAGACATGATGGCACCTCCTGACTTATTCTCCTGCCTCAATCTTAGCCGATCAAGCACCCATTAGGAAGTGCACCTGGAAAAGTAGGCTTTAGGCATACACCCAACTGTGCTCAGGTAATAAGGTCTGAGAGGAGAAAGCAGTAAGGATACGGAAGGCCCTACAAGATTAGGCATCTTTGGCAATTGTTCTTGCCCAGAAGCCAGGAAACTTCTCAGCTGATGGTCATTATCACTACTGCACACCTGAGATGTGTGAGTGTATTATCACAACTCTCATGAATGCAGATGCTAGCCACTGTCGGAAGTACTGCTGGCATTTATGGCATTTAGCCAAATAAAACTGTGTAGCCTATCATCACAACACATTGGCCAACTTCTCATTGCTTGTCCTGTGAGGACCACCTGGTCTGTAAAGGCATCGGTTTGCTGGGTTATTTGGAGCCAAGTGAGAAGGAAATTCTTGGAGTTATGTCTCCCATCCTCCACCCACTCCCTTGCTGGACAATTGTAAGGGGGTTGAGTATTAAGTAAATGGACAGCAGCAACCAGGAACTCTACATAAGTGCGATGGTGAGTGTCATAACCTATAAGATGTTTAACTGTGCCTCCTGATCACAGCACTTACAGACCATACACACACTACATGGTTCCACCCATTGCAATTGCTAAGCTTCAGTAATAACTGCTTACTTCTCTGTAACTAATTAATGGTAGATTCTGAGGATACATTCCTTTCTGCAACTGCTACAACTCCATCTTATAACTTGGGGCAGAATTTTACGGCAGCGGGATTTTACGTTCCCGCTAAAGTCAATGAGAGTTAGAATGTCTCGCCGCATTTTACGGCCCCATCCCCGCCGAAATGGGGCTGTAAAATTCTGCCCTTGGTCTTGAACATGGATCAAAGGATGCCCTTCCATTGCATGCCTAAGAATACTGAAATAGTTGAAGAACTGGTTAGTTGATTTGTTGAAAACTGAGCCGTGTTTATCAACCAGTCAAATCATAGGACATTAGACTGGTTGCATTATTAAAGTGGCTCGGTTAAAGTTAAGACATATTCTGCAGAGCATCTGGTTCTCAGATAGCTCAGGAGTTAATGAGGTTATCCAGCAGCGCAGGCACACCCAGAATGAGTTTTCTGATTGGTGACACTTTATGGGGTAAAATTTAAGCTGTAATTTATTCCCCTTTCCCATGTGACATGTAGTACCTTTGGAGGGGTTTAGGAACAGGCTGCTCTCTATTACTTTAGCATGTTAAGTGCTGCCATGGATTTTTTTTTAACTTGACACATGGAGAAGCACCAGAAAAGTGGTGGTATGCTAAGATTAACTATGTTTAAAAAGATACCTATTTGTGGACTCTTAGTTCTGATGTGTTGCATTAAAAGTGCAGCCCTTTATTCTGAATGAAATAGTCCTTTTGATTTCCCATGTAGCACAGCACTATTCCTTTCTGTTACTTTTTGTGTTTTCTGTGGTGCCAATGTGATTGTCTGTTGGAAAGGCATTTAATTTTCATCTGTATTTATTTGGTGGTGCTAGCTTCAGTCCCATGCTGCCAAATAAAGTAGATATTTTAGTGCTGCAGAACTCAGGACTGTATCAGCCTGCCATCAACAGAACAGCTGAAGCATTGCAGCAAGTATAGAAAGTTCATGAATGCATTGCTGCGGTGGGGTTAAAGAAAAAAACATCTGGTATATATATTAATTATTGCAGTTCTGGGATTCAAAACTAACCAAAAAATGGGATTGTCTTATAAATTAGTTCTTATAACAGATGTTCATATGAGTTGCCTTCACTATTTACATTAATTTTGCCTGGATGAATTTTGATTCTATCTAAATATGGATTGTATATTTTATGTTACTCATTTTTTTGGTATGAAAGGGTTTGCGAGAACTGCCTATGTCAGTAGCTCTCTGATTTGTTCTTTCAGGTACCGTCAGTGCGACCCATCTGAGAAACACATTTACAAATCTGTTCCTGTGTTTGGCTCACACTATGGAATTGAAAAACCTGGAGTGATTAGAGTAGGTGACCCTGTGTACATGATTGTTCAGCAGTAGGAGTGAACAATGACAGGAGTGCTGTTTTTCCTGCAAAAAAAAATTACAAGTTTAATGTCTTTACTTGTGGAAGCACTTTTGACTGTTGTACCATTAATTGCTTGTAAAAGTAATAAATTGATTTAACATGAAACTAGAGTTTTTTTTTCCAGCTGAACATTGCTTTAATCAAATAGCTGAAACTACTTACTTAAAAGAATGAAATAACAATTATCATAGAACCATAGAAAAGTTACAGCACAGAAGGAGGCCATTCGGCCCATTTTGTCCATGCCAGCCTGATGACACCCAGGTGCCCTTTCTAATCCCACCTTCCTGCACTTCATGGCCTATTTTTACAAACTTTTATTGGCTTAAAGCATTTAATTCATCCTTGAAAAGGATTGAACATTGTTGTTAGGACTTCTCTTAAAAAAAAGTTACAAGAGTAACTTTAACACAATTAATTTTTATTCGCCCATACCTTTAAGTTTTTTCCTAAATACACAGTAACTTTTAACAAGCTCATAGGGGAATTGTCTTTGAGGATTCACCAAGTCCATCTGACTGAAGGTGCTGAAGTAACCAATCCAGCTAGTGACAAGTTCACTGAAGTGCTTGAGGTCAATGACTTATCTCTGCCAAAATTAATTCTGCTCCATATCATTGTATTCAATTCCAGCTATTGTGTTCTCTAATTCTTTGCAGCACACAAGAGTATTACGTGCTTGTGTGCCTGTATCCTAAACAGTTGAAAATCGGTGGGGGAGGGATGATATTTCTATAATATTAAAAGAAGTGAAAATAGCTGATACCATGGCACCCAGTTGTGAAAGGGGACAATAAGTCATAAAAGTAGGAAGTTCAACATGTACTCAGGTATTTCATTTGTTAATATTGCCAGACTTCGGCTGGGAAAAAAAAAATTCTGTGAACAACTTCAGCAGTTGGTTAAAATGCTGAGCAACTACCTGCCTCCAACTGCCTCACCGTTAGAAATAAACTACAAACAGGCTTTAAGCCTCATGATTCTCCCACTCTTCCTCTTTTAGTCAGTGACATACATCCACAGCGTGTTTTTTTGTTTTTTAAAAAACTTGTGTTTTTTACTCTTTGGATTTAGCTGAATTTTCTACTTAATAAAGCTCCACTAACTCACAAGAAACCAGAGCTTCTAATGATTTTTGCAAAGGGTGCATGTCAGCTGCTGCAGGTGGTGTACTTAGATTCTTTATTCAGAGGCACTTCTCCCTGATGAATGTTGTATTTTTGTACTGCTGATCAATGGTTCCGGCAGTCAATTAATTTTGGTAGTTTATTTCTCCCTGGAGTCAGTGCTGGATGTACTCTCTGACTGTATGAAGGACTGGGTAAACAACTCGTGAGCAGTGGTTTATGGGAAATAAACCACATTGTGATGATGCGATTGCATAACCTACTCAGTCTTTAGTCTTGTGCATTGACTTATGACATATACTTTTAATTCTTTCTATGCCAATGCAAGATTAATTTTTATCTTAAAACAACTGAATAATTTGTATAATTTTTTGTGTACTTCCATTTGGATCTATGTAGATTACCTCATGTGATTCGGTGTGATATTTTTTATAGTGTTCCTGTGAAGCACCTTCAGATGTTTTATGTTAAAAGCACTATGTAAGTTCAAGTTGCTGCATGTTTTACGATAGCTATTCTATCTTATTTTACATATATAATATATATATGAAGTGATAACAGAAATAAATTCAGGAAATGTAATAAAAAGACGTTTATCTATGAAGGAATCTTCTTATCAAGTTATTTACTTTGGGGAATGCAGTTTTTTTGCGCTCAATGTTTAGCATCAGGCAGTTCCTAGTGTTATGATCCCCCGTAGAGACCGATAACTTTTAAAAAGATGTTTGAATATCCGGTAACTGACTGGAAGGATCACATGATAAGATTTGAAGTTTTAAGACTTTTACTGTAATAAACTAAAAGCAATATTGCCTCGATACTATCCAGTAGTAGTATTCAACTTATACTCTAAACTACAGAAAATACACCCCCCCCCCCCACCCCCATTTAACTTTTAAAATGGCCCAACTTGGTTATACTTTACTCCGTCCCTAAAAATGGATACTTCATGCTCTAGGAACCAGTCCAAAGCTATACTCAGCTTTTGATGGCTTTCTTCCTTTTTCCTTTTCCAGCTGGATAACTTCTAACCCCCAAGCTTACTTTCATGGTGAGCATTACCCTAGAGACTCCTTCCTCTAGAAAAAGCTAGATGAATTTACTAGCCTTGCCTAAATCTTAATGAACTTGGTCTCTTCAATCCAAGTGTGAGTTCCCACTACATTATGTGTGGTGAACAATAGAGACTGGCTACCCCTCTCGCTCAGATTCTTGCAGACTGACCTGTCTGTGAGGTTCGGGGATATCTTAAGCAAAACCCTGTAACCTGGTATTACAATGGCTTGCTATGTATTTTTCCCATCTCAAAGCCCATCTCCATGGCAATGTGAATCACATGAACCATATATCCAGGTAGAAATGCTAATTAGCTATTCTTTAGACCCTGAACTCCATTCTATCTTGAAATTGTGTACACAGTTTTAAGTATACCTGTTTACAAAACCTGACAGTCTGAATACCTTCCTGTGACTTAGAGTCTAAGGCCCAGATTTTTGCCATGACAGGGAGACATTTCCTATTTTCATGGGGTGGGACTGGAGTCAGGATGGAGTTCATGCATGCGTACTTTACTGAGGCAACTGGCTATTTAAATCATCAGTTGCCTCTACTGACATGGGATTTTGGTAGCCCAGAAGTATGAAACCTGGCCTGTGCAAATTAGACCTGGTAAGAGCAGGTCTAAACTTAATGGATTCATTTGGATAGCCAGAGTATCTTTTTGAAGAGGTAAGGCACCCCTTTGAATATTGTCCTGGAACACCTTTTGGAGAGGTAAGGCACCCTTTGGGAGAGGTAAGGCACTCGGGATTGTTAACAGTAAAAGTGCATAAACTCATTGGAGCTGTCAAAGAACTATCGATTTGTAAAAGAATTGTCACAGCTGTCAAACAACTGTCAAAACTCATTGGAACTGTCAAAGCTGTCAATGGATTTAACTCTGCTGAGCTTTAAATTAAAAAAAAGTCTGGAGTTCAAAAAAATCAGTGCCTGATATTTCATTCTGTCTGTTGACACAAACCTGAGGTCTATCATTATAGGATTTGTGCTGCAATGACTGATTTTACAAACTGATTTTGTCACAGTGGGTGCCTGTTAAGTGAGCAATTTGATTGACAGAATAGAAATGTTAGTTTTCTAAGAGATTAGTTGAAGGAATTTCTATGTATTGAATGTTTTTTATCAGAGTTTTTTGTCTAAAATAGTGACATCATCAATAGACATATTATTTAATGTCAGCATGGTTCCTGAGGTTTTCACATGGTGAATACCAGGTGAGTTGGCATGGAGAGTGGAAGGGAAAAGGTGGGTGGGGGGCATGCATTGATATGAGTTGGCACTAAGTTGACAGGGGCTATAAAGGGCCATGGGGATGTGGGGGGCATAGGGCTTATGAGGGCCATGAATTGGGTAGAGGGACATGGGTTGGCATAAAGCTATGAGGGGCCATGGGTTTGAGTAGAGGGGCATAAATTGGGTTATGGGGGGCCATGTGGGATAGATGGGGGCATAAGGTGTCATGGGTTGGCATGGATGTGGCATGGGAAGCGTTTGGGGGTGAGGGCTAAGGGGTGTTTTCTGTTTCAATAAATTTTTAAATTAATTTTAACAAAGTGCCTCTGCTCAGCCTGCCTTTGCACCCAGCAGCTTCCGTACTTGTTCCGGGACGGTGGGCCCGACTTCTAATCCAGCCTGTCCCCCTGGAACTAAACTCGGAACTCTGGGCCACCGTTTTTAAAGGTCGGGTTTGCAGAGGCCAGTATTCTCCTATTTCTGCACACCCGAACCGGGAGCAAAATTCTGGGCCTAACAGTCTATCCTGATGCATCACACATGCCCTTACCATTGTCTACAGGTGTGAAGGTCTTGGACCTTCTTCCCAGTAAATCAATCTGGGCCTCAATGTTCCCATAGCAACCAAGCCACCCAGGCTTGTTGTCAAGCAGGATTTGGAGCAGTTTGCATAGCCCCCTTCACTGCTCCATTTTGCCTTAAATTAAACAGACAGTCCCAAAACATAAACTCATGAGAAAGAGAAGGATGAGGGACAGCAGGAGGAAGGGAGGAAACATCAGTGCCATTATCGCTCTGGATGGCCTATCCATGAGTATCTCATCAGACTCCAATTTCCCTGAAGAAAATCACCAATGCTGCACACTTTCCCAGCTTACACTTTCTATTATGGGCTATCACAGTTTTCCCTTGGCCAAAATCCTGAAATAAAAGACATCACAAAAAACAATTCTAGACCAACTGTATCCAACAACTCTTCCAAAAATATATACAATATTCAACCATTCACCCTTGCGCTTTCTCTAGTGCCTGTCTTGCCAGTGCCTTTGCCTGGCTTAGTCTGCCTACACAGTAGTACCTCAGTGACTGCAACATGGTGGAATTTCAATGGAGGAGACAATAGATGGCCTTGCAGGGCACTCTTGAGCAGCTCTGGATCTTGAGGGGCTGGCTTTGGATTGTACCACCCTTGAGCAGCAGTCTTGGCTGACTGGCTGATAGACAATATCACTGACGTGTTGGCAGTGGTGTGAGCATGAATGCTGTCACCCTGAGAGAGTACATAGGTTTGTGCACCCCAGAAGCAATGCCAACCCCCACCCCACCCCCCCCCCCCCCCACCCCACCAGGGGCCACCCCTCAACAATTCTAATAATCTGTTGGAGCACAGATTGCTTGACTTCTGTGACACCTAGCAAGGCCCTTTGAGCACTGGTATCTGAAGCTATGATGGCAGCAGCCTGAGCCTGCAAGGTGTCAAGCAGAGATTTCATGACCTTAGTCTGAGCTTCCACTGCAGCACTCAGACATTGGATGCCTTTTGCCTGTGCCGCAATGGAAGCCAGGTTGTTGATGCTACTCTCTGCATTTCATTGCGTTTGGGTGATGTGCCTGTCATAGCTTAATGGTTGGAAGTATGTAGAAGCTGTGAGATGTGGGTGAGGCTTGCAGCATTGCTAAGTGTGTAAGGATGAGATGGGTCATATGAATGTTAAGTATGAGTCCTGATTGCTTATGGATGAAAGATGGGATTGTGGTACATTGAGCAGTGTGTGAGGTTGGTGATGTGGTTGGTAGGAGATGGCATTTTAAGATGCATTCATTGAGCTTGACCACTCATGAGGTCACTCAACTTTCCCTGAGACTGTATCAAGGCCCTCAGGGCCATACTCCTGGCATTGACCTCTATGGATATCTGCTCCAATGGTCTTCACAGTGTATTTCTGGCAGGGCCTCCTTTCCACATCTAGCACTGCTAGGAAAACCTAGGAGTCTTGCTGTTCCATTGTTCTGGTTTCTTCCTGCTGAGGATGCCTTTCTGCACCATTTCCAGTATCTGCTGCAGCCGGAATGTACATGCCCTTTAGGAGGTGCAGGCTAGCTTTAATTAGCATTGGCCTTGCACAAACCTGGACCCCTGTTGACCATGCAGCAACTCAGCAAGGCATTTAGCACTGGGCTGCATGCCACAATTGTGGAGATGAACAGGCAGCAAAAGGTCTTCCTGCAGCTTACATCACTTACATCGGATACGGGGTAATTGCATTTTGTGATCGTCATGATCCGTTTGCCCGCTAAAGGGCCTATTGAATTATTTTCTTCCCTAACTTTAACTTGTGCACCTATAGCCTGACAGAACTTTCTGATCTAATTTCTCCATTATCCCTGAAATTTTTGAAGATCTTTATCAAGCTCCCTCTAATCCTGCTCTGCAGGAAAGCACAGCTCTTATTAGATTATCTTTTCTCATAGCTCAGCTTCCTAATTTCTGATATCCCTCCCCTGGACTGTGTGATGATTTGTAATACTGAAGTCAAAAATGAGCACATTACTGTCTCACTAAGGCAAAATGCAACTTCAGAATCACTTACTTTGACTTATACATCACAACCTTAACTATGGGGAGAATTTTCTCCCTGTCAGGCGGGCCAGTCGGAGTTGGGCGCGGAGCTGCCATTTTACGTGGTCAGGCCAATTAAGACCCGCCCAGCGTGAATCGCGGCTCCTGAGGACAGCGGGAGTAGGCGGGCGGTGGCGGGACTGCTATGACCACCAGGTCCAATGGCGACCCGGCGGCCTGTTTAAAGAGCCCTCCTGCAGCCTTGCACAGGCTGTGAACCATGGCCAGCAGAAGGGCTCCCCAGAGCACTGCTGGTGAGCAGGCTGGGCAGGTCAGCAGGGCACTGTGCCCCTTGCTTTTCCAACGAGTGCCTTGCTGCCCTCCTCGACGAGGTGGCAGCACAGCGGGAGATCCTCACTCCCGGGGACAGGAGGAGGAGGCCCCCCCACATGACCAAACGTTCCTGGGATGAGGTGGCAGAGATAGTGAGTTCCCATGACATGGTGCGACACACCTGGGTTCAGTGCCACAAACGTTTCAACGACTTATTGCGCCCAGGAAGGAATGAATACCATGTTGGCATAGGTCACTTAACACAGCAGGTAGGCTTTCCCCCCGCCCCCCGAACCCTGAGTGTAGTTATTGCATTGAATCATTCACGGCATGTGTCCCTCGCTGGGTGAGCCAGCAGATATTGCCCATGCCTGGTTCACCCTGAGGGTTGTGCTGAGCTGGGTTCTACACCCGCAGCATGTGGTAGACTGACACCCACAGTACTGTTTTGGGGGCTACGTCAAGGATCTGCACCTAGGCACAGTGCGGGAACTCCAAAACATGTCAAAGTCAGGCTGCTGACCACTGGGAGGGGAACTTCCAGGTGGTGGGGCACACATCCATCTGCTGCACTTGGCGTTCCACATGCTTGTGCGTCCTTGCTTTGCAAAGTTAAACCGTGTTGGCAAATGTGGGCAAGGGGGGTCAGCCCTGGCTTCTTGGTGTGAGTGTGCAGCAGCTGCAGGGTCACGATTCACTGGAGTCCTGCAATATTTCACTCAGGTGGGGGTGGCAGGGATACAATGGCAATCCAGGTTCAGGGTAGACTAATCAATGCTCCTCTCTCCTTTTCAGGAGAAGACCACATTCAGCACCACAGAGTGGATGCGGACTGGCAGAGGCCAGGCCCTGTTGGCCATAATAACCAGATACGAGCAGGATGCTCTGGAGCTGGAGGGGCGCCATGTGCCCAGTTCCACAGGTGGTGGTGAGGCTGGGGTGCCTGGGGGAGGTAAGAGTGTGGTGCACTGAGGTCACCATGTCTGTCCCAGCAGCCATTCCACTGTTGAATGTTTATTGATTTAAGCTTCCAACATGGATTTCCCATTGATTATGTAGGAATGAGCGCATACTGATCCAGGGGCCAGGCATGCACATTGACATTGTCTCAACTTGAACTAATCAAATGTCCTCGTTCTTCCTTTCAGCATCACCGGAGCAGGGCCGGGAGGAGGAGGCAAAGGGGCCGCTTCTAACACCTGAGGGCCCAGAACAATTTGAAACACCAGCATCACACCATCTCTGCCAGGCACAGATACTAGCACCTCGGTAGGAATTAGATCATCGGCTTGTGTCCCGGGGCACAGTGGTGAGGGCATTTCACACTCGCTTGAGGTGCGGGCGGAGACAGAGAGTGCCCATGGCGCCGGCAGTCAGGGGCCCGCAGGGGACCAGGCACATGCTCAGTCGGTAGCTGATGACGTGCCTCTGGAGTCGTCCCTGAGGCAGCAGACGCTGGAAGTCCAGGGTCTGTGGGAAGATCTGGCGGAGATACATAAGGCTATGGGTGGCATGGTCTCGGTGCTGGAGGAGTCCATGCGGGGCATCAGCAATGCAATGACCCTCATGGCTGAGCGCCATGCTTCCTCCATGGAGAGAGTGGCGATTCTCGTGGAGAGGCTTTTCCAGGAGAACAATCAGGGCCTCCTGGGGTTGCGCTTGGACCTGCAAGCCCTCACAGTGGCATTGACCTCAGCTGGTCAGTGCTAGTGTGGGAGCTGGATTGCGCACCAAGTATCCCAGCTGGGTGGCCATCCATCAGTGGTGAACAGGGAGGTCCAATGTGACCTCACGTCGGTGCAAGAGCTGCCTGCTGTCTCTGCGGGCTCCTCTCAGGGCACTCAGCTGCTCCTCCGCCCCTCTGCCAGTGACCGTGAGATCCGATGAGGCTGCGGAAACTGGGGAGATGCCAGCCATGGAACTGGCCACTCCCTCCCAGGCGAAGCCATCAAAAGCTCCACGGGCCAGAGGACGCCCGCCAAGATCATCGATGCCAACAGGACAGCACAGTGAGCAGGCTGTCTTGGAAGCCAGTGCCAGCAAGGGGTGGGGTACCTAGACATAGCACCTGAAAACATAAGCTTAGGCACACCACGGGCTTCTCACTGGTGGTTTTATGTTGCCCCACTTTTATTGATTATAATTTGGTGTGATGCTGAACTCCTTTGCATTCAGTTTCTTTTCTGTTTTATTTTGTGAATTCATGAAATGCTTCATATGTGAGCATGGCTCAGGGTGATTCCTTACTTCTGCAGGTGCACGAGAACCCATGATGTTATGAGTGACTTGTTTGTCATTGAGCTCTATAGACAAGACACATAGTTAATGTTCCTAACCAGGCAGATGTTGCTCTCAGGCATCGAGTATGGAGTCTGCAGCCCTGGCATGTTTTGAAGGTCCATCTGTGGTGGGCTAGCTGAAGGTTCATTGGATTAAAGCCTCCCAGGTGTCCCTGCCTCCCTGGAGGATGCCCGGGTCAGCGCCTAACCCCTCAGCGTTCTCCTATGCGTGCTCATCCTCGGACTCACTGCTGGACTCATCATGTGCATCTGGAGCAACTACGTCTACATCTTCCTCGACATCCACTGCGTCGCCCCTTTCCAGCGCCAGATCATGGAGAGTGCAGCATGCAACCACTATCAGTGACACACAATCTGGGGGGTATTGGAGTGTGCCCCTGAGTTGGCCAGGTATTGGAAGCACATCTTGAGAAGACTGGTGGTTCTCTCCACCACAGCCCTCGTGGAGACGTGGCTCCTATTGTACTACTGCTCAACCTCTTCTTGGATGGCGGAGAGGCGTCATGAGCCACCTTCTGAGGGGATAGCCCTTGACACCTTGTCAGCCATTCATCCAGCCAGGCTGGAGCACTGAAGAGCCTCGGCACCTGGGAGTGTCTCAGGATGTAAGCGTCATGGGAGCTGCCTGGGTACCTTGCACAGACCTGCAGTATCTGTATCCTATGGTCAAGGAGTGGAATCCCCTCCTGTTGACGAAGGCACCGGGCTCACCCGCTGGCGCCTTGATGGCCACATGTGTGCAGTCTATTGCACCCTGGATGTGGGGGAACCAGCAATCGCTGCAAAGCCTCTGGCTTGCTCTGTCTGGCTGGCCTTGTCCCAGTGGTAGTGAATGAAAGTCAATGCACGCCTGAACAGAGCGTCTATCACCTGCTTGACACAAATGTGTACAGCTGACTGGGAGACTCCGCAAAGATCACCCACCGACCCCTGGATAGAGCTGGAGGCATAGAAATTGAGGGCAGCCGTGTCCTTCAATGCCACTGGCATGGGGTGCCCACCCACACAGTTGGAGCTGATCTCAGAGCCGATCATCTGACAGATGGAGGTCACTGTCTCCCTTGAGAGGCGGAGCCTCCTTCAGCACTGCACCTCAGACATATTGAGGTAGTTGCTTCGCCGCCTGTATACCCTGGCAGCAGGATAGTGGCATCTTCTGCGGCCCCTTCCGCCTTCCTGTTGGCCCTGCGCCCCTTGTGCCTGTGCCTGTCCTCCCAAAGGTGGCTTCCGTGGAGGTTGAATATGGACTCCTGGCCTCTTCCCCCTTCTGGCCCTCCCTTCTTCCTCAGAGGAGGTGCCTCCACTGGAGAGCACAACTCCCATTCCCAGGGTAAGGAAAGGCTTCATGAAACCAGCAAGGCCCAACAAATGATGTTTACTCCAGGGTCCTGACCTGAAGCCTGTTATTCCTGTCCAAGGAGCTGTGAAGAGATTTGAAGCATTCCTGCTCACACAGGCAAGTAGCAGTAAGTTTAAACATTAAATGTCTGTCAAAGATCACCCATGACCCCACTCACCTCTCTTATCTGCCCGTGGATGAGGTTTATAAAAATGTGGCCTACCCGCCTGCCCGTTGTGCCCATGTGACGACCTGAAGATCGCATGGGTCTCGAAAAATCAGCTTCATTGGCCTGTTAATTAATGGCGGGCATGCATCGGAGATCAATGCGCGCCCGTCCACTGAAATATCGTGGTGATGTCGGGACGCTCGCCCGACGTCACCGCGCATCATTTTACACGTTGGCGTGTGGGGCCTGCCCCCGGACACTGACGAGAAAATTCTGCCCTATATGTAACCACATTTTATTTGCTGCAGAGAAGACAGTGGGGTGAGAAGGCGCAGGATGTGCTGGCATCTTTTTTCTCTGGGCCCTCTTCTAGGCCAGCTGAGCTTTGTGCTTCTGTTCACCTCTTCCAACACCCTTCCAAACAGTTGGCTTCAAGAGGACCTCAGCGACTGTCTCTAAGTTGCCAGTGTCAATGTCTGCCATCTTCAGATCTCAGTGTGATGATGTTTTTGTTAAGTACACACTGATGTTAAAGAAAAACTTTTTAAATTTATATGTAAATTACTATGATAATGTTGGTCATATTTGTTTCAGTTGTTATGAAGGTATGGAGGTTGTGATTCAGTGGCAAATTCAACATACAGAAGCTCTTTGGGTGTACAACCATTATTCGCCCACTGAACGTGGCCAAGCCAATGCAAACGCTGTTGGCTTAGCAATGGGCGTATGTTGATGGAATTAGCATGCTCCAGGACCTCTGAGTTGGTGACCTTGTCCTGCCAAGAGATGCAGAGGATATGTCTGAGACGGCAAAGGTGGAAAAGTTCAGCCTTTTCTCCTGCCTAGAACATGTTATCCAGGTCTCTCAACTGTAGAGGAATGTTCTGAGGATGTAGGCTTGGTAGATTTGCATTTTGTCGTTCACAGTCAGGCGCTGTTGCCCCATACAGTCACTCAGCTTGGACATAATAGCTGCAGCTTTTGTGATGTATGTGTTGATTTCAGCATCAGGTGACAGATTGCTGGTGATTATGGAGTCTAGATATGCAAAACTATCAACAACTTCTAAAGTCACATTGTCAATGCTGATAGATGGTGGTATGGCAACATCCTGAACCATGATATTTGTTTTCCTGATGCTGATGGTCAAACCAAGCTCTTTATGGATGTGAGAGAGTCCGTCCATTTGCCATTGCACATGTTCTTCAGCCTGGAATGTTAGTGTGGCATTGTCAACGTAGAGTAACTCTCTGATGAGGACTTGATGCACCTTTGTCTTGGATCTCAGGCAAGCAAGGCAGAACAGCTTTCCGTCAATTCAGGTATGTAAGTAGGCAACCTCTTTGAATGACCTGAAGATAGATGACAACAGCAAAGAGAAGAATATGTCAAAGAATGTCGATGCCAGAACACAACCATCTTCAAGCACTTGTGATTTACACTGAGAAAAGATTCATCATGTAGACTCACTGCAAGTAGCCATTATTGAAATAACTTTATTTCCACCTCCCCAGCATAAACAGAGATGAGGTAAGAGAGGGTGGCTCAACAATACACTACATTCCCCTCCCACCTAGAAGAAACATCTTATACATTAACATTTAAATTGACAAATGTACTTAATTTCCCAGAATACAATATGACTAAACATACAATACCTGAAATTCAATGGGGTGTGTTGCTTATTAGATTTTACAGTAATCACAACTAAAACATGTATGACCAATATTACTGGGGCAATTTACATGTAAATAAAACCAATTGTTTTTCTTCAACACCAGTATGTATTTAACAAAAATGTCATCCTTTGACAATAATGAGAAGAACGTCTTTTTCATGCTTTCTTCCTACATACTTTCAATTAACCTTGCTGGATTCTTTCTCGTTCTGCCTGGGGATCTTCTTCCAGTTCCATTTCCATTAGCATGATCTGTTGACTTATGATATTTAATATCGTACTGATGGGCCATCAAAATCAATGCCTATCTCTGAAGCTGTCCTACGCTAGGGATGGTACTCTCTTTTTAACCAAATATGATTGTAAGGGCTTTGTGGTCAGTTAACAAAGTCATCCTTCCTACCGTACAGGTATTTGTGGAACTTTGTAATACCTTTATAGTGTTACAATGCCTTTTTTTCAACTTGAGAGTAATTTTGCTCTGACTTCATTAAAGCTTGTGAAGCATACGCTACAGGCTTCTCCACACCACCTTCCATTGTGTGAGATAACCACACCTAAGGCTTGTGGTGAGGAATCGCACTTTAAAAAACAATTGTCTCGAGACCATAGCAGGCCAAAACAATATCACTAGTCAGTACTTTCTTCACTTCAAATGCTTTCTGACACTACACAGACCACTCCCAAACTATTACATCTTTGAGGATTGATACAATGGAACTAATATATTAACTAAGTTCGAAATGAACTTAGAAAATTCATGGGAATTGTTGTGTATCATTCTAAGTTTTTCTTTGTTCTCTGATTTCTTTGCTTTCAAAATCGCCTCAACCTCTTGCATTGGGTGGATATCTTCACCACCTATTTAGTGATCCAGATATGTTACACTTGACACAATGAAGCAAGACTTGTGCTTTTTAGCTTTGGTGCCAAACTCTTGAAGTCAACCTGGGACTTTGTTCAACCTTAAAATGTGCTCTTTATCGTACTGCTAATTAGAATGTCATCTAAGAAGCAACACACTCCTTTTATCTCACTCAGTACCTAATCCATGATACTCTGGAACACTGCGGCAGCAGTAGGCACTCCAAATGGTAACCTTTCATAGTGGTACAATTTCTGTCTGTATGAATGGTAGGCAGTTCTTTGCTATTGTCAGTTAATTCTAACTGAATAAATGCATTTGACAAATCTATCTTCCTGAACACCTTTCCATTTGCTAAATTAGAAAACAAATCTCCACTGGTAGGTAGCAGGTAATTATTATTCTCGATCACCTTATTTACAGATTACTTATAATCTCCACAAATCGGAATGGACATGTGTGCTTTTTAAATTACCACAATGGGTGTGGGCCATTCACTGCTCTTCACCTTCTTAATTGCCTCTGTTCTTTCTAATATATCCAGCTCTTTACTTAACTGCTTCTAACTGTGCATAAGGTACAAGCCTAGCCTTGCAATATGTCGGCTGTACATTGTCCTTTATCTTGACTTCGGTCTTGTGATGCCTAATTTTATCATTTGGTCTTCCTTGCTCAAAGACCACTTTGTGCTGTCAGCATTTTCCCAATGTCAAACATACCCTTACTGACTCCCTACTGTAAATAATCCTACCAAAGGCAGGTAATCAGATGCATCATCATATTTCACCCTAACACTAACTTGTCCCAGCGCTGGAAAACTTACAAGGATAACCAGTAAGTTTAACACCATTTTTGCACACAGGAGTGTGGATTAAGGATTCCTTGTATCTCCTTGCTGCAGCTGTATCAACAATGAAAGTGAGTTGTGAAACTCCAACTTTCATTTCTACTGTGGGGGCTGGAATTGTATCTTCAGTGCTATTACTCTCATCTGTGTGCTGTTTTTCTTGCTCCCTGACTGAATACAACTCTTGATCTTCCTGCTCAATGACATCAACTTCTATTTCTATATCTAACATATGCGCATTTGAGGATTTTCAGATCCCTAAACTAGCTTTAGATCTACCATAACCTCAACCTGGTGCATTACTGTGACCTAGAGCTTTATTCCTGCATGTCAACTGAATATGACTGACTTTCCTACTGGCATAGCACTTTGACTGGAAATGAACATGTGAACACCAGAAATGGGAGCAGGAGTAGACCATATGGCCCGTCGAGCCTGTTCTGCCATTCAATACAATCATGGCTGATCTTGGGCTTCCACCCTATTTTCCTGCCTGCTCCCCATATCCCTTAATTCCCCACGAGACCAAAAATCTGTCTATATCAGCCTCTCAACGATGGAGCATCCACAACCCTCTGGGGTAGAGAATTCCAAAGATTTACAACCCTTTGAGTGAAGTAATTTCTCCCCATCTGAGTCCTAAATGATTGGTCCCTTATCCTGAGACTGTGCCCCCCGTGTTTTAGAATCCTTAACCGGCTTTGGGGCATTTAGATGGTTGGCGGTTACCATGGTCATGGTAGCATCTAAATTTCTGACTTTGAAATTGTGAACTTAGTTGCTGTGGCCTAGATCCTGCTGAAATCCAGTGGACCTCCCAAACTGGCTTAGGAAAAGCACTCCCTTGCAATTTGCAGCTATCTCTTTTTGCCATTCCCATGGCTGTTGTTTTGTTGTGTAGTTGGGGTCTAGATGGGGGTTTTGGGGATTATCTATTATCCCAAAGTATGCTGCCGAGTCTGTAGTTTCTTAAAACCATTACTCTTTATTTACAGCAAGTATTTACACATTTGGACCACTGCACAAGGTTGGAGCTTCTCCTCCTTCCAGATCTCTCTTACTCCTCAGTCATTTGATCTGACATCATTCTTACATCAGCACCATGTATTCTTCTGATGTTAATACTTTACATCTCCCCCCATGTCTTTATACCTATCATATTTACATCCTCCTACATCTCTCCTCAAAGACTTAGGTGACGACCAATTTCCCTGATCACATTCTGATCTCCTTTGAGGTTGAGGATATTCTGTACTCTTCCTTCTGTCGATCTGAGTGTTCTTCTCCTGGGTGGCTGTAGAACCTGTAGTAAGCCTTTTTTCTTCATCAGGAGTAAGCCAATGTTTCTATTGGCTTTCTCTCCAAGGATATTAAGGTGCTGCGGTTTCTCCTTATGATTCCCTGGTCTGCTTCAATCCTGCACGATCTTGGTTGTGGAGTTTTTTCAATGATTGTGCCTGCCTTCTGTTGGTCTCAGACCCATACTCTTTCTCTGGGCTTCAGCACAAGTAATTCGCATGCTAATTGCCTGCGACTAAAGTTCCGAGCCTGGTTGCTTCCCTGTTCTTCCCCACGCTGTTTTACCCTCTCATGGTCTTTCATGATGATATTGGGTTTGAGTTTTTTGCGCTAGAGATGGAAGCTGTGTTCTCAATCTCCTACCCATTAGCAACTCTGATGGTGAGGAACCATTTTGTAGTGGTGAGGTTTGATAACTCTGAAGAACTGGATTAAGGTAATCGTTTTTCTTCAATAAATCTTTAACGGTTCATATCCCTCTCTCAGCTTCTCCATTCACAAGATGATAACGAGGTGAACTGGTTATATGAACAAAGTCTTATTCGTTTGAGAAATTGTGGAATAGCACATCAGCAAATTGCAACCCATTGTCGGTTACTATGATGTCCGGGATGTCACGTGTTGCATAAATTCTCCTGAGGGATTGGATGACTGCTTCTGCTGTGATGCTATGCAACCTGTTTACTTCAATCCACCAAGTAGTAATGACAATAAGAAAGGTTTTCCCCCTAAATCCAATAAGCGTTCCCACAGCCTTGATGGAAAAATAGAAGGTAATAGTGGTTCATTTTGTTCTTGGCTCTTTACGGCACAAGTAAGACAGTTAGAAAAAATTTCTTCTATAGAGTGAGTAACACCATGCCACCAGGTTGATTGCTGTGATCTTGCATGACATTTTCCTATTCTTAGATGACCTTGGTGAAGTCTTTGAAGAATATCAAGCCAAAGTGTTCTCGGTATGACTATTCTCCCATTGAAGACTAGTAAGTTGTCAATGACAGTGAGGTGCTTGCGCTGTTCTAAGTACTTCTGGTAGTATCAGATTAATGGGATATAGTCTGGCCATTCTTCCAGACAATATTTGCAGGCTTGGAGACATTCATCATCTTGTTGCTGGGCTTATTTAATTTTCTGCAAGTAGCTGGTGAGTGCTAAATGATTAAGGATGTATGTGCTTCAACCTCCTCGACAAAGTGTAAATTCTCTTGTTCCTTCTAATGGTATTCGCGACAGTTTGCTGTTGTTTGAAACTTCCCTTTCACATACTCTGTGATGGAGCCATATCTCATCAATATTAGTCTGAACCACTGGATTCTGAGCAGCATCTTTGCAATTTTGTTCATGTTCCGAAGGGTGACTAGTGGCTTGTGGTCTGTTTCAATTTTGAAAAGCAATCCCACAACATAGTCTGATAATTTTTCACATGCCTATGTTGCTGCCAATGCTTCTTTTTCTATCATAGCATATCGTTGCTGTGCTTCTGCAAGTGACCTAGAGGCACAGTAGACTGGTCTATGCTTTCTGTCCCTCTGCATTTGAATAAAACTGCCCCCAGACCTGTAGACAATGCATCTTCTGCCACCATAGTCAATAATTCTGGATCATAATATGCCAGGATTTCAGAAGAAATTAAAAGTTGCTTAATCCTTTAAAAAGCATTTTGCTGGTCCACGTTCCAGCACCACTGTTGACACTGTCTCAACAGTTGTCTCAAGGGCTCGTTGACCAATGCTAAATTTGGTAGGAACTTGCCTACTTGGTTGACCATCTTGAGAAATCTTTGAAGCTAAGTTATGTTCCTAGGTTGTGGAAATTCTCTGAATACTTTCATTTTTGTGGATCAACTGTGATTCCAATGCTTGTACTATGTGATCTAGAAACCTGAATGTAGGTTTGGCGAACTCACATTTGACTCTCAGGACTGTCTGATGCTGTGATCATGCTCTTCCCTCATGGAGCAATGCATAAATATGTCATCTATATGGCATATTATTCCTTCCATGCCTTCTATAGTGTGAGACATTGTTCTCTGGAAAATCTCTGGAACAGATGCTATTCTAAAGGGCAATCTATTGAATCAATAACGACCAAAAAGCATTATAAACATGGTCAGTATTCTTTGTCCAGAGGCAACTGCCAAATTCCATTGTTCACATCCAATTTGGTAAATAAAGTATTTTTGGCTAGTTTGGCAAGATTCTCATCCATTGCAGTCATCGGGTTCCACAGATTTGTTTAGCTGAGTTAAACCCGTGCAGATTCTTATAGAGCCATTTGACTTTGGGACTTTAACCATTCCTGAATGCCATTTTGTTAGTTTGGTGACTAGTGAGATAACCCCTTGCTGCTGCATGTTTTAAATTCCACCCTTGACTTTGCCCAAGAGTGGGTGAGGGACTTTTCCCAGTGCAATGAGGCAAATTGGTTTAGCATCAGCTTGTGGGGTTATATGGTACTCAGTCTTTAACTCCCCTAGGCCTGTAAACAATTATGGAAATTCATTTTGAAATGTACTGCTGTAGTTCTCATCAGCAACTTTGTCCACTTTATAGATTAGTTTCAGTTTTAGGCATACCTTTCTACTTAGTAGGAAGTGGATTTCCCTATCATTATATTTCAGCATTGCCATGAGTTGGCCTTTCACTTTTAAAGTTGTCCCGCCAGGACCTTGTAATTTAATAGATGAGGGTTGCAATGTCATCTGTTTGAGCCATTGGACTTCATCTGATAAAGCAGAAATCCCTGCTCTTGTCTGTGGTTTAAACTCTATGGGGTTTTATACTCCAATACTTGTTTTCAGTATCAATTACACACCTCAGGAAAGTTAGTTCTTTTGCTTGTGGATCTTCCACTTCTTGTAAGTGGCTCTGTTTTAAAATATTCTCACTCTTTTTACAGGTTGTCAGTGTTTTCGAGGAACAAAAAGTTTTGAAGTGGCCTATTTTTCCACAATTGTGGCACTCTGAACCCGCCCCCACCCACCGCTGGACATTCTTTTCACCTGTGCAGTTTGTTCCCATCACCACCAAAGACATTTCAAAATGGTGGTTGGCGTGCTTTTCCCCGTTTTGGCAGGCTTAGGTGTTGGTGCGCTTTCTCTCTTACAGCCTAGAAACTGAATGGTCTCACTCAATCTTTTCCGCAGGACCTCTCCTTCCCCATGAACAAAGGCCCAATTTTGTTTCCTGAGTTCTGTTTGATTTGCAAATTGGCACTGCTTTTACTAGTGTTAAATCCTCTCCTGCCTGTAAGAGATCTGATAATACTTCACCTAGGACCCTGAGTATAGTCCTGCCGTGAATCAGCACATTCTTTAAGATTCCATTATCACAGTTTCCTGCCAGTTTATGAGATTGTTAATGAACGAACCCATGCTTTTGCCTGATCTTTTCTTTCTTTTATTAAATTTAGCCATCTCTATTATTAAATTCTGATGGATGCTGAAATAAGAATCGAAAGCTTGCAGGACTTTTTTCATAAGAAGCTGAAGTCTCATCAACTCCCTGCCTTGCTATCACGTCATCAGCGATAGATCCTACTGCATAAAGTAGTGTACTGATTTGGTCTGTTAGCTTTTTTGTGTAATCCTGATGCAGTTCTGTACCTTGTGAGCCCTTTTCTCCAGTTGTCCCAGTTCTGGGTCTGGCAAGCCTCCTGCACTCTCAAATGCTTCTTGGCATGGTAGTGTCGATTCCATGCTTCTGCTGAGCCTTGGGATTATTCCTGCTTCTAGCTGCTGCTTGCTGCTTTGGGTCTGTGCTCACTGCTGTCCGCACATTGGGTCTGTATTTCAGCTTGTATTTTCTGCTCCCATGACATTCCGGCGTCTTGATGAGTCTTAAATTTTTTTCTTCTGTCCTTCCCTCAAGGGTCTCTTTTCTTGCCAGCCCTGTGTGTACTTTTTAAGTTTTGCTGAGTATTTTACTCACAACCACCATGTTTCATTGTGTGGTCAAGGTCTAGATGGGAGTTTTGGAGATTGCCTATTCCCCCAAAATATGCTGCTCAAGCCCGTAGTTTCTTAAAACCATTACTCTTTATTTACAGCAAGTATTTACACATTTGGTCCTCCACATGAGGTTGGAGCTTCTCATCCTTCCAGATCTCCCTTATTTCTCAGTCATGTGATCTGTCATCATTATTACATCAGCATCTTGTATGCTTCTGATGTTAACCCTTTATTCTACAACTGTGGCTTTGCCGCAGGCCACCTTCCACGTCAACTTATTTACTTTACTCAGAAGCTTTGCCTCGATTTTATTGTTCTTTAGGCCTCTGATGAAAGTGTCTCTAAGATTGATTTCTAAGTTTGCATGACACCCACAGTGACAAGAGAGTTTCTTTAACCTGAGAACGTAATCTGCAACAATTTCACTTGGCAATTGTTTCCTTTGACTGAATGCAACTCTCAGTACAGTTTTATCCTTAGTCATGCCATAATATGAGTCCAACGTCTCGTTAATTTCAGAAACACTGGTTAGACACTATGGGCGGAAACATCCCAGATTTGCACTAAGTGCCGGAGCGGGCATGAAAAATGATGTTTTACCTGCCGGCTGCAACAGTGGGTTTTTGCACTGTATCGTCCCCTTCCTGGCATGTCCCGCCTCATTAATAATGCATTCGCGGGAACACGCTGGATCGCTGGCGGGTGGGCTCAGATTTGCCCACCATGCCATGACCTCAGCACTTCCTTGCTCTGGGCGCCGTATACAAAGGGCACCAGAATGTAGCCTAATTCATGTCTACAGACCAGGACTACTCCAGGCGACAGATGGTCCCGAAAGCAAAGAAGATGGCAGCCTTCAGATTTAGTGATGCCTTACTGGGGCACTTGCTGGGCGCAGTGGAAGACCGCCGCGATATCCTGTACCCCACCCTGGCCGAGGAGGTCACCAATCTGGCCTGGGAGGCAATGGCAGCAGTGGTCAGTGCCACTGGAGCACAGAGGTCAGCCATCTAGTGCAGGAAGAGGACGAATGCTCTCATCCATTCTGTCAGGGTAAGTCAACCACTTCATCATTGTCAACTCACACACTCACAAACCCATCACACATCTACAGGGATCTCACACCTCAAGGGACAACACCACTAACTCTCACCCTCACATCAGGCTCATATCCTCTCAAGCTCATATCCTCATCCTGTCCATGGCTCCACTCACCACACAAACATTCCACGCAGTGCTATGTGCCCTGCTCATACTATCTTCATCTGTTTCCATGCAGGAGAAGCTGGCTCACAACAGCAGGGAGAAGTCCCAGACTGGGGATAGAGTGGCCCATATTAGGACCCTCACTCTCTTTGAGGAGCGTGCCATCGTGCTGACTGATGATGATGCGAACTGTGCTTGAGGTGACAGTGAGGCCGGCGGTGAACACCCATGTGAGGATCCTGAACCACATCATCCCTCTCTAAACGCAACTGAGAGTGCTCTCTCTCCTGCTTTGGACTCTGCTGCCATCCACTAATTATCTAATAAAAACAGAAAATATTGGAAAAACGCAACAGATCTGGCAGCATCTGTGGAGAGAGAAACAGAGTTAACGTTTCAGAACTGAAGATAAGTCATCTCTACTTTGGTTCACAGGGAGCTCTGCCAAGCAACCAATGCCCTCAGCCAGCCAGTCCCTCAGCTCCATCCACATCCTCATCTCCAGCCAAGAGGACACCTCCTCCATTGAAGAGCTGGAAATAAGCAGCCTGGAAGCCCCATCACAGTGCTTACCCACACCCTCCAGCAGAGCAGAGGCACACACCTCGGTGGGACCTAGATCTAGAGCAGGCTCGGGTTCACAGTCTGGTGGTCACTGCATCGACACATGTCTGCAGCAGGAGGAGGCAGCTTCAGCCGAGCTCCCTGACACTCGGAGGACGGCTGGGGATCAGGCACCTGTGAGGTTTGAGTTAGATGATGAGCTTCTGGATTCAGCCTTCCAACTCATCCTGGAGAGTCAGCAGAAGGCACGGGAACATCACGCAGAGCTGTTGGAAGCCCTCAACAGTGGCACGTGAACCGGAGGAGTGCATCAGCCTGCTCTCTGATAAACTAGTGCCCACGTGTGCATATGGAGGTCTCCATGGGAAGAATGGCGGACACCATGGAGACTCTGTTCCAGCAGAATGCAGAGATGCACGCAGGCCTGCACTCCATTGTGGGAGTCATGGGGTAAGTTCCTGCACTGGCAATACGAGAGTGAAATGGGGCACCTTGACACCTTCCAGGTGCTCCTTCCCCTCAAGGAGTCAGGCTGGGGCCCTCGGGCACATGAAGGGAGGAGGAGCAGCAGCTGGACATCCCTGGGTCTCCCACTCAGGAATCTCAGAGGCTGTCTGCTCCCTCCGAGTCCTCTTTGCCTGTGAACCCCTCAATCTCATCCCCCGCCACTGCAGAGGGAGCAGCTGACCCACAGGAGGACTGCTAAAGCAAGTTGGAGTCCTCAAGGCCTTGGCTCTCCAGAAGGTGTCTGCCAAAGTCATCAGAGGCCACAGGCCCAATCATTGCACAGGCTGACTCCACCCCTGCTGCGGATGTCGGCAGCACCTAGAAGAAGTGGTAGCCCTAGAAAAATTAAGAATTTCTGATCACAAGTGGTTGAATGGGTGAGCACATTTTGTCACTTTATAATCTGAAAATATATTCACTTTCACGAATAATGTGTAATGTTGTCTTTCAGCTTCATTGTTGGGCTTTGCGAGTCCTCACACTGCATCCCCTCCTGCTAGCAGTTTGGCTGCGTACAGCTGGTCCATGAGTGATTCTGGAGGGAGAGGTTTATGTGTGGCAGGTCCTTTTGGAGCATAACGCAAGCACTCTCCCACTCACGCGGAGCCTTCATCCATTACACTTATCTTACTGTGCTGAGCATTTTCAATGCTGCCTGCTGGGGTTTTCTTTCAGTTGTCCATCTGAGCTGACCTGCACCTCCATCCACCCACTGGCTATACTCTCATGCAGCACCTGTGCCTGTCCACACGAGGCTCCGCTCACTTTCGATTTCGACAACCATGGTCGTGGTCAACCATATCGTCGGCTTCCCCATGCTTTCACCTACCCTAGTCACCCATGTCCTTTCCCCCATCATTGTTGACCCCACTGGCATCACCTTCCACCTCCCCACCATCACCTACCAAACCAAACCCTTGTCTTTCCAGGATGTCCAGGTGAACGTGCACGTTCCCTACCTTCCTGAGAATCCCACTCCCATCCACACTGACCTCCCTGACCACCTCCTTCCATCCCCAGGGTTCAAGTCTGCCTCTGAGTCCCCAACAATCACCCTCACCGTTCCTGCTACTGCAACCGTTGCCCCTCACCTTCCCACCCTAACAGCTCCCTCTGCCCCTCTCACACTTAACATTCTGTCCTACCACGCCCAGCCTTGGTTCGCTCCCCAGGAGGCAGTCATTGACTCCACAGAACCCCCCCACTCTTGCACAATCATCTGGACACCTCCCCTCCTTACTCCCTCCCCCACCCTTACTCCCTCCACCCCCGGACACCTTCTCCTCTCCGAACTCCCTCCTCCCCCCAGACACCTTTCCTTCTCTGCACTCCCCCCTCCTCCTGGACTCTTCCTTCTGCACTCCTCCTTCCTCCCGGACACCTTCCTCCTTCCGAACCTACCTCCCTAGTTGCATTGCACCCTGTTACACCCTCCTTGCCCTGTACTCCCTCCTCCCCCTCCCAACCTCAGCCCCCCGACAACCTCCATCCCCCCTCTCCCAGATGCAACCCCCCAACACTTTTGTCCACCCCCCACCACCACCCCCTCAACCTCCCCCACTCCTCAGCCCCCTGCCCCCCCCGGAACACCATCCTCTCCAATTCACAGCTCGACCATCCTCTCCCCCCCCAACCCCCGCCACCTTCGCCGATCATCCATAGCAGCCCATGGCCAAGACTGTGATGTTCTGAAGCAGACCCGAAGCATCAGTGGAGACCTCCCACCTTCCGTGAGCTGTTTCGTGGTGGAGCCATGTGCATGAGGAACCACCCAGCATGCGATGCATGTATTCTTCCAGGGTCCGGTAGCAGTAGGGCTCCAGCATCATCTTCTCCTTGGATGTCTGTGACCCGAGCAAGGCCCTAAAGATGAGTACCAACTTCTGTATGTCTTGCATGGCCAGACGTGTTCTGGGTCGCCGTGTTTTCCCACCCGCGAAATGGTAAATTGGGCGTGGTGGGATGAATCCCGTCGGACCTTACTTTGCATCCCATTACCGGGATGCAAAGTGGATTCACGCCGGCTTCCAGCGGGATTCGTGTTCCACCATGGCGGACGCCATCCGATGTTCCCGCTGTGATTTCACACCAGCGTGAAACTGAATTTTGCCCCTCCTGTCGAATTGTCCCCCCACCCGCCATGATGCCTGCCGCCAATGGGACCAGATGATTCCGGCCCATCAATCTGGTCCCATCATGATGGGAAAAACATATACTTTGTCCTCAGCTCCTATTTTTACTTCCAGCTAAGTATGAAACCTTTGTTCGTAATTACACTCCTTTATGGTATTGAATTCCCCCATTGTCCATAAATGTGCTATTTTTTCAACTATGTAATATGCTGCCTCACTGAGCTGACATGAACATGATGTGTACACGTGGAGCAGTAGTTTAAACTGCTCAAACTTCCTCAAAATCAACTTTAGGAGCTCCAAAATGCATGCCACAATGTTCTTCAAGCCTTAATTTCCCAAATGCAATATAAAAATAATTCCATCCTATCCTTGTTGCCATCTTTCTGCTCTGTATTGCACTGAGAAAAGATTCATCATGGGCTGAACCTTACCTGTGTCGGGCGGGCTGGGTGGGAGCGAGCGGGGGTGGGCGTGGAGCCAATCGCCGCCTGCGATTGGCTGCGTGCCGCCTTTTTACATGGGCAGGCCAATTAAGGCCCGCCCAGCGTGATGCACGGCCGGTAGCGCTACCTGTGTGGGCAGGGAGAGGAGGGAGAGTTGGGGCCTGTGCTCTTTCGCGCGTGAGTGAAAGAGCACAGTAATCTCCCAGAGGCCCGGAGCTGCCTCAGGGAGATTAAGTTGATAGAAAAACTTTTCAATAAAAGAGGAAAAAAATTATTTAAACATGTCCCATCATGTGACAGTGTCACATGAGCTGGGACATGTTTGTGAATTGTGCAAAATTTACTTAATTATTTAATAAAACTTCAGGAAACCTCATCCCACCCGTGAATGGGGTGCACAGGCTGCACGCCCGACGTCATCGCGCTCATTTTGCATGTCGATGTGTTGGGCCCACCTCCGCATGCCAATGGCAATATTCTGGCCCATGCGGTCTCACTGCAGGCAGCCATTATTGAACTAACTCTATTTACACCTTCCCAACAGAGAGAGAGAGCAGCAGAATGGGCAGCTCTACCACATAATACAAAAATAATGTGGGTGTAAACATCTATGTCAATTGGTGATAACCCATTTTGCACTACTGCCTAAGACCAATTTCAGTCCCAATAACAATATGATCATGAACCTCAAATATTCCCTTAATCTTGATTTATTATTCTGTCTTCATTACTTTGGAGTAAATCTAGTATTACCTTCCATCTTACTGGTTCCCCCATTTGCTGCAAAAAAAAATATTCTTGGAGCGCTTGAATAAACTCAGTCCTGCTTACAGCTTGTTCTCACAGTCTGCGTTAGGAAGATTAAGATTCCTAATGATGACAAATGAAGGCTTAGCACCAATCTTTTATATGATGTTCCACAGCAGCTTTTTTACGTTGCAGAGTGAAGTTCCTTTTACATTTTCTAAACATCAGAAAGTCACCTTCTCCTCCACCTGTTGTATAAGCCATTCTTGTGACCAGTTTGAGAGAAACTAGAAAATTGAACTTTGAACAACTTTGTACCATAAGCTAATACCAATTATGAACAGCATTTAGATTGTGCAAACTGATTTCACATAGAAAGAGGCAACTTTTGTTTCATTAAGTTAAAAGCAAAAAATTGCGGATGCTGGAAATCCAAAACAAAAACAAAAATACCTGGAAAAATTCAGCAGGTCTGGCTGCATCTGCGGAGAGGAGCACAGTTAACGTTTCGAGTCCGAATGACCCTTCAACAGAACTAAGTAGAAATAGAAGAGAGGTGAAATATAAGCTGGTTTAAGGGGGGGTGGGATAGGTGGGGCTGGATAGAGGGCCAGTGATAGGTGGAGATAACCAAAAGATGTCACAGACAAAAGGACAAAGAGCTTTTGAAGGTGGTGATATTATCTAAGGAATGTGCTAATTAAGGGTAGAAAGCAGGACGAGCAAGGTACAGATAGATAAAAACAAAAAGCTAAAAGCTACTGCGGATGCTGGAAATCCAAAACAGAAACGTTAACTGATTTCTTCTCCGCCGATGCTGCCAGACCTGCTGAGTTTTTCAAGGTACAGATAGCCCTAGTGGGGGTGGGGTGGGGTGAAGGAATCGAAAAAGGCTAAAAGGTGGAGATAAAACAATGGATGGAAATACATTTAAAAATAATGGAAATAGGTGGGAAAAGAAATCCCCATCCACCACTACTCTCCTCCGTCTGGCTGAACTTGTTCTCACACTGAACAATTTCTCCTTAAACTCCTCTCACTTCCTCCAAATAAAAGGTGTGGCTATGGGTACCCACATGGGCCCCAGCATTGCCTGTCTCTTTATGGGGTATGTGGAACATTCCTTGTTCCAGTCCTACTCCGGCCCCCTCCCACAACTCTTTTTCCGGTACATCGATGATTACTTCGGTGCTGTTTCATGCTCTCGTCTGGACCTGGAAAAGTTTATTAATTTTGCTTCCAATTTCCACCCCTCCATCATTTTCACATGGTCCATCACTGACACTTCCCTTCCCTTCCTTGACCTCTCTGTCTCAATTTCTGGTGATAGACTGTCCACCAATATCCATTACAACGAGCCTACCGATTCCCACAGCTACCTCGACTACAACTCCTCACACCTTGCTTCCTGTAAAGACTCCATCCCATTCTCTCAGTTCCTTCGCCTCCGTCGCATCTGTTCTGATGATGCCACTTTCAAAAACAGTTCCTCTGACATGTCTTCCTTCTTCCTTAACCGAGGTTTTCCACCCACGGTGGTTGACAGGGCCCTCAACCATGTCCGGCCCATCTCCCGCACATCCGCCCTCACACCTTCCTCTCCCTCCCAGAAACATGATAGGGTCTCCCTTGTCCTCAGTTATCACCCCACCAGCCTCCGCATTCAAAGAATCATCCTCCGCCATTTCCGCCAACTCCAGCATGATGCCACCATCAAAGACATCTTCCCTTCACCTCCCCTGGCGGCATTCTGCAGGGATCGTTCCCTCTGGGACACCCTGGTCCACTCCTCCATCACCCCCTACACCTCAACCCCCTCCCACGGCACCTTCCCATGCAACCACAGAAGGTGCAACACCTGCCCCTTTACTTCCCCTCTCCTCACCGTCCAAGGGCCCAAACACTCCTTTCAAGTGAAGCAGCATTTCACTTGCACTTCCCTCAATTTAGTCTACTGCATTCGTTGCTCCCAATGCGGTTTCCTCTACGTTGGAGAGACCAAACGCAGATTGGGTGACCGCTTTGCAGAACACCTTCGGTCTGTCCGCAAGCATGACCCAGACCTCCCTGTTGCTTGCCATTTCAACACGCCACCCTGCTCTCATGCCCACATGTCTGTCCTTGGCCTGCTGCATTGTTCCAGTGAAGCTCAATGCAAACTGGAGTAACAGCACCTCATCTTCCGACTAGGCACTTTACAGCCTTCCGGACTGAATATTGAGTTCAATAATTTTAGATCATGAACTTTCTCCACCATCCCCACCCCCTTTCCGATCCTCCCCCCCTTTTTACCCAATAATTTATATAGATTTTTCTTTTCCCACCTATTTCCATTATTTTTAAATGTATTTCCGTCCATTGTTTTAACTCTACCTTTTAGCCTTTTTCGATTCCTTCACCCCATCCCACCCCCACTCGGGCTATCTGTACCTTGCTCATCCTGCTTTCTACCCTTAATTAGCACATTCCTTAGATAATATCACCACCTTCAAAAGCTCTTTGTCCTTTTGTCTGTGACATCTTTTGGCTATCTCCACCTATCACTGGCCCTCTATCCAGCTCTACTTGTCTCACCCCCCCTTAAACCAGCTTATATTTCACCTCTTTTCTATTTTTACTTAGTTCTGTTGAAGGGTCATTCGGACTCGAAACGTTAACTGTGTTCCTCTCCGCAGATGCAGCCAGACCTGCTGAGTTTTTCCAGGTATTTTTGTTTTTGTTTTGTTTCATTCATCTGGGCCAGCTCTTAACACAGTCTTGAGATGAAGCAATAGTGGATGAACCTACTGTCTACTCTGATTTACACATAAGAAAACTCATTAAAAGGTGTACCCAGCAGCAGGCTACATATTTTTGCAAGAGGAAAGACTAAAGGAACACTAATGCACTTCTTAGTTACAAAGTACTCATGCAGAAACTTGGGAGGAGATCTACTGTTGGTTTAGGGTAGAGTTTATGAAGAAGGTCACCAATACTCCCTGATGGATGTGTAACCTTGGGGATAACAGGGTTTAGTGATCAGGAAGCAAAGTGCACCTTGAGTAATGAACTGCTATTATAGAATTAATTTCATTAGCTGCTACTCTGTCTGAACTGTTGGGTCTATAGATACCCCCACTACAAAGTCAGGTGATTGTTGTAGGATATATCTAAAAGCAGATATCTCGCCAGCAATTTTCCACCCATTAAAGTTGATCGGCTTTAAACGTCACAGAGCAAGGGCAAAACCAGAAAACCCCAGCCCTAATGATTTCCTATTAATGATTGTTGCTCATCTATAAGCAAGCAATGAGAGAACTGTTGTTAAGATACTGTCTTCCTGTTAACTGTCTCTGTAAAACTGTAACTAGCTACGCCTGAAACTTAAAAAAGGATTCATATGATTTTAGCCAAAACTCATAAATGTCTTCTATCATCAAACACATTTCCATGTGGAAATATTAATGCTCAGCACTCTTCAGGTGGATCACTGTACAGATCTCTTCTCACTGATTATGTCACTCTTCAGCACTTAAATATGATATTTTAAATGCAGTAAAATTAGAAAGAATTATGTGACTTGGGTGTTTTTGACATTGCCAGAGAAGTTGAAGTAAAACACTTAAAAACACTGAAATAAGTGTTGCGGGGCTCAGAAAAATCATGGGGGAGAATTTTTCCATCGGCATGCAGGGGCTGGCCCCGCACGCCGACGCGTAAAATGACACAGAGTGATGTTGGACGTGCGTCCCAATGTCACTGCGCATAATTCCGATCTTTCATTTGGCGGGCGCGCGCCGGAGGCAGCTGCGTGCCTGCCGAACTGTCAAAGGCCTGTTAAGGCCATTAATGAACCAATTAATGTAATCTCGAAGCTGCCCATCCAACTTTAAGGTTGGCAGGCAGGCGAAGAGCCCAAGCGCCTTCGAGTTTTGCATGAAACCTCATCCACCAGTGGGATGAAGTTTTGCAAAGGTTTATTAAATTAATAATTTTTTTTGACAATTCATAAACATGTCCCAGCTTATGTGACACTGTCACATGAGGGGACATGTCTGAATAATTTTATTCTTTCTTTGTTAAAAACTTTAAAAGTGAACTTAATCTCCGTGAGGCAGCTCTGTGCCTCAGGGAGATTTCTGCGTTCTTTCACGCACATGTGCGAAAGTGTGCAGGCCCTGACTCTCCCTCCTCCCCCCGCCCACACAGGTAGCGCTGAGCGCTACCGGGCACGTGTCAGGCTGGGCAGGCCTTAATTGGCCTGCCCACATAAAATTGCGGTGCGCAGCCGATCGTGGGAGGCGATTGGCCCTGCACCCGTTCCCAACCGGCCCGCCCGACAGGGAGAAAATTCTCCCCATGAAACTTTATAGGTCCATTTGTTTTTGAATCAGAATAGTAAAAAAAAACATAAAGCAATTAGGACACAAGGGACTGAAAAGAGGTCATAAAATCTACTATGGTAATCATTTTATCATATCCCTCAAAGTTATGTCTGTCCCTCTACTTGCTGTATAAACCCTTTCACATTTTCTTCTGTGGTTCCCCCTAGTAATTTACTGTACAAACCTATTACCCCTGATGTAAAAATGTTCCATTTGACTCCCCTACTCAATCCTAACTTTTTCATATTTAACTTAAGCCCCCTGACATTCGAACCCTTTTCCAAAATGAACAGTTTAATTCCCTTTATTGTCTTGAAAACTTGAAGTCACCTAGAAGTCTGCTTTTTCCACATCTTAGCCATCCTCATAACACCACATTTAAGTGTTACAGTTGAGTGTTGTAGAGAAAGAGGGCTGTAAGGCTGTTTTGACATGCAGTTTCACTATTTCTACTAATTTTTATTTAAATTGTTTTCCTGGACAGAAAGCGATGGGTGGGGGTGGTATTGTTGAGTGTCCAAATTTTTGAACCTGTTCTCCCAGTGGATGAGGGTTTGTGTCAGGATTGTGATTTTGTAAAATTATCCATTATGTGTTGACCAAGTAAATTAGATAAACATCTGGTTTAAAAAAAGGATCTCTTGTCTGTTTTGATTCGTGTAATATTCTGATGCCAAGAAAGCTCATTTTGAAAATGTGTGTAAGAATTTTCCCAGATTGTGCTTAAAATAAAACTGTTTACCTACAAGAGTACACTGTGCTGCACAGTGTCACAAATGTATTTTAAGAATGCCCTCAAGGAATTATGCAGTGGTTCAAATTTTAGAAACAGAATTAAAGCAACTTTTAGAGATCCTTTAAACACTTAATTGAATTATATATTTAAGAAATCTATGAAAAGCCCCATGTTCTAACAATGTTACAAGGTATGGACCATCAATTTAACATTAATCACTTGATGTGCCTGTTGTAATTAAGGGTGGTGGGAAACCTGGCTTTTCTAATAACTCCAGCTGGAAAAAGTATGTATGGGCATTGGCTGACAACTGGAACAGGCTTGGGTGTAATATGCCTCATTGTTAAAATCCCGACAGATGCTCTCTGCTGAGACACACGGTGAAGCAGTTCAAGATGGTTGGTACCATGGTACCATATTCTAGCATGACTTAAGAGAAAACTGGGGAGAGTGGAAAAATCATCTTTATAAAGGCATGAATGGATGTTGGTGCAGTTTTTTTTTCTCTTGAATCTTGATATTGCTTCTGTGCTCATCTTACAGCTGTACACCTGCTAGGCCTCAGTCACAGTGTGTTAATTGGACCATATTGTTTATGTCAAGGTAATACCAGATTACTTATGTGCCTATTAGAACTTGAGCCCAGAGACTCATGGGGCAGTGTGACAGCTGCAGTCCTCCTTTCTGTTCTTTTCCAATGCTCTGGCTAACATCAATGAGGATGTGTTTCAGTAAACAAACCACCAATCGATCACCCTGCAGTCACATGGCTACTGCGTTTCTCATCCACAAGGACTCATTTGTGAACAACTCCTGTCAACTGAATGCCATAACACAGGAAAAATGATTATTGGTCTAACAGATTCTGCTGTGGAGATAGCAGTGCTTTAACTGCCAAGACTAATGCAGTTATGATTTGTTAATCTCAGGCTCTCTTGTTCTGCTTTATTCGAGCTGAATTTTCCACAGAAATGGTACAAGTGCTGGTCTCAGTCTGCATTGTAAATTTGTTCAAAGAATTACAAAGAATCACTTTACTCAAATGCCTTAGTCATAGTTGATGGGAGAAGAAAATAAGCCATTGGAGATGGAGCAAAAAGTTATTGTCCAAACACTCAATACTTTTTCTGTTCTTTTAAAAATTAATACATATTGTTTTTAAGCATAGGGGGAAAAGCAAGAATATTCTAACCACACTAGTCAGACTGGAAGAGAGAAGTCAATAAAAAATGAAAAATCTGTTTTATACTCTTTGAATTATGCTAATAGAATCTTCCAGCTGATGTGAATTGCATACATTTAATTTCACTACTATTTAAAACAGAAAATCCAGGAGCTCCCTGGTGAGAGCAAAATACCACATGTTGTATTATGGGTCAAATAGTGTTTGCATTATTGCCACATGGTAAATTCAACTAGGCTATTCTGGCACTCTTTAAAGGGGCCTGCTGTTCATGAGAAAGTTCATCTGAAAATACATGCCATGTTACTGTAAATTGTGCTGAAATTTACATTACCATTACCTCAGTGACAAAAATGACCCAGGGATAAAGCTGTACTACATCCATAAACACAAAGATTTGTCAAACATCTTTACAGTTCACTTGCATATGAAGCTATCTGTTTATTCCAACTAGCTTTGTGTACAAGTGTTCAACTCCTGTCGAGAGCACTGGTGCTTAATAAATGATGTCTAGGTGTAGTATAACATAATCCTATATTGCATTTAAATTGGCTGTTTGCCAACCTGTTCCTCATTACATTGTCATGCATTTCTTTAAAAGGAAATTTTCCAGAAGAAAGTATTTTACTGCCCCGAAGTGATCCCATGAAGAGATCTCCTTTGTGTTTGACATCTAGATGCGAAGTTTACACACAGCTCTATCACAATTATAGAGACAGAACCCTGCCCACAACAAAAATAAAGCATCTTAATTGTCTGAGTATGTCAGACTAACCTTCTTGCACCTTCCCCAAACCTGAAATTAAGTAAACCAGAGTGAATTATTTCTCAAACTGACATCTGGATCCTAAGAAGATTCAATAAGAGTTACTCTTTAAAATTGCTCTCATCACATCTTTATTCAAGAAGCTCAGCTTTGACACCAAACTTTTTTTTAACTCCTGGCCTATCTCTTTCTCGCCAAGATCCTTGAACACATTGGGTGGAATCAACTCTCTTTGAAGATTTTATAGAGTTGGGAGGAAATGTGTCCCGATCTCAATGGTTTCAGCTGGCCGCATACGTTGTGACCTTATGGAAGGTGGCCAATTAAAAGGCTGCTTTCACGTTTGCCATTCAATTAAGACAGTTGGTTGGGTTCCTTAGGTGGGAGGCCTAATCAGAGGACCCCAAGGTCGGATGGCTGGCAACCCCTGTGTTGGGAAGATATAATAATTTCCATAATGTTATTGGAATTTATGGTAAAATAGAGTAATATTGGGACGTGTCTATGTGTGTGTCTGTGAGACTTAATTGAATTAGAGGCAGCCAGTCTGGGTGCTTTGATGTAAGAAGTTAGGTTTGAAATATTAATTAGGTAAACATGGGAAAGTTTTAGAATGTGATGTGTAAAGGGAACATTTGCATTTTTAAACAAACTATAGTGGCTTAAATTCAAAGGAGGGGCTGTAATGTATACCCAGTCAGCAGAAGTATTAAGAAATAGGGTTTATTTATTTTTCCCAAATATTACTGGTGGAATTGCTATGAATATGCTAGACTTTTTATTAGGAGAGAGGTGAAGTTCAAAAGACATAGTGAAACAATGGGAATTTGCATTCAAAGAGGAAAATATGTATAAAGGAGAGAAGGTTGTTTGTAAGGGAGGTAGCTTAAGATGCAACAAATTGAAAAGCCTGCAGCCTGTATGTACCAAACTGCTACCTCCAGGACTGAAGTTAAGGGAATTCACTTTGAACCTGACTGTTCAAGGTATCGTTTACTTTGCCTGGGTCTTTTAAAATCTATGTGTCTTACTGTTGCCTTAATGAAAGTGTAACTGGGAGTTAATTAGGGGATTTAGAAGTTATTATAGTAATAATTTGTAGACAAACTTATGTGCTTACAATATTTTCTTTTAAAAAGAAATGTTTAATTTAGTTTTATAAAAACCTTTTAAGACTCGATGGTCTTATTACTTAATTCAAAGCCCGCATCTCGAAACATACAAATTGAAAATTAATTGTGACAATTGTTTCAAGTTTCCCTCTGGTATTTGAACAGCTCAGCATTTACCATCTGCTGCGTCATAATGCCTGGGAGAGGTGGATGCTGCTGAGGCAAGCAGGTGATAGCGAGGGCACCTCAAAATAGAGATGCTCTCTGCAGCATTTTAAAAATTTTAAATTCAGTCAGGGCCATAGACACCTTGCCATCAATGAGGAAGAGAAATCCCCCTTAGATTGGTTTGTGGCTGCAGTGGTGGCCCTCTCATCCCAGTGGCTCCATGCTGGGGTGATAGAGGAAGTACCGATGTCCCTCAGGCCTGCTGCTGGGAGGCCATGTATAATTTACCTGCTCCAGTCTTATCAAAGGGCCCATCTGCCACCTCGCGATCCGGTGACACCATTATATTGCCCCGAATTGGCCCCTTAATGGGCCTAATTGGCTACCCGCTGCTACCAGCAGTCATGTCGAAGGAAGCTTGGCGAGTTGCCACAAAGCATCCTTTTATATGGCACACACTGCTGCCATGATGCATTTGCTGGCAGTGAATGTTTAAGGTGGTGGATGGGTGCCAATCAAGCAGACTGCTTTATCCAGGATGATGTCGAGCTTCTTGAGTTTTGTTGGAGCTGCAATCATCCAGGCAAGTGGACAGTATTCCATCACACACCTCACTTGTGCCTTGTAGATGGTGGGCAGGCTTTGGGAAGTCAGGAGGTGAGTTACTCACTGTAGAGTTCCCAGCCTCTGATCTGCCCTTGTAACCACAGTATTTAAATGATTGGTCCAGTTCAGTTTCTGATCAATGGTAACCCCAGGATGTTGATGATTGTATTCAGCCTGAGGAGTTGTGAATAGTGCTGAACATGTCCAATCATCAATGAGTACACTTCTCACTATATGATGGAGGAAGGCTATTGATGGAACAGCTGAGATGGTTGGGCCTAGGGCACTAACCTGAGGAACTCCTGCAGCGATGTCCTGGGCCTGACATGATTGACCTCGGACAACCATCTTCCTTTTTGCTAGGTATGACTCCAACCAGTGGAGAGTTTCCCCCCTACTTCCCATTGGCTTCAGTTTGCTAGGGTTTCTTGATGCCACACTGGGTCAAATGGTGCCTTGAATTCAAGAGCAGTCACTCTCACCTCACCTCTGAAATTCAGCCCTTTTGTCCATGTTTGGACCAAAACCATAATGAGATCTGGAGTCAAGTGGCGGAACACAAACTGAGCATCAATGAGTAGGTTATTGTTGAGTAATTGCTGCTTAACAACCTCTTTCATTATTTTCCTACGATTGAGGATGGGGCTGGATTGGATTTGCCCTGCCTTTTATAGACAGGACATACCTGGGCAATTTTCCACATTGTTGGATAGATGCCACTGTTGTAGCTGCACTAAAACCACTTGGCTAAAGGCATGGCTAGTTCTGGAGCACAAATCTTTAGTATTACAGCTGGGATGTTGTCTTGGCCCATAGTCTTTGCTGTAACCAGTGCCTTCTGCCTTTTCTTGATATCATGTGGAGTGAATCGAATTGACTGGGGACCTCAGGAGGAGGTCAAGATAGATCATCCACTCGGTACTTCTGGCTGAAGATGGTTGCTAATGCTTCCATTTTCAAGCATCTTCAGCTTTGCCTTTGCACTGATATACTGGGCTCCCTCATCATTAAGGGTGGTGATGTTGGTGGAGCCTCCTCCTCTGATTAGTTGAAGGAAGGTGGTAAATGGTAATCAGCAGGCGGCTTCTTTGCCCATGTTTGATCTGATGCTAAGAGACTTCATGGGGTCCAAAGTCAACGTTGAAGATTCCAAGGGCCTCTCCTTCCCAACTGTGTACCACTGTGCCGTCACCTGTGGTGAGTCTATCCTGCTGGCACATACTCAGAGATTGCGTTGTTGGAGCCTGGGACATTGCTGTAAGATACGATTTGGTGAGTATGACAATATCAGGTTGTTGCTTGATGAGACAACTCTCCCAGTTTTAGCACACAAGACCCCAGAGGTTAGAGGGGGGAAATCACAGGGTCGACTGCAAAGGTGTGTCTTTGTCATTTCAAGAGCCTAGGTCAATGCCAGATAGTCCGACCAATTTTATTCTTCTTCAACATTTCTGTAGTGGTTTGATACAAGACCACACTTTGATGCCCACCCTATAGTGCACCTTGTGAAATTGGTGTGCTTTCTTGAAACACTGTGGTCTGTGTGGTGAAGATACTTGCATGTTGCAGTTTTGTAGCAGTTTAATACAAATGGATGGTTTGTTATGCTTCTTAAGAGATCAGTTAAGAGTCAACCACAGTGGGGTTGGATAAGAATGGCGAGTTTCTGTCAAGATGGGATTTGAACTCATAGGGCAGAGTTCAATCCATTCCATTGCGGAGGGAAACATGGCGGGGCCCAATTAATCATGGGAGGGGCCATGCATCAGTCTCCTGGAGGCAGGAAGACCTCCCGCGGTTAAGTCAGAGGCAGGAAGGGATACATGTAGGAAACTTGCCCTTTTGCAGCGAGATTTCAATTAGGTTCATTAATGAGCCAATTGACATCAATTATCCCTGAGGCCCCCAGAATTTCGTGGTTGCTCAGCGGTTAAATGGGAGTTGCATGGCTTTCCCATGCTTCCCGAAGGCTGGCCAGAAAACCATGTTGCCTTTGCAGGGGCCTATTGGGGGGCATGCGGGTCACTCATGCACTCAGTGCCTGATCGAGGGAGCCAATGTCCGGAAGATGGCGGAGGGGGAAGATCAGTGAAAACCACCTGCCTGCCCTTGCCTCTGACACCCCTGTCTCCTTCTCTCACGAGCCTTGCCCCCCGGGACCCTCATCTCACCTTCACTCACCTGAGTCCAGGGATGTGTGGTGAAGTCCCTGCAGCAACCACTCCCGGCAATGGAGGGCTACTGGTCTTTGATTGGTTGGCAGATCTCGAGGGGCAGTATTTCAGCCGCTGGGGTCCTAAATCATGTGGAAGGCCTTACGTTGGCTAGTGAAGTGTCTTGAGAGACACTTAATTCAGTCCAGCTTGCCAGACGGAAGTGATTTAGGTTTCCCACCAGTGTTTCTGCAACCAGTGAGCGGGACCTGCATCGGTTCCTGAGAAGCCTCAGCTATTGGGGTCCTTCCCCTAATGACCTTCACTACCAGGCCTATGATTCCAACCCCATGCCCCCCCTGCCCCCCAAACCCCTCACTACTGTAAGGCCACCAATTTCCCTCCCAACCCGACCAGGTCTCAAATCCTAACCCACCATGATTCCTCCAATTCTCTCATCGCAACTAGGTCTTTGAACTGCTACCAGGTCTTGATTTTCTCCGCCCACCCCCAACCAAGCCCTTGATTTCCCCTTTCATGATTCCCCCAACCACTACCCCTCCTATTTCCCCCTACCCCCGACCAAGGCCCGAACTCCAACCCAGGACTGTTCCACAACCCCACCCCCAGGCATTAGCCTCAACTCCCTCTCAGGCCTTTGAATCCACCTTCCAGGCCCCTGGCCTCGCCCTACCACAGGACCCTAGAGGCCTCCGATTTTACCACCTTCCAGCTGCCCTCCAAGGCCCTTGATTCCCCCTTGTCCCCAGGCTTCCAATCCTCCACCCAGGCCTTCGATTCTCCCCCACTGTCCTCATTCTCTCCCTGTGGCCTCCAACCCACCTCCTGGCTTCCGAGCTTCCCTCCAACACTGCCTCTCCACTCCCACCATGGAACCCTGGATCAGCAGCTCACTTGATCAAACTCTTCCCTCCCCGTAATAACTCAATGACCCCACTGATCAGCACCCACCAACACCCCTGCACCCCCACCCCCACCAACACGCTTTTGAAATAATTTTTCTTCAGCGCTGACTTACTTGGTCCTTACTCGATCTACACTGACCAGCTCCCACCCATAAGATCATAAGGAATAGGAACAGGAATAGGCCACTCAGCCTCTTGAGTCTGCTATTTAATAAGATCATGGCTAATCTGATTGTGGCCTTAACTCCAATTTCCTGCATCACCCTTGATTCCTTTGTAGATCAAAAATCTCTCTAACTCAGCCCTGAATATATTCAATGACTCATCCCCCACTGCTCTGGAAGAGAATTCATAAGATTAATGGCACTCTGAGAGAAGAAATTCCTCCTCATCTCAGTCTTAAATGGGAGACCCGTTATTTTTAAACAGTGCCCCCAGTTCTAGATATCCCTACAAGGGGTAACATCCTCCCAGCATCTCCCCTGTCAATCCCTCTCACCTTATATGCTTCAATAAGATCATCTCTCATTCTTCTAAACTCCAATGAGCATAGGCCCAACCTGCTCAGCCTTTCCTCATAAGACAATCCCTTCTCCCAGGAATCAGCTTAGTGAACCTTCTCTGAACTGCTTCCAATTCAAGAATATTCCTTCTTAAGTAAGGAGACCAAAATACACAGTACTCTAGGTGTGGTCTCACCAATGCACTGTACAGCTGTAGCAAGTCTTCCTTACTTTTATACTCCAACCCCCCTTGTAATAAAGGCCAACATTATATTTGCTTTCCTAGTTAATTGCACTACCTGTATGCTAACTTTTTGTGATTCATGTACAGGGACACCTCTCTACTGCAGCATTCTGTAGTCTCTCTTCATTTAAATAATATGCTGTTTTTCTATTCTCCTGCCAAAGTGGACAACCTCATATTTTCCCACATTTTATTCCATTTGATAAATTTTGCCCACTCACTTAACCTATCAATATCTCTTTGCAGACTCTTATATCTTCCTCAGAACTGGCTTTCCTACCTATCTTTGTATCATCAGCAAATTTGGCAAATTTCTGCCCTTTCTTTGAAATCATTAATATAAATCATATAGTTGAGACCCGAGCACTGATCCCTTTGGCACTCCATTATTTATAGTTTGTTAACCTGAAAATGATCCAATTATCCCGATTCTTTGTTTCCTGTTAGATGGCCAAATACCCTACATTTACAGGTTCCCCTTTATCAACCCTGCTTGTTACATCCTCAAAGAACTCTAATAAATTTGTCAAATACAATTTTCCTTTTACAAAACCCTGTTGACTCTGCCTGATTGCATTATGATTTTCTAAATGTCCTTACTGTTACCTCTTTGATAATGGATTCTAGCATTTTCCCACTGCAGATGCTAGGCTAACTGGCCTATAATTTCCTCCTTTCTGTCTCTTTCCTTCCTTGAATAAAGGTGTTACATTTACAATCAATCCCAACTGGAAACCAGCCATTATTCAGGCTGGCTTCTGGGCTGGGTAGCGATCGGTGATGCCATGTGCACACTATGGAGTTAAAAACAATATGTACGTTCCATAAAAATTTCTGAACCCTCGCCAACCTGCCAAACACCCTTCTCAATGGTATTAGCTATGAAATTCTAGGATATAGATATGGCAACAATATAAGAACAGCTAGATATGTGCATATCAGTATGTTGTGTGACTTGAAGGAGAACTTGAAGCTGATGGTGATCCCGCAACATTGCTATACTTAACCTTCTTGGTTTTAGAAGTCACAGGGGAGAGGATCACTGCCAATGTATTCTCGATGAGTTGTTGCAGTGTATCTTATGGTTGGTATCAATATTTCCTCTAACTTCCCTTTGTTGTGCACAACCTGTTTGTTGTTGCACTGTGCGGTCCCTTTAAGAATTTATTTATTTTTTATTCATTCATTCATGGGATGTGGGCATCGCTGGCTAGGTCAGCATTTATTGCCCATCACTAATTGCCCTTGAGAAGGTGGTGGTAAGCTGCCGTCTTGACCTGCTGCAGTCCCTGTGGCGTAGGTACACCCACAGTGCTGATAGGGAGGGAGTTCCAGGATTTTGACCCAGTGACAGTGAAGGAACTGCAATATATTTCCAAGTCAGAATGATGAGTGGCTTGGAGGGGAACTTCCAGGTGGTGGTGTTCCCATATGTCTACTGCCCTTGTCCTTCTAGATGGTAGCAGTCGTGGGTTTGGAAGATGCTGCCTAAGGAGCCTTGGTGAGTCCCTACCTGGAGTACTGTGTACTTTGGTCTCCTTACTTAAGAAGGAATATTCTTGAATTGGAAGCAGTTCATCTTGTAGATGGTACACACTGCTGTCACTGTGTGTCAGTGGTGGAGGGAGTGAATGTTTTTGGATGGGATGCCATTCAAGCAGGCTGTTTTGTCCTGAATGGGGTGTCAAGCTTCTTGAGTGTTGTTGGAGCTGCACTCATCCAGGCAAGTGCAGAGTATTCCATTGCACTCCTGACCTGTGCCTTGTAGATGGTGGACAGGCTTTGGGGAGTGAGGTGAGTTACTCGCCACACAATTTCTAGCCTCTGACCTGCTCTTGTAGCCACAGTATTTATATGGCTAGTCCCGTTCAGTTTCTGGTCAATGGCAACCCCCAGGATGTTGATAGTGGGAGATTCAACAATGGTAAGCAATTGAATGCTAAGGGGCAATAGTTAGATTCTCTTTTGTTGGAGATGCCTGGCACTTGTATGGCATGAATGTTACTTGCCACTTATTAGCCCAAGCCTGGATATTGCCCAGGTCTTGCTGCATTTGGACATGGACTGATTTAAGACTACTATCTGGCTGTGCATGTCCTGTCTTAAAGGGACTGCTGCTTGCAAAGCTTGCTTTCCCCCTGTGTGACACTTTCCTGATTACTGCGTTACTGTGCTCCCATTCTGCTTAAAGGGAATGTTGGAATGTCCATACCGCAGCCACAGTACACTGGTGATTGATTGTACCAGAAATGGTGATACCAATTAAGTCAATTTCTCTGTCCTGCTTGGTGATGAACTTCTTTGAATGTTGCTGCAATTGCATCCATCCAGGCAAGTGATGAGTATTTTATAATATGCCTGGCTTGAGATTTATAGGTGATGAGGAGGCTTTTTTTATGATGGCAAGCAGTTTGAAGGAAGTGAACGAGTAGAGAGTCAAATCATCATCGGAGGGTCGAGAGTTATTGTGCTCACTAGTATGGGATGTGAGCAGTGAGAAATAAAGCAGTTTCATTTTAGATACTTGCATAAGTATTGAGGTCTGTCATATCAGGCCAGAACTGGCCAGAAATAATTTTAAATTCCCTGTACAGTACTATCCCAACAATGTGCCTCAACCCCTAGCTCAGAGCGAAATGCTATTCACTGTGAACTTTTGCATTTCCTACATCAGTCATCATCATTGTTTCAAAATGCAATTACCAGTTAATGCTGAATTATGAGTAGTTTGTTGTGTGGATTTGAATATAATCCAGTCTCAATGGTGAAAGGGCAAAATGGTTTGAGTTGGTTCTAGACAACTTATGTGAAACTGGCTGGAATATAAATAGTCGTTTGGTAGTACATAATTTGAGTATTGCTGGAAAAAGAGATATGTTGAAGCTTTTCATCTTGCACTCATCAGGACACTCCACAAGAATGGCAATATAAGGGGAAAACATCAATTTATACTGTATGAGAAGAGAGTGCTGATTGGTTGGCAAGCAGACTCTGAGACTTCAGCATCCACTTGCCAACCAATCAACAGTCTCTTCTCATACAGTATAAATTGTTTCCTACCTTATATTGGTATTCTTGTGGAGTGTCCTGATGAGTGCAAGATGAAAAGCTTAGACATGACTGGAATTTGTAAATCCTTAAACAGTTTGCCTTACATTAACACAAAAATGACTCCAGTCATCCCTTTGTCCAGTTCAGCCCTTTGGTGTGTATATCACAAATTGGTTCCCTTAATAAACTCTTTTTGACTTTTCTGTGTTGAGTAACAGATTTGAGTTAGCTACAAATAGTTTATATGCTATAGGTTGGCCTTGATGAAGTTACCATCGCTTGGTTAAAAATACTAAGAGTTTACCTTACCACTGGATTCAGTTCTAACTGAACTATATTTATTGTTGACATAAGAATATTGCAAAGAGATACAAATTTACGAGGTGCAAAACATTCTATGTTCTTTTGTTTATTTTACTTATTTTTCTCCTCAGCTTTCAGTAACTTTCTAGAGTTTACTGCTTTAAAAAAAGGAAGCTGTGTTCCCCAGCTTCCTCTACAAGCTGCCCAAAGTAGATTGGCTTGTTTCCAGATAACTTGTGTGGAACTGGCTGGTAAATGTAAACTCCTGAACAGGGGTTGCTGCCTTGCAGGAACATAAATGTGGTTGTATAACTCCAGAGTGACCTCCACATGTATTCGGCTTGACACTATTTAGAGTACTAGTGTGGCATCAAGTTATTTAAAAAGTGCTTGGGTAATCCAGTGGATTTTCTGGGCACTTGATAATTTAGAGTCCTCTTTTATGCTTTAATTAATTGGATACTTCCACTATATTAAAAATTTTTTACTGGCCAGGAGTGGTCAGGAGTAAAGCTCTGCATTCTCTCAGATGAGTATATCCACAGGTTTTGTCTTGGGCAAAAGGAATGCCTGTTAAAATGCTTATTGATGAGACATTAAACTGAGGCCCTGTCTGCCCTTGCAGATGGATGTATAATCAACATAAAAAAACCAGATTATATGGTTATTATCACTTTGCTGTTTGTGGGAATTTGCTATATGCAAATTGGCTGCTGTGTTTACTACATTATGACAGTGACTACACTTCAAAAGCTGTAAAACGCTTTAGCACCTCAGGTGGTCATGAATGCCACTATGTAAATGCAAGTCTTTCCTTTTAATATTTTTCCCCTCCTATTTTAGTGATCTCTTGGTGTTATATAGTGCTTCTGACAGAAAAGTCAGTGGCACAACCTACTCCTACTCCTCTCATAAAATCATTAAGGCAGAGAAGGTGGCCATTTTGCCCATTGTGCTTGTGCCTGCTCTTTACCGGTAGCATTTCATTATTTTCCCTTTCAAGTATATCCAATTCCCTTTTAACCATAAGTCCACAGAAATAAAAATCAAAAGACATGTAAGATGGACTGTCGATTTGCTATCATCCATTTTACACTTATCGCACAAAGTTTAAAAATACCCTCACTGTTCTTTCAGTTTTGGCACTGAGATTTGAATTCAGGTCAGTCTGACAGCTTAAAGTCTTCTCCCTTTGTGGTTAAGAACTCAGTGTGAAATGCGATTGGGCAACGTCAGATCACATTGTGGTGGACCTGATGCCAGAGAATAGCAGAAAATATCTGTGCTATGACAATGACTTTACAGCATAAAACTGTCCTAATTTGACATTAAATTGCCACTAAATTAGTGATTTAATTCAGAAAGACACCAGGATGGCTGAGATGGGAACTAGAATGATCACACTGGTACAAAGAGGGAAGCATGTCTAAGGTTTGCGTGAGGGAACATTTTTGAGGAAGGATACAAAGGACCTTCATTTTTCATTTAATTTCCCCTGAAAGTGCTAAGTGTTGACACTAAATGGTAAAAAGTGGAAAAGTGCTCAATTTTGGCCCAGAAATTATTGATGATGTACCAGTTTTACAGGTGTAAAATGGGCTCCTAAGCGTTCAATATGATAGGCAAGGTCACAAGCTCATCTTAGGGTCAAATATGACACAAAGGATGCAAACAGTCTGGTTTACATCAGGCATTTTCCAGGGAGAGGAATGGAGTTGGTAGCTAGGAAGCATGGTTTGCAGTGGGGACTGAAAACAATTGCTTCAGCTATCCCAATAGAATCATAGAATGGTTAGAGCACAGGGTGCCATTTGGCTCATCAGTCTGTGCTGGCCTCTTGAAGGAACAATTCATCTAGTATCACTCTCCTGCCTTTTCTCCATAGTCCTGTAATTTTTTTTCCTTTTTGGATAATAATCCTTTTTGAAAGCCTCAACTGAACCTGCCTCCACCACACTCACAGGCACACTCGCTGCGTGAAGAAGTTTTCCTTCATGTTGCCATTACTTCTTTTGCCAATTACCTTAAATTTGTGCCCTCTGGTCCTCAATCCTTACAGCAATGGGAACATTTTCTCCCTAACGCCCTCTGACCAGCTCCCTCATGATTTTGAATATCTTTATCAAATCTGTTCTCAACCTTCTCTTCTCCAAGGAGAACAGTCCCAACCTCTCCAATCTTTCTACATAACTGAAGTTCCTCATCCCTGGAATCTTTTCTGCACCCTCTCTAATGCCTTCACATCCTTCCTAAGGTGTGCTGCACAGAACTGGTCACAATACTCCAGTTGAGGCCGAACCAGTGTTTTATATAGGTTTAACATAGCTTCCTTGCTTTTGCCCTCTATTGATAAAGCACAGGATGACTTGTGTTTTATTAACCCCTCTCTCCACCTGTCCTGCACCTGCAATGATTTATGCACATATAAAACCAGATCTCTTTTCCTGCATCCCCTTTAAAATGATATCCTTTATTTAACGTTGCCTTACTATGTTCTTCCTACTAACATGAATCACTTCACACTTCTCTGCATTAAATTTCATCTGCCACTTGTCCACCCATTCCACCAACCTGTCTATGTCCTTTTCATATTCTACACTATCCTCCTCATGGTTCACAATAAATACCATCCACAAACTTTGAAATTGTGTCCTGTACACAAAAGGTCTACTTCTTCATTATATATTAGAAAGAGCAGCGGTCCTAACACCATTCGATATTAAAGCCTCAAATAAAAACAGAAAATGCTGGAAATACTCATCAAGTCAGGCAGCTTTTGGGAAGAGAGAAAAACATTTCAGGTTGCTGACCTCTCATCAGAACTTTCCACTGGAGGAAATTTCCGCTCATCCAGTACTGGATGTCGGGTAGGTGATTGTAAATTAAATATAAAATGAAATAGATAGGTGCTGAAGTCATTGCTTTTGGCCCCTGCTCCAAACTCTATTCCATATCTTTAACTCCAACTCTTTCCCTGGCAACTGATTGAGACTAAACCAGATTGTTCGCTACCTTTGTGTCATATTTGACCCCAACATGAGCTTCTGACCACATATTTGTGCAATCACTAAGACTGTCGTAGTCTCTTATGGTCTGCTGCCACCATTTATGTTGAGGGTCTCAATGTAGGCTTCAAGGGATCCATCTCCATGCTACCTATGCTGAATAAGATATTGAGACTGACTAGAGTTCGGGCCAAACACATGAAGTTTATTACTAGCAACAACAATATACAACACTGCACAGGCCTTGATATAGCCTGGGTCCTAACAGTTACATTGACGTATTACTTGACTATAAGCCTGACTCATAGGCCAGGATTTTCCGGTCATCAGGTGGGCTTGGTGGGGTCGAGCGGGAGCGGCCGTGAAACGGACTGCTGCCTGCGATCGGGCCCCGGCTGCGATTTCACACTGGCTGGCCAATTACCAGCTAGCCAGTGTGAATCACGCACTGCAGCACTCAGCGCTGCTGGGGTGGGGGCGGGAGGAGGGTGAACATGGCAGCTCGCGCATGCACACAGGTGCATGCGGTAAAAGCTCCCTGATGCACAGAGCTGCCTCAGGGAGCTGAAGAATTTTAAAATAAAAAATAAAGAATTTAAAAATGTTAAAAATATGTCCCCTCATGTGACTCTGTTACATGAGCAGGAACATATTAGAAATTAGTTTGAAAATTTTTTGGGAATCACTGATTGAAACCTCATCCCGCCCATGGACGAGGTTTCGCCAAAAAATCCAAAGGCTGCCCAGCCAATTCGCCTGCCCGCCAACCATAAGGTTGGCTGGGCAGCGAAAATCTTCTTTTAATTATGACTTTAATGGCCTTAATAGGCTGCTTAATTGTCGGCGGGCACGCTGCTGACTCCCATGTGTGCCTGCCGACCGAAATATCACGTGAGGGCGTGATGACACCGGGTCTCTCGCCTGACATCATCGTGCATCATTTTACACTCATTCGGTTTGGGCGCATGCCCACTCGACGACATATTCTGCCCATGAGGTATACATAAAGTCTTACTGATAGAGCCACAGGCAGTAGTGAACATTAGCATTAGAGGGATCACAGGCAATAATGAACATCTATCATGGAGGCTGTTCCTTTTGACCTCCAACCTTACACATGGTGATGTCATAGTGATGTCACTATGCAGCTTCTTAAAGGTACATGTCAATGCCTGCATATAATATCACAACAAAAACACCTATTTCCACCTCTGTAACATTGCCTGACTTCGCCTTTGCCTCAGTTCATCTGCTGCTGACACCATTTTCCAAGCCTTTGTTATCTCTAGACTTGACTATTCCAATGCACTCCCAGCTGATTTCTCACATTCTACCCTCCCTAAACTTGAGACCATCCAAAACTCTGCTGCCTGTACCTTAACATGTAGCAAGTCCTGTTCCTCTATTACCCTGCGCTCACTGACCTACGCTGGCTCCTGGTCAAGCAATATCTGGATTTTAAAATTCTCATCCTTGTTTTCAAAATCCTTCCATGGACTTGCCCTTACCTATCTCTGTAATCTCCTCTAACCCACAACTCTCTGAGATATCTGCGCTCCTCTAATTCTGACGTCTGGTGCGTTCCAAATGATAGTTTCTCCAATTTTGCAGTCAGAGGCGTAGTGACAGTGCTCGCCGCTGACCTCGATGAAAGCTGCCCACATTGGTCAAGTGCGCTCCGTGGCATAGATTTCACAATTTCCGATGTAATATTCATTTTGGCACCAGCAACAGGGGATCTCTGACATCCTGCAACACTGATATCATCAAGTCGGCTGAGTAGCCAATCTTACTGAAGAATTCTCATATACAGCAACCAGGAAGTAACAAGTAGGTTTATCATTCATGTTTTATAGAAAGCAAAATAAACATTGGGATATATATTTGGGATTAACATGGAAGCTGCGATATCATAAACAAACCTTTTTATAAAAAGCTATGGGCGGAATGTTTAGGCTGGCCTGCGGGCACGCTTCCAACCCGATCGAGTGTGAGATCCCGCGAGATATTTCAGTCGGTGGGCACGCCCAAAAGTCGGAAGCGCGCCCACTAACAATTAAGAGGGAAATAAAGCCCATTAACGTTGCAATTGTCCCCGATTTTTCGTGGTCTGTCTAACTTCACGGTTGGTAGACGGGCAAATCGGCCAGGTAGCCTTTTCATTTTTCAGGAAACCTCATCCCAAGGGCGGGATGAGGTTTACATTATTAAATAAAAAAAGATAAAAATCTAGGAACAGCATTTGTATATATGTTCAGGTGAATGTTTGTGATGCTTGGACATTTTTGTTTTGATTTTAAAATCTTTATTTCATTGATTTTTAGTCTTCAGCTCCCTGAGGCAGCTCTCTGCCTTCAGGGAGCTTTCATTCTACGCCCGTGCTCGCCCGCACTTAGGTCATCGCCCACCCTACTCCCGCCCCCGCCCCGGCAGCGCTGAGAGTTTCAGCGTATGTCAGTCGGCCAGCCAGCTTGAAATCACGATCGGGGGCCAATTGAGGCCGGTGGTCAGTTGCCCGACTGACCCTGGACCTGCTAATCGTGCCCGCCCACTGTCCTGAAAATTCAAGCCTATTATTTTAAGAATCAGTGGAACTTTGATCATGGAATGATAAGGAAAGATTAAACAAACTAGGGTCGTATCCTCTGAAATTTATAAGATTGAAGGGTGATTTAATCAAAGTTTTCAAGACATTAAGAGGAATAGATAGGGTACATTGGGCGAAATTGCTTGTTGGGGAATCTAGTGGTGGGGGACATAGTCTAAAAATTAGAGCCAGACCTTTCAGGAGTGAAATTAGGAAACATTTCTTCACTCAAAGGGTGGCAGAAGTTTGGAACTTTCTTCTGTAAACAGGAATTGTTGCTAGATCATCTGTTAATTTAAAAACTGAGATTCATAGATTTTTGTTAGCCAAGGGCAGAATTTTCTGCCTGTCGGGCGGGCAGAGCTGGAACAGCCACGGGCAGGTGTGGACCAATCGGCGCCTGCGATCAGGTCTGCGCCACCATTTTGCGCGGGTGGGCCAATTAAGGCCCGCCCAGTGCATTTGCCAATTCCCGTGAATAGCGGGAGTGTGTGGGCTGCGGCGGGTGTGCACAGACCGCCGGGACCAATGGCGACTCAGCAGTCTGTTTAAAGGAAAGCCTGGCAGCCTCCTGTAGGCTGCTCACAATGGCCACATCCAGGTCACACTGCAGGGGGTCAGCTGAGCAGAGCACACTGGAGGGAAGGGAAGAGGAGCAGGGCAGGCTGCAGGGTCTGCCACAGGAGCAGGGCAGGCTGCAGGGTAGGCCAGCGGGTGGCCAATGCGCCCCTCGCTTTTCTGATGACTGCCTTGCTGCCCTCCTCGAGGAGGTGGCAGCACGGTGGGAGGTATTGGTCCCCCAGGATGGGAGGAGGAGGCCCCCCCACATGACGAAGCATGCCTGGGAGGAGGTGGTGGAGGTGGTGAGCTCCCGCGACGTGGTGCGGCGCATCTGGATCCAGTGCCGTAAGCGCTTTAACGATTTGTTGCGCTCTGGAAGGGTGAGCACCTTGTTGGCATTGGGCATTTAACCCAGCAGGTAGCCTTAGCCTTTGAGGCCACCACCCCCAAGTCTTACTGTCATGACTGCATTGAATCATGTTGGGCATTTCTCGTATGCTGGGTGGGTAAGCAGATAGTGCCCATGCTTACATCAGCCTGAGTGGTTCATGAGGAGATGAGTTCTCTCCCGCACCATGTGTTGCTCTTAGTCGCACATGACTAGTCTGGGGGCAACCTGCAGGAGATGCAGCTAGGCGCATACTCAGAACTCCAACACATGTCCTATTCACGGTGATGAGATAGTGGAAGGGGGGCCTCAAGGTCTCATGGCCAAGAGCCATCTGCTGCCCTCGACACTGCACGTAGTTGCACCTCCTTGCTATGGGAGCAAAGACCGTGTGTTTCCTAAAGTGATGTACGCAGAATGTGTCCAAGGTGGCTGTTGTGGGGATCAGCAGTAGCAGGGAGAGGAGGTACTGGAGGCCTGAAATGGGCCACTGTGGTTGGGGTGCGGTGTGCGCGTGCAGAGTCCATCTGTGATCAGCCGCAATGAATGGTCTTCTCTGTTTTTCAGGAGAAGAATGCTCACAATGCCTGTGAGCGTTCGAGAACTGGAGGCGGCCAGGCCCAGCTTATGATGTTAAGCCGTTTTGAGCAGGAGGCCCTGGAGAGGGGCTATGCGCCCAGGTCCACTGGTGTCGATGAGGCTGGGGTGGTACGGCCAGGTATTTGAGGCCAACAGTGACATCCGCTCTGTCTTCCCACCATCCACGGCACTGATGATTGTTTGATTTGTTATTGTTGCAACATTGTTCATTCACATACTGATAGAGTCAGAGGTGTGGAGCACAGAAAAAGGTCATTCGGCCCTTCAAGGATATGCTTGTCAAACACATACCTAAGTCCTCTAATCCAATTTCCCAGGACTACCCCCATGGCCTTGTATGCCAAGGTATCGCAACTGCACATCCAAATACTTGTTACATGTTAGGAGGGTTTCTGCGTCCACCACCCTTTCAGGCAGTGTGTCCCACATTACTGTGTGCAAAAGCTGCTCATCACCTCACCTGTCAACCTCATGCCCCTTACCTTAAATCTATGCCACCTGGTTACTCATCCCAATGCCAAGGGGAAAAGTTCCTTTCTGTCGACCCTATCTATGCCTCTCATAAAGTTATAAAGCTCAATAATGTCACCCCTCAATCTCCTCTGCTCCAGGGGAAATAACCTCAGTCTATGCTATGTCTCCTCATAACTCCAACTCTCCAGCCCAGCCAGCATCCTGGTCAACGACCTCTGCACTCTCTCCACTCCAATCACATCCCTCCCGTGAAGCACATTTCACAACTGCATGCAGGACTATAGCTGTGGCCTAGGCAGCGTTTTCTACACTTGGAACATGACCTCCCTGCTCCTATATTCTATTCCTTGGCTAATAAAGGCAAGTATGGCATTTACCTTCTTAAACACCTTATGTACCTGTCCCACTACCTTAAGGGGCCTATCGACATGCATAGCAAGGTCCCTCTGATCCTCCTTACTTTCAATGGTCCTACCGTTCATCGTGTATTCCCGTATCTTGTTTGTCCTGCCCAAGTCCATCACCTCACACTTATCCACATAACATTCCATTTGGCATTCCTCAGGCCCTCTGACCAGCCCATCTGTATAGGCCTGTAATGTTTGGGTCTCCTCCTTACTATTTGCCACCCCACTAATATTCGTGTCCATAGGTTCTGGAAGGTTGAGTGCATAATGAGCCAGGGGGAAAGGGATGAAGTGTGTTACTGTGTGCACGCTAACTGATCCACTGTCCTTGTTGTTAATTTCAGCATCATCAGAGCATGGCCGCCAGGAGGAATTCCAGATGCCCCCTCTCACACCTGAGGGCCCTCAAGTGTCACCTGTGTCACACCATTTCTGTGAGGCAGGCACCAGCACAGATACTAACACCTCGGTGGGCATTGGAACATCGGCTAGTGTCCCGGGGCACAGTGGTGAGGGCACTTCACAATCACTGGAGGAGTTGGCAGAGGCAGAGAGTGCCGATGGTGCCAGCAGTGGGAGGACTGCAGGGGGACCAGGCACATGCTCAGTCGGTGCGTGATGTTGTGCCTCTGGAGTCGTCCGCGATGCAGCAGCTGCAGGAAATGCGGCCGGGTGTGTGGGAGCAAATGGGAGTATTGCATGAGATTATGCTTTGCTTGGTGTCCATGGTGGAGGAGTCCACGTGGAGCATCACTGATGCAATGAGCCTCATGGCAGAGCATCATGCTTCCTCCATGGAGAGAGTGGTGATTCACGAGGAGAGGGGCTTCCAGGAGAACAAGCAGCTTCTCCTGGGGTTACACTCGGACCTGCAAGTCCTCACAGTGGCTACAGCTGGTCATTGCCAATGTGGGAGATGGTGTGGGCTTCAAGTTTCCCAGCTTGTTGCCCATCCATCGACGATGAGCAGGGAGGTCCGGGGTGACCTCACATTGACGGAGCAGCTGCCTGCCGTATCTGCGGGCTCCTCTCAGGGCGCTCCGGATGAGGGTACCAGCTGCTCCGCCCCTCTCCCAGTGACCACTTCATCGGGTGAGGCTGCGACGACTGGGGAGATGCCAGCTGTGGACCTGGCAGATCCCTCCCAGGCGGGGCCAGCACAGGCTCCACGGGCCAGAGGACAGCCGCCAAGGTCATCGACGCCAACAGGACAGCAGAGTCAGCAGGTTGTCTCAGATGCCACTCGAAGCAATGGGGCAGCACCAAGATGTAGCACCCGGAAACAAAAGCATAAGGCACGTTAGGCACACCACGGGTTTCTCACTGGTGCTTTTCTGTTGGCCCGAGATTAGGTACTTATAATTTTTTTCTGCTTGATTAACGTTTTGTTTTGGATTTGTGAGAACTTTTGATGGTTAAAATAAAAACCAGATGTGTTATCATGGCTGAGGGTGGCTCCTTTGTTCTGCATTTGTATGTTTAAGATAAGTGTCATGAGTGTTTGAGTGGACATTGAAGTTCATGTCCAAAGCCCTTAGCTGCAGCTGATGACCTGGTGGATTTAGCACTTAGGTGCTGAGTATGGAAGCGCCAGGCAAGGCTGGTCCTCCTGATCCATTTGTGTGGAGCTAGCTGACGGTTCGTTGGATTAAAGTCTCCCGGGTGTCCCTGCCTCCTTGGTATAGTCCTGGGTCAGCATTTAGACCCTCATCATTCCCCTGTGCCTCCTCATCCTCAGAATCAGTGCTGGACTCATTGTGTGCAGCCGCAGCCACTGCGCTGATGTCTTCATCGTCCACTGCGTCCCCCCTTTCCAGCGCAAGATTGTGGAGAGCGCAGCATGCAACCACTATCACCGAGACACGATCTGGAGGGGTATTAGAGTGCGCCCCCTGAGCGGTCCAGGCATCGGAAGTGCATCTTGAGAAGGCCGATGACTCTCTCCACCACAGCCCTTGTGGAGGCGTGGCTCCTATTGTACCGCTGCTCAGCTTCTGTTCTTGGATGGTGGAGAGGTGTTATGAGCCACCTCCTGAGGGGATAGATCTTGTCACCCAGCAGCCATCCATCAAGCCAAGCCGGAGCACTGAAGAGCCCCGGCACCTGGGAGTGTCTGAGGATGTAGGCGTTGTGGGAGCTGCCTGGGTACCTGGCACACACTTGTAGAATCAGCATCCTGTGGTCACACACTAGCTACACGTTCATGGAGTGGAAGCCCTTCCTGTTGACGGAGGCACCGGGCTCACCTGCTGGTGCCTTGATGGCCACATGTGAACAGTCTATTGCACCCTGGACATGGGGGAAGCCAGCAATGGCCGCGAAGCCTCTGGCTCGCTGTGTCTGGCTTGCCTGGTCCCAACAGTAGTGGATGAAGGTCAATGCACGCCTGAATAGAGTGTCTGTAACCTGCTTGACACAAGTTTGGATGGCTGATTGGGAGAGACCGCAAAGATCACCCACCGAGCCCTGGAAGGAGCCAGAGGCATAGAAGTGGAGGGCAACTGTGAACTTCAGAGCCGCTGGCATGGGGTGTCCATCCACAAAGTTAGGAGAGATCTCGGGGCCAATCACCCGACAGATATAGTTGACTGTCTCCCTTGACGGTCGGAGCCTCCTTCGGCACTGCACCTCAGTCATATTGAGGTAGCTGCTCCTCCACCTGTATACCCTGGCAGCAGGATAGTGGCGCCATCTGCGGCCACTTCCAACTTGGACTACCTCTTGGCCCTGCGCCCCTCGTGCATGTGCCTGTCTTCCCAAAGGTGGCTCCCCTGGAGGCTGAATGTGCACTCCTGGCCTCCTCCCCCTTCTAGACCTCCCTTCCTTCTCAGAGGAGCTGCCTCCAGTGGACATGTCAGAACCCATACCTAGGCTAAGGGGAGGCCTCCGTAAAATTTCAGGCCCAATAAAGATTCCTGACTGCAGAGTGCTGACCTGAAGGTTCAAAGTACACAGAAAGCTGCTGGAACTGCTGCAGATCACACAGGCAAGTTTAAAAAACTTTCTGCAATAAATACTTCACAGACCAGATTGATGACCCCACTGAGCCCTCTCATCCTGCCCGTGGATGAGGTTAATTAAAAAGTCTCTTACCCGCCTGCCTGTTGTGCCCGTGCGCCGACCCAAAGATTGCATAGGCGCCTGAAAATCGCCGTCGATTGATGAATTAATGGCCTTAACTAGCCCATTAATTAATGGCGGGCATGCGTCGAACTTCATCGCGTGCCTGCCCACCAAAATATCGTGTCGGCACATGGTGACGTTGGGACGCTTGCCTGACATCACCGCGCATCATTTTACGCGCTGACTTGTGGCCCCCCCCCTCCCCGCACATCAAGCAGAAAATTCTGCCCCAACGGTATTAAGGGATATGGGGCAAAGACCCTAATATGGAATTAAGTTGCAAATCAGCAATGATTTCACTGAATGGTGGAACCGACTCAAGGGGCTAAAGGCCTACTCTTGTTTCCTATGTTCCTCTGAATGGAGTGATTTGACAATCCACAAATACAAAATTGGTTTTTCAGGGCTGGAGAGGTTGCTCATAAGTAACAATGGCTTAGTACTTTGTTAAAACTCAATTACACCTCATTCCACAAGGTTTATCTTTTTAAAGGGTATTTACTGTGAGAATAATGGCAGAAAAAGAGGAAGTTCACATCCATTTAGTGATTGCTAGACGATTTCCAAATGTGAGGACTTTAATAGCACATCTTGTGGAGGAGCAGGAAATCAATGACAGCAACTTCTGGATTCCCGCATTTAACTGTGCATATGTGGATATCAGTAGTTGCTGTCAGCTTCACAGAATAATGATGGCAAACACTGACAGTTTTGCTAGCATTACAACTGCAAAATCTGGGCCCAGTTGCAGAAGTTGCAGTTAAGATTGGAAGCTTTAGCAGATTTTCCCACCCTAATAAAAAGACATTGAAACCAATTGGAGCATCCCTCCTGTTCTTTGGCAATTAACTCAGCACAAACCTGAGAATGGAATCTGAGCCAATATGGTTCCTCTATTTAGTGTGTAGACTTCTAGTACCAATAAAAGAATAGCATTTTTTCTAACTTAAAATTATCTTTAATTATTGGGCGTGTGACAGAAGTCAGATGACTTGAGGACAATTTCATTAGTCAGTAAAGCCTGGTAAATTTCAGTCTTGATAGGGACAGTATTTCAGTAAGGGTTCAGGGTGGGTCCCTACTATTATTGAGCACTCCTCCACAGACTGACTCAGCTGAGTGTTTACACTGCAATGACAATCTCCTCGTAAATTAAACTAAAAATACACTGTTACTTGACCCTGGTGATGGAAGATTCTTCACTAATTCACTTAGCTGCTCAATGTGAGCTCTGCCGATTTCTTAGTTATTACAAGATATGGTTTGGAATATCACTATTCCTTTGTCCCTGACTTTTGTATTTATTAAAACAAACACATTGGCTTAATGGACACTGATCCAAAAGGAGCCAGAGAATGAGATAAAATATAAAGGTATATACAAGATGACACATGTGTGACCTGGAAATGTTTAACTTCTTCTTGTTGTCTTCTGGCTTGGTGCAATGTTTGAAAGGTAGTGAAGGGATGTTTTATACTTAATAACCTGCAAATCGGTTATTATTAATCGGTGTTTTAAAGAAAGGGAATGCCATGCGCAGTCTGTGTAGACCAGACTTTATATCAAAAGTATTAAAAACAATTTGTACACACTGACCCTTTAATGGAGTGCAGCTTTCTTACAAAGTTCCTTTTAGTTAATTGTTTATTTCAACAATGTCTGGACCTGTGAAAAATTGGTAACCAACTCTTCTTATTCCTCTCCCCGAATATTGTTCATATAAAAAAATTAGATTTGGAAAATATCAGTTTTTAACTTTATTTTAATTGAGGTGTTTGGGTAAACTTACCTCTTTTATTTTGTATTTTGTCTCATATTCTCCATCCTCAGGCTGATACCTGTGGTGAAAGCGTTCTCATGTTCTCCTAGGTCACCACCAATATCCCCTGCAGCCGCCAGTCGGTAGCGGATACTGCCTTGATGAACTCGCTTCCAAACGCAACTCCTTCACTGGAACACTGTTCCCTTGATTGATGTTTTCCTCATTATAAAAAAGCATTTTATTCCCTATAAAATCTATCCCTCTAAGGTGAATAGTAATTATTGTTTCTACCATGTTTTAGTAACTCCACTGTCAAAGTGCCTCTGTTCTTTTGCATGTATGATTTCACTCCATCCATTAGTCCTCTGTCATAGCTGCCTTCTGTCAGTTCACCCTCCTGTATCAGTGGCCATTTCTTACAACTGAAACAATATTGGAAAGCACAATGTGTGCATTATATGAAGTGAGACATGTTGAGGGCCATGTTCGGTGACTACAGGGTTTTGGCTCATAAGTAAAACCATTGAAAACATCAGGAGTCACAGATCTATTAGTTACTTACCTCTAATCATACACATCTGCTGCATGCTCACATATATGAAAATACAAGGAGACTCGATGATCCATTAAGCTTGTCTCACACCTCATGATGGCTGGAATATAGTGACTAGACACTTCCTACCCACCCCCAAACCCAATTCCCTCAGCCCCCAACCATGTAATGTCTTGAGTGAGGCAAAGAGAAAAGAGAAAAAGAAAAAAAATAACAGGGGCCAATAAAGAAAAAAATACTCTGGAAAATTCCTCTCCAACACCCACTGCCAATCGAGTCCTGTCTAGGGGATCATAAGGATCAATGTTATCATTAATATCTAAATAGAGCCCCCATCAACTAGGTTGAATGGGCAGGCCCTCCATGGTTCCTCCACGGGCACCAGTAATGCTTATCGTTCACTGCTCCAGGTACAAAACTGGAAGAGTGAAAAAAAATTGGGAATGCAGAATTAGGGGAGCACAAAGATCTCAGAGGGTTGTTGCATTGGAGGAGATTACAGGGATAGGAAGGGATTTGGACATGGAAAGATTTGAAAACAACGATTGGATAGGTTGGGGTTATTTTCCCTGGAACAAAGAAGGCTGAGAGGTGACTTGATTGAAGTGTACAAAATTATGAGGGGAATAGATAGAGTGGACAGGATAAAATTGTTTCCCTTGATGGAGAATTCTAGAACCAGGGGACATAGATTCAAGATAAGTGGCAGAAGGTGTAGGGGGGAATATGAGGAAGAACTTTTTTATGCAGAGGGTAGTGGGTGTCTGGAATTCGCTGCCCAAGCTGGTGGTAGAGGCAGAAACTTTAAACTCCTTTAAAAAGTACCTGGATCTGCACCTAAAGTGCTGTAAACTGCAGAGCTATGGGCCGGGTGCAGGAAGGTGGGATTAGAAAGGGCACCTGGGTGTCCTCGGGCTGGCATGGACAAGATGGGCTGAATAGCCTCCTTCTGTGCTGTAACTTTTCTATGGTTCTATGGTTTTAAGGGATGGAATTTTAAAATTGAGACCTTGCCATTCCCGTCAGTGTAGGTCAGTGATCACAGGGCTGGGACGTGGTGCAAGTTAAGGTAAGGACAACAGAGTTTTGATTGAGCTAAAATTCATGATGATGTAAGGTAATAGGCCAGGAGAGAATTGGAATAGTCAAGTCTACCCAATATTAAAGAGTTAGGCGCTGAACTCCTGGTACCAGTAGGTGGAGTGTGTGCAATACCACTCTGTCCATTGCTACCGCAAAACTGCATTCAGGTCATACATCCAGCTCCTACATCCAGCACATAGCACCAATGTTCACATTAATAAGCTCCAGCCTGAAATACCTGGGCCACCACATGAAAGCCCCAGTGAAAGTGCAAACAGATGGATCATGATTTTTGGGATGTTGTTGTGTTAATCCCAACAGGCTTATGCCCTCAAAATCAGGGCCACAATGTTACCGTGGTAAAGTAATTTGCAAGGCATTTTACAACTTTTACACTACAGGTTCCATGTGGGGTTAGTGGATAAACTGTGTGGTGTGGTACTAAGCTAAACCAACAAAAGGTTGCCAATTTAATCCCTGGCCTGTACTGTGTGAGCTGGCCTTAACCGGAGCAGTGGAATTTAGGGTGCTACAAAAGGCCTTGCATGGCTGGGCTAGAGCGGACAAAGAATCAACCAGCCTTCTTGGGCAGAATTTTCCATTTTGGAGACTAAGGGCGGAATTTTCCATGGCCGCTGGCGTCGGGCAGTTCGCTGATTGAGCAGACAACATAGTGAGAAGGCCAGAAATCGGTTTCATGACGTCGTAAAACCAGTTTGTGATTGTCATTATAAGGCCAGCCCGCCAGACTCATCCCTCCCCCCGCTGGATCATCCGTCCATGTCGGCGTGATTGTATGCCGGTGTGGAACACGTCTTGACAACTTTGACGTGCAGAAGTCGGGACTTACCGCCAGGGCCTTGCACACATTGTGGACATCCGAGGAGCAGAAGATGCTGGAGCCCGACACCAATGGCACACTGGAGGAACATTAATGGCATGCTGGATGGACTCTCATGGACATGGCTCTGCTGTGGAGCAGTGTACAGAAGTTGGAAAGTCACCGTTGAGGGTCTGCTCACAATGCATGAAGGGGATGGAGGAGACGATCCAGCTGTGTTTGGGAGAGGAAGATGTACTGGGGGGTGGGGAAATGGTGGTAAGGTTGGGAGTGGGGGAATGAAGGTGTCAGAATGAGGTGATTTTGAGGGGGGAATGAAGGTGTCAGTGGAGAAGTTGAGAAGGGGGAGGGAGTATGGGAGGAGGAGAGAGTAACAGGGGAGAAGACGGCCACTGGAGAGGTAGGTGTAAGGGGGTGTAAGGTGTAAGGGAAGGAGTTCACAGGGGGGAAGGAATGTGGAGGGAGGAGGGATTCTGTGGGGGAGGAAAGAGTGTGGAGAGGGGAGGGAGTAAGGCTGGAGGAAGATGTAAGGCTGGACGAAAGAGTCCAGGTGTTGGGGGGGAGAACCGGTGGGAGGTGAGTCTGGCGGGGGAAGGGGTTCCAAGGGGGGAAAGGGTCAGTAGGGGTGGATGTCCAGGTGAACGTGCAAGGTAGGGCTCTGATGGGTCCATGACTGCCTCCTGGGGAGTGAACTGAGGGTGGGTGTGGAACGAGGGAATGGTGAGAATGACAAAGGGCAGAGTGAGATGGTAGGGTGGGAGGGTGAGGGTTTGACGGTAGAAGGGATGGTGAAGGTGGTTGGAGGGGACTGGGAGGCAGGCACAGACCCTGCGGGTGGGAAGGAGGAGGTCAGGGAAGTGAATGTGAATGCAGTGGGATTGTCGGGAGGGAAGGGAACGTACACGTTCACCTGGACATCCCCGAAGGAAAAAGGTTGTTGTTGGTAGGTGACGGAGATAAGGTGGAGGGTGATGCCAGGGAGGCCAACAGTGATAGGGGAAAGAGAATCAATGACTGGGGAGGGGAAAAGACAGGCGAGCGCATGTAAAAGCGAATCCAGACCATGCTGTCCAAATTGAAAGTGAAACGAGAGTCATGGTGGGCGGGCACAGGTGCCGCATGGAAGTGTGGTCATTGGATGGGCGGAGATGCAGGTCAAATCAGATAAACAACTGAAAGCAAATCCCATCAGCCAGCATTGAAAATACTCAGGACATTGAGGTGAGTATGATATGTGAAGGATCCACGTGCCTGGGAGAGTGCTTGCACGAGGCTCCAGAAGCCCCTGCCACACACACACTTCTCCCTCCAGAATCACCCGTTGGCCAGTTTCTCCCTCTGCAGTGACAGAGGATGAGGTTGAGGGGCTCACTGGCAAAGGGCACTCAGATGGTGAGGTCAGCCTCTGAGATTCCTGAGTGGATGACTCAGGGGAGTCCAGCTGCCGCTCCTCCTCTGTCCGGGTGACTGGGGCTCCCGGCCTCACTCGTTGAGGGGAGGGAGCACCTGGAGGGATGTCGAGGTGCCCTGTTTCCCTCTCGCATTGCCAATGCAGGAACTCACCCATGGCTCCCACGATACAGTGCAGGTCTGCACACATCTCCACATTCTGCTGGACCATGGTCTCCATGGCGTTTGCATCCTCCCCATGGAGACCTCCTTACGTGCACATTTGAGCACCACTTCATCAGATGGAAGGCGGACACAATCCTTGGACTCACATGCCACTCTGTTCAGGGCTTCCAACAGCTCTGTGTGATGTTCCCGTGCCTTCTGCTAACTCTCCAGGATGAGTTGGAAGGCCAAATCCAGAGGTATGTCATCTGACTCGGACCTCACAGATGCCTCTTCCCCAGCAGTCCTCCGAGGGCCGGGGAGCTTGGCTGAAACTGTCTCCTCCTCCCAAGGATACGTGTCTATGTGGTGACCACCAGATTGTGAACCTGTGCCTGCTCTAGATCTAGGTCCCACTGAGGTGTGTGTCTCTGCGCTGGTGCAGGGTGTGGGTAAGTGCTGTGATGGGTCTTCCAGGCTGCTTATAGCTCTCCATTGGAGGAGGAGTCCTCTTGGCTTGAGGTGAGAATGTGGATTGGGCTGAGGGAGTGGATTAGCTGAGGGTGTCAGTCACTTGGCAGAGCTCCCTGTGAATCAAAGTAGAGATAATTAATGCATGGCAGCAGAGTCAAAAACAGGAGAGAGAGCACTTACATTTTCATTGAGAGAGAGTAAAAGTGGTGCAGATTCCTCATGAGGGTGTTCACCGTTGACCTCACCATCACTGCAGGCACGGCCCACGTCCTCCCCAGTAAGCACAACGGCACACTCCTCAAAATGAGTGAGGAGCCTAATGTGGGCCACTCCACCCTTGGTTTGGGACCTCTCCCTGCTGATATGAGCAGGCTTCTCCTGCATGGAAACAGATGGCGAGAGTGTGAGTGGGACACGTGGCACTGTATGGAATGTTTGTGTGGTGAGCGGAGCCATGGACAGGATGACTATGTGAATGTGTGAGTTGAGATTGATGAGAAGAGTGAGTTACCCTGGCAGAACGGATGAGAGCATTCACCCTGTACCACTGGCTGGCTGTCCACTTTTGCAGCGGGGTATTGGTCATGACCACCATTGCTACCGCCTCTAATGCTGGATTGGTGCTGCCACATCCTGCGGCCAGAGCCGGGTAGAGGACATCCTCTAGAGTGCCTCCACAGCATTCAAAAGGCGCTCGAGGGGTGCGTCACTGAAGCAGGGGGCTGCAGTCTTTTTACCTTTCGGGGCCATCCTGTGGCGGTCCTGGGCTGGGAGCACTGAGATGTGTGCACGCGGCTGCACTTTAAATATGGCGCCTGGCATGATGAGGCGTCGAGGTGATGGCGTTCTGGGTAAATGAGAGCCCGCACGCCATGGAAACGACATGTTTCCTGGGAATGCATAATTAATGCGGTGGGTTTGGGACAAAATGGCGTGAGAAGCTGGCCTCGCTGCATTCCAGTGCAGGAAGAGGATGAATGATCTCACCGGCTCCCCCAAGGTGAGTCAGCCTTCAGCTCGCTCCAATCTCACACTCTCATTATGGCATCATGAACTTGAAGGGTTACACTGCTTAGGGATCTCACACAATTTTAGTGGGGGACATTTCAGCACTGATTGTCTCATGGACACTTTAACATCACCAGCATCTCATCTATCATGCTGCACAAACTCCATCCTCAGCCCTTACTGGGGAGGGCTCAGCACACACAGCGGGCATGCATGCTTCCCAAACTCTCCTCCATCTCTTATCACATTCCATCCATTTGTCTTCATGCAGGCCAAACTTGTCCACAACAAGAGGGGGAGATCCCAGACTAGAGGAGGGAGGGCAGACATCTTGGAGCTGTCCAAACTTGAGGAGGATGCCACGGAGTTGCTGGGCAAGAACAGAGATTGCTCCTATGGTTGAAAGCAAGATTGGCCTCCCCCAACAAACCAGTACGGATGAGCCCTCCATGAGTTGATCACATCCTGACATTCTCAGTGAGTGTCATGCAATGTTGTATTCAGCCTGTTCATGAACTAAATCTATCTGCTCTCTCTTTCGGGCACCAGCAGGTGCAGATAGACCACCAGAGCCAACATTAGTCCCAGCCCAGATGAGATAGTTGAGGAGCCATTGGAAGAAGACTTGGCACTGTGTCCACCTGCACCCTCCACCAGCTCAGAGACACACACCTCAGTGAGTTCTAGTTATAGATTAGGCTCAAGGTCACATTCTGGGGAACACTTCACTGACATGTCTCCACAGCAGTTGGAGACAGTGACAGCCAAGGACTCTGACACTCGGAGGTGCTGGAGAACAGGCAGCTGCTGAGTCCAAGTTAGACGATGAGCCTCTGGAAGCGGCCGTTGCCCACATGCTGGGGATGCGACGAAAGGCGACAGAAAATCAGGTAGAGTTGTGAGAAGCAGACTAGAGCGAAGGATGGAGGAGTCTGTCTGTTTTCTCTCTAATGTCATGGCTTCGACATGCGAGCACCTTGAGGTCTCCATGGGAAGGGTGGCGGCTGCCTTGGAGCCCTTGGTCCAGCAGAGCCTGCCGGATTTTCACTCCGACCTGCACTCCATCACTATAGGCATTGGTGGGATCTATCAGTGACGAGGCGAGAGGGGGGCAGGACACCCTGACCTCCCACCAGGAGCCCCTTCTCCTCAGGGAGCCAGGGATGGGCCTCGGACACTCAGGGAGGAAGACCAGCAGCTGGATGCCCCAGGACCATCTGCCCGGGTGACTTGGACAGTGTCCAACTGATCCCAATCGCTTCTGTCTGTGACCCTATCACCTCCAGGTGTACAGGCCAAGGAAGGTGTGCCTGCCCCACAGCAGGACACCCAAAGCAGCACTCGGCCCTCTAGACGATGCCAGCCAAAGTTATCAAAGACAACAGGAAGTAGCAGTCAGCAGGCTGCCTCCACCTCTGCTGTGGAAGTTGGGGATGCACCAAGACGTAGTGGTAGGTTGAGAAAAATTAAGAAGATTTGACATCACTTCCGGGTCATGGGTATTAAATCACCTTGTATATCATGCACCTTTGTAAATACATTTTCTGTTCATGAGAATGGTCTCGTCATTTGAAAGCGTCATGCATATGCCTCTATGTGCCCTCTTATTGCAAGAGTGATCCATGCTCCTCCCACTCAGGGATCACCTCCCTTTGTGAGCCTCACATTCATGTGATGTGCAGCTCACTCACAATAGTTACTCGACCCTTGTGTTATGTCAGGGGGATGTGTCAAATGCTTTACTGGAAGTGTCTGCAAAATGCGTTGGTGACCAAACTCCTTACAAGACAACATGGAGTTAGGTGTGCTCGCTAGCCTTAGAGGTTAGCTAGAATTGTTTCTCAAAATGAGAAGGCTTTTTAGTGTTAGTGCCCAGTCACGAGACCTGCAGCCATGATGGTCTCTCCAACCATGCACGCATCTCAATGTCCGCTAATAGCTTCTCATAAAGGTGGCAATGACTGCACCAAGTCTTTTGATGCAGCGTTTGCACTGTTATGTCTGCTTTCACTCCCCAGAGCACACAGATACAAGGTTTGCTGCTGACCTTTCCAAATATTACCACCTAGTGAACCATGAAGTTGAAGGTGCAAGTCCAAATGCTGAACTTGCTCTTGATGCCACTGGTTGTAAAGACCTTTCAGTACACTGGCATGGCACTAAGGGATAGAAGGAATATGGCCGTGCTTTGTTGCCAGTACCATAATTATCCTGGAATCGTGTGGCTATCAGTATGGCACGGGCACATCTTCCATGTCGTGCTTCTTCAATGACATCCTCACGTGCAAGCCGACCCTCATCTCCCAATTCAGGTTCCTGCCCTTCCTGCTCTTCATTGTCTGAGGAGCTCTCAGCCTCCTCCATGTCTCCCCTTGACAAAGGATCCCCCCTCTGAAGTGCCAGGAGGTGAAGGGCACAACAGACCAGGATGATGCGGGACACCCTCTGTGGAGAGTACTGCAAAGTCCCACCTGGGAGGCCCAAACATCGGAAGCGCATCTTGAGGATGCCAATGGTCTGCTTAGTGATGGATCACGTCGCCTTATGTACCACTTTGCATCTCTCCTCTGAATGACTCAGAGGATGATACCTGGGTGTCTTGAACCTTCGTTTGAGTGGTTACCCCTTATCCCCAAGCAACCATTCCTATAATCGCTGAGGCTCTTTGAATATGTGAGACACCTGGGAGTGACTCAGGATGTAGGAGTCATGGGAACTCCCAGGGTACCTGACACAAATGTGTATGAAGTGCTTCTGATGATCGCACACCAGTTGAACGTTCAGGGAGTTTGAACCCTTTCCTGTTAATGGACGTCAGGGGCTGCGAAAAATGGAGCTCTCAGTGCCGCATGTGTGCAATCAGTTGCCCCCCTGTACCCTAGGGAAGCCTGAGATAGCTGCAAACCCCAGAAATCTAGCAACTTGGCTAGCTTCATCCAGTGTGAACTTCACATAACGATGAACATTACTGTGGAGGGCATCTGTTACCTCCTTTATACATTTATGTGTTGAGGACTGTGAGATGCCGTATGGGTCACCTGTGGATCTCTGGAATGATCCACAGGCAAGAACACTGAGTGTGTCGGTGATCCTCAGGGCCATTGGCAGGGGATGTCCTCCCTGACCATAGGGTGTTAGTTCCTCCTGTAGACTGTGACAGATAGGATCCATCACATCTCTTGACAAGTGCAAATGTCCGCAGCATTGTCTGTTGCTCATCTTCAGATAGGAAAGTCTTCTTTGGTAGACGCTTGGTCATGCAAGTCGCCTCTGTGGGATGGGTCTAACTTTCTCATCTTCTTGGTGTTGCTGGAGATTCCCTGGACCATGGACCTGAGGCCGGGCCTCCTCTCAAAGCTGAGCTAGGCAGTGCCAGGCCCTTCTCCTCCTCCTCAGTTGGATCACTGCCATCAAGAAGGCAGCATTGAGCACAGGCTCTGTTATTCAACCTTCCTTCTCCCTGGGGACTGATAGATGCAAGAGATTAATGAATATTGGGCAAATATTATAGACCTCCCACTCACAAACAGAAAGCAATGTCATGACCTAAAGCTGCTTTTAGCTGATACAGCTCACACTCATAGATCTCGGTGACCACGATGCCAACCCTGATACCTGACATTTCAATCCCACAAAGGCTGAGAAAGGTTTGGATGCATTCCTGAAATGTGCCACTTTACCAAAGACACTTCTGCAATCTCTGATCTGGTATGCTGATCAAGCTTAACTTGCACTTCAGCACTGACTGGATGCCCTTTGGCCTGTTATCTGTGCCAATTGGAGAAAGCACATTAGAGGCTTTCATTGATGATCTGGCAGATATACAGCAGCTGGACTTCCTTAACAGTTGCCTGCATTCTCGATTCTCTTATGCCTCTCTGTTAATGCTCAAATAGAGTGACTGTATTGTGAAGCTAATGACTCCTGCAGTCTCTCATTAAAGTGCACCAAAGGCAGTGGCTCCAACTGCACCTTCCCAAGGGAGTCTTCCTCTTTTCTCTCAGCTCTGACTATTTCAATGTTGATACTCCAAGCAGTTTGAGGGTGTCCCCTGAAACGGCCCCTTAGTCCAGCTGTGGACCCCTCCCACGCTGCCTCAGATACCACCCCCCACCTCCATCCCCCCACCTGTTCAGATTCTTTTCCAGTTTCGATTTCAAGCTGCGCAATAACTTCGGGGTTCTTCAGGATTTCAAGATGGGGGTGATGCACTTTTATTTTGAGACCAGCTTCAACTGTCCCCCTGCCTGGGCCATCCAATCTTCTTGGAACCACAGGTAGAACTCCCTCTGTCCCTGTCTCACAGTGCACCCCTGCCTAAGCCCTGCAGAAGACACCCTCCCAGAGTACATATATGCAAATATACATATGAACATTCATATTAGGAGAAGAAGTAGGCCACTCAGCCCCTTGAGCCTGCACTGCCATTTAATAAGATCATGGCTGATCTGATTGTAACCTCTCACCTTCCCCCGATAACCTTTCATGCCCTTGCTTATCAAAATCCTTAAAAATATTCAAAGACTCTGCTTCCGCCACTTTTTGAGGAAGAGAGTTCGAAAGACTCACGACCCTCTGAGAGAAAAAAATTCTCCTCGTCTCTGTCTTAAATGAGCGACCCCTTATTTTTAAACAGTGGCTCCTAGTTCTAGATTCTCCCACAAGAGGAAACATCCTCTCCACATCCACCCTGTCAAGACCCCTCAGGATCTTATATGTTTCAATCAACTCCCTTCTTACTCTTCTAAACTCCAGTGGATACAAGCCTAGCCTGTCCAGCCTTTCCTCATAAGACAACCCACCCATTCCAGGTGTTAGTCTAGAAAACATTCTCTGAACTGCTTCTAATGCATCCACCAAAGCCACATATTTGTAATTTTAGCCATCATATGTATACCGTGGAATTTTAGCCATCATATGTATACAGTGGAAACATTAGCACAGAAGTCTGCTCCTTAGCTGTTCCACAAACTGAGGCTGTCCAAGAACTTCAGTGGCTCCCGTTGGAAAATGCATTAGTTGAGAACCTGAATGGGCTGGGCTATGTTGCTGCCCCACGATCATATAATTCATTAATATTTACTGTGTAGGCTCACATGTGGAAATTGCTCTTTGAGTTTGGTGCCGGAAGTTCTTCTGCCCAAGGAATCATACTCCAGCAGCACTCAGGAAAGCTGAAAATGGAGGAAATATAGAAACATAAATAGAAAAGTACCACCTGAGGTAAATGAGCTAAAATAAAATTCCATATTTACTCATATTGGATGAGTAGTCATGTTATCATCAGGCGGTAAATTTTCACCTTCACCAGCTAGGCGGTAATCTTGCAGTATGGATCGCATGTCCAGTTTACAAGCCACCTGATTGTCATCCCACTGATTTCACCAGATTACTTCCCAGACAATGAAAGTGAAAATTACACCGCCGCCCCTCTGCCCATGAATCAAAAACCTGATTAGTTCAAATGCAGATTATCTTTGGAACAGTCTGTCTACCAGATATGCAGAGTCTCCACATCCATTATTAACAGCAGCTATCCTCCCACCAGTAATGTAATCAAGCTTATTGTTTAGGTTTCCACACCTCACAATGGCTTCCTTGATTTTATTTTTTGGACTAGGTATTCGATACTGAAGTATAAAGATTTGTGAAAATACTCATTGATACTTGTAGAGCTTTAAAGTCACAGAAGCGCCAAAGCCTGCTTTTCGCAGGAGGTCTTAACAGCAGCAGCCATTTTATATAAACAAAAGAAAGGCAATCATTGGGTGAAAACATTTTCAACAAGCTTGATACAGTTATCTCTTGCCACCCACACAGGGTCAAGGGCTAGTGATGGGAGCATTTTCTTCATTGTAATCACTAGCCAGTAAATGTATGGAGTTATAAGAAACAGCATAAATAGAAATAATAAAAAATATACTACCTGCAATAATTTCAAAATCATTCCCATCTGAGTTCTCTAAAGTTATTTTGACCCTGTGGGTATGAAAAACCTTTACAGATTTTAAATTTCCTTCCTAATAAGATCTATAGGTGTCTTTTTCTAGAAATTTCTGGATTGCAGAATATCCATAACTAGAATTTAAAATAAAGAAAAGTTCCTCACTTCAACGTTTTGCCATAGCTCTCAAGTGCTATTTTTTCTTTAAAGTAGCTGCTCTTTTCCCAGTCAGCTGGCCTCTCCAGACCGTGTACTGACTACAGCTGAGAGGGTGTGCAGATGACCTGCTCTTAATTCTCTGCCACGGAAGTTCAAGATGTCAGGAGGAGCATAAAGGATGGTCAGTGCTGGGGAGGACTCTATCTCTGAATTTCAATTACAAACATCGGCATCTTGGCTAGATAATCACATCTCATTTTTATTGGGAAAATAAGTAACAAAAAAAGCTGAAAGAGCTGGTAGAAGTGTAGGAATTTTCAATAAAGATGAGTCCTACTTGTCACCGTTGGCAGCTGACTAAGACTATAAAATTTATGTCCACATAATGGTAGGATCAAGGGTGTGGGTGAATGCTTTTCAACCATTGACTTCTCCTTTCTTACATTAAGAATAGGCAGCGAGCATTGCGGCACGTCTGCCGTTGGTGTCCAAGGCTGGAACGATCACTCCTGCTTTTCTTAACTCCATGGCCTGAATATATCCAATGGCGGGGTTTCCTTTCCTGCCATCTGAAGAGTCAGCGGGGATGTGTTCCCACTGACTCTGAGTGCCCTGCAGCCATTTCACGCTCAAATGAGCATCAATTGGCTGCAGGCAGGACTCCCCCCTACCATCACTCAGGAGGAAGTCCCACCTTAGAGAGCGGCCGGCCAGTCTGATTGGCATGCAGCTTTCCAATCCCTGCAGCGACAAGAGATGCAGTGGACTGAAGAGGAACTTCAGGGAGATGCTTATGCCTAAATTCTGGGACCAGAGGGCAAGATAAGTTTAAGGGGTCCCAGGGCGGGGAGGAAGGCCTGGAGGGGCACAAAGCGGGTGATCAAGGCATTGGGGAAGAGGCCGGTGGGAGGAGTGAGGTCCAGTGGCCACTGGACCTTAAGGGGGGGAGGGGGACGCCCGAAGTTAGAAGACGGAGGCAACCCCCCCCACCACCGCTCCTTCCTGTCTGAGATCTAAGCCCATTTATTTTTGGGCTTCCCTCACGCCAGGTAAATCCTCCCGCCAGACTAAAAGTTGAGGCTGGGTGGGAGATAGCCCTTAAGTGGCCAATAATTGGCCACTTAAGGGCCTCAATTGAGGCAAGGGCGGGCGTCCGATCTGAGGCCTTGCCCACCCCAGAGGGAATCCTGTTCCTTCAATTTCACAGCTCCCCTGCCTAAAAACCCGCTGGTGGGGGAGTATGAAATTCAAGCCCATAATTAGGGAAGTATATTTTAAAAATTTACCTTTTTTTGGCAGGCATAGTCAATTAAATCGCAGAAAGCACTTGAAATCTCAGTGCTGACAAATTTTGCTGAGTAGCCCTTAAACAGGTATTTGGATCCTAGTAAACATATGCAATAGATGGACACTTGTTTCACGTGGCTATCAAGGATGCCTAGAAAGCTGCTTTTAACAATACAGTAACATCTGTCATGCAGGATGCCCCAAATCTGATCCTCTTTGCCCTAGTTTCCTATATGGAAAATTGCAACAATTTCCATTTAATTCCTGCAATGTTCAGGTAACGGTAAATTTATAAATCTGATAAAAGAAGTCAAGAGCAGAATAGGGCTTTGGATAAAGCCAAGCAATTGTGCCAGGAAGGGACAGAGAGTTTAACAGCTGTAATAGAGCTTTAGTGACTAAGGTCCCATCAGGGAAAAAAATAGTGAAACGTTCAAATTAAAGTTGCTATATATGAAAGAACAAAGCATTCATAGCAAGGTAGATGAATTAATGGCAAAAATAGAGATAAATATGTTTGATCTAGTAGCCATTACTGAAATGTGGTTGCAGGGTGACTAAGGCTGGGAACTAAATATTCCAGGTATTTGACTTTTAGGAAAGATGGGCAAAATGTGAAACAGGATGTGGTAGTCCTGATAATAAAGGATGGGATAAACGCGGTAGTGAGAAAGCATCTTCAGTTTGGATGTGCATAAGAAATAACAAATGGGCAGAAAACACTGGTCTAAGTAGTGTATGGGCCCCATAAAAGTAGTCATGGCAGTGGACAGAGGATAAATCAGGAATTTACAGGAGCACATAATGAGGGTGATGCAAGAATCATCGGGGATTTTGTTCTTCATAAAGACTGGACAAACCATACTGGCAAAAGTAGCTAGGAGGACAAGTTCATGGAATGCACTCAAGGCAGTTTTCTAGAAAAATATGTCAATGAACCAACTAGGGAGCAGGCTATTTTAGATCTAGTATTGTGTAATGCAACAGGATTAATTAGTAAAGGATCCTCTGTGGAAGAGTGATAATATGATAGAGTTTCATATTGAGTTTGAGATTGATCTGGTTAAGCCCCAAAACTGAGTTCTTACATTTAAACTAAGCCAGTGATGTAGTGCCAAATTTTGAGGTGCAGGAGCTCTAAGAAAATGTGTTGGCCATATCATTTGTAAACCTACTATTGTGTTGTTTTCATATGTATTAGTGATTTGACATCAGTGAAACTATGCTTTTTAAGTGAAAAATTTTAGTGCTGGTAGGCATTTTATTTTGAACCATATGGTATTTTGAATCATTAGCCTTTAGCATAGCTAGAATTTCATTATGCGACAGTTTAATCACTTAATTCAAACCTATTAAAAGCATGAATTACAGAAAACTTTACTTACTTCTGACTGGGAGGTGGTATATAGAGGGACCAGTGCTTTTCTTGATTTAAATTAATAACCCAGGCCTGGGTGTATAGGGCACAATTTCAAAATTTGAAGATGATGCAAGACATGTGAACTGTGAGGAGGATAGTGATAGACTTCAAGAGGATATAGGCAGGCTGGTGGAATGGGCAGACAAATGGCAGATGGAATTTAATGTAGAGAAATGTGAAGTGATACATCTTGGTCAGAAGAATGAGGTAAGGTGGCGTAAAATAAAAGGTACAATTCTAAAGGAAATGCAGGAGCAGAGGGACCTGGGTGTATATGTGCATAAATCATTTAAGGTGGCAGGGCAGGTTGAGAATGCAGTTCATAAATTATACTGTGTACTGGATCTTATAAATAGGGGCACTGAGTACAAAAGGTACAAGTAAGTTATGAACCTTTGTAAAATACTGTTCCGTCTCAACAGGAAAGATGTGAAGGTTTTAGAAGGTGCAGAAAAGATTTAAGAGAATGGTTCCGAGGATGAGAGACTTCACTTATGTGGATAGGTTGATGAAGCTGGGGCTGTTCTCCTTGGAGAAGAGAAGGTTGAGAGGAGATTCGTTAGACCTGCTCAAAATCATGAGGGGTCTGGGTAGTGTAAATGGGGAGAAACATGGCAGAAGGGTGAGAACCCCTTAGGCAATTAACAAAAGATCCAGAGGCAAAATGGGGGAAAACTTCTTTATGCAACAAGTCATTTGGATCTGGAATGCACAGCCTGAGTGTGTGGTGGAGACAGATTCAACTGCGGTTTTCAAAAAGGAACTGGATAATTACCTGAAAAAAAAGGATTTCACAGGGCTACAGGGAAAAGGTTGAGAAGGAGGACTATCTGAGTTGCCGTTACAGAGAACTAACACAGAGACAATATGCTGAATGGCCTCCTTCTGTGCTATAACCATTCTACAATTCTAGGAACAGATACATTCAAGGAACTTGATAAACACATGAGGAAGGAAGAAGCTGAAGGTTACATTAATAGTGTGGTCAAGAAGGGTGGGAGGAGACTTTAAATGCAAAGAGAGCCATAGGGCAGAATTTTACATCCTGCGGGTGGGTGTGCGTGCAACCCGATCGGGCGTAAAATCGCGCAAGATGGCGTTGGGAAAGCTTCCCAACATTATTGCGCATGTGTAATATTTCACTTAGCGGGTGCGCACAAAAGTCGGAAGCGCGCCCACCGACAATTAAGAGGACAATTAAGCCCATTAATGGCGCAATTGTCCTGGACTTTTTGTGGCCCATCCAACTTTATGGGCGAATTGGCCAGGTGAACTTTGAATTTTCATCAAAACTCATCCAAGGGCGGATGAAATCTCTGTTATGAAGTAAAATAAAACTAAATATCTGTGGACTGCATTTTTATTAGGTATATTTTCAGGTGCTTGATTGTAATGCATGGACATTTTTGGTAGCTTCTTAAACCTTTATTTAATCATTTGAAGGTCTGCAGCTCCCTGAGGCAGCTGATTGCCTTCAGGGAGCTCTCTCACTGCGCTCACCCACATCCACCCCGCCAGCGCTGACCGGGGGCTGGGTTGGTGGTCCACTTCCCAACAAGTCCCGATCTCACGCGCTCACCAAGGGCAAAATTCAGGCCGCAGTAATGAAAGGTGACCCCCACTCCCCCATACACAGAGAATGCAGTTCACTGCCATAATACAGAACTCAAGACCCATGAAATAAACCCTTGTTATTGTTACAAAGCCTTACCGGAACAAACTTTTCCTGTTAATTATTCATTGTTCGATGGTGGTGTTATGAGGGAAAGTGAAACAGTTCCATTGAACTGTTATTATTCTTTCTGGCATTAAACAGTCCAATAAGTTATTTTTAAATAAAAGTACAAAATGCTTCCAATTAAAGTTGCCCAGGTACTTCCTGAATTTGAAACACTGAAAAGCGGGGAGTGAGGTTCATTTTCTTTGCCCGGCCCCGCCCCTGTTGAAAAACTTTTTTCTGGCCAATCCCAGCATGCATGTAACTTTTGGACCAGAGCGTGAAATTGGCTGGGGAAAGAGCGCACAAAAATATAAGGACACTCGATTAGGTGAAGGAGCTGCATCCTCCTCCTGCCATACTTGACACGGTAGTCTATATTTATTTTTTTGGTGATTGAAATTTCCCAATTGCTTTAAAAATGTAAATTGCATTCTGGACCCTGATTGCTGACATTTGTACCCTTGATGCTCATTTTGGACGGTTATACATTCTATTTGTTATAGCCTTCCCCCTATTTGGACATTGCTCAATTAACACATTACTGCCGCACAAAAGTGTGCTGAGCCATCAGAACAAATGCAGAGGGATTTCTCAAAGCAGGGCACACCGTGGCAGAAGACATGGCAGTGGGCGCAGGAATTGTTTCCAACATTGATGCTTATTTGATTTATATTAATATACTTTGTATTGGTAATGATAATGACAATGACTTCAGAACTATTTGCGACCTTTGTTACGATTTTTCTTCATGTGGTTTATCCGGTTTGGGACCCTTTGTAACTTTTCTAGCACCGCCTGATTGTAAATTGAAATTGTAAAAAGCGGACGGTGCTGGCAATTTTTGCAGATTCCTACTTCTTGGTTTAATAGTCTGAGCAAATTGAGAAGAATGACTCAGTGGCTCACCAGTAAATAAATGGCCCAGTAGTCTGAAAAATAATGAACTACTGGGGATTGCTCATCTGTAGTTTAAAATGTGTTTAAAAGGATGAGCTGATTCTAAAAGCCTTCCACTTCAAGTGCTGATGGACATGCACACTGTATCACTATCAAAGTGAATGAAGGACTCTGGTTCCAACTTGGCAGAGGGTATGGTGTAGAGCTGGCCTCCTCCGTAGCTTCTGTTCCATCCCTTTCTTGCTGCAGATTTACAGGCACTGCCACTGCTGCTCGCGTATCTGTTGCAGTCTTTGTGTGCATAGGTCACCTACTCTCTTTCCCCTACCTCTGTCAGAATGTGGCAACATTCCCTGGCAAATCCAGAAACACACCAAATACACTCCAGATTATTTTCAGACTTTGCAACAGATAAAATTCCAAAAGAAAAGTTACCTGCAATTTTAGTGGCTGGAAGTTACAATGCAGAATCCATTTTGCATCTCTATGCCTGCTGTTTGCAGTGATGCAGGAATGGGTTGCCTGTACATATGTTCTCCAAATTAGGAATACTGGTGACACATCAGCTGATTGGACTATAATGTCAGAATAACATTCTTTTACAGGTTACTGGGACTGTCCCGCATGAACCATTGTACTAATAGAGTGAGACGTGGGTTGTGCAGGAAGCTACAAGCTGCACTACACAAAGCAATTTCTTACCCATGAAATCGAAGACCATAAGTCCCAGAAAAGAGTGGTGCAGGCAGTTTAGACATATGTGGCTCTGACAGTCAAAGCTGTTAGCGATACAGTGCTGGCAGCATTTTAACAATCTTAAGGCACAAGACACATACGCACCCTGCAAGAATGTTGGAAGCATGACTCACCTCCATACTATCCATGCCCACATAATTTAAATGGAGAAATGATTGAGACAGTTAATATGTACTAGATAACTCATCAAACACCAGCTCCTTCCCTTCCTCTGTTCCACAGCTATACATCCTTCTCCAACCATTCAAGTGTCTCTTATCCCACTTTCTGAAATCAAAACCAGCACTGCTTGTGCGAAAAGTGAAGGGATTGCTGCATGATCTGCTCTTGAAGCACGATCACAATAAAATGCCTACAGACAAGTTGATGGCATTCAGTTTCGAATGAATCCCCATCCTTACTACATCTAAACTACAATATTTGGAGAAAGGGAAATTATCAAGTCCTTAATGAGGAATTAGATCACACAGATGGAGGATGTAAAGGAGAGCATCTTCAGATAGTTAATGGCGTGGCTTTCCCACATTACTGTGACTAGTTGCAAACTTCAGGCATTTTGAGCATTTGAAAGGTCTCTGATCATTTCTCTAACTTCTGAATCAAAGTAAGAGTACACTCTACCAAAATGAATTACCTTCTGTGTCCCTTCATTTTAAATTACCTATCCTTTGTAGTTAAAATGATTTGGTAGGAGCTGGCAGGTCTAGGCCTATTTCTGATTCCCAAACTTTGGTACTTTATTGATTCCATTACCAACCCGGATACTTGGAAGGATATAACTCATGAGACGGAAGATATATCACAGGCTGCAGCAGCGAGTAAAATTGACCTGACAGACAACTCTAAGTTCTGATTTTTTTTTAAGCCGGTCTGTCAAGTCCGAAGCTCCAGTTGCTCAGCATGGATGACGGGAACTCCTTTTAAAACACCGAGACCGGCCCCTCCTAGCCCCTGGGCCCAGGTATTTGGAAATGTCTGCATCCCCGTCTCACGGAAGTGCCATAGCAATGCTCGGGTACAATCCAGCAGCACTACACCCTAGATGTATAGGAGGTGAGTTGGACAGGTAGATTGGAAAATTAGATTAAAAGATACAGTTGGTCGATAAGCAATGGCAAACATTTAAAGAAATGATTCCTAATTCTCAATATGTACTTCCTTGAGGAATAAAAACCTCATTGGAAGAGTGGCAAATGATGGTTATTTAGGTCTGAATTATCAGCTTGACGGGCGGACACAATCGGCGGGCCTGGAAGTGGTCAGGAAATGGACCACCAACTGTGATTGGCCCCTGACCGTGATCTTACACTGGCTGTACAATTAACAGCTAGCCAGCCCCGAAAAGCTCAGCGTTGCCGGGGTGGGGGTGGGAGGAGGGCGGGCGATGGCATCAACGCTGCTGCGGGCCAGCACCGATGGAAAGCTCCCTGAAGGCAGAGATTATAAAATTATAAAGATTATAGATTATAAAAGTGCTGTCCACAGATTTCTATTTTTATTTTATTTAATAATGGAAACCTCATCTCGCCCTTGGATGAAGATTGCTGAAAATTGAGAAGGCCGCCTGGCCGACTTGCCCGTCCGCCAACCGTAAGGTTGGATGGGCTACGTAAAATGATAGACAATTGCACTGTTAATGGGCTTAATTGCCCTCTTAATTGTCGGCAGAGGCGCTTCCGACTTTTTCGCGTGCACCCGTCAACTGAAATATCGTGCGAGCGCAGGATGACATCGGGACGCTAGCCCGACGTCATCTCGCGCGATTTCACTCCCGATTGGGTTGGGCGCGTGCCCGCCTGATCAGTGTAAAACTCAGCCTTTAGGGAAGTTACAGTTGGTATCAGATTAAAGGAAGAGGCTTACAACGTTGCCAAAAAAGGAATAAGCTTTAGATTTGGAGGATGACCAAAAAGTTGATAAAGAGGGAGAAAAAAGAACATGAGAATAAACTTGCAAGGAATATAAAAACAGATTGTAAGAGCTGCAAGTATGTAGAAGGGAAAAGATTGGCAGAAAGTAAACATAGGTCCATTAAAGACAAAGGAAGGAGAAATTATAATGGGGATTAAGTAAGTGGCAGAGAGGTTAAATAGATATTTTATATCTGTCTTCACAGTAAAAAAATACAAAGAACATATTGTAACCAAGGGTCTATTGAGAAAGGAAATTAAAGTACTTAATATTAGTAAAGATAAAGCACTGGAGAAATTAATGGGAATAAAAGTTGACAAGCTGCCCTGGACCTGATGGCCGGCATTCTAAAATTTTAAAAGTGTTGATAGCAGAGATGGTGGATGCACTGATTTTGATGTTCTAGAATTCCCTCGATTCTAAAATGGTCCCTGTCGATTGTGGAAAACATCACTGTTCAAGAAAGGAAAGAGAGATATAACATGGAACTGGTTAGTTATTCTGACACCAGTAGTTAATTAAAAGGACAAGCATCCCGATTGCTGGCACGTCCAATCTTTGGAACTTTTTCCATTGCAAAATGCCTGAAAGTACGCTGGAATGTTCTTTGGAGGTGATTTGGTAAGTTCCCGCATTTGCCAGAGATTGCTGCTATATCCTCAAAAGGGCTGGAAGAGAAGCAGGTGACCTGTGCACACAAAAGCTGCAACAGGTATGGGATAGCAGTGCCAGAGCATCTGGGTCTACAACACAAGAGGGAGAAAGAGCAGAGGCTACAGTGAGGGCAAGCTCCACACCATGCCCTCTGCCAAGTTGGTGCCAGACTCCTCCATGCTTTTTGATAGTGTCAGGAGGCTGTCTGGCAGACCAGCCAATCCACCTGGTGTCTTGGTATGTATGCCTATCCACTCTCCTGTATGTTGCCCTGTCGAGGTCATCATCTGAGTGCTCTGCAACACTACATGTCTGCTACCTTGCCCTCCGGTGAGCTGGCAGAAGAGCCATCTTTTATTCCTATCCTGGTTGCAGCTCACCTATGCCCAGTGACTCACCGTGTGCTGATCCCAACTCTAAACTAGCCTCCAAGGTAAGTGCAGTCTGAATGTCTGAGCTGGTGGCTGCAATTGCCAGATCAAGTGACAGGACCTCTTCACCAGAGCTAAGCTGTTGCTCTCTTTCCTCCTCCTGGGGCTTTTTCATCTGGGCAGGCAGCAGCTCTTTGGTGTCTGAAAGCAGGAACTCAGAAGGAGAAGGCTGCTGTGAGGGAAGGGGTTGGGGTGGAAAGCAGGAGGTACACGGTTGCACCATCAGCAGCTTGCTCATCATTACAGAGAGCAGGATGAGGATGTGCTGAGAGTTGAGAAGAAGCATCAGGCAGGATGATGCCATCACCCTCAGTGTTCTCATTGCTGTCAGATGTTGTGGTTCCCATCAGAGCCTGTTCCATGATGCTGAGAGCCATCTCCTTTGTAAGACTCAGTCGATGAAGGCATCCTTGTCCCTGCCGATTCTGCTCTGCTCTCTTCTATTGCGTGCCACCTCATCCTGCATGAGAGAGCAAAGTGCCAGCGATTGTATTGCATTGCGTTTGGGTGATGTGCCTGCCATAGCTGAATAGCTGGAAGTATGTGGAGGAAGTGAGAGGTGAGTTTAAGGCTGACAGTATAGGAATTTATTTTCTGTGAAGAGAGGAAAACACAACAGTAAAATGAATTGCCAAGTGTCCATAATTTAAAATGTGACGGAAAGGGTTAGAAAAAAATTCCTTGGAAACCTGTAATTGAGAAGTGAAATTGGTGCCCTCATCAGCTCACCAAGACCTTACTTGCATTTGTCTGAAGGCTGGGTGAGCTAATAAATCATTTTTGAGGGGGGTGTAAAATTACTTAAATTGCAGGAGTGGCATAAACCCAGGAAAGATTAACAGTAAAGACATGCAAATAAGCCATGAAAAACTTTGATGGCCATACAATTTGCACTGTTAAAAAGCAATTTGTTTGCATGCATAATGGTGTAATTGTACCCAAATCTACTAATATGCTTATTTCCTTGATAGTAACAACATATATACTGAAGACACAATGGAATTCAGACCCAATGACTTAGAAATGTGTGTGCCTGTTCTTGATTAAAATAGGTGCTGCAGGATCCATTGAGCACTAAGTCCCATGGCGGGAGCAGGGATGGGGGATGTTTCCCACTGTGGAAGCTGATGGGAACTCTCATGATATCTTCTGTCCCCAGCATCATTAATTATGGAACCGGGGTTTTTCTGACATCTTCCATGACCTGGGGCTGGATGGTGTGTGCTCCGCCATCATATCAGGGCGCCATGTTTAAAAGGTACCTGGACACCCTCACTGTCAATGCAAACTATGGAGATGTCTGGAAAGGGAGGTGAAGGCCCAGCGCTGAAGTTTAGTGACGCCTCCCTGCGTGTCCTCCCTGTACGTTGAGGTCCGGAGGAATAAACTTTACCTAGCTGATGGGAGAAGGAGTCCGAGCAGGGAAACCAACCTTGCATGAACAAAGGTGGCCAATGCCATCAGTGCCCAAGCTGTTCAGAAGAGGTCAGCAATACAATGCCACAAGAGGATGGACGACCTCATTTGTTCCACCAGGGTAAGTAACTCCTCAGCTGGTTGCATAAACCACAACAAGACCAATATGTCAGGGTACACAGGCCTCAGTGGCAATGGCATAAGTGTGCCTCACAGCCCCACTGCAGTGCATCCACTCTGTGGCAGAGTGCCTCTTTCACCCTTCAGCATATAGAGAACACTGTATGGAAGGGGTGGGGTGAGGGGGAGGTGTTGAAACTGGGCTTAGGCACAGAGGGCACCTGCAACCTTCACAAATCAGATGCATTTATGAGCCTTCTCTTTGCATGTGGATGGGCTCAGTGCTCTGGAGGGAGCTATCTTATGAGTGGAAGTATGAGAATTGAACCAAATTGCAATGTTCAAATGGATGCAACATGCTACTCCTCTCAAACCCATCTTTTCTGTTGTCTTTGAGCAGGAGAAGATGAGGCACAATCGTCGAGAACGGGAGAAGACGGGAAGTGGGTGCCCAAATCTGAGGGCTTTCCCGGAGTTCGAAGAGACGGCAGCTCAGCTGGCAGGCATGGAGCGGGACTGGGCAGTTGGCGATGGGGAGCTGAGACTTGGGCGTCCACCCAGTAAGGGTCTATCCATGGTATAGAAACCTGAAGGTCAAATGTGCCTCCATGTTGGAGGCAGCTCAGGCTGCCACTTGCACTCTCCTCTCTCACTTACAGGTGCCACCAGGAGGATGCCGAGGCCCAAGGATGAGGACTCACTGGCAAGCCTCAGCACAAGCCCTAGCCCAGACAGGAGCCAGGAGAGATGACAAGAGGAGAGATGCTCACCTGTAGAGGCATCACAGCAGATACCTGCACCCTTCACCAGCACTGGGACACACATCTCAGTGGGTATTACTTCTAGCTTTGGAAAGGCCTCACAATCTGGTGGTCACCGCATGGACACATGTCTGCAGCAGGAGGAGGCAATGTCAGCTGATGTTCACCGGCACTTGGAGGACTGCTGGGGAAGAGGCATCTGTGAGGTCTGAGTCAGATGATGAGCTTCTGGAGTTGGCCTTCCAACACCTAATGGAGAATCAGCAAGAGGCTGAGCAACATCAGGCAGAGGAGTTGGAAGAGTCCATCTGCCTGCTCTCTGATGAAGTGGTGTCCACATGTGCACATCTCGAGGTCACCATAGGGAGGGTGGCAGACGCCACGGAGAACCTGGTCCAACAGAATGCCCAATTTCTGCCAGAAATGTGCACAGATCTGCATTCCATTGCTGTAGCCATGGGTGAATTTTTGCAGTGGCAAAGCGAGAGAGGGAAGGGGCACCTCAACTTCCCTCCAAGTGCCCCTTCCCCTCAAGGAGCCAGATTGGGGCCCTCAGGCGCCCTCAGGGAGGAGGAGCGACAGCTGGACACACCTGGGACATCTACTCAGGAATGTCAGAGACTGTCCGCTCCCTCTGAGCCGCCTTTGCCTGTGACCCCTTCAACCTTGTCCTCTGTCACCGCAGAGGGAGCAGCTGGCCCACAGCAGGACAGCCAAAGGAAGCCAGAACCCTCCAGGCCTCGGCTGTCCAGAGGGCGACTTCCAAAGTCATCAAAGGCAAACTAGTCAGCAGGCTCCCTCCACCCCTGCTGCAGGTGTCAGGAATTACCTAGATGAAGTAGTAGGCCATGGAAAATAAAGAAATTTTGACCACAACTGGTTGCACGCGTGAACGCAGGATTGTCACAATTCTACCTTCTGTAAGTATAATCACTTTCACTGCTAAATGTCTACTGCCTTTTTTCAGCATGGTTCTAAGGCTTAGCGACCACTCCCCGAGCCCTCCAGCACCGGTCCTGTGCACACCTGAACCCCCAAGTATCTGCTGGGAGAAGGGTCTGTGTCAGGGCCTTTGCGAGCCATGTGCAAGCAGTCTTCCGTGCATGCTGAGCCTTCATCCGATAAACTCATATCCCAGGTCCCGAGCGTAGTCAACACTACCGCTGGGGTTCCCTCTTAGTTGTCCAGCGGAGATGACCTGCATCTCCACCCACCCATTGACCCAACTCCCATGCAGCATCTTGGCCTATCCAACTCGACGCTCTGCTTACTTTCGATTTGACCAGTATGGTAGTTATCAGATTTTTTCTACATAGTGACACCACTTCCCTCCTCTAGTCACTTCCATTTGACCTCCCCACTGTCACCCTTCATCCTGAACCCTTTTCCTTAGAAAATGCCCAGGTAAACGTTCACGTTCCATTCTTACGCAAAAATCCCACCCCGCCCACAATGACCTGCCCGACCTCCTCCTACCCACCCCCCGGGTCCATGTCTACTTTTGAGTCCCCACGAACAACATTCACCGCTCCATAACAACACTATCGCACCCTCAATCTCCCACCCTACTGGCTTCTTCTGCCCCCTGTAACCTTGAACATTCCCTCCTACCACGCCCACCCTGAGTTCTCTTCCCAGGAGTACAGCGGTTGACTCCACTGACCCTTCCTTGTCAGCCCCTTCACCTAGACATTCCCCTCTGTCTTGACATACTTGGACAAACTTATACCCCCTCCCTTCACACACCTGGACGATACTACACCCCCCTCCCTTCACACACCTGGACGATACTACACCCCCCCTCCCTTCACACACCTGGACGATACTACACCTCCCCTCCCTTCACACACCTGGACAATACTACACCCCCCCTCCCTTCAAACACCCGGACGATACTACACCCCCCCTCCCTTCACACACCTGGACGATACTACACCCCCCCTCCCTTCACACATCTGGATGAGACTACACCCCTCCTCCCTTCACACACCTAGACGACATTGAGCTAGGAAGCAGATTAAAAAACAGGACCTCAAAGTTAGTAATCTCTAGATTACTTCCGGTGCCACGCACTAGTGAGTATAGAAATAGGAGGTTAGTCCAGATGAAGGCATGGATGGAGAGATGGTGCAGGAGGGAATGCTTTAGATTTCTGGGACATTGGGATCATTTCTGGGGGCGGTGGGGCCGGTACAAGGCGGACAGGTTGCATCTGAATTGGAATGGGACTAACACCCTTGCGGGGAGGTTTGCGAGTGCTGATGGGAAGGGTTTAAACTAACTTAGCAGGAGGATGGAATCCTGAGAGGAGGTTCAGTAGGGGGAGATGCACTGCCAAAATTAGAAGAGAGAGCAAGTGAGTCTGGAAGACATAGAAATTATAGCTCTACTTGTCCCACCCCCCCTTAAACCAGCTTATATTTCACCTCTCTTCTATTTTTACTTAGTTCTGTTGAAGGGTCATTCGGACTCGAAACGTTAACTGTGTTCCTCTCCGCAGATGCTGCCAGACCTGCTGAGTTTGTCCAGGTATTTTTGTTTTTGTTTTGGATTTCCAGCATCCACAGTTTTTTGCTTTTATCTTAGTATAGAAATTATAGGCCTGTTTAAGGCATAAGGGAGTTTGGCAAGGTTGGATGGTATTTATTTTAATGCAAGGAGTCTGACGTATAAAGCAGATGAGCTGAGGGCACAAATTAACACATGTAAGTATGATGTCATTGCTGTCACAGAGACATGGTTGAGAGAGGGGCAGGATTGGCAGCTCAATATTCCAGGATGTAGGGTCTTCAGGCGAGACAAGGAAAGAGGTAAGAGAGGTGGGGGTATCGCAATATTTTTGAAGGAATCAATTACAGCAGTAAGGAGGGATGACATCTTAGAAGGCTCCTTAAATGAAGCCATATGGGTAGAACTTAAAAACAAAAAAGGAACAATCACATTGCTGGGAGTGTACTAGAGGCCCCCAAACAGCCAGAGAGAAATAGAAGAGCAGATATTTGGGCAAATTTCAGAGAAGTGAAAAAAATAATAGGGTAGTAATTGCGGGGGATTTTAACTTCCCCAACATTAACCGGGTTAGTCATAGTGTGATAGGTTTAGAGTGAGTGGAATTCTTAAAATGCATCCAGGAGAGCTTCTTAAGCTAGTACGTAGAAGGTCCTACAAGAGAGGGGGCGGTCCTGGACTTAATTTTAGGGAGTGAAGCCGGGCAAGTGGTCGAGGTATCAATGGGGGAACATTTTGCAGATAGTGATCATAACTCTATTAGATTCAAGGTTGTTATGGAAAAGGACAAGGATGGGCCAGAAATCAGAGTTCTAAATTGGCGGCAGGCCGATTTTAATAAGATCAGATATGATTTGGCCAGTGTGGACTGGAGCAGTTACTTTTAGGTAATTCTGCATCGGAGCAGTGGGACTCATTCAAGAAGGAAATAGGGAGAGTACAGGGCCAACATATTCCAGTAAAGATAAAGGGTGGGACCAACAAATCCAGGGAACCCTGGATGTCGAGGGATATACAGGATTGGATAAAGAGAAAAAGGGAGGCTTATGGCAGATACCGAGGGCTCAAAACAATGGAAGCCCTAAAGAGTATAGAATGTGTAGGGGGAACTTAAAAAGGAAATTAGGAAAATAAAAAGGGGGCATGAAAAAACATTGGCAGGTAAAATAAAGGAAAATCCAAAGTTATTTTACAAGTACATTGTAAGTAAGAGGATAACCAGGAAAGAGTAGCGCCCATTAAGGACCAAAGTGGTAATTTGTGTGTGGAGCCGGAAGACGTAGGTAGGGTTCTAAATGAATACTTTGTGTCGGTGTTCACAAGTGAGAGGGATGACGTGGGTATGGAAATCAGGCAGAAGGACTGTGATATAATTTTTAAAATTAGCATAGAAAGGGAGGAGGTTCTCAGTTATCTGGGAGGCTTAAAAGTAGATAAATCTCCAGGCCCGGAAAAAATGTGTCCCAGGCTGTTGAGTGAGGCAAGGGAGGAGATAGCAGGGGCCATGGTAATAATTTTCAATACCTCTCTGGCCACAGGAGAGGTGCCAGAGGACTGGGGGACAGCCAAAGTGGTACCGTTATTCAAGGAGGGAGGAACGGATAAACCAGGGAACTAAGGCCAGTCAGTCTAACCTCAGTGGTGGGGAAACTATTGGAAGCAATTCTGAGAGACAGAATTAATCTACACTTGGAGAGGCAGCGATTAATCAAGGACAGTCAGCATGGTTTTGTTAAGGGGAGGTCATGTCTGACCAATTTGAATTTTTCAAAGTGGTGACCAAGTGTGTAGATGAGGACAATGCATTTGATGTAGTCTCCTTGGACTTCAGCAAGGCTTTTGATAAGGTCCCGCATGGGAGACTGATAACGAAGGCAAGAGCCCATGGGATCCAAGGCAATTTGACAAATTGGATCCAGAATTGGCTGAGTGGCAGGAAGCAGAGGGTGATGGTTGAGGTGTGTTTTTGTGACTGGATGCCTGTGTCCAGTGGGGTTCCACAGGGATCGGTGTTGGGTCCCTTGCTGTTTGTGGTATATATAAACGATTTAGACTTGAATGTAGGAGAGTTAATCAGTAAGTTTGCGGATGGCATGAAAGCTGGTGGGGTGGTAAATAGTGAGGAGGGTAGCCTTAGATTACAGGAGGATATAGACGAGCTGGTCAGATGGGCTGATCAGTGCCAAATGGAATTTAATCTGGATAAGTGCGAAGTGCTGCACTTGGGCAGGGCAAACAAGGCACCTGGAATACACCATGAATGTAGGACCCTGGGAAGTACCGAGGATCAGAGGGACCTTGGTGTGCATGTCCACCGGTCCCTTAAGGTAGCGGGACAGGTAGATAAGATGGTTAAGAAGGCATATGGGATACTTGCCTTTATTAGCCGAGGCATAGAATATAAGAGCAGGGAGGTTATGCTGGAACTGTATAAAATGCTGGTTAGGCCTCAGCTAGAGTATTGCATGCAGATCTGGAATCTGCAGTATAGGAAGGATGTGATTGCACCAGAGAGAGTTCAGAGGAGATTTACCAGGATGTTGCCTGGGCTGGAGAGTTTTAGTTATGAGGAGAGATTGGATAGACTCGGTTATTTTCCCTGGAGCAGAGGAGATTGAGGGGGGACATGACTGAGGTGTATAAAATTATGAGGGGCATAGATAGGGTAGACAGGAAGGAACTTTTCCCCTTGGTGGAGGGATCAATAACCAGGGAGCATAGATTTAAGGTACGGGGCAGGAGGTTTAGAGGGGATGTGAGGAAAGATTTTTTCACTCAGAGGGTGGTGGGAGTCTGGAACTCACTGCCTGAAAGGGTGGTAGAGGCAGAAATCCTCATAACATTTAAGAAGTATTTGGATGTGCACTGGCGATGCCATGGCATACAAGGCTATGAGCCTAGTGCTGGAAAATGGGATTAGAATAGTTAGGTACTTGTTTCACCAGTGCAGACTTGATGGGCCGAAGGGCCTTTTTCTGTGCTGTAGACCTCTATGACTCTATGACTCTATTACACCCCCATCTCTTCCCACACCTGGACGACATTACACCCACCTCCTTTCACACACCTGGATGACATTACACCTCCGCTTCACACACCTGGATGACATTACACCCCCCCTTCACTCACCTAGATGATATTACACCCCCTCTCTTCCCACACCTGGATGACATTACACCTCCTCCCTTCAAACACCTGGATGACATTACACCCCCTCCCTTCACACACCTGGACAATATTACAACCCCTCCCTTCACACACCTGGATGACATTGCACCCCCCTCCTTTCACACACCTGGATGACATTACACCTCCGCTTCACACACCTGGATGACATTACACCCCCCCTTCCCTCACCTAGATGACATTACACCCCCCCTTCACACACCTAGATGACATTAAACCCCCTCCCTTCACACACCTGGATGACATTATGCCCTCTCTGTTCACATACTTGGACGACATTACACCCCCCCCCTCCCTTCACACACCTGGATGACATTACAACCTCCCTTCACACACCTGGACGACATTACACTCTCCCCCCCTTCACACATCTGGATGAAATTACACCCCCCTCCATTCACACGCCTGGGTGACATTACACCCTCTTCTCCCTTCATATATCTGGACGACATTAGATCTCCTCCCGACCCATTCCCTGTACTCGCCTGGCTATACTCCTGCAAAACCTTTTCCTGTACCCCCAGCCACCAATGGCTCCGCTCCAAGCCCCCACGCCCCACCACATCTGCAGTTCTTCTAACTTTCTTAAAATTCTTTAACCAACATCACTCCACCAATATTCCACTGCCTCCCAACAGTACCCCCGCTGCATTCCATCCCGCAGTTTGAGGATCTGATCACATGGCGACATCCCAGTAAGAAGGTCAGATCCCATGGCGATGTTCATGGAGGAAGGGTGGAATCCTGAGCGGGGTTACTGTGTGGAGAACTGCAAGCTTCTGGAAGGTGGTCGATGGAGGAGCCACATGGATGAAGCTCCACCCATCCTGTGCTGCACATGGTGCTCTAGGGCCCGGTAATTGGAGGCCTCCATTTTCTCCTCGGATGTCCACGAGCTGACCAAGGCCCTAAGGTAGGCCTTGACTTTTGCACACCAAGTTGGTCCAGACTTGTTTTGGACTGACGTGTTTTCCCACTAGCACCGTGGAGAATCAGGCTTGGGGGGAAGATTCTAGTTGGGCCTTCTTTTGCACCCCATTTTTAAAAATTCGGTCATGTGATATGGGCCTCACTGACTAGGCCAGCATTTACTGCCCATCCCTAATTTCCCTTTGAGAATGTGGCTGTGAACTGCCTTCTTGAACTGCTGCAGTCCATGTGGTGTAGGTACACCCAGAGTGCTGTTAGGGAGGGAGTTCCAAGATTTTGACCCAGCGACAGTGAAGGAACGACGATATATTTCTAAGGCAGGGTGGTGAATGGCTTGGAGGAGAACTTCCAGGTGGTGCTGTTCCCATGTTTCTGCTGCCCTTGTCCTTCTAGATGGTAGTGGTCGTGGTGGCAAGCTTCTTGAGTGTTGTTGGAGCTGCATTCATCTAGGCAAGTGGAGAGTATTCCATCACACTCCTGTCTTGTGCCTTGTAGTTGGTGGACAGGCTTTGGGGAGTCAGGAGGTGAGTTACTCACCACAGGATTCCTAGCCTCTGACCTGCTCTTGTAGCCACAGTATTTATATGGCTAGTCCAGTTCAGTTTCTAGTCAATGGTAACCCCCAGGATGTTGATAGTGGGAGATTCAACGATGGTAATGCCATTGAATGGCAAGGGGTGATGGTTAGATTAACTCTTGTTGGAGATGGTCATTGCCTGGCACTTGTGTGGCACGAAAATTACTTGCCACTTGTCAGCCCAAGCCTGGATATTGTCCAGATCTTGCTGCATTTGGACATGGACTGCTTCAGTATCTGAGGAGTCATGAATGGTGCTGAACATTGTGCAATCATCAGTGAACATCCCCACTTCTGACCTTATGATGGAAGGAAGGTCATTGATGAAGCAACTGAAGATGGCTGGGCCAAGAACGCTACCCTGAGGAACTCATGCAGTGATGTCCTAGAGCTGAAATGACTGACCTCCAACAACCACAACCATCTTCCTTTGTGCTAGGTATGACTTCAACCAGTGGAGAGTTTTCCCTCTGATTCCCATTGACTCCAGTTTTGCTAGGGCTCTTTGATGCCACATTCAGTCAAATGCTGCCTTGATGTCAAGGGCAGTCACTCTCACCTCACCTCTGGGGTTCAGCTCTTTTGTCCATGTTTGAACCAAAGCTGTAATGAGGTCAGGAGCTGAGTGACCCTGAACTGATGGTCAATGAATGGGTCATTGCTAAACAAGTGCCACTTGACAGCACTGTTGAAGGCCCCTTCTATCACTTTACTGATGATTGAGGGTAGACTGGTGGGGCGGTAATTGGTTAGGTTGGATTTGTCCTGCTTTATTTTTTCCTGCTATGTTCTTTACAGACATACCTGGGCAATTTCCACATAGCTGGGTAGATGCCAGTGTTGTAGCTGTACTGGGACAGCTTGGCTAGGGGCGCGGCGAGTTCTAGAGCACAAGTCTTCAGTACAATTGTCAGAATATTGTCAGGGCCTTTGCAGTATCCAGTGCCTTCACCTGTTTCTTGATATCATGTGGAGTGAATCAAATTAGCTGAGGACTGGCATCTGTGGTGCTGGCGACCTCCGGAGGAGACCGAGATGGATCATCCACTTGGCACTTCTGGCTGAAGATTGTTGTAAATGCTTCAGCCTTACATTTTGCACTGATGTGTTGGGCTCCCCCATAATTTAGGATGGGGATATTTGTGGAGTCTTCTCCTCCTCCAGTGAGTTGTTTAATTGTCCACCACCATTCATGACTGGATGTGGCAGGACTACAGAACTTAGATCTAATCTGTTGGTTGTGGAATCGCTTACCTCTGTCTATCACTTGTTGCTTTTGCTGTTTGGCATGCAAGTAGTCCTGTGTTGAAGCTACATCTGGTTGACTCCTTATTTTTAGGTATCCCTGGTGCTGTTCCTGGCATGCCCTCCTGCATGCTTCATTGAACCAGGGTTGATTCCCTGGCTTGATGGTAATGGTAGAGTGGGGGATATGCCGGGCTATGAAGTTACAGATTGTGGTTGAGTACAATTCTGCTGCTGCTGATGGTCCACAACACCTCATTGTTGCCCAGTCTTGAGTTGGTAGTTCTGTTCAAAATCTAACCCATTTAGCAGGGTGGTAGTGCCACACAACACGATGGAGGGTACCCTCAATGTGAGGATCCATTAGTGAATGCAAACCGGTTTCATGCCGGCCCCCAGCGCGAATCATGATCTGCCATGGCCGGCCATATCAGAAGATCCAGCTGTCATTTCACGCCAGCGTTAAACCAATTTTTGGACCACCCACCGAATTCTCTCCCCACCCCAGCTCCCCCCACCCCCCCTCCCCCCGGCCTACCTGCCATTGATCCCACTGACAGGGACATGGGAGAATTCCACCCATGGTGTGCAGTGCTTGTTTGCTCAGTTTGCACTGGATGTGTGCTGCAGGACATATTGATTAGGCTGCTCCGTAGTCACTTAGATTAATTGTAGAAGGGGTCCTGAGCATTTTCAATGCTGCCTGCTGGGGTTCGCTTTCAGTTTACCATCTGAGCTGACCTGCATCTCCACCCACCCACTGATCACACTCCCATGGGGCACCTGATCTCACCCACCATGAGCCTCCTTTCACTTTTGATTTAGCCAGCATGGTAGTAATGCAGTTATTCTTTTGCTCCCCCTTCCTTTCCCCTCCCCCAGTCACCCATTTACTTTCCCCCATCACTGTTGACCCCACCTGGCATCACCTTCCACCTCCCCTCCATGACCTACCAGCCACAACCCTTTTCTTTTGGGGATGTCCAGGTGAAAGTGCACATTCCCTTCCTTCCCGAAAATCCCACCCCATCCACATTAACCTCTCCGACCCCCTCCTTCCCACCCCCAGGGTCCGTGTCTGCCTCCGAGTCCCCACCAACAACCCTCGGCATCCCCTCTACCAATACCATTGAACCCTCACCCTCCCACTCTACCACCTTACCCTGCCCTAGGTCATTCTCACCATTCCCTTGTTCCACACCCACCCCCTGTTCACTGCCCAGGAGGCAGTCATGGACTCATCAGAGCCCTTCATTGCACATTCACCTGGACACCCGCCTTCCGGACCCCTTCCCCCCTTGGAACCCCTTCACCCCCGGAATCCCTTCCCCCCCTTTGGAACTCCTTCCCACCAGACTTCCCCCCCTTAGTCTTTCCCCCACTCTCTGAACTCCCCCCACTCTCCGAACTCCACCCAAATTTGTCCTTCCCCCTTCCAGACTCCTTCAGACACCCTTACTTCTTATGCCACCCTTAGTCCTTCCCTCTTCCCAACTCCTTCCTCTAGCATTACTTCTTCCTCCAGCCTTACCTTACCTCTTCCTCCAGCCCTACTCCTTCCCCCTTACTGACTCCTTACTGAGGTGACGGTGTAGTGGAATCATTGCTGGACTAGTAATCCAGAGGCCCAGGGTGATGCTCTTGGGAACCGGGTTTGAATCCCCCCATGGTAGATGGTGGAATTTGAATTCAAGAAAAATCTGGAATTGAAATCTAATGATGACCATGAAACCATTGCCGATTGTTGTAAAAACCCACCTGGTTCATTAATGTCCTTTAGGGAAGCAAATCTGTCGTCCTTAACCTGGTCTGGCCTACATGTGACCCCAGAACCACAGCAATGTATGTGGTTGACTCTTAAATGCCCTCTGAACTAGGGCAATTAGGGATGGGCAATAAATGCTGGCCTAGCCAGTGATGCCCACATCCCATGAATAAATAAAAAAAAGACACCCTTACTTCTTTCTCCACCCTTGCTCCCTCCCCCCTCCACACTCCTTCCCTTATACCTACCATCCCTCTTATACCTACCTCCCCAGTTACCGTCTTGTCCCTCGTTACCCCCTCATCCCCCCGTAATCGCACTCCCCCAACCTCCCCCGCGACAGCTTTGGTTCCTCCTCCCAACCTCACCCAACACCCTCCCACCCCCACGACACACCTTGCTCTCCCACTCGATCCTAGGACTTCCTCGCTCACCCCTGGTACATCTTCCTCTCCTTAACACAGCTGGACCCTCTCCAGCCCATCGACCATCATCCATTGTGAGCAGACCCTCAATGGTGACTTTCCATCATCCGTGAGCTGCATTGCGGCAGAGCCATGTCCATAAGAATCCACCCAGCATGCCATGGGTATTCCTCCATGGGCGTTGCTGTCAGGCTCCAGCATTTTCTGCACCTTGGATATCCGCGATGTGAACAAGGCCCTGGCGGTAAGTCCCAACTTCTGCACGTCACACTTGTCAAGATGTGTTCTACACCAACACAATTTCCCGCTAACGTAGGCAGATGATCCAGCATGGGGGCGGGGTGAGTCCGGTGGGCTGGCCTTATAATGATATGCAGATGTATTACAATGAGGTCCGGACATCCAATGGTGGGAAATGCGGCCCACCATCAATGGGCTGAGCAGACGATCGCAAAACTAGTTTCATGACGTTGTGAAAATGATTTTTGGCCTTCTTGCAATATTGTCCACTCACGCCCACTGAACATGATCGATGCCAGCGGACATAGAAAATTCCACCCAATGTTCCAGACACCACCTTCGCTATCCCTGGGTATGTCCTGTCCCACCAACAGCACAGACCCACCAGAATTGGCGGCACAGTGGTATACAGTCGGGAGGAAGTTGCCCTGGGAGTTCTCAACATCGACTCTGGACCCCATGAAGTCTCATGACATCAGTTCAAACAAACCTCCTGCTGATTACCACGTACTGTCGCCCGTCAGCTGATGAATCAGTATTCCTTCATGTTGAACACCGCTTGGAGGAAGCACTGAGGGTGGCAAGGGCACAGAATGTACTCTGGGTGGGGGACTTCAATGTCCATCACTGAGAGTGGCTCGGTAGCACCACTACTGACTGAGCTGGCTGAGTCCTAAAGGACATAACTGCTAGACTAGGTCTGTGGCAGGTGGTGAGGGAACCAAACAAGAGAGAAAACTCACCCTCACCAGACCAGCTGTTGCACTTGCATCTGTGCAGGACAGTATTGGTAGGAGTGACCACCGCACAGTTCTTGTGGAGACGAGTCCCGTCTTCACACTGAGGATGCCTTCCATCTGTTATGTGGCACTACCATCGTGCTAAATGGGATAGATTTTGAACAGATCTAGCAACTCAAAACCGGTGATCCTTGGGGAACCGTGGGCCATCAGCAGCAGCAGAATTGTATGCAACCACAAACTGAAACCTCATGGCCTGGCATATCCCCTGCTCTACCATTACCATCAAACAGGGGATCAACCCTGGTTCAATAAAGAGTGCAGGGGTGCATGCCAGGAGCAGAACCAGGCATACCTAAAAATGAGGTGAAGTTACAACACAGGACTGCTTACATGCCAAACAGCAAAAGCAGCATGAGATAGACAGAGCGAAGCGATCCAACAGCCAACAGATCAGATCTAATCTCTGCAGTGCTGCCACATCCAATCATGAATGGTAGTGGACAATTAAAAAACTCACTGCAGGAGGAGGATCCACAAATATCCCCATCCTCAATGATGGAGGAGCCCAGCACATCAGTGCAAAAGGTAAGGCAGAAGCATTTGCAACAATCTTCAGGCAGAAGTGCTGAGTGGGTGATCCATCTCGGCATCCTCCAGAGGTCCCCAGCATTACATTTTCCAGTCTTCAGCCAATTCAATTCACTCCACGTGATATCAAGAAACGGATGAAGGCACTGGATACTGCAAAGGCTATTGGCCCTGACAATATTTCAGCAATAGTGCTGAAGACTTGTGCTCCAGGACTTGCCTCTTCCCTAACCAAGCTGTTCCAGTACAGCTACAACACTGGCATCTACCCGGCTATATGGAAATTGCCCAGGTATGTACTGTCCACAAAAAACAGGACAAATCCAACCCAGCCAATTAACACCCCAGCAGTCTACTCTCAGTCATCAACATAGTAATGGAAAGTGTTGGCAACAGTGCTATCATGAGGCATTTACTCAGAAACAACCTGTGCACTGATGACCAGTTTGGGTACTGTCAGGCCACTCAGCTCCTGACCTCATTACAGCCTTAGTTCAAACACGGACACAAGGGCTGAACTCAAGAGGTGAGGTGAGAGTGACTGCCCTTGATGTCAAGGCCGCATTTGACGGAGTGTGATACCAAGGTGCCCTAGCAAAACTGGAGTCAATGGAGTGGCATTCCACTGGTTCGAGTCAGACCCAGCACAAAGGACGATGGTTGTTGTTGGAGGCCAATCATCTCAGTCTCAGGACATCGCTGCAGGAGTTCCTCAGGGTAGTGTCCTAGGCCCAAACATCTTCAGCTGCTTCATCAATGACCTTCCTTCCATCATGAGGTCAGAAGTGGGGATGTTTGCTGATGATTGTACAATGTGTACCTACACCATGTGGACTGCAGTGATTCAAAAAGGCAGCTCACCAGCATTGTCTCAAGGGCAATTAGGGATGGGCAATAAATGCTGGCCTAGCCAGCTATGCCCACATCCCATGAATGAATAAAAAAAATGTTCAGCACCATTCGTGATTCCTCAGATACTGAAGCAGTCCATGTCCATACGCAGAAAGATCTGGACAACATTCAGGCTTGGCCGGATGAGTGGCAAGTAGCATTCGCACCACACAAGTGCCAGGCAATGACCATCTCCAACAAGAGGGAATCTAACTATCTTCCCTTGACATTCAATGGCATTCCCCTCGCTGAATCCCCCACTATCAACATCCTGGGGGTACCATTGACCAAAAACTAAACTGGACCAGTCATATAAATACTGTGGCTAAAAGAGCAAGTCAGAGGCTAGTAACTCACCTCCTGATTCCCCAAAGCCTGTCCACCAACTACATGACAGAAGTCAGGAGTATGATGGAATACTCTCCAATTGCCTAGATGAGTGCAGCTCCATCAACACTCAGGAAGCTCAACACCATCCAAGGGACAATGCAGCCCACTTGATTGGCACCCCACCAATCACCTCCAACATCCACTCCCTTCAGCACCAACGCACAGTGGCAGCAGTGTGTACCAACAAGGTGCACTGCAGCAACTCGCCAAGGCTCCTTCAACAGCACCTTACAAACCTGCAACCTCTACAACCTAGAAGGACAAGGGCAGCAGATGCATGGAAACCCAACACCTGCAAATTCCTCTCCAAATCACACACCATCCAGGTTTAACTATATTGCCGTTCCTTCACTGTCACTGGGTCAAAATCCTGGAACTCCCTCCCTTACAGCACTGTGGGTGTACCTACACCACATAGACTGCAGCGGTTCAAGAAGGTGGCTCACCTTCAACTTCTTAAGGGCAATTAAAGGTGGGCAATAAAAACGCTGGCCTAGCCAGCGACGCCCATGTCCCGTGAAAGAATTAAAAATAGGAACGTGCTTCTTTTTCTCCGTGTCACTTGCCAGTCTTGAGAGCTTAAGTTTTGGAGGGATACATGAGCAATGTAACACCTCTTGGGACCAAGGGCAGTGCAGTCCTAAGGGATTCTTCTCAGAATCACTTGAAGTCTCAATAGCTCTCCCCCAACGCTTGCAGGACAAGAGGGTTCACAACAACAGGGAGAGAGTGAAAACCATGGGAGGAGTGGTGACTGTCGCTGAGATGGAAGCACAGGGGCTGGCAGGGGAACAGGGCGATTGCTCTATCTCAGAAATTGAGTTTGGCATGGTGGGCATAGAGAGTGAGTCGTTCTGATTATTTATCATCTCAGGCTCGAATGGGAGATCGCTGCACCTTTAGATGGGAGTGGGCCATTCAATCTTCACTCAAGTCATTGTGTTTGTGCTTCCTTTGCAGATTTGACTGTTGTAGAGATTCAGGAGCAGCCTACCAATACACCTCCTCAGATCTCCTTCGGAGATGACAGTCCCAACATCTCTGTCACATCTCTCCCCTGAATGCACCAAAGCAGATATACTCACCACAGTGGGGAGAAGATCATGAACCGGCCCTGGGTCACAATCTGGTGAGAATCTCAATGCTACATAGATGCAGATGACGGAGGCTGGGAGAGGCCAGGCCACTGACAGTCAGGGGGCTGTTAAATGCCAGGCCCCTGCTGAGCCTCAGCTGTTGAATGGCCTCTGGTGAGAGCCACACTGATGCTACTGGAGTTGCAGAGGCAAACAGGGGAGAACATAGTGGAACTGCCTGAGGAATTGAGCAGACATGCATGGGAGATGGAGGAGTCCATCTAGGCCAGGACCTCTGCCATGTCTCAGGTCAGCTGGCACATTGCTTCTTCCATGGTTGGTGACCATCATGGAGAGGCAGACCATACAGTGGATGTTTGATATTAGTGTGAACCTGCAAACCATTGCTGGTGCCATGGCAACTTTGCTGCTATAGGCCAGTGAGAGGCGGGCGATGCCGCTGGACATCCCTCCAGGAGCACCTCTACCCATGGTAAGCAGGGAGTTGCCAGCCTGCACCGAGAGGAGTGAGGAGTGGTCGGTTGAAAAACTTGAGGGTACCTCTCATGGCATGGCACGCCGAGGGTTGCCAGTAGCTCCTCACCCCCTCTGCCAGTGAGCCAGGCTCCTCCAGCAGCTGCAGAAGAGGCTCCTGTGGTGGTCATCAACTCCATGGGGCATGGAGAGCAGCAGCTTGTCTCAAAGTCATCTGCAGAAGGTGGGGATGCTGCTTGCCGTGGCATAACAAAGGCTTAAGAAGGGCAGGTAACCACCCGACTCTGGCACTGGCATTGATTGACTTCGTCAATATTGTTTGTGTATTTTAAATTAAACCTCGTTGTATTTTTCAGATCTGCGTGTTTCAGTCATTGAGGGCGTCATGATCTTAGGCAGGGTAAGGATGAGAAGACTGTTGAGCGGGTGTTTCAAGGCTGCTTCGATGGGTGAGCTCATTATGCTAGTGTTAAGGGACAGGACATGTGGGGTTTGTACGTGATTGAGACTTAATGCCAAATGCACAGCAAGGAGGATCTTTGTCAAGCTGGGCCTCATTGTATAACTGGCCGCTGAAATTGAGAGAGGATAAGGTTGTTTTGCATGTTATTTGCAGCAACCTCCACCCCTCTGGGGTCCGCACCCTGTAGATGCTTATGTTCCTCTGTTGGAGCTATCTCCTCCTCCCCATCATCATCATCAGATGAGGCCTGTGCTACCTCTTTCTCATCTGGATTCGTGTGTTCTCCCCTTTGTAAGGCCAGATTGTGGAGGTGCAGCGCACCAAGATAACGCGTGAGACCCTCTCTGGATCATTTTGAAGAGCTATCCCTGACTTGTCCAGGGAATGGAAATGCATCAAAAACAGAAAATGCTGGAAAAACTCAGCAGGTCTAACAGCATCTGTGGAAAGAAAAAAAACAGTTCACATTTCGAGTCCGTATGACTCTTCTTCAGAGCTAAAGAGAAGTAAAGATGTGATGAAACTTATACTGTTTAAGGGGGGGGGGTGGGGCGGTGGAGCAGGTGAAGCTGGAATGAAGGCCAGTGATAGGTGGAGGCAAAGGAGAGATTGACAGAGGTGTCATGAACATAAGGACAAAGGGGTGTTGATGATAGTGGTACTGGTTAGAGGAGGTGCTGATGGTGGCTTTAAGGTCAGAAAGCAGAATGTGATAATAGCAGGACAAGGGTAAGCACTCTGGAAAGAACAACATGAACAAGTGACAGGTGGCTCTTGTGGGGGTAGCGTGGGGGGAGAGGGTGGTGGTGGGAAAAAAGATTGAAAATAGGATACAAGGTAGGGATAAAACAATGAATAAAAATGAAAATAAATAAAAATAAGTGGATAAAAAATAAAAATGAATATTGAGAAAAGGGGATAAAAAAAGCGGTGAGGATGGAGGAGAGAGTTCATGATCTGAAGTCATTGAACTCAGTGTTAAGTCCGGAAGGCTGTAAAGTGCCTAATCGGAAGATGAGATGCTGTTCCTCCAGTTTGCGTTGGGCTTCAATGGAACATTGCAGCAGGCCAAGGATGGATATGTGGGCATGAGAGCAGGGTGGTGTGTTGAAATGGCAAGTGACAGGAAGGTCTGGGTCATGCTTGCAGACAGACCAAAGGTGTTCCGCAAAGCAGTCACCCAGTCCGCGTTTAATCTCTCCAATGTAGAGAAGACCACATTGGGAGCAGGAAATGCAGTAGACCAAATTGAAGGAGGTGCAAGTGAAGTGCTGCTTTACCTGAAAGGAGTGTTTGGGCCCTAGGACGGTGAGGAGGGAGGAGGTAAAGGGGCAGGTGTTGCACCTTCTGCGATTGCATGGGAAGGTGCCGTGGGTGAGATGTTGGGGGTGATGGAAGAGTAGACCAGGGTGTCCTGGAGGGAACGGTCCCTACGAAATGCCAACGGGGGAGGGTGGCATGAAGGGAAGGTGTGTTTGTTGATGGCATCATGCTGGAGTTGGTGGAAGAAACGGAGGATGACCCTTTGAATGCAGAGGCTGGTGGGGTGAAAAGTGAGGACAAGGGGGACCCTATTATGGTTCTGGGAGGGAGAAGAAGGTGTGAGGGCAGAGGCGCGGGAAATGTGTTGGACACGGTTGAGGGCCCTGTCAGCCACAGTGGGTGGGAAACCTCGGTTAAGGAAGAAGGAAGACATGTCAGAAAATGCCATTTTGGAAAGTGGCATCATTGGAACAGATGTGACAGAGGCGAAGGAACTGAGAGAATGGGATGGAGTCCTTACAGGGAGCAGGGTGTGAGGAGCTGTAGTCGAGGTAGCTGTGGGAGTTGGTGGGCTTGTAGTGAATATTGTTGGACAGTCTATCATCAGAAATTGAGACAGAGAGGTCAAGGAAGGGAAGGGAAGTGTCAGAGATGGACCATGTGAAGGTGATGGAGGGGTGGAAATTGGAAGCAAAATTGATAAATTTTTCCAGGTCCAGATGAGAGCATGAAGCCTCACCGAAACAGCCATCGATGTACCGGAAAAAGAGTTGTAGGAGGGGGCCTGAGTAGGACTGGAACAAGGAATGTTCCACATACCTCATAAAGAGACAGGCATAACTGGGGCCCATGTGGGTACCCATAGCCACACCTTTTATTTGGAGGAAGTGAGAGGAGTTTAAGGAGAAATTGTTCAGTGAGACAACAAGTTCAGCCAGGCGGAGGAGAGTGGTGGTGGATGGGGATTGTTTGGGCCTCTCTTCAAGGAGGAAGCAGAGAGCCATCAGACCATCCTGTTGGGGGATAGAGGTGTAGAGGGATTTGACATCAATGATAAAGCAGAGGTGGTTAGGGCCAGGGAATTGGAAATTGTTGATATGATGTAGGGCATCAGAGGTCTCGCGGATGTGGGAAGAGACGGGACAAGGGGAGAGAGAACGGAGTCAAGATAGGAAGAAATGAGTTTCGGAGGGCAGGAACTGGCTGACATGATTGGTCTACCCGAACAGTCCTGTTTGTGGATTTTGGGGAGGAAGTAGGAGCGGGCTGTCCAGGGTCAGGAGACTATGAGGTTGGAAGCTGTGGAGTGAAGATCTCCAGAGGAGATGAGGTCAGTGACAGTCCTGGGAACAATGGCATGAGGTTCAGTGGTGGGGTCATGGTCCAGGGGGAGGTAGGAAGTATCTGAGAGTTGGCGCTCAGCCTCTGCAAGGTAGAGGTCAGTACGCCAGACAACAACAGCACCACCCTTGTCGGCAGGTTTGATAACAAAGTCAGGGTTTGACCTGAGAGAACGGAATGCGGCAAGTTCAGAAGGAGACAGGTTAGAGTGGGTGAGAGGAGCAGAGGAATTGAGATGGCTGATGTCACGCCAACAGTTCTCATTGAAAAGATCAAGAGCAGTAAGAGGCCAGAGGGAGGGGTCCAGATGGAGGGCGAATACTGGAGGCAGGTGAAAGGATCCGTTGAATGGGGAGAGGACTCCTGCCCAAAGAAGTGAGCACGGAGATGAAGGCGGTAGAAGAAGAGTTCAGCAATGTGCCGAGCCCGGAATTCATTGAGATGAGGGCGTAAGGGTATGAAACTGAGTCCTTTGCTGAGTATTGAATGTTCAGCATCAGGGAGGGGAAGGCCAGAGGGTATGGTGAATCCACGACAAGGAATGGAAATGCATCTTCAGTAACCCTATTGTCTGTTCTATGATGGCCTGTGTGAGGCCGTGACTGGCATTTTATCTTTCCTTTGTTGCAGTGCGAGGGTTTATCATGAGCAAGCCGGGTGGAGGTATCCCTGGTCCCCAAGGATCCATCCATGAAGCTGCAGCCATGGACTGGCACCCCAGTATGTGGGCATCATGGCTGCTTCCTGGATACATGGCACCCAGCTGAAGAATCCTTTTCCAATCGCTACACACTGTTTGGATGTTTAGAGAGCAGAAACCCTAGTGGTTGCTGAAAGGTCAGAGGGTGCCTTGATGGCGACATGTGTGCAGTCGATCACACCCTGCACTCGTGGAAACACTGCCATGGCCACAAAACCCACGGAGCTCTCAGCCTGGCTGCCCTAGTCTGTTTGAAATTTTATGAAGTCACCAGCCCTCTTGAAAAGGGACCGGTGACCTCCTTGGTGCAGCTGTGTGTGGCTGCCTGGGACATCCCACACAGGTGCCCAAACAAGCCCTGGGAGGAACCCATTGCATAGAAATTCAGCTCAGCTGTAACTTTAAGCTGGACTGGCTTGGAGTTACTACTTTAGCCTCTTAGGTGATGGTTGGCTCGCATGAGGGCACATAGCTCTGTGATGGTCTTGTGAGAGAGGCAGAATTGCTGCTGGCACTGACTCTCAGCTATTTGCAGGTAGGTCAACCTTGATCAAGAAATTCTAGCCTGGGAAATCTCAAAGATGTCACCAAAAGATCCCTGGTAGGAGCTGGGATGAATCATATCTCAGTATTTAAAAGCTTGCCAGCCTGTCCATTACTCTGTCCCATTAATCTCCCCATGTTCTCATCTTGTTGAATTTGACGTGTTTCAGGCAGCCCTGGAAACCCATGCGCAATGACAGTTAAAGCCACAATCCAGGGTTAAAGCTGCAGTCAGTTGGCTTGTTGCATATTCTAGTCTCAGACTCAACTGTTCCAGGGGTGTTTTCCACCCTATTAGAAGTGGGCACCAGTTAAAGTTGGCAGGTCTCTGCCAGGTTCCTGATACACCAGAATTTTTTGGCTCTGTAACCACCCAATCCCACCCCCATGTGCTTCTGCTCCTCCACCAACCATCCCCCTCCCCCAGATGTGTGCATTAAGAGTTCTCCATTTCAACACCTTGCCCTTCAGCGTTTATTCTCAATTAATATTTAGGTCACATTTATCTATATTCAAATCATTATGCACATTCGTGGCAGTTAACTATGAAGTGGCCATGATGCCCTCAGTAAGCAGGAGTCCATAGTAGTTGTATTTCTAGAAGGGGAAGAAATACTGAGAATGTTGGTTGTTAGGGTATGGGAAATAGCCTCTGAATTTATGTCTGATGACCTCAATAAGGAACCAACAAGGGAAGTTTGATTTTTTTGATAGTCAACTACCATTTTGTTTTATTGCTGCCTGTAATAATTTCCCTGCTATGGAGATCAAGGAGGCCCTTTTTCCTTTTGTGTTTTAACAGACCTCTGAATGATAGCTATCCATACATAGAAATCCCTTACTCCACTCTCCTTTTTATTTTTTAAACTTTTTGAAATTTTTAAAAACCCTATTCCTGGCCTCCTTCTCATCATCATGAAACATAATCAAAGACAAATAAGAATTTTTTTCATCCCTTACCTTGGTATATTTACGTTGATTTCCTTTCCTATATCCGGTGATTCAAGCTGAAAATTGGGAAATTAGGAATAAGAAATGCATTTGGACAGCACTTATTGAACCATAGCGTATGAGACTTGTGAAATAATTTACCAAGGAACGCTGCTGATGCAGAAGGTGTAGCTCCAATTTGGTGAATCTGACAAAATGGGGTTTTAGTGTTATGTAGGACCGAAGGCGGGACTGGACCAAACATCTGCGGAGACCTTCTCCCTAATTTGGATGGTCCAAAGGCACAGGAAAGGCACAGTTCCTTCACTGTCACTGGGTCAAATCCTGGGACTCCCTCTCTAACGGCACTGTGGGTGTACCTACACCACATGGACTACAGCAGTTCAAGAATAGCTCACCACCACCTTCTCAAGGGCAATTAGAGATGGGCAATAAATGCTGGCTTAGCCAGTGACGCCCACATCCTGTAAATGAATTAAAAAAAGGAAAGGCTTGCTCAGAAAGCTTGGCATTGGCTGGGGATTGGAATTTTGGCCAGAGAGCAGCTCTTAAAGATCAAATTATTATGAGGCAGAAAATGGAGTCATTGATCATATTGGTACACCCGTGACACGTGGGCAACAATTTCATTTCTGTCAGGCGTATTGTTATAGGAGCTGTACCAAAGATGGGTGGTCCTATTTGGAGCTGAAGACCATATTTTGGTGGCAGCACAAGTAGCAGCTGCAAGGAAGGCTGGAAGTCTGGGCATCTTTTTGATGTGCCACATCCACCAGCACCACCAGCAAGAGAGGTGTGCCACGTAACTCTGTTTAGAAAATAGGCAATTGAGTGTAAATATTAGCTGAAACTTTCTTCTTCACAAAACAGTTGAGATAGTGATGATTGACTCCTTTACAAAATAAGGAGCTAAGTAAACACCCAAAATTGCAAAAGCTAGAAACCTGCAATAAAAAAAACAGAAAATGCTGGAACTACTCAGCAGGTCAGGTAGCACCTGTAGAGAGAGAAACAGAGTTAACATTTCAGGCATGATAACATTTTATCGGAACCTTCATCAGGAAAATAATTTTAAACAAGTAAAAAAACAGGGAAAGGAGATAGGGAAATAACAAAAGGAAAGGATAGAGTGGAAAGCAGGAGTGATAATATGACAAAAGGGCAAAAGGGGTGATGATATAAGGCAAAAAGAGACAGCCAAAAAGACAACAAATGGGTCTGGAGGAGGTGTTAATGGGATTTGCAGAATCATTACAAACAACAGCTTTCTGGAAAAAAAAATGGGCCACTGGTTATGATCAGCAATTGTTGAACTCAATATTGAACTCGGAAGACTATGAAGTGCCAATCGAAAATCAAGATGTTGTCTCTTGAGCCTATGTTAACCTCATTGGAATAGTGTAGCAGGCTGAGCACAGAAAGGTGTGGGAGTGGAGCAGAGAAATAAAATGACAGGAGACCAGAAGCTCAGGCTTATGCTTGCCAAAGGAATGGCGGTGTCCTACAAAGCAGTCACCCGATGTGCATTTGGTCTCCCCAGTGTAGAGGAGACTGCATTGTGAGCAGTGAATACAGCATACAAAATCGAAAGTACAAGTAAATCGCTTTTTCACCTGGAAGGAGTGTTTGGGGCTCTGGGCTGTGGATGGTAGGAAGGGAAGAGGTAAAAGGGCAGATGTTGTATCTCCTATACTTGCATAGGTAGATTTTGGGAGAAGGGTAGAACCAAGATTTTACAGAGGGAATGAGCCCTTCAGAATGCTGAAAGGGTAGGAGAAGATGTGTTTAGTAGTGGCATCATGCTGTAGGTGGTGCAAATGATGGAGGATGATCTGGTGAATGTGGAGGCAGGAGGAGTGGAATCCTATTGTATTTCTGGGAAATAGGGGAAGGTGGATAAATATCTAGTTGGGAATGGAATTGATTGGGGATAAGCATAAACAGAAATGACTAAACACTCCATGGGTCACAATCGTTCCTATAGTAGGCCAAAACACTGCAGGCAGCTTGAATGATTAAAAACTCTGGATTGTTTTTTAATTACTTTTGGAGATTTGATATTGTTTGATATAAAATTTTCCCTGAAGTGATTGTGGTATGATCAGGTTTGTGGAAGAAGTGGATTTGGTGGTCCCAAATGACTTTCACTTGCAAGTTTTCTTACTTTCTTGTTACACTTAACGTAATAAAAAGTAGTTTATGCACCACATGTGACTTGGACAAAAGCGACTCTGATGCGCAAAGCTAGAGGCTGAAGGTACAATTGCCATGAGATATGGGGGTGTCCAGATTTGGGAGGTTAATAAAAGAGCATTCAAGATACATTTTATAACTTGAAGGAATATATTTTGGAAAAGGTTCAAAACATCTGATTTTTGCTAGTCGTTCTGTTGGCAAAGCTTTCTGCTCTGTCCTGGAAAATTCAGATGCGCCAAGATTCCGACAATAGATGACTGTATTTATGGTGTGGCTCACCTGGAAAGAATTACAAGGCAACACTAGGGAGAATGAAAATTTATAATAGGATGCTGGCTGAAATGTGGGAGGCAGTAAAGAAGGACGCCTTGATCGGAGAAAGGCCTAATATAAAAAATACTTTTGTAAAACTTTGGAATGTAAGCTCAAGATTTTGTTGGATAATTTCTTTGCTTTAAATAAGGAATTAAGTTGGAGAGAGAGATACATAACATGACTGGAATTGCTTTGTTGAAATGTTGGATGTGCTTTAATGGGAAATTTGTGTTACCAATAGGCATGGGACAATATCCTTGTGCTACAAAATGCTTTTCAAATTGTACAGTAAGGCCTTAATTGTAAGAATATTTGAAAAGTTAAGGACAAGAAAAAGTCACTTGACCCATTAAATGTATCCCCTCAGTACTATAATTCTCCTGTAATATCATCCAGCTGCATTTTGAGCAGTTGTAATGTTTTTGTCTCCACTACCTGTCTGGAGAATAGTCCAAACCATTGATTACTCTTTTTACTAATGAAGTCCTCTCTAAGACTGTTTCAGATTTACTTTACTTTAAATTTACAAGTATGTACCTCTAGTCCCACTCTTCTGGCTAATATTTGGACTTTCTCTATTGTGTTTAATATTTTATATATTTCAGTGAAGTTTCTATTAACTGCCTTCTTTGTTGATGGTACAACATGAACTCTCATGTTTTCTGGTAGCTCATTCACTTCACACTCAGGGTCATTTGTGTTGCTTTTCTCTGCATCCTATCCAATGACATGTTTTTGTATAGGATCCTACCCCTCAAAAGCCTTTGTGACACGGGATGAATTTGAACAGCCAAAAATAGGCGGGTTGGACTTGGGACCCATTTTGGGTTTAATAGAGACGGGACAAATGTTGGGCAGGAACCCACACCCAGAAGGGAGGTTGGCAATTTAAATATTTTAATGAGGCTGGCAACCTCTGATTTATCCTGTTTTCCAGGTTTTCAAGTGAGCGGCAAACTTCGCAGGCCTTGGGAAACCTGGCAGCTCAACCGAGGCAAGGACAGTTTCATTGAGAAGGTAAGTAGCCTTCACAGCATTGCTTGTGGGCCCAGTGGTAGAAAAATGCTTCCCTATTGATCCCCAAGCTCCAACGCCGTGCTAAATATTTATGTGTGGTTATGTTACTGGACTAGTAATCCAGAGGCCTGGACTAATGATCTGGAAATGTAAGTTTAAATCCCACCAAGGCAACTGAGGAATTAAAATTCAGTTAATTAAATTATTCTGGAAGTAAAAAGTATAAGTAATGGTAAACATGAAACTACTGGACTGTTGTAAAGATCCATTTGGCTCAGTAATGTCCTTGAGGGAAGGAGATCTGCCATCCTTACTGGGTCTGGTCTCCAGACCCACAGAAATGTGGTTGACACTTAACTGACCTCTGAAATGGCCTAGCAATCCATTTAGTTATATCCAGAATCCTAGACTCGGACCTCCCCAGGGGTGGGGATAGAATCATTTCAACCCACCATCTTCCTGGGACTGCCCCTATCCCAGGTAGCGGATCAGACCCTGTCCCCCACCCAGGCTGTGGATTGGATCGACTTGTGCCTGCTCTGGAACTCTGGAGTACTCCCTTCCTGGTTGGAAGCCAAGCTGTCAAATAGGTTGACTTCCAGGGAGGGGGTCTGTCAGTAGCCGAAAAAGCATGCCGAAAAACATAGACTACCCATCCAAAAGTCCGCTCTACTTGCCTATGTAATCCACCTTGTTAATGCGCATAGCTTCACAAGTACCATCAATGGCACTTGTACTGGTTCTGATTTTAATTGCAGGAATTGACTAGTCTTAATTGCAAGTTGCAAATAAATCTGTTTTTACAGATATAAAAAAACTCATGCCACTGCAGCACCTATTTTATTTTTTTGTTTATAAGTGTAGGAAGTCATAATCTCAATTTTGCAGATAGCAATTCATCACTGGAGAGAGGGGCAATGTTGTAGAGATATACCCTGGACAATACTAAAATATATTATGGGGATATATCCTGGATAGTTCTTTGTTTCTCATTAAGCAAAGGATATGGATAGTGGGTAGTAGTAGATACTTAACTGCTGTCTGAAATGGCCTAGCAAGCCACTCTGTTGTATTAAACTGCTACAAAATTGTCTTATAAAAATTAAACTGGACACACCACCTGGCATTGACAAAAACACAGCTAGCCCAGTTGACCCTGTGAATTCCTCCACCCTAACACCTGAGGGCTTGTGACAAAATCGGGAGAGCTCTCTCACAGACTCATCAGGCAACAGCCTGACAGACATAGGGCGGAACCCTTTTGAGGTTTTGGAGTTTCACCTGCCGGCTGGAGAGCCAGATAGAGACCCGCGTCGCCTCTTTTTGGGAAGGCCCACAGAATTACATGACATTCAGGCAGTAGTGAGGCCAACAGCAGGCTTTTACCTGGAATAAAAGTCCCAGGGGCAGACAGCTGCTGGCCAGTCAGAGGCCGGCAGCAGCTCTTGTGCTCAGCAGCACCACTGGGAGGATATGGCTGCTGCTGGAAGTACAAACACCAGAGTCCGAGGACTCAAGTAAGCAATATGGAGGGGGAGGGGGTTTCATGGGGTGGGGGTCAGCAGTAAGGGCAGTGGGGTGGCTCTCAGCAAGCCTAACCCTTCCCGATGTCCGGCCCCTCAATCAGGCACTGAGTGCCACTTGGATAAAGCACTGAGGGTAGCAAGTGTACAGAATGTATGCTGGGTGTGAAACTTTAATATCCATCACCGCTACTGATCTAGCTGGCTAAGTCCTGGAGGACAAATCTACCAGACTGGGCCTGTGGCCGGTGGTGAGGGAACCAACCTGAGGGAAAAACCCAGTTGACCTCATCCTCACCAACCACCTGTTGCAGATGCATCTATCCATGACAGTATTGGTTGGAAGTCCCGTCTTCACAATAAGTTTACTTTCCTTTGTGGGGTGTGGCACTACCACCTTGTAAAATGGAATAGATTATGAACAGTTCAAAACTGGGTATCCATGAGGCATTGTGGGCAATCAGCAGAATTGTATCAATGACAATTTGTAATCTCATGGCCCAACACATCCATCACTCTACCATTACCATCAAGTCAGGCGATCAACCCTGATTGGCCGGCAAATCTTGGGGGCGGAACTCCTACCCTGGGTATCTTTGATCCTGGGGAAGGCACCCCCCTGCCCAGTTAAGTGCCAAATTGGCACTTAATACAGCGGGCCTTCCCTAAAGGAGGCGACCCGGAGCTTTTGCTGGTTCTCCAGCTGGTGGGCGAGACCCCCAAGGTGTGGATTAAATTCCGCCCCATATATGCAGGTTTTGGAGCTTGAGCAGCAGCTGTTATCACTGGGCTCATTCACAAGGTTGAGAGATTTGTGGATAGTACATATAGAGATGTGGTCGCCTTACAGCCAGAGCCAAATCCGTGGCACCATGGCTTGCTTAGCTGTACAGGGGCATGAAGAAGACTAGAAGAGCAATATTGATAGGGGATTCAATAATTAGGGGAACAGATAGGTGTTTCTGCAGCCACAGACGTGAATCCAGGATAGTGTGTTGCCTCCTTGGTGCCAGGGTCAAGGATGTCACTCAGCAGCTGCAGAGCACTCTGAAGAGGGAGGGTTAACAGTCAATGGTCGTGGTCCAAATCAGTACCAATGGCAGGTAGAATGACGGAAGTGTTCCTGGAGGAAGAATTTAGGGAGCTGGGTAGGAAATTAGCAAGAGGGACCTCAAAAGTAGTAATCTCCAGATTACTCCCATTACCATGTGCAAGCGAATGCCAAAATAGGAGAATAAAGCAAATGAATGCATGGCTGTAAAGATGGTGCAGAAGGGATAGCTTTAGATTCCTGGGACATTGAGGTCAGTTCTTGGGGAGATGGAAACTGTAGAGGCCAGACGAGTTGTACCTTAACAGAGCCGGGACTAATTTCCTTGCAGGCAATTCAATAGTGTTATTAGGTAGGGTTTAAATTAACTTGGCAGTGGTATGGGAACCAAGAAGTAATACTAAAGAGGGATACCAAGGAGCTCAGAACATTGGGAGAGAAAGATAGCACTAGAGAAGGAAACAGTAAAGCACTAGGTGGGTTCAGCATAAGGGGGAAAGTAATAAAGTCTACAATAGGATTACTGTGCATTTTTGTGAATGCACAGAGTGTGGTAAATCAGATTGGTGAGTTTCAGGTGCAGATAACCATCTGGAACTATGTTTTTGCGGCAATAATAGAGTCCTGGTTCAAAGAAGGACAGGACTGGGTAATTAAATATTCTTGGAAACAAGGTGTTCAGGAAAGACAGGGAAGGAAGGAAAGGAGGCCGTATTCATTAAGAGGAACATTGCAATCCCGGAGAGAGAGGGGTCAAGGGCAGAATCTATTTGGATAGAGCTAAAGAACAAAAAGGATATAATTACACTGCTCGGTGGAGTCTATAGGCCCCCAACTAGTGGGAAAGATATAGAGGAACAAATTTTCAAGGAAATTACAGAGAGGTACAAGAATTATAGAGTTGTTATAATGCGGTACTTTAATTATCTGAATATGGACTGGGATAATAGTAGTGTAAAGGGCAGAGAGGGGAAGGGGTTCCTAGGGTTTGATCAGGAGAATTTTCTACAGTAATGTGTTTTCAGTCCAATGAGAAAGAAGGCATTGCTAGATCTGGTTGTTGGGAATGAGGTCAGTAGAGGAACATTTAGAGGACAGTGATCATTGTATTATAAGGTTTAGGTTGACTATGGAAAATGACAAGGGACAATCAGGAGTAAGAATAATTAACTTGGGGAAAGCCAATTTCAGTGGGGTCAGAATGAATCTGGCCCAGATAAATTGAAATCAAAAGTTAGCAGGCAAAAAATGGGTTGCTTTTAACAAACAGATAGTTTGGGTGCAGTGAAGGTATATTCCCACAAAAGGGAAAGATAGGGCAAGCAAATCCAGAACTGCCTGGGTTGTGAATGGGATAGAGGTTAAGATGAATCAGAAAAAGTGTGCTTATCACAGGTGTCAGGTGGATAATACAATTGAAAACTGGGCTGAATATAGAAGATTCACAGGGGAATTGAAAAAACAAATAAGGCAAGCAAAGACAGACTATGAGAAGAGATTGGCAGCTAACATAAAAGGAAATCTGAAAATCTTCTATGGACATATAAATTGTAAAAGAGTGGTAAAAAGAGGAGCCTGAATAGGGATCAAAAAGGGGATTTACACTTGGATGCTAGGGACATGGCTCAGGTACTAAATGAATACTTTGCATCTGTCTTCACCAAGGAAGAAGATGTTGCCCAGGCCATGTTGAAAGAGAAAGCAGTTCAGACATTTAAAGGGTTTAAAATTGATTAAGAGGAGATATTGAATAGGTTGCCTGTATTTAAAATTGATAAGCAACCAGGACCGGATGAGATGCATCCAAGGATATTGAGAAGTGAGAGTGGAAATTGCGGAGGCACTGGCCATAATTTTCCAATCTTCCTTAGTTTCAGGGGTGGTGCCAGAGGACTGGAGAATCGCAAATGTTATACCCTTGTTCAAAAAAGGGTGTAAAGATAATTCCAACAACTAGAGGCCAGTCAGTTTAATCTCAGGGGTGGGAAAGCTTCTAGAAATGATAATGCAGGAAAAAATTAATAGTTATTTGGGAAAATGCTGGTTAATTAAGGAAAGCCAGCACAGATGTGATATGGGCAAATCATGTTTAACTAACTTGCTTGAATTTTTTGATGATGTAACAGAGAAGGTTGATAAGGGTAATGGTGTTGATGTGGTGTACATGGACTTCCAAAAGGAGGATTTAACAAAGTACCACACAACAGACTTGTGAGCAGAGTTAGAGCTCATGGAATAAAAGGGTGTGTGGCAACATGGGGTGCCCGACACGCCCAAGCGTAAAATGATGTGTGATGACCTCGGGCGTGCTTCCTGATGTCATCGTGCAGTCTCGCGATATTTCGTTCGGCGGGCCCATGCCAGAGTTGGCTGCATGCCCGCCAATAATTAAAAGGCCTATAAAAGCCATTAACAATCTAATTAAATTCAAATTTACGCTGCCCGTCCAACCTTATGGTTGGCGGGCAAGCGAAAAGGCCAAGCAGCCTTTACATTTTTAGGAAACCTCATCCACGATGAGGTTTCCTAAAGCAAATAAACATTAAATAAAAACTTTATATTTGAATGAAAGAAATGTCCCAGCTCATGTGACAGAGTCATATGAGGGGACATGTTTTATTAAATTTTTATTCTCTTCCTTTCTATTTTACACAGCGCTTCAATCTCCCTGAGGCAGCTATGTACCACAGGGAGATTGGAGCACTCTCTCACGCACATGCACGATCTGTGCGCTGGCCAGGCTCTTCCTCCTCCCCCCCACTGCCCGCACAGGCAGTGCTCAGCGCTGCCGCTTGCAATCCATGCCAGGTGGGCCTTAATTGGCCCGCCCGCCAATTGTGGTGCGGAGCCGATCGCGGGTGGCAGTCAGCTTTCCAACCGCGCCCGTCCGCCGCCGCCGAGCACCCCCGCCAAGAGAAAAATCCTGCCCATGGATATGAAATTGGCTGAGTGATGGGAAACAGAGTAATGGCAAACAGTTGTTTTTTGGACTGGAGGAAGGTTTATAGAGGAGTTCCCCAGTGTCCCAGGGGCTGGTGTTAGGACCCTTGCTCTTCCTGATATATTTTAATGGCCTAGACCTTCATGTACAAGGCACATTTTCAAAATTTGCAGATGACAGTACTGAGAACTGTATGGAGGATACCGTAGAACTTCAAAAGGACATGGACAGGTTGGCTGAATGGGCGGACAAATTGCAGATGAAATTTAATGCAGATACATGCGAAGTGATTCATTTTGGCAGGCAGAGCACAGCAACGGTATAAAATAAAGGGTACAATTCTAAAGGGGGGTGCAGAAGCAGAGGGACCTGGGTTTATATGTACACAGATCATTGAAGCAGGCAAGACAGTTTGAGAGAACAGTTAATTAAGCATACAACACCCTGGGCTTTATAAATAGGGTCATGGAGTTAAATACAAGGAAGTTATGGTAAACCTGAATAAAAGACTGGTTTGGTCTCAAATATTGCACCCAGGTCTGGGCACCACACTTTAGCAAGGATGTGAAGGCAATAAAGAGAGTGCAGAAAAGATTCACGAGAATGGTTCCAGGGATGAGAAACTTCAGTTACATAGACAGGTTAACAAGAACATATGAACTTGTAGCAGGAGTAGGCCCGTGAGCCTGCTCCACCATTCGATATGGTCATGGAGATCTGTGGCCTCAAATTCACTTTCCTTTCTTCCTCCAATAGCCTTTGACTTCCAAGTCAATCAAAAGCCTATCTAATTGAGCATTAAATATATTCAATGACCCAGCCTCCACTGTTTTCTGGGGAAGAGAATTCCACAGACTAATGGCCTTCTGAGAGAAAATTTCTCTTCACCTCTGTCTTAATTTGGAGATCCCTAATTTTAAACTGTGTCCCCTAGTTCTAGACTCCCCCACAAGTGGGAACATTCTGTTAGCATCCCCTCTGTCAAGCCCCCTCAGGATCATACAGGTTTCAATAAGATTACCTCTCATTTTTCTAAACTCCAGTGGATACAGGCCCAACCTGCTCAACCTTTCCTCATAAGTTAACCCCTTCATCCCAGGAAACAGTTGAGTGAAATTCTCTTAAATCCTCCTAATGCAATTATATCCGTTCTTAAGTATGGAGCCCAAACTGTACACAATACTGCAGATGTGGTCTCCTTAAGGCAACACTTACCCACTTTTATACTCGATGCCCCTTGTAATAAACACCAATATTACATTTGTCTTCGTAATCACTTGCTCTAACTGCATACAAAATGTTTGTGACTCATGCACTAAGACATCCAGATCCCTCTGTCTGTAGAATTATACAACTTCTCTCCATTTAAATCAAATGCTGCTTTTCCATTCTTCCTGCCAAAGTGGCCAAGTTCACATTTTCCCACATTATACTCCATCTGCCAAATTTTTGCCCACTCACTTAACCTACCTAGAACACTTTGTAGATTCATAGGGGAACATTATGAGGCAAAGTGCTGCCTCAGGGTAATCAGTTCTGAATAAAAAGTTCACAGAAAGGTAATAAAAAAATTTCCCTGACATGACCTTTCATGTGACACTGTCACAAGAGTTGGGACATGTCCTTAACTTTTATTTCAACATTTGATAAACATTTAAAAGCCCTCATGAAACCTCACCCCACCCGATGAGGTTTCATGCTTTTTCCGAGGCCCGCCTGGGCTCTCGGCCTGCCCGCCATCCCTAAGGCTGGACCGGCAGGTCCATCAATTAAGTTAATTAGTTTTTTAATGGTCTTAATGGGCCGTTGACAGTTTAGCGGGCATGCAGCCGATTCAGCTGCTTGCCCGCAGAACTGAAAATCTAAATGACACGGGGTGACATCGGGACGCACGCACGACGTATCCCCGCATCATTTGACGCATCGGTGAGTGGGCCCCGCCCCCACTTGCCGACCGGAAAAACCTGCCCTTAATGTCCTCTTGACAACTTACTTTCCTACCTATCTTTATGTCATTAGCAAATTTAGCTGCTATTTGTTCGGTCCCTTCAGCCAGCCATTGATATAGATTGTAGATAGTTGGGGCCCCAGCACTGATGTCTCTTGGCACTTCATTAGTAACAGCTTGCCAACCTGAAAATGACCCATTCATCCCTATTCTCTGCTTCCTGTAACCTAGCCAATCCTCTATCCATGTTAACATGTTATTCCTTAGACCATGAGCTCTTATTTTATCAACCTTTGTTGTGGTAGCACCTTATTGAATGCCTTTTGGAAATCCAAGTACATCACGTCTACAGGTTTATCCACCTTGCTTGTTACTTCCTCAAATATCTCTAATAAATTAGTCAACCAGGATTTCCCTTTCACAAAACCTTGTTGACTCTGCCTGATAGCAGTATGATTTTCTAAATGTCCTGTTATTACCAACTTAATGTTGAACTCTAGCATTCTCTCTATGACTGATATTAGGCTAAATGGCCTGTAGTTTCCTGCTTTCTGTCTCCCTCCATTCTTGAATAGTGGTATTACATTTGCAATTTTCCAATCCACTGGGACCTTTCCAGAATCTAGGCAACTTTGGAAGATTACAACCAATGCATCTACTATCGCTGCAGCCATTCTTTTAAGACCCTAGGATGTAGGCCATCAGGTTCAGGGGTCTTGTCAGCCGTTAGTTTTAATAGTTTTCCAGTATCTTTTCCTGAATGATCGTGATTGTTTTATATTCGTTCCTCCTTTTTACCTCTTGGTTTTCAAGTATTCTTGGAATTTTTTGTGTCTTCTAAAGTGAAGACAGACAGAAAATACTTGTTAAATGCTTTAACAATTTCCTTGTTTCCCATTTTTAATTCCCCAGTCTCATCCTCAAAGGGTCCAACACTCACTTTAGTTACTCCTTTCCTTTTTAAATACTTGTAGAACCCCTTACCATCTATTTTTAATATTTTATCTAGCTTTCTCTCATATTCTAATTTCTCCCTCCTTCTTTGCTGGTTTCCAAAATCCACCTAATCTTCTCACCTAACACTAATCCTCATATCTTATATACTTTTTCTTTCAATTTGATACTATCCTTAACTTTCTTAGCTAGCCACAGATGGTACACCCTTCTCATAGAGTCTGTCTTTCTCAGTTGAATATATCTTTGTTGAAAGTTATAAAATATCCCCTTAAATGTCTGCCACTGCTTCTCTACTGTCCTACCTTTTAACCTCTTTCCCAGTTCACTTTAGCCAGCTCTGTCTTCATACGCTTATAATTGCCTTTATTTAATTTTAAGACACTAGTCTTAGACCCATATTTCTCACTCTCAAGGTGAATGTGAAATTCTATCATGTTATGATCACTAGAGGCTCCTTTACTATGAAGTCATTAAATAATCCTCTCATTGCACATTATCACGTCTTAAATAGGTTGCTCCCTGTTGGCATTGGATCATATTGCTTTAAGAAATTGTCCTGAATACATTCTATGGACACATCTTCTTAGCTACCTTTGCCAATATGTTTCATCCAATCTATATGAAGGTTAAAATCATCCATGATTAATGCAGTACCTTTTTTACAAGCTCCCATTACTTCTTCCTAAAGTGTTGCTACTCTTAGGGGGCCTATAAACTACTCCCACAAGTGACTTCGTAACTTTGCTATTTCTTATCTTTGAACTAACTGAAACATCTTAATGTTCTGAACTGTGGTCATCTCTCGCTACTGTACTAATGTCATCCTTAATTAACAGAGCTACCCCAACATATTTTCCTAGCATTTGGCCTTTCTGAAATGTCAAATATTCTTGAATATTTTGGTCCCAGTCTTGGTCACCTTGCAGCCATCTCTCTGAATTGGCTATCAGGTTGTAAATATTCATTTCCTTCTGTGCTTTAAATTCACCTATTTTGTTATGAGTGTTGTGCGCATTCAGAAACAAAGGGCAGAATCTTCAGGTCGGCGAGCATCACTGCACGTCATTCAGATATTCAGTTCGGCAGTCGCGCAACGGAGTCAGCTGCGCACCTGCTGAACTGTCAAAGGCCTATTAAGGCCATTTAAATTCCAATTGAAATAATTAACTGAGCTGCCCAACCAACCTTAAGGTTGGCGGGCAGGTGACGAGCCTAGGCGGCCTTCACATTTATCATGGAACCTCATCCATGGGCGGGATGAGGTTTCATGAAGGTTTTAAAACATTAATGAAAGTCTTTAATACAATTCATAGACATTTCCCGGCTCATGTGACACTGTCACATGAGGGGACATGTCTTTAAATTTTTTTTCTGTTATTAAAATTTTGGGAACTTAAACTAATCTCCCTGAGGCAGCTCTGTGCCTCAGGGAGATTTCTGCGCTCTTCTGCACAGGGAGCGCTCAGCACTTCTGGGTGCCTTAATTGGCCCACCCACATAAAATGGCAGCGCGCTGCCGATCGTGGGCGGTAATCGGCTGCACGCCCGCCCGCACCTGCTCCCGCCCAACACCCCCGACATGGAGAAAATTCTCCCCATAGCCTTTAATTCTGTCTTTTTACTATTCTTGCAAACTTTGGCCCTATCTGCTGGTGCACTCTTAAGTTTAAAAGCTCTGAACCTTCCTGCCACATTCTAGGCCAGTATTTATTGCCCATCCCTAATTGCCCTTGTTCAGAGGGCATCTTTAAGAGTCAACATGTCACATGAGCAGGAACATGTTATTAAGGAAATGTTAAAATTTTTATTTTATTTGTAATTGCTGTTGGAAACCTCATCTCACCCGTAGATGAGGTTTCCTAAAAAATGCAAGGGCCATAAGGTTGGACGGGCAGCCAGAAATTTCATTTAATTGGTACTTTAATGGCCTTAATAGGCCTGTTAATTGTCAGTGGGCACGCTGCCAACTTCCCCGCGCGCCTGCCAACCAAAATATCGCACGGGTGCGCAATGACATCGGGATGCTCGCCCGACGTCATCGCTCATCATTTTACGCTCGTTTGGGTTGGGCGCACGTCCGCCTGACAAGCATAATATTCTGGCCCTGGCCTCACTGCCTTTCCAGTGTCTGTCTGGAGGGCCTCTTGACCCCTGTGGATAGGGGGCCTCTCTCCTCCTCTCCACCTCCTGCACCAAGGCCTCCAGTGCAGCATCTGACAGACTTGGAGAAGACCATGTTTCACCGTAATCAATCTTCTTGCAGGTCAGACACTCTTCCAAAGCCACTTCCAGATTGTACCACCTCTTTAAGAGGTACAGATTGGCTTTAATTAGTGCAAGAACTTGGGTCCCCTGCTGGGTCATCCAACCACTCAACAGCACATTTAGCGCTGGGCTGCATGCTACTATTATTTAAATGAGCAGAAAGCACAAAGTACTGCCTGCCTCAGAAACAATGGTTGTGGGTTAATTGAGCATCCGATCCCTGAACCCATTTTCAAGGGCTATCCAATTTTGCCTCCTATGGCTGTGAAAACAAATAGATGAAACAGAAGTAGTGTCTTCAGTTTTATGGGTGAATGTTGTTTTTGAGGGTACCTTGAGTATAGCAGTGTTGTTTTATGATATATCAGTGAGTGTTTTTTTATGGGCAGAATTTCCCCCCCCCCATGTTTAGGAGCGGGCTCTTGGAGGCGTGCCTCTGATTGGTGCCCCCGATCAGGGGCGTGCTGCCATTTTATGTGGGTGGGCCAATTAAGACATGCGCTCGAAAGAGCACACTCATCTCCCTGAGGCTAAGTGCTGCCTCAGGGAGTTCGGCTCCACACTAAAAAATCTTAAAAATAGAAAAAAAATTTCCCTGACATGTCCCCGCATGTGACACTGTCACATGAGTTGGGACATGTCCATCGCTTTCAAAGACATTTTTATTACCTTTTTTAAAACCTACATGAAACCTCATCCTGCCCGTGGATGAGGTTTCATGCTTTTTCTAATGCCCGCCAGGGCTCCCGGCCTGCCCACCAACCTTAAGGTTGGATGGGCAGGTCCACTAATTACTTTAATGAGTTTGTCAATGGCCTCAATTGGCCATTGACAGCTCGGCGGGCGCACAGCTGATTCTGCTGAGCCCCAGCCTACCTGAAAATTGAAATGGAGCGGGGTGACATCGGGAGTTCCGCCCGACGTCATCCTGCGTAATTTTACGCTCGCCGACCGGGAAATCTTGGCCTATATATATATCTGTGAGGGTACTTCTTAAGCTGTTAATGAGTGTTATTTTATCAATGCATGTTTTCGAAGGGGGAATGAGCCAGTGTTACCTCTTGGAGTTATGAGTGAATCTTATTTTTGAGATATCGCCTGTTGTTTAATGGGCCGTAAGCATTGTTGTTTGGATTATCAGTGCATTTTATTTATGGGATATCAATGAATGTGATGTTATTGGGTATAGGTGCATACTAATTTGCGGGTATTGGTTGTGTGTTATTTTCTGGGCTATCAGTATATTTTATTTTTCTGGTATCGGTGTGTATGTTTTTGTAGCATATTAGTATATTTTGTTTCTGGAGTGTCGGTGTGTGTTATTTGTGGGGTATCATCTGTTTTACTTATGTGTGCTATTTTCTAAACTATCATTATATAGTATCAGTGTGTGTTATTTTGTGAGGAACATTATCGTGATGTTCTAAGTAAAAACTGGATTTTATTAATTTTCTGTACATTTGCCTCAGTTTAATGGTTCAATCAGATCCACAGCTGCTTCTTATAAATTATATTTTTCCTGTGATTTTCCTGCATTTTAAGACAAAACAGCACCTGAAAAATCCTTCCAAAGAAGTTTTTTTAAACATTGGTAAATGAAGCTATCATTAACTATCATCACAGACGTATAGGACACGAGCACACCGTGACCAGCACGCATATTAGTTTAGATTTTTTTTCTAACAGAACAGTGGAATGAAAGGAAATCAATGTATCCTTTGTTTCACATCTTTTAAAAATAATGTTTGCCAAAGAACAAAATTGAAGGTTGTCAGGAAAAAGATATTATTTAATCCAGAGTAAAGGTCCAGTGGCAATATTTGATTACAATGGAATTTTAAATTAAATACTATATCAGCAATTTTACAGTCAGTTGGCAGTAGGAAAATGTTTTATGAAATATCTTGATACCTTTCATTGGGCTATAAGGTACAGTGTATGTTATAATAGTTCTCACTTTTGATTCATTCTTTTCCCTTCACATTCCTCTTGTTCAACATTCTTCTCCAAAATTTAATTTCCTTCTAAACCCTTCTTAAAAATTAAATTAATGGAGCCTTTGGCTCTATGTCTTTGTCTGCCATGACCACAAACCTATGTAGACATTCTTGAAAAGTGCTGGAAGTAAAAATTATTTGGTTAATTGATAATTCATAATAAATTGTATATAATTTCTTGAATATTGTTGAAAAGAAAGATATGTTGCCGAAGCTTTTTGTCTTAAACTCATCAGGACAAACACAAGAATGCCAAATTTCAGGTGATCACAACAATTTATACTGCAGGAAAATGAGGGGGTGCTGATTGTTTGGCAAGATGACTCTGATTGGCCAAGGATTTGCCATGGAGAAAACAGCGGGAAACTATAGGTTCACCATGCTTGTGGATAATTCAAAAAAACGCAAAGCTTGAAAATATTCCTTTTGTTTGCAGATAATGTGTCCTTGCATATGAATGTATGTTGCTCCTAGTAAGCTTAAATGTGCTTGTAACATAGCTCATTTGCATTTACCAGAAGTGATATTCATTCCTATGCAGAGACCCATTCTCCGCAAACAAAAATAACATGTTCAAGCCTTGCACCTTTTGTGAATTACCCGGAAGCAAGGGGAGCCTATAGTTCTCTGTAGCTTTCTCCATGGCAACACTTTGGCCAGTCAGAATTGACAACTAATCAGCATTCCTTTTCTCCTGGAGCATAAATTGTTGTGATCGTGTGAATTTTGGTATTCTTGTGTTTGTCCCGATGAGTTTAAGATGAAAAGCTTCGGCAACATGTCTCTCTTTTCAGCAATATTCCAGTTCTGTACTACCAAGCAACTATTTATATATCATTTCATTCAGTCACTTTGGGGTTTTGAAAGTCAATTTTGACATGATCAGACTAACCAGACCCAGAGCAGGTTCTTATAAATCATGTTATTCATGTACTAAAGTCCAGTAATTTTTACTTACAGACTTAGGGAGTGTGCACCATCTGAATTTCCCCTTACAATTCAGGGGATGTGGTTATTGTAAAAGACCAAATGTTATCTGATATTTATTGAAATAAGAATTACATTAAGAATAAAAGAATGCTTTTGGAATTTGGCCAATGATATTTTTAATGGTCTGACAAAAGTAATAAAAGAAGTTGAAAAATATTAGTACAACTGTAACTCTGGCTGAGGCCAGGACATAGAGTTCAACTAGATGTTCCAGTGGGACATAGGTTGGTATTCTGCAGGGGTAGATTAATTCATGGGTCTGCATTGCCTATTCTCAGCCAAATACGTAGTTGCCAACAGATTTCCTTTAAGTATAGTATATTGTAATATGATTGGTCTCATTTAAGCATTGTATATTGTGGCAGGATTTCCTTTATTAATGCAAAGTGTAAGCATTCTACAGGCCTTTTACTTTGCTCATTTTATTGCATGTTCCTGTTTTAAAGGATTGGGTTGGTCATTGTGCAGGGGATGCAGGATGAGCCCCAAATGTTCTCTGAGCCCAGTTTCCCAAGAATTCTCAATCTGGCTCTGGTGTTCTGGAATTATGAGATCAAATAGGGCAGTGACAAAAGGGAGGTATTTTTGCCTAATTGTGTTCTAGAAAATATAAAACACAGTCCCTTCGTGAAGGGAACTAAGGGCTAACTCATGTGGCAAAAGGTGTTACACATAGAAATATTCAGAATCGGCAAATGACTGTCACCACAATACAAGCTGAACCAATCTATATTAGTTTTCAAATATATATGGCTTTCAAATACACGTGGATTGCCTCAATTTGTATTTTACTGACGCCTCTGTTGAATCTGAGAGGCTAGCTATTCAAATCACAGTCCAAATGTCCAGGTGTATAAAAAGCTTTCTCTGAGTTGGGGTACTTAACCTGGTCCTCTCGCAAGAGGTCAATTAGAACTCCGCTCACAAGAAATGCCAAACTGAAAAATTCTCACAGTTTTAGCATTTACTTAGAGATTGCTTGAGAAAATTTAGATTTCCAAGTAAGCTAGAGAAAACCTGTATAAAACAACAAATTATCCTCTGAATTGCCCCCTATGGAATACTAATTTTGCCACCAGAATGGTCAGGGGAAAAGGAGTAGACATCCGTTTCAATGGGTGTTTGCCCTCTTAAGTCACCATGGGACAAAATCAAAATAAACAGAATGTGTACAGAAATAGGAAAAAAAATAACATCAAGCAAACTGAGGGAATTTTAACTTAACCTTGGGGGGGTCAGAAAATTGCTTGGATTAGATTGGCTGCCATTTTGTACCACGCCGAAATTTACTTCCCATTGATTTCAATGGAGAGCTCATCTGATCCCGTCAGTTTCTGGCTGAGCGTGTTGGTTAAAATTTCTCCCAACATGACTGAAAATTTTGCATTTGGAATTTTTCTCGAGCTGCCTATCAAACTCCATGCAGTCTTCTGTGTATTGCCCATCACGTGAGTACATAAATCTTAAACTCATCTGTATGAGATTAAAGGGAGAAGGTAGTTGGAAATCTGTATATATTATAAAAATAAAAGCAGACTGGGATTGTACTCAGTGTCAATGAATATAACATATTCTTGATGTAATGCAGGCTCAATATTTTTATGAGATGGGGCTTCACTGGAGACTTTAATGTAAGCCACCTGTTGATTTGATTGATATATTTTCTGAGGTAGGTTGAAGTTTATGTGTTACCTTGTGATGTTAACTTCATTACCCCTTTTATATTTGACTATAGATGTGTTTTTCTTTCCTTTGACTTAATGGTTAGTGATACAATTGAAGGCACTTTGTGCTGTAGATGGTATTATTGTTGAATGGCTCAGTTGCTGATTATTAGGATCAAGTTGTGACAGCAGTTCAAAATAACATTAGAAGAACAGACTTTCTATTTTCCAAGTTTTATAAGGGAAATGTTAGATTATAAGGGAATCTCTTTACCTTGAAATACTATTTAATGCATGTTCATTATAACAGGCATTTCACAATTACCAGGAGTTCAACAGAATGATTGTAATGGCACTGGGACCCTTGCAAAGTTTTATTGTAAATATTTTGTTCAAACAGAGTTCATTAAATAAAGAATAGTAGATGATCTGGAGAGTGTTATGTGCAAACTTCCATTTTGACCTCATGAACTTTGTCAGACATGCACTTGAAATTCGGGATGTGGGGGCAACTGAGACAGGGAAGGAGCAGAATGAGGTTTAAAGCATTTCTTTAATGGATACATAACCAAAAAAGAGTTTTTTAAAATTATATTTTAAGTGGAGAAGTAGTCCGTAAAGTGAATTGAAAAAACCAATGGGTAAGGATAAACATTTTCAAACTAATGACAAATGTTTGAAATTTTATCGTAATTTTAACTTTCAATGATGGTGTAAAAGAGATGAGATTGAATTTCCCACCCATTATACAGCCAACCTGATTTTCTTTTCCAATTAAGTCAGTGGAAGAGAAACTCTGGTGGGGTTTATAATGGCTGGCCAATCCAATATTTTCCATTTAAAATTACACCTCTCACTCCTGTAGAAGGATAAATTTTACAAGGAGGGCTTCTTGAACCCCCAAATCCCTGTGAGGGAATGTAGTGAGCACCAAACAGATGAAGCCAGGTGTACTGTCATGGGGCTGGATTTTACAGACCCCCCCCCCACCCCCACCAGGTGTGTTTTTGGTGGGGGGACATGTAAAATATGAAGGGTTTCACACCCGCTGCCCTATCACCCAACCCCGAGCTGTCCCCCATAATAAGGTAGGTGGTTAGGCATTGAAATCGGCAGCCCACCCACCAGTTTTAAATAAATAAATAATGGTCTTGTTACGAAGCCAGCTGAACCAAATATTATGCTGCCCATGCCATAATACGGATGGCATAGGCAGGTGGGTGGGAGTAGGCAGGCCATTTTTTTAAACACAAATTGTGAAAAAGTTGAAGGGGGGAAATGCCCTTTAGGGGTGGGTGGCGGGTGCCCTGTGTGCATTGTGGGCACCCTCTGTTACTCTGCTTTTTTCCTCCCTGCCTGGCCTCCAAAACCCACCTGCCACTCCATCAGCCCCCTCCCTAGGTGTCCCGATCCTTCCCCGCCCTAAAAGCAAGGGACTTAGCTGGTTCTACGATCCATAATTTGGCCTGAGCCTCCTTGCAGTCCCAGCAGCACCCACCGCTGAGTTCTGAGGAAGCTGGGACTGCTAGTGCTGCTGGCCAATCAGACGGTGGGACTTCTTCCCCTGAGGGGCCAAAGTCCCACTCTCAGCCTGTTTAGCCTGCTGGCTGCTGTGATACTGTATGCATGCCAGTGCAAAAAAAATGACATGTATCTTTAAGAAGCTGCATAGTGACATCATTATGACATTACCGCGTTTAAGGCTGGAGGATAAAAGGTGCAGGCTCCATGTTAGCTGTTCACTATTGCCTGTGATCTCAAGTCCAGATGTTCACTACTGCCTGTAGTGAATTGGTTTATTGGCTAGGTATTGACAAGGACATCGACAAATTGACAGAGACATGCCATACCTGACAGATGCACCAATCACAGAGCAGAACAGAGAACCATTGTTACCACATCAAATCTCCTCTGTCCCGTGGTCGAAAATAGCCACTGATTTATTCCATCTAGACAGCGAAGGTTACATCTTTATTTTATTTTACTATTTTACTAAATCCCCTTTCATTTGCCAGATCGAGGACACAGCCAGCTTCACGGTTGTTGATACACTCACCATGATTTTCAGCATGTTTGGTGTGCCTGAAGCCATCGTCTCAGACAACAGTCCTCAATATATAGGACAACCCTTCCAGAACATGTACACACAATGGGGTGTGAAACACATCACATCTTCCCCATACTCCCCTCAGTCCAACGGGTTAGGGAACAGGCCATCAAGAAAGTCAAAACAACACTTCTAAAGTGTAAGGCAACCAAGGAAGATTTCCGAATCGCCATGCTCAATCTTCATGTCACACCACAGGGAGACGATCTACCCTCACCCACCAATTTGATGTTAGGGAGGCAAGTCCGTACCGCTTCCCTGTCCCATCTATTCACAATCAAGACAGAAGCTCATGATATTTTACTGGAACAGAGAGGGAGGATATCCCATCAGCACGACCAGACAGCAAAAGCCTTAATACTGCTGAATGTCGGTCAAAGCTTGCGCATACCAGATCACCACACTGAAACGTGGGTACAAGGGAAGGTAATGTGAAAGTGCACACAGCCATGGTCATACGAGGTTGAAATGCCAATCAGGCAGATCCTCAGAAGGAACTGTCGGCATAGTCACATTGCGCATGCTGAACCCCAGACGGAACAGACTGACGATGACTCCGACATAGAGAGTGTTATTTCAGTCACAGAGGACCACACAAGTACCAACACTGTAAGACATGATAATCCTGCGATGAACAATCAAGAAACACAAGCTGTGAATGCACAACCACAGGACACAACACAACATCCCGAAAACGACACGAGAACAAGATACAGTCGCGTCATACGCCCACCAAAACATTATATTCATGCGAAAAGTCTCTATACCTTGACTCAATCTTGTTGTGCCTGATATTCACTGTTATGTATGTTCTCAGAAAGTTTTTCTTTTCATCAAACGGGAAAAGGAGGATGTTGTGATATTGTATGTGTGCCAATGCAGACATTGACATGTACCTTTAAGAAGCTGCATAGTGACACCACTATAACATCACCGTGTATAAAGCTGGAGGATAAAAGGTGCAGGCTCCATGTTAGATCCTCATTATTGCCTGTGATCTCTACTGCATATGTTCACTACTATCTGTGACTCTGTATCAGTAACACTTTATGTAAACCTTATGATTCAGGCATATAATCAAGTAATCAGCCGATGTAACTGTTAGGACCCAGGCTAAATCATGCCTGTGCAGAGCTGTATATAGTTGTTGTTAGTAATAAACTTCATGTAATTGTGTTCGATCAGAGCCTTCGTCAGTCTCAATATCTTGCTTAGCATAGAGACAGGTCCCTTGAGATCTACATCGAGACCTTCAACATATATGGTCGTAGCAGACCATAAGAGACCACAACACTGGCAGCGTGTTATGACTACGGATGGCCTTTTTTAAAGTGTGTGTCAGCTGCCAGCTGACTCTTGCAACAGGAGGGGGAGGTGGGGGGCCAAGCATCCCCACCCCCACCCTGTGCAATCCTGCTTGTCATTCTTTTATGATGGTCTTGCCACTCAGGAACACACATCAGGATTACATGAATCACTGATATCACAGCTATTCAATAAAATGAAGAATAAGCAACATGACAGTAAAGAGGAGTTTTAAATCTTTTCTGCTATCTGGTGCTGAACTTTGGACTCTGTTTAAGGTCTGACAGTGACTATCAACCTTTATCTCGTGATGTCCATATTGCTTATCTCACACCAACTAGCAAAAAGAACATAAGTATGATCACTGTGGTCCTGGCCTCAACTCTGTATAAATTTATTGATGATACCGCTTTGTTGTTCAGTTTAGAGTTAACTTGTCTTCCATGTGAATTAGATGGTGATTGAAATACTGAGACTTATAGGCAATCAATCACTTATAGTGTTGTGCTATCATTTAACCTTAGTCTGTGCATTAAATGACCAACGCCAAACTCTGAAAACTAAACAGTATACCTCATTGGCTTCAATCTGACTCTTTCATGAAGGAACTGGAGGTTTGTAGCTACTTGATTTACATTGTGGGGAAGGACATAATAGACACAATTCTCAATTACCAGCTACTCATTCCTCACCTGAAAATGGGGGGCCAAAAATTAAAATTTGAAAGAGACCTTGACCACCCCATTGATCCTCAAAGCCTGGCTGATGGAATCTTTTAAGCAGGTCTGTAAATTAACAAGTAACCCACCCACCTGAAACAAGCTGCTTATTTATGCAAATTGAGTTCCTAAAGCACCCCAAATGCAATTTTTGGGCAGAATGAATGGATGGAATTTATATTGTGGATACTCTGTCTAATTGTATCAGGCACTGAGAGGCCTAACTAATGCTCCTCAAAAGGATCACTTGACCCTGAAAGCTTTTAGTGTTTACTTTAATGCTCCCAAGAGAAACAGGTACGCTCTTTCTGACTTACCAATAAATGGACTGACAGTCTGTGGTGGGCTCTCGCAACAGCTCTCCTCCCTCTGTCCACAGGGCTTAACCTGCTAGTTGTGTCTGCATGAGAGCAGGTCAATTTGCTACCCTTCTAGAACTGGTGAGTTGCAGTCGAGTGCCTGCTTGGCACTGACAACTCGTAGATGACATTGGTCTCAAAATTGCTCAGGCCTTAAACGGGTATGAACAGGTGGGCAGATGGGCTACTCTGCTGATTTCACACCTATTTTGGGCACTACTTGAAAAACATTCCAATACCATGTTGCTCTTTTCTGAGAATATTTTCTCTCCTTTTATTCATTCCTTTTTTGGAATCACTGATTCTTGATTAGATAAAGTTCTATAGTCGTTGGTAGCCTTAATATATCTTGCCCAACTTGCCATGTTTCACCTGTTAAGCCAAGAAAATGGGCAGAACCTAAAACTTCTGATCTTGCTTGTTTTCGCCTTGAAGTTGAAAGCTCCATCAAATGTGAGCCAAGAGGTGCAGCATGTGATTGACTGCATTCATGTGACAATTAAAGCACCCCTGAATATTCCAGGAATGTTCATGAAACACAAGGACTTCCACTCTGTCAATGTACAGTTTGGGCACTGCTATATAAAGATCATCACGCAGGCATGTGCAAGATTCCTGGGGAGGTGTCATGATTCATTTGGCCTGTGACAGACCACTTTTCCAGAGCTCTTAGGACCTTAGAACAGGCTGACTGGATGAGGGGCTACCCACTTAAAACATGGTTGCTGACACCCGTGAGGGGTCTGAGCAATGAAGCCCAAGTGCTACAATTGAAGCTTTACGACAACAACAGATATAATAGCTCAAGCAATTAGGTATGCTGAAAATATGCTTCAGATGCCTGGACAGATCTGGTGATGCTTTATTACACACCTGACAGGACCTCGTGAATGATTGTGATGTGCTGTGCTTTGAACAACATACAGCAGCCTGGAGGTTTGGAGCTGCAGGAGGAGAAATGTACAGAGTGCATTCACTTTTTAGAGGAAGAGGAATATGATTTGGCTAAGGCAGCAGCAGTAGCACACCTCACAGCCTGGAATGCTTGGGATGGCCTCATAATAACATGATTAGTGATATTGCACTACAGCAGCCACATGCTGAAGCCTGTCCCACTAAGCCCCTGCCTCCCCACCGCCACCCCCAACAGAAAACAGTCCTGCAATCAACAAAGCATTCCTATCACAGGTATCCATTGCTCATCTTCAAGTCTTGTCTTGCATTTCATCTCAAGTGAGAAGGCCAGGCAGCAGGCAATATTGGGCAAGATAGGAATTGGTGCTAATAAATAATTTTTAATGTGATTCAGAAAATGAACAGAAGCTTAACAATTTCACATTGTGTAACACACCCATGTACACACTCTTGTGGAACTACAAATCTTTACTCTTCCTTTTTCTGTTACTCATATGAGGTGCAACTTCTGTGGCTTCGGCAGAGGTAGAGGCAGGCAGCTCTGACCCCTGCTCTGACTGCTCATATGCTCTTGGCTAATTTCCTTTGAGTTTAGGAGCCTGTGAGAGCTTGGGTAAAGACTGTTCCACCTGCAGCTGTGCAGGGGCAGACTTAGCCACGGGGCCAAGAAATTGTGGGCCACTGATTGGGGCAGAAGGCAATGGTTGAGAAGTGGAAGCACTTTGAACATAGGCCCCACTTCCATTCCCCTTTCTCCACCTTCTTTCTCATAGCTCACCTGTGCTTCCCTGCTAGCAATGAGCTGGAGAGCTCTCTATGAGTTGAACATGATTGGCCATGGCAAGGTTTTGATCAGTCCTATTTAAAATGGCATTCAAAGTGTGGAAGCCATTGCCACTCTTGTTTGACTGTTGCATTTGACGCTGCATGCAGGGGGCCACCACTTTCTCCATGGATGAAGACACCACCACAAAGGCCTGTGACATCAGGGCACTCATGCTTGAGATGGACTCTTCCAATCTCTCTCCATGAATGCACAGTGCTGCTGAAAGACTTGTCAGTACCTCACACTTCTTGCTGCTGTTCCAGAATTATCTTCTTGGGGTCAATGGCCCCTGAGCTCAGGAACTGTATTCTGTCTCCGCCATCTGCTCTTGCTCACTTGCAGGTGAAAACCCAGCTATCTGCCTTACTGGTCCAACCAAGGTGTGTGCATTTGTGTTGGTAGCCCTCAGAGCCATGACTTCCTCTGAGCGGTCTTTGTCCTACGGAATGCTTGATGGGCCTCTGGGAAATTAACGACATGAATTAGAACTGCCAAGGTTAGAAGGTGTTAAATGAATATTGTGCACATTAAAATATTACTCTCTGATGTCACTGTGAGTGGGAGTTGTATCCCATGGGGCTTTGTTCTGTCACATCATATTGAAGCAAATCTATCAGAATCAAAAACAATGGAGAAAAAATTAATAAGTGGGAATGTTTTAAATAAACAAAAAGTTACTATTAATTTTAGCTGCTTGTTAAGGCAGATACTGGGCATTAGCCCCATGGGGAACATTCATCTCCAGCTTTCTACATTCTAAGAGCATTTCAAGTTGAATTCTATAATAAACCACAGTCATAATTGCCATTGTAAACAACTGTCAAAATTGGCAAGATGTCAAACAAAAAGCAATCAACAATAGCACTCAATCCTATAAATGTCATAATGTGCTTTCCTGTGGTACAGTACACAGAAATAGTCATCTTGGCATCAATCTTATTCAGGGACTAATATTGCTGCTATCACCCATGCAAAATGTCTGATTATTCCCAGCTGTTTTAGTGAGATATGAAATGACGCATTGGTGCACCTTCCTTAAAGTATGGAAACAATAGAATTAGGTGTGACCACCCCAGGAAATATGTCAAACACACATGCAGCAGAAAGAAAGTACAGCAAATATGACACAGCAGTTTTGGAAGTGGTAAGTTGTTAATTGCGTCCTATTATAATACAAGATGCAGTGCCTAATTTCATTAAACCTTTATGTTCGGTTGTACTGTAGGTGCCAGTTTGACACTGGTACATATTTTAAAGTAATTCAACTATGTAGATATGATCTGGCTTTATAATATGCTTTGGCCATGGAAAATGGAATTCTGTATATATGTGATTGTACCTTTTAACATTTACTTTGCACTGGTTACAATTATTCTACAGCTGGTGATAAGATGAAACAATCTAATGCTGCTATTTCAAAACTGAGGCTGCCAATTCTGAAATTCTTCAACATAGTTTCTATATTGAATTGATGCAACACCTGCACTACAATTGTGTTATTATAATATATATTGCGTGCGAACAAACCTTTTCAGAAGCTTAGAGCATCTCACTACATTTGGCCCATTTAAAATGTGAAAAATCTCTTCTTCGCTCAAGGTTGAAATTCGTCTCAAAGTTGAGTTGCAAAATGGTTCATTAATTGTTAAATATTATTCCTTCCCTTTGCCAGTAACTCTCAATTTCCTTTTGTCTGCTTTCTCCTTTGGTATTTTATCTGGTCAAGTGGATTTGCATATTCAAATAGTTAAAATATGTTCTGTTGACTAGATGTTATCTGAACCAATGGAAAATATATGGATGGAAAATGTTTCAATAACCTGTGGTTTCTTCTGTCTCAACAGAATGGAGGTTGTAGGAGAAGCTTTTTTTCTAGTTCTGTAATGAGCAGGTCACCATATTGTATTGTCATCCCACTTTCCATGACACTCCCTTCTTTGTATATTGTGGATTGGGATGAACACTCTGGGTGCATAATTTGGGTACATAGAGACACTGGAGACTGTACTTTGGAAGCTGGAGGACCTCCGAGTGAGCTGTGCAGCGCATCGAAGAACTTCTGCTTTTGCCAAGCCACTAGATATGCTGTGGAGTGTTTTTGGAAGTGTTGTGGTGAGATCCTGGATTGGAAGGGAAGTGTCGCTGTATCCTCATCATCCTGAAGGGCAGGGGATTTGGTGACCTGCCCACACAAAGGCTGCAACGGGTATGGGGACAGTTGTTGTGCCTCTGTGTCTGCAACATGACAGGGAGATGGCGCAGGGGCTGTGGAGAGGGAAAACTCTGTGTGATACCCTCTGTCAATTTGGAGCTGGGCTCCTCCATGCAGTTTGAGAGTGACAGGAGTTGTTTGGCAGATAAACCAGTGCATCTAGTATCTCAGTGTGCGTCCTCATCAGTGTTCTCCTGTATGTTGCTTCATTAAGGTCTTCATTTGTGTTTCCTGGAGAAGCCATCTGTAACTTTACCCTCCAGAGAGCTGACAGTCAAACTCTTTCACCTTTGTCCTGGCTGTAGTCCACTCATGCCTGGTGACTCACCATGTACAGATTCCAACCCTTTACTAGGTACATGCAGTGTAACAATCTGAGCTGGTGGCTGTGAGTGTCAAATCTAACAATGGGGTCTCTTCATTAGTGCTGTGCTGTTGTTCTCTATTCGTCTTTGGACTGCTGTGACTAAGCAGATGGCGGTCCTTGGGTGTTTGAAGACAGGGAATCAGAAAACAAAAGGCTGGGTGAGGGAAGGATGTGGGTTCAAAAGCAACAGATCCATGGTTACAACATCTGCATCCTGCTGTTCATGCCAAATAGCAAGATGATGGAGAGCTGGGAGTTGAGAAGGGGGCAGAAGGATAAGACAGTAACACACCATCATCCTCAATGTTTTCAGCATAACAGGATGCCATGGGCTCTGTCGCCGCTGGCCCCATGATATGGAGAACATCTCCTCTGTAGGGTTCAGGAGGTGCAGGCATCCTTGTCCCCCATTGGCTCTGCTTAAGTCCTGATGGTTAAGGGTGACCTTGTCCTGTAACAGATTGTGCAGAATGCCAGCAATGTGTCTGCCACTCCTGAATATCTGGAGGTATATGGAAGCAGTGGGAGCTGGGCATGAGTCTGACATCATTGTAATGTGTGTGAGGGGGAGATGGAGTAACAGGATGACTGTCAGGGACTATTGCTGGGTGAGTAATGGAAGTGGTACATTGAGCAGTGTGAGAGGTTGGTGGTGCAATAGGAGGCCCTTAGGATGGAATTTTGGCATTACAAATAGAGGTTTATAAGATTGTAATCTTTTGGGACTGTGTCATTAATATAGGATGAAATGAAGGGGGTCATGTGACCTGTTCTGAAGTCTTACTAACAACAGGCCTGGATGATGTGGCTACAAAAGATTTAAGTGAGATACAGGTTGTTTTTCTGGAAAGTAGGTGTAAGGTGTTCACACTTGGAGACAATGGCAGAAGCATATGTGTTTACAATGGTTAGACTGGTAGTCTCCAAAGTCTCAGGAAGGTGTTGAGAATGTCAGATTGTAAATGATTATACTTTAAACTGTCCATTTACTTCCAAGATAGAATAGAGTTGGAGTCTAAAGAAGAGCTAATCAGCATTTCTACCTGAAAACATGGCACATATGATTTATATTGCCATGGAGATGGGCTTTGAGAGGGGAAAGATTTCTAAGATATTCCTGAAACTCACAGACACAGTCTGCCAGCATCTGGAGAGAGGGAGCAGCTAGAGGCTGAAGGTCTGTGCAGGAATGCAATGGGAGCTTGTGCTCAGATTGAAAAGACCGAATTGATGAGGATTTGAAATGAGGCTGGAAGATTCACCTAGCTTGCACTAAAGGGAAACTCTCCAGGAAAAAACCCTCATCATGAAGGACAGTTCTGGGGTTAAACGTTACCGGGCTGGGAAAAGAAAAGAATGGATGTAAACCCATAGGAGCTAAGAATCACTTTGGACTGATTCCAGGAGAATTGAATGGCTACCTAAGGGACAGTGTAAAGTGTAATTGTGAAGGGGAATATTTGATTGTGTTAAAAGTAAAAGGGGAAAGTCCAGTTCTACAAAAGTAGTGTTTAGTGCTTTTAGTTTGTTTGTTACAGTAAAAGTCTTAAAACATGAAATATTGATATCCCTTCAGCTATCAAACTGGAAGTTTGAATTTCTTTCTTTAAAGTTTTTGGTCTCTATGGGGATCGTAACAGAGTGCGCTGCCAACTTGGTCCCATTCCTATTGGAGGGTGGTCCTAGAGGGCTTCCTGACTACCTCAGCAACCAACCCCCACACCCCAATGAGGAACCATAGCCTCTCTCCTTCTGTCAAACATCACCATTCAGGCCTCCAGCACAGTGTCCACGATGCGAGGAGCCCTCTCTCTTTCCTGGTGGTCCAGTTATGGAGCTCCTAGATGCAGCCAGTGTTCATACAGGCAGACAACAGCATTACACTAAGTGCAGCTCCCCTTTAAGAGGGAAATACTGCCTTTAAGAGGAACAGGCTGCCTGCACCATGTGCTATCTGAAAACGCTGCTTGGCCTCTTGCTGAATGCTTAGGCAGCCAGCAATACTTTTGGACCTAAGATATAATCAGGTAAATGAGGTGACAGCATCAGGTTTCTGTGCTGCCTGCGTCAATGGCAATGGATGGGGTTGTGATACAAATCATGGTCCTCATGTCAAAAACTGCGTGGACCAAATTTTAAGCCCTTTAACTCCAAGCATTGTTTGTATAAATGAGAGTTGTTTCATTAATTCATTTTAGTTTTTAGGTTGCTGGGGCTGGAATTTAATGCTGAGTTGAAGGACACTGATACTGGCAATAGAAAGCCTCTTCCAACTCAGGTCACCATGTAACCATGTCACCATGGCAGCATATGTATAATACAGGTCAGTTAAGGAATAAAGCTCTGCCTGCACTGTCACAACCTCAGCAGAGCATCTAGCCCCTCCAATGCTGAGATATTTCCATTTACCTTGTGCGATCTCTGAGTAAAATTGCCAATTTAGTACAATTTCTTTTGCTGTGGACTCCCGCCAACCAGGAACTCTATTGAAACTGTCCAAACTTATTTCACTTAAAAGATTTTACAGAACCCAACAGAGGAGACTTTAATTCCATTAATTGGGGCAGGATTCAAACCACAGGCTACAGAAGTAAAAGGACAATATACCAACAAATACCCACTGTCGGCTCTAATATTTAAATATTGGAGTACCCATAATAAAGCAGACATATGTTGCGTCTGGTTTCTTTTCCTGTAGTTACTTCCCTATCAGTCAAATTTCCTTTTTACAATATTTACATGCTGTTGCATTATGAGTTTCACTGACTTTCTTAAACAATTACTTTGCAGAGACAGTGCAGAATACGTTTTAACTGTTGGGCAGAGCACACTGGCCTGCCACCTAACACTGCCAGTGGGAGATACCTATGCAGTGGGCTACATATGCCATATGGGCATCTCAAAGCAGCTCATCGGCTCAGGGTTGGCACAATACGGGACATTCACCTGTCAGAGATAAACCTGGCTGGAAAAAGGTAGGTCCGGATGGGAGACTCTGTTGGGAGTGGTTGACAACATTCGTGTGGAACTTGAATGCCTGGACACGCAAAGATTATTTTAGTACCTTCATTTTCTCTCTGTTGTATCAGCACATGTCACTGTAGTAGTCACTTAAAATAGCATCTGGCTTATATGTACATCATAGGAGTCTAATTGCATAGATTAACAGGGTTCCTGTCTGATTTAGCTCCCATCAGTTTGCCCCAGGTAAAATGGCAGCAAGGCAAGAACTGGAAGGTTGTTAACCATCTCCATTTGAATTCTGTTAGCCCCTGTTTCCACTGGGTAGAGTGAGTTAAAATCCTCCCTGGTGAGTTATTTAAATGTGAAAATTACATAAGATTCACAAACTAACTGTAAAACAAGAAAAAAAAAGTAGTGTTAAAGTTGGAAAACATATAAGCGAAGGCATAATCATATTCATCCTAATTATTCATATCTGCTTTTCTGTTTATTATCACTGAAAACATGCACTCAGATGATGTAAGTTGGACTCATATGTTCTGAATTTCAATCGCAAAACATCTTTCAAAACTCTTGGGAAGACCAGATTGTATGGGGTTGTGGGATTTGTTACATGTGAATGTTACAAACTGTAGAAAGTTGCAGTTACTTGGCAACAATAATTGCCATCTTGAAAACATTACATCTCGATTTAGCTCTAACATTGTTTGATTGGCGAAAACCATATGCGACTAGGGAGGGCATTCGAAGAATGCTGAACTCTGTCTGCGCAGGATTGATGTAATATGGGGTTGCTATGGCTGGATATCAGGTAAGTCCATAAGACTCATCCTTTCCGCTAACAAATTAAACTTGTAATTGTACTTACAGACAGATAGAAAAACTGAGCATTGTCCCTTGGGATGAGGCAGTAACCAGAAGCTCAATTTGATAATTGAAAACACATTTCATACTGGTCAATAAATAATAATTCATTACTGTACATTTACAAACCTGTCAGGTTAACTAAGCTTCAGTGTGTAAAATAAATATTGTACAATGGTATCTTAAGTTTCTTTCAAACTTTCCCTAATTTTACCCTAATTTGCATTGGCCAAGATATTAAGATGGTCCAGCCCATGAGTAGATCTGTGATCACCGTAAATGATGAAACTTGCTCAATCTACTTGGATGAAAGTCCATATAGGAAGTACCTGATCCTCTAGTTATTTTTTTTTCCAACTCCTGTTAGCTAACTCACCAGTTCAGGTAAATTTTAATTTCACATGTCCTTGAGACTCAGAACTCAGGTTTCTTAGTCAAAAGCACAACAGTGAGTTGCTTCTTCCTGTACTTTGTAAAACAAAAATCTAAAGAAACAATTGATGAGAAAAGGCAGAAAGGAAAACAACTGGTAATCCAGGGTTTTGAAAATATGCCAAACTCTGTCCAGACAACATTCACACAATAGGGAAGAGTGGATGGATATTAAACTTAGCCAAAGGAGCCTCTCGCTAACCTATGAATCATATTTGTAATTATGTTCACAGATGGACAGAGAACTTGTTCCCCTTTAGGGTGACTGCAGTAAGAAAAACTCACAGCTTAAACAGACTTAAGCCCATTGTCTCTTTTGTTGCACTAAATAATGTTTAAAGTTATTTTTCATTTCACTTATTATTTTCTAAATCCATTCATGCCATCCATCATATCTGAGGCAGGCCCCATAACCTTTATTACACTTCTCTGAACTTGGCTGTTAGAAGATGGACAAATGTTTTCTTTCATTTATTTGCTCTTGGGATATGGGTAACATTGATAAGGTTTCATTTTTAATGCCCATCCATAATTGACCTGAGAAGATGTTGAATTCTCCTTGAACTGCTGCTTTTTTTGTGTTTATGATGTTTCCACAATGGTATCAGGAGCAGCATCTCAAGGCTTGCACTCGTCAGTGATTCAGGAGATGGTATATGTCCAAGACTGGATAGTGTGTGACTTATAGGGACTGGGAAATGGATATTGAGTTCAGCAACATGTGTGCTAATCAAGCACAATCTTGAATGAAGTTAGACTTTTTGAGTGCTTTGCGCCTGCACCCACGCAAGCAAGTGATGAGTATTCATCACATTTTTGAGTTGAGCCTTGCAGAGAGGGCTTGCATACTCAGGAGGTGAGCTAGCTGTAGCAGAGTATCCTGTTTCTGTCCTACTTGTGTAGCCACTTTGCTGATATGGCTGGTCCAGCTAAGCTTCTTGTCTTTGTTGGCCTTCACAATATTGATTCTGGAAGACTTGGTGATGATGGCATCACTGAAGATTAATGGGGACTGAGGTGGTGTTGAGGAGGTGGAGGATGAAGGCTGTTGCACTTTTTTTGTTGGACATGGGTAGTACCTGGAACTTATATGATGCAAATATTACCTGCCATATGTTAGACCAAGTCTGGATGTTGTTCAGATCCTGCCTTGGCTAACATGAGCTTCATTATTGGAGGAGATGTGAACAGAGCTGAATACTTTGAAATCATCAGCAAACAGCCTTACCCTTGATATTGTGATGAAGGGAATATTATTGTTGAAGCACATGAAGATAGTTGGGCTGAAGATGCTACTCTGAGGAATTTTTGCAACTAAGTTTTGGGGATGTGACCATAGACCTTCAAGAACCATGAAAATCTCCCTTTGTCTCTGATATAACTGAAAGGCTTTTCTCTTGATCTCTTGATCATTAGGTTTGCTAATGCATTTTAGTGCCATGCTCAGTTGAATGCTGACTTGATGTTGAGGAAAGTTTTGACTCCGGCATTCAGCTTTTATATGCATGTCTGGGTCAAAGCTGTGATGGAAATTACTCGTACGAACACGCAACTAAAGCTGAGCTCACATGCAAAAAGCTTAAATATGTTCCTAGCAAATGCCACAAGGTTTCCCAGATTATCATTGCAGTAAACTTTCAAAAAGTCTTTCAGCGAATCATCACCACTTTGAGGAGGGAGAAGAGCCACTTTGATTATGATAACATAACATACAACTGATGCAATAATGTTACCAGTAATGTTTAAAAAAAACAAGTATAGAACATCTGTGAAATACTACCAATGATGATGATGCATCTTTAAACTAAAACTTAAAGATAGACCTCCAATGGCGTTGCTCATGTTAATCACACCATCACATAACTTTATGATAAATTGTGCACGAGGAAGGTTATTCGACCCAATTTGAAACATGTACTCCCACTTGCTGCATCTAAAGAATTTTTAATTGAACCCAGGGTTCTCACTTCTGTCACGCTGCCTGGAAATCCATTCCAAGTGTTGATCGTTTTCTGCATGAGGAAGAACCTCCTTCTTTACAGGAACATAACATGAGTAGACCATTCTGCCCCTCCAAACTCCCCTGCCATTCAATCAGTACATATTCCGTAGATATTAGCCTCAACAGTTCATTTAACTAATTGAACCCACATCCCTTTACCCTATTGCATGTGCTTAATTTAAAGTGACGTTCCGGATATCCTTTTCCATATAATTTACTGTTTTCTTCACTTCTATAAAATTGCCTCTCAGACGCCTCCTTTCCAGGCTGAAATGTCCAAGGGGGTGAAATTTTACTTAAAAGGCAAAACAGGCCACATTGAATCGCCATCCTGCTTATTCTCTATGCTAATGAGAAGAAAATTGCACGGGGTATAAAACGGGCGAACTAATAGCTATCGCTTGTTTTGCGCTGCCACTGAAATCGAATTTTACCCCTTCCCCCAAGCCTCTTGAGCTTTCCCAAATAATTCAGAACTCCTCACAAAAGACATTAGCTATGTGAATATTCCCTGCACTGTCTTCGGAACTTGTTTGTCTCCCTTGTTTCCCGGTAAGCACAAGGTAATCGAGGTGCCTGTACGGTGTAACCAAAGCACCTTGTAGTTTGCGACTTCCGATTTGTTTTCGACTGATTTGGTTATATAATTCAAAATGCTTTGTCTACATCAACCGTTGCTCTGCATTGGTTGAACACGATGACGAGTGGATCTGCTAAGATTCCTGCTTCTTCTTCAGTTTTACCATAGCTATTCCAACAACATTAATAAAGTATGTGCGTCGCTTAGTTTTCCTTTCTATGTGCCATGCTCTACGTTTGTCGCATTGAACGTTGGGTTCCACTGTTTCATCCACTTACATGTTGTGAATGCTGTAATGATGATGGTGATGATTTAAACAGAGGAATTATATCCTATAGTGCACCGTGCATTATTCGGCTGCTAAAACAAACTTCTGTCTAACCAGGCGTGTCGCTCCAAGGCTACAGAGTCTACTTGCTATAAGTTGAAGGTACTGCATGTTAATTGTGGTTTGTGGGGAGAGTTTGTAGATTGGCATGGTTTGTAAATTTCTGGTCCCAGAGCAGAAACAGTCCAGCATGAAATGATGACTTCACCTCATCTTTATTTTTAATTTGATACTCCGAAGGATGATGGAATCAAAACGTGAACGAGATGCGTGTTACAAATTTGAAATGTCAAGAGGCTGTGTTTAAATGCATGTTTTACAATGATTGACAGGGATGCTCTCAAATGAAATTAAAATGGGGTTTCCTCTCCTCATTCGCTCTGCTGATGTGGACCCGTACATGCGGGGACTGCATAATAGAAAATTAACTTTAAAACACAGTGCATGTCCAATTTTCCGATAGATAAATAAATAATTACTCATTTGGATATATATATGCAATAAATATCGAAGAATGAATTTTATTTTCTGCGGCCCTATCACACAAAGATCAGTGTTGGAGTATGAAATATGAATGTGTGCATACACAGATATTTCCCGTTGGTATAAGAGACACTCCACCATGCAGCGTCATGTGGAGCCAATCGCGGATCTTACTCACTCAATAGATAAACTCCACAAAATCCGGATGCCTCCACATATCTCAGTGCACGGTGGCGAATTGATGGATGGCCTGGCATCTGTATAAAGCACATGCTGCTGTGCGGGCAAGGTGCAAAGAGCCTTCATTACACAGAAGGCTCACCTACCAAATCTTTGCACAAGCCCCATAATGCAGTATAGGGAGGGTAGATGAAATTATCACAAATCACATGTTATTTGGCTTGTAAACGAGAGGAGGAGTGGGGAGGGGTGGGGGGTGGTGGTTTGCTGGTACCAAATCGGAAAGGGGGAGAAAGCTTTTCGTTTTACAATAATTCATGGTTGGAAGTTGTTGGCCCCTGACCAGACTGGAGAAAGCAGGATTCGGCGACCCGTTCGCAATTGAGCGAGAGAGAAACGAGTTGGAGGGTTTGTTTATTAACCGCGAGTCCATGCCCCACTCCTGGTTACGCGAGAGAGTGTAATGCAAATCGGTACGTGAACGATCAGCGAGCTGTGTGACCAACCTCTGAAAATGTTTAGACTGTAATGTGCGTTGAGTGGACCTCTGAGGGGGTTCGAACCTCGCTTGAGCTGGGAGCTCAGGGTAACAGCTGCTCATTTCAGAGGACGATGTTTCGGGTTAATCCTGTCAGACTAACTGGCCTTCCACAAAATAATTTTATCAAGACTTTTAAAACCCACGAGTTTGAGTGCGTAACCAGAATTCTAATAAAATCCGTGTGCTATATTTCGCTTCAGCTCATTCAATCATTTGTCAGCAGCCAGCGCAAAATGTCATACAGACCGCTTTTTAATAATGGTAACGTGTGCAGCTTGGCACTTCCCCTTAGAGTACTACAGTCTTTTAGAAATAAGTTTTAAATTTACAACAATATGAAATAACGCTTGCATGTAACTTCCACAGCGGTAGATATCAGTGTACTCAGTATGAGATCTTACAAGAATCTCTTCGACTCCGTCTCCAGTAAGATTATTTGCCCTCATTTTCTTCCCATTCAAATAACTCCATTGAATATTTGGCACCTCAGAGTTTGGTTTATTAATATATAAAACATTTATATTAATAGATAATATATTAATATCTTATATAATATATCAATGTATAATATATTATAGTATACATTAATATATAAAACGTTTATATTAATATATAATATATTAATATATAAAACATTTACAAATTCCATGGAGGAGAATACTTGTTAACGTTTATGAAACATGATCATATTGAATGGCGGAGCAGGCTCGAAGGGCCGAATGACCTACTCCTGCTCCTATTTTCTATGTTTCTATGTCTAACCATATTTTCAGGAGATGGATTGTAAAGAGATTATTAGTAATCTGGGAAAGGTTACTAATAATAAATTACTAAACTGCAAAACTGCTAAAACGTTTACCCTGCAGTAAATGGTTTAAAAGGAAATGCGGTTTTCATCCTGAAAGGTTTTTTTTGGGGGGGTGGCGGTGGGAGGATGGTGGGGGGACTATCGTATTTGTCTTAATTTTTGGCCGTCAAATGCGTCCCATATGTTGCGAAGGAGACACTGAATCACTGAATCCGTGCGAGTTCTGCACTGATGAACCGAGTGGGGCTGCGCTGCCACAGCCGGCCTATAGGTGGCAATGCAGAACTGTAAGTCAGGCAGTTCATTTTCGCTCTTCCTCGTCCTCGTCCTCATCTTCCCCCCCCTGCTCCTGATCGGCAGGAGGGCGGCAATAGTGGAAACACCCAGCCATTTGCAAAAACGATCAGCATCGCTCACTTTCGCATGAATACTAAAGCTGATTGCAGCTGTATTAGATGCTGTATCGCAAGGGAAATAACTGACCGACTTTCCTTAAATGAGTTGCCTCATTAAAACTTTACATGTGGAAAAACAAATATTGCCTCCCGATATGTGGATATAAAAAAACTGGATACCTTTAGTCGAAATCTGTTTCAGATCATTTGTAGTCCAATTTACACTAGAACTGAGATAATTCTTCACTGGCTGGTTATTTGTTGCATGTGCATTTCATAAAGAATATTATTGGTGCTGGTACACCTTTGAGAGACTTCCAGATCTCCACCGTTTATGTTCATTTAAATATTTCCAACTATTGACCCTTTACGGGAGACAAGGAAAAATATCTTCAAAAGAGCTGGTAAAACTAGACAAATACATAACAAAGTAGAATAGCAGAATAGACATAAGAATAGATAGAAGGAAATATAGATGGATGCATGGAGAGTCACTCAGCGAGATGTAGATGAATGGGTAGACAGGTAGGCGGGTATAATTTGAAAGATTCTGATTTCTGTTGGAAACAAATGATCGATTTTGACAATATTTATCAGCAGATCTTTCCTTGAGAATAGCAGCGGCCTCCTCCACACAGTGAAATACCTCTGTAATGTCTATCTTTTTATAGAATAGTCCCATGACTGTCGTAACGACCTCTAAATGACTGAAATATTTCCTTTTACAGCTCCGCAGCACCTGAAACAACTGTGTAGCTCAGTGCCCGCTGAGCCATTTCTCCATCCTCTTCCCCATATTGTTATGTCTGTCTGATTGAGCACAGAGATTCATTTCGCTATTTGTGTCCCGGAAAGGTGTCATTGGAATATTCTAAATGTATCAGGGCCAAAGAGAGCCTTCCGGGGCTAATCATTCTTAAAGAAACCAAACAATAGGAATTATTATGTACTGCTCCAGCAGAAACGATCCCGGATTATTATCATAAATTAAAATGACATGTATATAAAGTAAACCATTTCTCAGACTAATTGTGTTCCAAAATTTAAGATAATAGGAGCTTGGGAATACAATCCTGGGAGTGCTATTGCATGCACTGAGCTAGGTTTGAAAACTGGAACATTGTGCCATTACCATGAATTATTTCTACTGTATCAGAGTCGGAGACATTAGTTAAGAATTGAATTTTACCCATGGATTCCAAATTGAAAGCGGAAATATCTCCTAACCATTTCACGCTTCTGACCTGAGAGATGATATTAATAAACAGGCTTTATATATATATATATATATATATAAAAACCCTGTTTATTAAAACCGTATATATATATATCCAAGTTAAAAATGCTTATCCCCCGGGAATCTAATTGGTTTTTTAAATTAAAATTTGGCTTGTTGGTTTTCCCAGTCGTCCTGGGGTTTATTTCTGGTCTTTTAGGATCTTTAATTCTGTGGCAAATTTAGGGTCAGTAGAGCTATAGGGAGCAGTGCTGAAATTGAAGTTCTCATGTGCATCAGTCGAAGGACTGAAGTCGGTCCCCTCAGATTTCTTTCGCTTCTTTCTGTGGCACTTTTCATGTACAGGAGCGGATTTGCGTCACAAGTGCAACTTGCGAAACGAGATAAAGTTGCACAAATATTGAAACCGGAAGTTCTAGCAGTCATTATAAAGTTTTTCTCCGGAAGAAATAAGGATTTCTGCTGTATCCTAAAATACTAAACAGGTTCTATTTTAAGTAAATCTAACAGGCATATCCGCTCATTTACTTCGCGTTTAAGCACATCAAAACAGGATGGCTATCAACGATGTGAACTTAATAGAGCTGGACATTTCCTTCACTCTGAAGACTGGTCCAGAGGGAAAAAAAAAGTCTTTACATATTTCCAATTTAAACAAATACTTAACAATGTACTGAGCACACACAAAGCAAGATGTTTGCCATTGTTACCGAGACCCATGATAATAACTCCTATGCAATAGGTATTGTCATTACACCAATAATAGAGGTTTAAGGTTAGGACTACAGACAGATCCAGGACAGCAATGTTCTTTTTAATAGCACGCTGTTATAAGGCCAATTGGGAGGTAAAATACAAATGTCCTGCCTTGTGAGGAAAGTTGAGGCTAGTAGTGTTCGAGGTACATTCAAAGTGGAGTTGTTTTTCAAATGTTGATTGTACATACATGAGCGTTCACGATTATGACATCTCTTTGCTAGGTTGCTTTCTTGGATAGCGCATTCCAATTGCACCAAAACCTCTGCGATATTAATATTTCAGGTTAAAGTGTGATTTGAGCCTGACTTACAATATTCTCCGAACAATTTTCCTCTGCAGAAGGCACCGGCTCCTTACTGAGATACAGCTCCACAGGTACAGGATGCCCTATGGTGACTCACTCAAATGATCATAATTTATATTAGTTCAAAACATAAAACTATTTCGTTATCCTATTGCATATGATCGGATGTAGTTATCCATTATTTTCAAAGAAAACAAAATGTACAGTTTGACATCAATATAAATTAACTTTAAACGCGCTCTTTTTGAATCTTTGATTTGTTGGCTGATTCTTAGATTAGTTAAAGCCACACAAGTCTACAAGAGTGGTATCCATGTCTGTGCACAAAATAAACCTCAACAATGCTCAGATATTGTATTAAAAGGGAGGATCACCAGCGGACGGGGTATTTAGCAGGGCTCACCTCAAACATTTTTAATTATAGGGACTTTTTGCAAAAGTTGCATACAGGCTTTCCTTGCTATATGAAAAATACCTTTTAAAATAATGTTGCTTCCAGCTTTCAAGTCTGCTGGATTTCCTCAGTTGCAGCTGCAGTGCAGTAGGAGGAGCTAGCAGCTGCATGGCTCTCACTGCCATTGGTTGCGCTGGGAGGACGCGGAGCCAATCATAGTTGAACAGTGGCAACTTCTTCCCAAGCCTACTTGAACCCTCTGCCAAATGTGCAGATGAGTTTTAGGAAAGTTTTTTAGTTTGCAAAGTCAAGTCCCCACCCCACCCCCCCACCCCCGCCCCCAAGTCTATTTTAGATCGTATCTTTCACGTTTTCACCCTAATTGTTATTTCGAAAAGGGACAGAGGGCGGATTGCACAATGTACGCCACAGGACTAGCTCCATATTACGCCAGTAATTTCAGCCTCTGGTCTGCCTATTGCTCGAATGGCTTTTTGGATTCGGTGAAGAAACCTTCCTTTTGCATCGCGGACATCCTGCACCTCAGCGACACCGAGAACATGCCGAGCGCCCCGCCGCCTCTGCCGGGAGCATCGGCCGTCGTGGCCCATCTGAGCGGATCCCACGCCATGCAACCCTCGGGCTCCCCTGTGCGTCCCACTCCCGTGGCCCCCGAGCGCATCGGCAGCTTCACTCCGAGAGTCTCCCCGGCCTCTCCTTACCAACGAGCCCCCGCCATCTGTACTTCCTCAGCGGCCAGGATTCACCTCGCTGCCGCTTCGATGCAGCGGCTCCCCGCTCCCAACAGCAAAGACCTCAAGTTCGGCATTGACCGCATCCTATCCACCGACTTTGACTTTAAAATCAAGGACTGTAGTAGTTTACGAGGTAAGCCGCAGGCCAGTCGTTTTCGCTTCAAACACCAGTAACAGTTCCTTCGGAAAGTGACACTCTCATTTTGCAAATTGAAAATCAGCAACCGTTGCTTGTGAAAGTGATGGGAAAAGCGGGTTGCTTTCTGGGTCGGCTATAGGGCCACATTGATTTGTACTTATGCATTTTAGTGTCTGTGTATGGGGTGGGATGGATCCTTAAGGAAGTAAGAAGCCAAGTGACGGGAGATAAAATGTACCATGAATTTCTGTGGGTGTTGCTTTGCCGGGGAATGCGTTTCTCCCGGGTTTCGGTAAATCTAGGTCTCGCTTTCTTCCTGGTGTGATCAGCACAAACTGACATTTGGGCTGGCCATTGTTTTGAGGATTGACCGATCTGAATTTGAACTGGATTTTCAAAGGCCGGCAGTAAAGACGCTAATGCCCCCCTGTTCTCCATTTGCCATTGCAGATCTGACCTCGCTGATGGGCACAAGTCGCCAGGCTGGAGTCCACCTCTCTGTGCAGAGTTCCGCCAGCCAGTTTTTTGCGTCTCTGGACCCTGGACTTGGTGAGCCTTCCTCAGTTTTGACCTCCAGAACCTCGTCCCAGCACCATTATCAGGACTCTTTTCCAGGTTAATAGTCTTAATTCGCCAATTTTCGCCACAGAGAAAAAAAAATCTGCTTCAGACGTGCACGTTACAGTATTCCAGTATTGGAAGGCGATCATTCCACTTAACGCGCATTTAATCTCAGGGAAATATTTATGCTGCATACGGTAAACCTGTCACCACTCGGTAAATATATGCTATAAACCTGAAAAACCTTTCGCAACCTATTTATCACATTTATTAAGTCTAATTTGATGACTTTAAACCCACAAACAAAGCAAAAACCTCCTATCCATATTCTGTATGTGGAGGACATTGATTAAAACAGTTCGATTGTATCTGAAAAGGATCCCAGTCGGTGAAATTGCCAACGTTATAAAGGCCGTATTGAGTGAAACCAGGAGCAGCTCCCTTTTAACCGGCACTATTGGATCTGTCAAACTGCAGGCTGAAATGGACACCTCATCCCAACTCTTGAAAAATAGCAACAACGCGTGTGATTTTCAATTACTGACTCTTAGTAACGTTTAAAGCAGATTAGGCTTCACATTGGAAGCTTGTATTTTTATTTTGTTCTGTGAAAGAAAATGGCAGAACTCCTTGCAACATTAACACTGATGCTACTTTTTATTTTAACTAGCAGGGCCTTATGCTGTCCTAACGAAAGACACCATGCCTCAGACGTACAAACGGAAACGCTCCTGGTCCAGAGCTGTCTTCTCGAATCTGCAGAGAAAGGGACTTGAGAAACGGTTTGAGATCCAGAAGTATGTGACCAAGCCTGACCGGAAGCAGCTGGCCGCGATGCTGGGATTGACTGATGCCCAGGTTAGTGCTTAAAATATGATTTACTACAATACCCTGTTGAGCAGTCTGTACGCACAGTAACCATTTGGAAATGTGAAATGCTGGCATATAATGGTCTTACAATTCGTCACAAATTCAGCTATAATCCAACGGGAGGATGGAAATTCAGAAGTAAGCGGCGTTAAAATCGCTGCATAAGTAGGCGATTGAAAAGGGCTGTCGGCCTCTATATAATGCACTGGCTTTAATTATTAATAAAATGCGGTATTATTCATATGAAGGGAAGCTGCAACGTGGCTCCTCTAAAACTGTTAAACGGTGACCACACTGCTTTGATGGAGTTGTAAAAACTCTTAGCATAGAGGAAGTGGTAACTTGTGCAAAACCAGGGCCGCGTTTTGTAACACCCGTTCTGTGGGAGAGTCGATGAAGCTAAAAACCAGCCCATCGCCAACACAACAACCTTCTGGCGCTGAGTAAACAGGAAAGGGTCGGACTTTAAAAAAAATATTGACTTCTTTTGAAATTCTGGGATTTGTCCTTCTCTCACCAGGTGAAAGTTTGGTTCCAGAACAGGCGGATGAAGTGGAGGCATTCTAAGGAAGCTCAAGCCCAGAAGGAGAAGGAGAAGGAGCAACTGGAGAAACCAGCGTCTGTGGAGGGAGAACAGCGAGTAAGGGAGAGCCAGAGTGACAGTGAGAAAAGTGACTCCGAATTGACTGACATTAATGAGAAAGACATTGAGGTGAACGAGTGTCCCGATCACAAGGCCACTGTCATCAGACCGGGGCTAGCCTCCTTAAGTACTGCAGCGTTAAAGCAAAGCGTCTCACCGGCACAAAGTGCCCCAGCATCTCCGTTGCAAATTGTGCTATAAATGTGAAATAATTTTACCCGCCCCCCACCCCACCCCCTCCCCACCAGGATTACCACGAGGTAAAGGACATTTTTTTCCAGAAGAAAGGAGTAAGTTATATTGTTGCGAAAGGAAGATGAGAAATAGATCGTACTCTCAACTTCCTACCTGTAAATTGCAAATATGTAAATACAGTGTTTGACACGAGAAATCATACGGACTTGTTTAAAAAAATCTCTTTTCGAAGTGAATGTTTTTGTATTATAGGTTTTAATGTTTTCACATTGATTTCCATGTGCTTACTGTATACCCAGCTGGATTATTAGAGGCAGCCGATTTATACATATTTACCGAAGGCAAAAGGTTTTCAGCACCTCTGTTTGCGCTCTCACCATGTACTAACATCCAGAATGCCAAGCCTCTTCACTTAATGATGGCCAATATTTCATTTTAATGCCAGTTGATTCGAAAAATTGCACTGATCGTAAATGCAGCCAATAAAATGGGTATACTGTTTTAAGGACGCTTCGTTTGTACTTGTTGGCAATCTTTTTGCCATCTTCTGTTTCTCAACATATAGGCCCTCAGTCATGTTGCACCAGAGACCAAAGTAGTTCCTGCATGAATTTGGGGCAATGTATTAAATACTAATACTTCCTAATATATTTATTCTCGTACTTTGGAGAATCATCATTGTTCTTTAATCAAACATACCAAGTTAGAAAAGGTAGTTTAGGTTCAAAATACCCAATTAACGATATTTAATTGTGCTAAATTAATAAGTGTTTTAATAACATATTTTCCCTCTATTTTTTGTATTAGAATAAATTACTTGAATGTTAAATATAAAGACCACCCCCCCCCCCCATAAAAAAAGAGATAATTTGTTGGGATTGTGCACAAAAACAGGAAAGGTTGGTCATGGGCTTTTCTATATTAATACTGTCCGTTGAAAAAAAAAATCAACTTTAATAATGCCCGCGCTAGTGGCTACTGAGTTGGCGCTGTTAAAAAAAAAATCTCTACACTATTTCCATCGATGTACACAATACTTAAAAAAGACAAATCGTTCCTCAGTGATAATTAAGTTGCTTATTGTAAGAGGGGCAGGCGTTAATACGGCAAAAGCATGTTTCTGTTGTAACGAACAGTTGCTTAAAAACACAGCTCTAAATGTGTTTTATCTGTAACCCCGTCTCTGACACACTTGTCACCAGACTGTTTATTTAACTGGCTATGCCATGCGACCATGTGGCTCCAGGGGTTGGGTGCAGGGGACTGCAGGCCAGTACCATCCGTATCAATTGAGTTGTGACCCCCGCACTCCCTTGTCTGGCCACGCTCGTAAAGGACACCAACAACGGATTTTCTGCTTGCTGTCAGATTTCAAGTCAAACCCACATCTCTCGGGTATTACATGGGGCGGGGGGGGGGGGGGTGGAGGTGGGCGTGGAGGACAAAAATCACAAAACGATTGTCAATTTTAGAGGATAACTTTCAGAAGATCCTAAACATAGTGACGTGTTTCTCAGGAACCTATTTTGAGTTATCACCCGTGAGTTCCAGCGATACTCCAGCTAAATGTAAGATGCAATATTTACACTTTGTTTAATCTCACTTTTACTAACCGATCCGCTCAAAAACAAAAGGAAAAAAAACGAGTTTACCAAGATGAATGGCGTGGAGTACAGTTAGGGACGGTACAATTGATATAAGACCAGGTGTCACTTAATCATTCGATTATATTTTACAACATAACTCAATCTAACAATAAAACATTTTGGATGGTCAATTCCCAGTAAATGTGCCAGTAAATTGAACTTTCACTAGTTGACATTTTTGGATCGCTGCTAATGTAGGTCACCGAATCTGATCTGACGTATCGTTGACAGAAGACAGCAAGGTTTGGAGCTGTGAATATAAAACCAGGCTGAATCCCGTTTTCTTCACCTACTTGCGCTTGACTTTGAACATTTCCTAAATTCAATGCACAGAATGATTTTTAAAAAAAAAAATTAAGATACCTGGACATGAACTTTAGTTTCCAGCAGTCTGAGTATAAAATACCTCACTCCACTTGCAAACTCCCTGATTCTTGGCCTACCTAATTGCTGCGTTTTCAAGCGAGATCTGTCAACATTAGTGAAACGCTAGGAGCGGGACTTACGCTTTTTGAAGAAGTGAGAGAGGTCATAAACAAGCTTAAATGGATCTGTGTTAATTTTAGCAGAGAGTTATTGCAATATATGTTACACTTTAAAGCAGGTCGAGTGAGTCTTGCTCTAAATGAGGGACACTCGACACGTATGCTTATTAAAATTACTCTAAGTTTAATGGCGTGACCCAGGGAAGGTGCAGATTATAGAAGGTAGGGTAATGATCCTTCAGCCCTGGACTACCGAAACTGATCCAAGCCTGTGTGCATAGGACCTTGCAGTTATTAATTTTCCGCTTGGCGGAAACGGGACGTTATAAAGATAATGGGAATTAAATAAATTTATCATCGCAACGTATTTGTGCTTTTCTTTAAAAAAAAGGTTTGAGGTTAACTGTGATTTTGCATAAACACAACTCTAAGGTATCAAACAATCTCCCAGATATATAAATACTTTCAACAGAAGCAATAAAATGACCATTTCATACTTAAGTGGAGACAAAGCAAGTATTAAGGCAGAATACAGTCCTTAATATCCTCCCTACCATCTCATCAGCCACAGCAGATGGTAATATTGTCCTGTTTACTTCCAGGACCAATTTAACTTGTCCTTTTATGAGGGCAGCGACAAGTGTTCGAATTGGTTTGGTTCTGATGGATTTTATTTCATTCTGTGAATAATTCCTATACAGAAACGATAAACAATACACAAGGAAATTCAAGGATTACTAGCCTACTAAAATAGATGCTCATCAGCACATTTTTTGTCACTTCAACAATCACGTAAACTTTCATTTATCCATTTGAAACAAAAACCGTTAGATTTGTCCACGTGTTGACCTTCCTCGACGTGGTCATAATAAACATTAGCCATGGAGTTTCTCTCTTTATGTTTTGCATAGTCTGAAATCAGAAACACCACCTCAAATGGAATATTTTTTTCTGCTGTTGAAAATGCAATAGACGTTTACAAAGTTTGGGGAAATTACATAACTCCTCCCCCACACCTGCCAGTGCTTCTTATTGAATCTTCTGCCCTCCCAGAAATTCTCCCGTCATAATGCTCTACGACAGTCAGATGTGAAGTTTAGTACTGTAGCTAGATAGCCATCTGTAATGGCTGTTACCTGCCTGGGGACATGTATTCGCACAGGGCACTAGGATTAAAAATCTGCTCTAAAGTCTTCCACCTGGAAGTTGCGATATCTGATACACTGGAACAAAAATAAGAACAATTCAGTATTAGAAGAAATTCTTTCCACAGTAGACTGCCCCTGTTAAACCCCCCTGGACTGGCTGGCGTCCACCAAGACAGATTGCTACATCTATAATGTCAACTTTCGCTTCTCTCAGTAAATAAACGACCTTATTATTGCTGTTCAACGCTCATCAGAACTCATGACCGTTTACACTAAATCTTTATTCACTTTTTAAAATAAACACCAATTTATTAAAATTAAATAAACTCCGAGCTGATGTTTTGGCAAGCCAAATCTGTTATCAAGATTTTACTAACTAACTGAAGTATGATTGGCTGTGAGGGATATTAAAGACTCATTTGAAACCCAGCTTCAGTATCTCGAGTACTAAAAGGAACTGATATTAAATGCATATAGCTGGAGCCTCCAAATTAATGGAAAGAGCCGAAGGAAATGTGGGCATATGACTATTTCCTTAAAACGACAATGGAACGTACAGGCTATTGGAGAGCTTCTGTACAAAGTTCCATTTAAAGTCAGCTTCCAGCTAACAGAATGGCAGCAACTTGGCTGTAATTGTCAATCGTTTATTTACAAAACCGTAACTTGTACTGTGTCCAGCCAAGCCACACGCTTACTTGTCTTCATCTTTTTAAAATAGCTCTTTTGCAAGGTTGATGTGGAATTACTTTAGAATGTCGCACTGGGATGAATAATGAAGGGCATAGTTTAATCTCTCTCGCCCCCACGAAGGCATTACACAGATATTTAAAATTGACTGAATTGGTGCACATTACACTGCTGGAGATTTACAGCCAAATAACACATTGCAAAGGAAATGTTTTAGCCGAAATTTGTAAAGTGAAAATCAACACCATTAAGAGCATAATGGAATTTCACTGGTCTATTTATATTGCAGTCCGAACATTCAACATCTTCCAGATTATCGGGGTTGGAAGAGTGGGGACAACTCTAAACTGGCACATTACTGACATCAATAATTTATACAAGGTGAAGGATAAACATGGCCCTGCAGCTCTTAGCGTTTTGCGTACATTTAAAATGGAGCAATTTTTAGTATAGGGCGATTTCTAAATAGCTTTATTTAACAAGTACGCACCAATGATAACGGGCAAGTATATATACTTCATGAAAAATATAAATATGACCAATCGACCTCTGAAACATTTTATTACAAAGTAATGGATGCCATTATTATTTGATAGACAGAAAACGTATTTAGATAATTGGGGCCTTTTGACCTTCTGGTGGTACCTCCATAGATCACCGTACACCAGGGTGGTTGGCAGTTTTCTAGGATGATGCAAAGGTTTTGGGATCCAGCCATAAACATGCAATTAACTTGCTGAGTTTCCCTTGGTATTGGGCTATAAACAAATTGTCATTGCAAGGCCTCCAACCCCTAGTTATGCGGGAGAAAGGTTCTTGTTTGATTGATGTATTGTCCGCCCTCGCATTGGACACAAACAAACGGAGCCCTCGGCTCTCGAAGAAAGCAGACTCTTCCCTAAACATCTCTGGGATGTACAAGAGCTGGGAAATTCACAAGCTGGTGGCTGGTAATCATCCTAATGAGCTCCATTAAGCTGATTATTGATCTCCAGGTCTTCCCGTGAGGTCCAGTTAAAAAGGGAGGGAGGGTCTCATGTGGGGATGACAGTGAGTCCGACCACCTGGCTGGTCCGAATGCACATCATTGACTCGAGTCTACTAATTAGCGCTTTATGGGTCAGATGGCGGGATTAGACCAAGTTTTTAGTTTTTCTTTAAAAGAAGTGGAAACAGCTGCAAAGAAAATACAACTTGCTTGCCATCGATACACGCTAACACCACGGCTATTTTAATTGGGTACCTCCTTGAATACCTCATCATAGGAAGCCTCACACAATGATCTGGCTTAATTTTGAATTTATATCGATTCCATAAAGCATAACTCAATAATAGGCATGATAAGCTCTTGAAAACATATCGAAGCATGTGTATATAGCGCGATACAGCCAACACTGACACAATGCCCTCACAATGTCATCATCACGCAGAAAGTAAACGATATTCAGGTTTAAAATGTCACGACTTCCTTTCAGAAAGAAAGTATTGACCTCATTAGGCCTACGAATCGTACAGAATTCGGGGTTGCTTGATAAACAGTTAAAAGCTAAACTTTTCGAATGGTCACATCGGTGTCCTCACATAAAATGTGAACGTGTTGTGTGGGAGTCGTGGGTAGACAATTTTAAAATAGTTCCTTAAACCGGGAGTTAAAAATCTGTCAAAAAATATATTTCTGATAAGCATATCTGGTCCGTGTGTTGAAGGTCTGAAATAGGCTGCTCACTGGCATATTGCAGCTATTTAGGTACTTCATACATCAATAATTCACGTCGGTATCTAAACATATCACAAGATTGACATATTTTGGCATTGTTTTTCTTTGTGTTTCCAAAACTCAATTCGTAGCCAGCGCCGACATGCGCAATTAATGAGGGTATTTCCGTAATCCCACTATCATGCATTATAACGTTTCAGAAATCATTTAATTTATGATCTGACTGCACTATAACTCACAACTATAACAACCCATCATAGCGTCCAGCTGTTGCGGAGATTTTCTCTGTGTTCTCCTATTTCATAAAATAATGAGCGACATTGATTTGAGGCTATTAACAATATGCATGTTCGCCTATATACACATACAAAATAAGTTAATATGAAGATCCAATTTTTCTGGGCTAAAAAAAAATGCTGGAAATCTCAAATAAAAGTAGCGATGATGGAAAAGTGCAGCGGTGCCCAAAGGAGAAAAACAGGCTAGTGTTGCGGGTTTGATCCTTTATCAGAAATATTCCATCGAAGATTCGCAACTGGCATTTTTAAGTAAACATTTTTTTTCCAAGACAAAATAAAGTTTTCAACATGGATTATGTAGGTTGCCAAAGCACATTATATGTAAGTGCTAATAAGCATTTACTTTGTTATTTAAAAAGTAATATTTTAACCGCGTCTATGTCACAAAGTGGGAAAATGAACACTGTAATCTGGAACTGAAATCGTCTGGTTTATAGTGTCAATAATGAGTGCATTTAATTCTGCAAAGCATATCTTTCTGTGCTTGCTCTGCTTTATATCTATCCGTACATTTGCTTTAAAACAGGTTCATAGTTTATTTACACAGACTTTACTGTCTCTTTTGCTGTCTTAATCACTGCTGTAAAGTTTGCCCGCAGATATAATAATAAAAAGGTGGTTTATTTAGTTTAGAACGTTTCTATAATCAATAAAAGTTCTTTGTTATCAAACAGCACATTTACTACTAAATTTTATTGCCTGTCTTGTGGATTAACTAAGAGACATTAGTGCACCATAAATGGAATGACTTTTGATTCCTAGCAGCCGGGAAGATATACTTGGATTCATGAAATACAGCCATCCATTATACTGCTGATATCTGGAGCCAGAATATATACACAGACTATAAATTTCACTAGCTCTGCAGTACAGTACTTAAAGGCATTACATCTCAACCGCTAACATTCTTTACATAAACGGCTAAAAGGGATTAAATTAGAATGCCTATGAAAGAAGATGTTGAGCCAAAGAGGTTCGTGCTGTAATTCATCAGCTGGATATGACTCTGATATTCAACAAATGGGTTCTGTAAAGAGCCACAGCCCGACAAGGTGACATCGTTATACTGTCCTAATGATGCATAGGTTCGTGTAACGCTTAATTCATCGAATGCTTCCTCAGGCATTAGAGCAACTCGATGGAGAATGTTTTGGCTAGGTGGAAATTTTCTAATGCTAAATAACTTTTTTCCCCCCCTCCTGAAAGAGTATTTCAGAGCAGAGTAAACTGAAGTCCGAGCACAATGGATTCAGCAATAAAGGGGGGATCTCATCATTGCACCATCATCAAGTAAAATTATGTAGGCTTCAGAATTAAAATAGAATCAACAAATATGTTTTAATAGCTGAAATCATTAAAAGCACTGCGATTACTTGTATTGTGTGGAATGTGAATATATCTTTTTAGTTAGATGCGTGCTCACCTTATTTCTGAATGAAACTCTAATAAGAATGATACGACTAAAATGATAGTTACAGCAACATACAACAATGAGACACACAGACACACACACACAGTATGTACAGTCTCACTAACACTCCCGTTTTTCACATTTTCATCGTGAATACTGGATAGATCATTTCGCTCTGGTATTTTCCATGACTGAAATTGAAGAGTCGGGCCTAATACAACTGCAATCTTCATTTTCAAACCATGGTTTTGGGAATCCTTGAAAACTCATCCGTGTGGATCATAATTCAAGTGCAGGCTGTATTTACTCTGATCCTTTAACTCTTGGCAGAGGCAGTGTTGATGCAGGGAATCAGCTAACCATTTCATAGTAGCTTACAAGAAGTTAACAACACTTTTAGAATTAATTTACTGGCTGCAGTGCAATGAAACGATAATTGAAAAATATACCAGGCTTGCAATTGTTAATATCTTTCTAAAAGGCAGATGTATTTAACATCCTTTATTACCGACAACCTATACTTTCCGAATGCTCAGTAAAATGTAAAAATCAAATCAGCACGAAAACCGAATATGGCAAAAACGCGGAATGTGCGAGAAGTTACATTTATTTAGCCATTGTATAAATAATGCAATAATATTATGATAAACTTGTCTTGTGGTTAAAATAACAACACAAACATTTATATCTAATAGTTTATGGCAACCGAATAAAAACATGGGGATGAATAAATAATTACGCTTCCCTCGTTGCACAATAATTTGTTAAACGTGTATAATTGCAGAGAAATTAACATTTTGGATATTATCTGACATTTATTTCGCAGTCTACATTCAAAAATTACATCTTGAGAATTAGGTGCCGCTGTAGCGATCCAAGAGTTTTTTTTCTCGAAAAATATACTTTATTCATTAAAAACCGGGAAGATCATTACAAAACATTTCTAAATGGCCATCACAAAAAGTGCAATCATTTTCAACTTTTACACATGGATCACGAGGTGCTTCAATACAATCAATGAATATTATAGTCATTTCAATATGGTCATTACAGACAGACAGTGCAATGGGATTGGAGTTATCGACATACATCATGTTGCCAGTTCTGCTCAATGATCCACTTGCACGATTGTAATGATGGTCGAAGCTGTGAGTACTATTTTGGGAAACACATTATGGACTGTGTTGGGCATCCTAATACTCACCACTTTAATACAATGCCAACATTTTACTTTAATAAAAGTTTTCTGCATATCAGTGCGCGCACTCTCTGTCGGTGGCGCGCACGCACACACACACACACACACACAAACACATAACTACAATATGCAGGTGTTAATGTTTTGTTATAACCTGATAGATACATTAAACCATTCGTATAGGAACCTGGGAGAAGCGAGCTTCATCTCCAATTCAGTTCGATAGGAAAAATTGCAAAACTAGCTCTCGCCAGTAAATCATCTGCTGTCTGAAATAAGCTGATGAAACAGAATAAGGTATGGAATTTAACTTATTAGGGCCTGAAAGCGGTCTGTTAAATCAATCAGTGTCTGTCAGCCACGTCATTTTATTTTTTAACAAGGAAACCATAAAACATCTCCCTGACTTGTGTTTTTAATGGATGGGGTAGGAAATGAATGCAACTGTTTGGTGTCACCCCATTACAGGAGCAACGTGGCTTTCCTTTTCTGGGGGGGAAGGCGCGGAGCCAGTGGGGTGCAGAATTCACAGCTTCCTCTCCCAACTTCCAGGCGAAACGATCGCTGAAAGGCTTGTATATCTCAATCGATCCGAATTACAAGACGTAAATTAAAATATGATTTATTTGACATTAAGACTGCAGTCATAAAAGGCTGTCTGATTCAGGCTGTGGGAAAATAATATCTTTGATTGAGGTCCCCCCGAAGACTGGTAGGTTTTCCCTGTTCTGTCGTGAACAGTATGGGCTTTCCTGCTTTCCGGAAAGAGGGAGATCCTCTCGAGAGATGCAGCTTTCCGCTTTGCAGTTGCAGCTTGAATTTCACTTTACAATCTTCTAATAGTCGGCGGTTAAATCCGGGACCATTTAGCGCGCTAAATAAACAGATCAGCATAATTGTGATTCTGGCGATTTCTTTTTAATGTTTAGAAAGTTATTTATTACACCGAGTGAAAGTAACTTTTCTTTGGCCCGCTTTTGGTTTGATTTCCTCACTCCAACGAAAACAACCTTTATACAACTCCCCATGTTAGGGGTCATTCAACATTTGTACAAGAATGTTGACAGTACTCGATTTCCCAGAGGGGTGGGGGGGAAGACGGACAAAAATATAATTTTTATGCACGTTGCCTTACGCCGATATCTAAAACGATGTTACGTGTTCGTGGTTTGAATCTACCGGTCTCTCATCGACTATTTTAAGACATCTCGTGAGCAAATGGAAGGCCCTTGTATAAATCCTTGATAATGAAACTTACTTGTAAACTGTGCTAAATTTCTCGCTAGGCAATGATTACATTTAGAAACCAGTCTCTTTTCAAAATAAGGTCACCTGTTTTGACTGAAGTTGGCTATAACTCAGGGATTCTGGCAACTATTACATTAACAGAATAGACATCCACCCCTTACCAACACCCTCCCCCCCACCAACACCGCAGTACCCACACTAGCACTATAGACTGTATAACAGGGAAGAACGAGTAAGCCTTGTGACTGTACAACAGAACGATGCCGCACACTGACAAGATTGCTGCTTTAGGTGCGAAGTTTCCATAACCTTTATTGTTTATTTATTTTAAACATTTCACAAAGGGTTCAATCCAACCAAGATTTCCGTTTACCCGGACGATTGAACTGATATCTTGATAACTTCCATTTGAACCAATGACCAGACGAAGGGGCGAAGGTTATTCATTCTTCGTTTATTCGCTTTTAGATCAAAGAATAATTCCGCTTCCCTTGTTTAATAATAACTACATTGTATATATTTATTTCACTTTCCTGACTACGTGCAAGAAGTCGATTATTGTCCACGATAGGACTCTAGGCTCTGCTTCCCAGCCTCCTGTAGTTGGAGCAGCCATTCAGTCACGTTTCCCTGAAGTCATTCTACAGCCTAAAATCACACATTTTAATAACTGTTACATTGGGAGAATGGTATAGAAAAAAAAATCTCTCGCATATGCACAGAAACAAATGAACGAGGATCTAAGTGACGGAGGTCTTGGCAGAGGATGCTGGTGTAAAGTGTAATTGTAATGAATGATCGTTCTCGGTGGTGCAGCTACTGGGCATATTCGTGATTAAGTGACCCGTTCTTGTCATGTTGAAATAGGGCTTGGCTTAATTTTATATTAAACGTTAAATTATTGTTATAGAGCCAATGTTCCTTTGTTTGTAAAATTCTGTATTTTTCTGCACATCATGTTCTAACTTCTGTTTCACATCCCTTCAAAAAATTGAACAATATGCAGCAATGAACCCAGGAGAGCACAAAGATTTGCGGGTATCTTTTGCTCTGTTATGACCTTAAAGGAAAACTTTTAATAAACTATCATCCCCGCCAACTCCCCGCCCACCCCCGCCCAGTGCTTAACTTTATACGTGCAATAAAAATGAGATAGCCAATAAAGACCTACACACGGTTGGTTTAAAGGCTTTATTCAGGCAGGTGTTAAGGTGTTAACTTCCCATCGTTTCTTTTTAATTAACAGATCTGATCCCCACCCCCACCCCTCTAAAATGGCGAGAATTTTTGTGGTCCGCTTAGAATAAACATTACCCTAGCATAACCATTGACAGAGTAAAAAGGAGGCGGATATAACACAATAATGGGTGACAGTGAAGACATAGATACTAGTGTGTTGTTACTATCTGCCATCACTTTAATATAAACCACCCCATACAGATCCGTAGTACATAATTGTAAATAAATCAGCAATAGCTGATCGTTGCCATTGCTCTCTCTCTCTCTCTTGTGGCTCTTTATTTCTTATATGATGCGAATTTTATTGAAGAAAAATATTTTTGATGCCGATTTCAATCAAAGCTGGCTTTCTGCATTGCGAAATTTCAAAAACAGTAACATTAAATCAATTAGGAAAACTGTTTCTAAAAGCAGATATTCATTAATTTTAATGACATTTTCACAGCTCAAAACAGTTCCAGGGTTCCTTGGAGGTTTTATTGAAATAATTTAAGTGCGCCGAGATTTTCATTTTGTTTCAGGAATATTCACGTTTATGTGAACGTCGATTCGCTCGTTCTGATGTTCAGTTCGGTTGACATTGTCAGACCAGTTAATGCTTCGTATTTCTGAAACACTGAGCACTAACTGCTAGAATAGGACCCATTCCAATCTGTGCACGTTGACTTTTGAATTGTCAGTTGTGTGATTAAGTGCACAGTTAAGCGCCATTTATTCTGGGATTGCCTTTGGTTTTGAAAGCTCTGGAAGAGTCATATGGACTCGGATCGTTAATCCCGCTTCTCTCTCCACAGACGCTGCCAGACCTGCTGAGCTTTTCCAGCATTTTCCGTTTTTATCTGCTATTATTAAAGTTCTACTGTCGAGTATTTTTAGAATTAGGCTAACATTTATTTGAAAAATCTGAAATAAATGTTTCGTTTTCTCGAACCTCTATGAGTATCCGGTTCTCCACAGTTTCTGACGATCTATTTAGTGACAGTCATACTTGTGAACAGGCCAGTGACAACGCAAATGAGAGATTAATGAGAAATTGAGGCGAAATGGAAGATGAACTCTAACGAAAAGTAAGTCTACAACTTTAAAGCAGATATGAAGTTTCTCAGTTAAAATTTTGTTTCCCAGAAATTTTGTTTCCGTTGGTAAGTCAACTACAAAATTACCAAAACTTCATGCTAAAGTTGTTACCTTGCTCACTCTGACACGTATCCACCAAACATGGAACTAAACGTACGCAGAGTCAGAAAACAAGGGCGGTTTGCGTTCACTTGGCGCCTTTCAGCCTTCAGGAGTCCCACAGCGCATTAAAGCTGATGAATAACTTTTAAAGTGTGGTCACTGCTATAATGCAGGGACCAGGGCAAATTGCGCACAGCAAGCTCCCATAAGAAGCAGTGTGATGATGACAAGATATTGTTTAAAGCCTGGTTGATTAAAGGATAAATATTGGCCAGGACACCGGGCATAAGCCGCCTGCTCTTCTTCAGAATAGTGCCATGGGATATTTTACACCCAAGTGAGAGCCGACAGGGTTTTGATTTAACACCGTAATCGAAAAATCGCAAATTCCCGGATTTATGTTTTAATATCTAATCTGGTTTAGCCTTATTTGGAGAGGTGGGGATGCATGATTTGTTTAATATTCCCAGAGAAGAAACAGTACTAATTCCGTCCCGTAGAGGACAGAGATACCTTCCTGTCATCAATAAATACTTTCATGTGTAAGGTTATTTGGGAGGTGTTTGTCTAAGCGGCTTGTTATATCTACATCTTGAGAGAGACAGAGAACAGTCCTGCCGGGTATGCGTGTAGTATGAAGCTGTAGAAGTGCTCAACGATCTGTAAATTAGGATCCGTAGCAGCACATGTCAAGGTTATTAAAGCGAGCCACATATCATATCTTTGGGTGCTGGGGAATGCTGCCCTATGCGCTTCATCCAATAAATAGAGGAGTCTACTGAAAAACAAATGGTACAGTGCAGCCTGAAGAATATATGACCTTATGGCCTGGCATGGTTAGAACGAGAGCGTTGCGTGGCGTTTATGATCTGATGACAGACTGAAAGTGCTTGTGCTCTGAATGCAAAGAAAGTGTTAAATTTCAGCATCGGTCGCAAGTTGCATAATATTGAACTATTAGTAGTTAAGACTTGGAAGTCAAAATGCAAAACTCAATTTTTCTAATTCTGTTAAATTACATTTCTTAAATCAAAACATGCAAAGGCAGGAATTGAGACTGAACTTCAGTTTGCTGCATTATTTGTGTGGCCACAGGACTGAGGATATACCCAGGCAAACATTTGGCAGTAGGGATGGAAGTACTAGGCCAAATGTGATATAAAACATAATCTGTACACACTGTCTAGCAAGGTAATTACAGTGAAGCTGGTAATGTAGGATGGTATTGTGGGACTAAGTAGGAATCTATTGAAAGGGGAGGCAGTGCATTGTGGTATTGTCACTGGGTTACTAATGCAGAGACCCAAGGTAATGTTCTGCATGCCCAAGTTTGAATTCAATAAAAAAAATCTGGATGACAATTCTTGATTGCTGTAAAAACCCACCTGTTTCACTAATGCCCTTTAGGGAAGGAAATCTGCCATCCTCACCTGGTCTGGTCTACATGTGACTCCAGACTCATAGCAATGTGGCTGCCACTTAAATGGCCCCTGAAATGACCTAAGGACATAACTGACAGACTAGAAGATGATTGTGGTTGTTGGAGGTCAATCATCTCAATTCCAGGACATCACTGCAGGAGTTCCTCTGGGTAATGTCCTCGGCCCAACCACCTTCAGCTGCTTCATCAATGACCTTCCTTCCATCATAAGGTCAGAAGTGGGGATGTTTGTTGTTGATTGCACACTGTTCAGCACCATTTGCAAATCTTCAGATACTGAAGCAGTCCATGTCCAAATGCAGCAATACCTGGACAATATCCAGGTTTGTGCTGACAAGTGGCAAGTAATATTAATGCCACACAAGTGTCGGGCAATGACCATCTCCAACAAGAGAGGATCTATTCATTGCCCCTTGACATTCAGTGGCATTACCATTGCTGAATCCTCCTTCTTAACATCCTGAGGGTCACCAGTGACCAGAAACTGAACTGGGCTAGCCATATAAATACTGTGGCTACAAGAGCAGGTCAGAGGCTGGGAATCCAGCAGAAAGTAACTCATCTCCTGACTCTCCAAAGCCTGTGCAGCATCTACAAGGCACAAGTCAGGAGTATGATGGACTACCATCCACAAGCCTGAATGAGTGTAGCTCCCACAACACTCAAGAAGCTTGACACCATCTAGGGCAAAGCAGCCCACTTGATTGGCACCCCATCCACAGACATTCAGTCCCTCCATCACCGACGCACAGTGGCAGCAGTGTGTACCATCTACAAGATACACTGCAGGAATTCACCAAGGCTCCTTAGACAGCACCTTCCAAACCCATCACCGTTACCATCTAGAAGGAAAAGGGCAGCAAACACATGGGAACAGCACCACCTGGAAGTTCCCCTCCAAGGTATTCATTATCCTGGCTTGGAAATATGTCGCCATTCCTTCACTATCACTGGGTTAAAATCCTGGAACTCCTTCCCTAACAGCACTGTGGGTGTACCTGCAGTGGTTCAAGAAGGCAGCTCACCACCACCTTCTCAAGGGCAATTAGGGATGGGCAATAGATGCTGGCCTAGCCAGCAATGCCTGCATCCCATAAATGAATATAAAAATAAATGATACTTTAGACTTTTCCATTAGAAAGAAGGAGCTTTGAGTGGAATGACTTTGTGCGTGGTGCATCATGTCCACAAATATGGCTATTGACAATAACAACTTATATTTATACACCACAGTTAATGCAGACAAGCATCTCAAGGTGCTTCACAAAGGCTAATCAGATAAGAATGGGATTTGTTTTCAGAGGGATGCTAAAAAGTGTGAAATAAGTGGGTTGTAAGAAAGCCCTAAAAGAGGGGTTAGGGAGTAGGGAAAATAATTCCTGTGACATTAAATGTGATTTGATGATTACTTTTGTTAAATCATATTTAACACAGAGGGTTAACTTTGGTTACTAATGGCTTAATTAGTTCAAGCTTTTATTAAAAAAATACAACTTAATGCAGTATTTTTGAACTTTCTGCATCACTTCCTGAGCATCAAGCTTAGACATGGCTACTTCTTAGATCATTAACAGCTCTGCGACATTCCAAGCTCCATAGGACAGCAATTTTTTAGAATATTGCTCATGCACAGTTACACCGAAACAGAATCTAGTATTATTGTAATAACTATACTCTATATTAGGAGTAACTTTCTAAAGTATTAATCATAAATTACAATAATAATTAGAAAAAATAAAAACCATTTCTAAGTTTCTGCCTTTGCCAGATCATGAGTTTCTGCCCATTTATTTGAACGGAGGTATAATTACGGTGCGCTGGGAGCCGTGGTGGAAGGCGGAAGAATCACCTGGGAGGCTGCGTGTCGGAGGCCCGAAGCTGGGAACTCTGGGGAGGCAGCGATGCCACATGAAAGGAGGTAACAGATCACTAACAAGAGCATTATGTCAAGTTAACGTACCTTTGAATGCATTTAAAAGCTGCTCTCTGAATTTAACAAATGGTGAATGGGGTTCACAGGTCTTCATATACCCGACCATTAAAAGGTGGTGATTTCCGGGTGAGGTCTCAGGCTCTGGGGAGGAAGGACAGTGATTCTGCAACTGCCTTCCCGCGAAGTGAAAGCTTTCACTGTATTGAGAAAGAAGGCCAGCGAATGTGTGTAGAGGGGGGGGGGGAGGGGTCAGCTCTGAGAGGCTGAGAGGCAGAGCTGTGAAAGGGAGGGGCAGCTTGAGAGGCAACAGCTGGACTCTGCATCCAAGTGAAGCCAGTGAAGGGGCTATCATCTAAAGATGGGACTCATCCAGCAAATCTTCCTCGACCCATGGGCAATGGAGGAGAAGCACAGATGAAGAGTGCAGCAGACCCTGAGGCACCATTACAAGGCAGCAAAAGCAGCAAGAGGTGCTGCCTGTGGTTGGGCAGGCCGCACCATGACACCATTGGGAAAGGCAGCAGGAAAGAGGCTGAAGATGGCTCCTACAAAGTTCCAGAGTGTTCAGAAGTAACAAGAATTATGTACAGTTGTCAGGGCACTTGAGCCACAGAAAACTTTACAAGGGAGTCTGTCATTGACATTTGTGTGATGTTGCAGGATGACTTGCAACCGATGGGACTGGGTGGACATCTGATGCCAGTGGCATTGAAAATCACCACAGCATTGAATTTCTACACCTCCAGCTCTTTCCAAGGATCCACTGGGGACATGCAGGAAATCCCATGCAGCTTCACACCACTGCATTAGGGAAGTAACCAACACACTGCTTAAGAGTGCTGGGGTGTTCATGTAGTTCCAAACTGAGCCTGCTAGCCAGACTGAGAGGTTTGTTGGCTTTGGGGCCTTTACAGGCTTCCCACTTGTGCAGCGTGCAATAGGTTGCACACATGTGGCCATCAAGTCTCCATCTAAAGAGTCTGCAGCCTTCATCAACACGAAGGATTTCTATTCCATAAATGTTCAGATAGCATATGACCACTGGAAGTGTATCCTGTAGGTGTATGTCTGTTTCCCAGGGGGTGGTCATAGTGCATATGTGCTCTGGCACTCCCAGCTGCCACAGTTACTTGAGCCCTTTTCATGCCTTCATAAATGGGTCCTCGGTGACAGGGGACACTCTCACAAGACATGGCTACTGACACCAGTGGGGAACTCGCATTGAAGCTGAGGAATGACGCACTGCCTGCTATGGATTTATCTGGGCCATAGTCAAACAGATAATAGGCCTAAAAACAAAAAACTACTGCGGATGTTGGAAATCCAAAACAAAACAAAACAAAAACAGAATTACCTGGAAAAACTCAGCAGGTCTGGCAGCATCGGCGGAGAAGAAAAGAGTTGACGTTTCGAGTCCTCATGACCTTTCAGGGTCATAATAGGCCTGCTCAAGATCAGATTCCATTGTCAGGAATGTTCAGGAGGAGCCTGGCAAAATGACCCAGCAAGGGTTTCCAGAATCATAATCATCTGCTGTGCTCTTCAGAATCTTGTGCAGCAGAGGGGTGAGGACTTGGAGCCTGAGGATGTAAAGGAGACTGAGGAGGCAGGACAGCAACGTCAGCCGTCTACACCAGAAGTCAGAACCTTGGAGATACGCACTAGGGAGCCCGTGGCTCCCTTATTCACAGCCACTTCCAGCAAGCAGCAGGTCCCTGAACTTGCTGCCGCACACCACCAGCAAGTCAGGTCTTTCCCACATCTAATTAGACATATTACTTACCACTGTCCAATGACCAACTTCTCCAAGCCAAGTGGCATCAGTGGTGGCACAGAAAGGAGCTGTATCACTGGGAAAGTCTCCATGGGAAATTTAGTGGGTCCAGAGTCCTAGCAGAAAGGATGACTATGACTGTGGATAGGATTTCAAACCGGTAAGATGGGGGAAGGAAGCTGGTGGAAATAGTGTCAGATTAAAGGTGAAGGAAATAAGAGTGGAGACAAAAAGTCAGATCAAGGAAAGAAATGAGTGACATAAATGATTAGAGAACACAAGCAGTTATAAAATATAAGTATAAAATGATGGTTAAAAATGAAGTGAGATGAATAGTTAATATAAATGAATCAAATCACCTGTACAGCATTGTGCACTGTGTCGGAATTAAATGGGGGGACTGGAAGCATTAATTTGTAGTCAAGGTCCAGATGTAGCGGGGATAACTGAAACATAGCTATATAAAGAAAAGTACTGCAGATAAATATTTCTGGGTGCAACATATTTCGAAAGATAGAGAAGGAAATGTATGGTTGGGGGTGTGGATACCTGCACTGATTAGGCATAACATATTGGCAGTCAGAAAAAGGGACATAACCAACCTTGTTATGGAATCCAAATGGATAGAGATAACTGATCACACCAACAGGGATTTCGGCAGACCTCATAGTGTGAGGGAAGTGGAGGAAGAAATGCATGAACACATTTTTAAAATAAGTGAAATATAGGGTAATATAAATGGGAGAATTTAAATGTCCCCAAATGAACTGGCAAGAAGAGAGAGGGAAAAGGGAAAAGGAAATGACATTTTTATAGAGTGTACAGGACTTCTTGCTTACCCAGTATACAAGAATCCCAACTGCTAGATCGAATAATAGGAAATTAGACAGACAAGATAAGAGAAGTAAAGGTAGGGGAACATCTAGGCAATAGGATCACAACATAATAACATTTGAAATATTGATTTAAAAAGACAAAAATAAAGAGCAAAGTAATAGATTGGAAAGAAGTTAATTTTGAAGGAATAGGAATGGAACTAATGATAGTGACCTGGGGGGGAAAAAATAACAAACAACAAGATAGAACAGCAATGGGAAATATCTAAAAAGTGGTCAACAGAGTTTAGGAGAAATATATTCAGTTTAAAATTAAAAACAAACTAGCCAATAATGAAAGCAAAATACTGCGGATGCTGGAAATCTAGAACAAAAACAAAAATACCTGGAAAAAGTCAGCAGGTCTGACAGCATCAGGATGAAGGGTCATATGGACTCGAAATGTCAACTGTATCCCTCTCCGCAGATGCTGTCAGACCTGCTGAGTTTTTCCAGCTATTTTTGTTTTTGTTCTAGCTAATAATGAAACACCATGGATGATCAAAGAGATAAGGGCAAAACTAAAACTAAAGAAAAAGGCATGCAGCAAGTACTCAGAGAATAAAGAATTGGATGAAGAAGGGAATACAAAAAGCTTCAGAAATAAGTTAAAAAAAGAAAGCAAGGAGGAACCACAAAATTAAGCTACCAAAGAATGTAACAAGAAATATTAAAGTATTCTCCAAATTCATAAATAATCAAAGGAAAATCAGGAGAGGAATAGGATCCCTGTCAATATCCTGAGGGTTACTATTGACCAGAAGCTGACTGGACCAGCCATATAAATACGGTGACTACAAGAGCAGGTCAGAGGCTAGGAATCCTGTGGTGAGTAACTCACCTCCTGACTTCCCAAAGCCTGCCCACCATCTACAAGGCCCGAGTCAGGAGTGTGATGGAATACTCTCCACTTGCCTGGATGAGTGCAGCTCCAACAACACTCAAGAAGCTCGACACCATCCAGGACACAGCAGCCTGCTTGATCGGCACCCCATCCACCAGCTTAAATATTCACTCCCTCCACCACTGATGCACAATGGCAGCACCTTCCAAACCCATGATATCTACAACCTTGAAAGGCAATAGGGCAGTAGACACATACGTCAGAAATTTTCGCTCGGGATGTAGGCATGCGCCCAACATGTTCAAGCATGAAATGATGCGGTGATGATGTCAGGTGAGCGTCCCGACATCATTGCGCACTTGTGCGATATTTCGGTTGATGGGTGCGCATGGGTGTTAGCAGTGCCCCCGCAGACAATTAAGTGGCCTATTAAGGCCCTTATAAACTAATTGATTGGAATTTTTGCTGCCCATCCAACCATTAGGTTGCCGGGCGGGTGAAAAGGCCAAGTGGCCTTTGCATTTTTGGCGAAACCTCATCCACGGCCTGGATGAGGTTTCGACCAATATATATTTTTACACTCATATTTAACATGTCCCTGCTCATGTGACAGAGTCATACGAGGGAACGTGTTTTCATTATTTAAAAAATCTTTATTTTTATTGATAAAAGTCTTCTGCTCCCTGAGGCAGCTCTGTGCCTCAGGGAGTTTTTATTGTGCGCACCCCCGCGCATGCGTGAACTTGCGTATTCGCGCTCCTCCCGCCTTCACCCCGGCAACACTGAGGCTCCCAGCGCATGTTTCACACTGGCTGGCTGTTAATTGGTCAGCCAGCGTGAAATTGCGGTCGGGGCCCGATTGCAGGCAGCGGTTGGTCGCCCGGCTGCTCCCGGGCCCACCCATCGCGCCTGCCCGATGAGGGCAAAATTCTGCCTATAGGAACACAAACACCTGCAAGTTCCAAGCCACAGACCATCCTGACTTGGAAATATATCACCTTTCCTTCACTGTCACTGGGGCAAAATCCTGGAACTCCCTCCCTAACAGCACTGTGGGTGTACCTGCACCACATGGACTGCAGCAGTTCAAGATGGCAGCTCACCACCACCACCTTCTCTGAGGTAATTCGGGATGGGCAATAAATGCTGGCCTAGCCAGCGACATCCGCATCCTGTGAAAGATTAAAAAAAAGGAACACCAAGGGATGCACAGTTAATGAGAGCAAAAACACAGGAAATAAAATAAATATGTTGCCTGTGTATTTACCAGAAAGGCTAACATGTTGAACATGGCATCAGAAGAAGAGGTCAAAAAAGATATCAAGACATTGTTATGATCCTGGGCCAGATCCCCAGTTGTTTGATTAGATAACAATAGCTTTTTGTTTAAACTAGACAAAGTTTGAGATTTAAGACATTTTCTGAGAGAATAAAGCCACAAGACTCCACAGGTTTTGAGCAAACAAAAATAAAGATAAAACAACTCACAATACCTATCTTATGCTCTAACATTCAGGGTTAATATGAGATACATGTGACTTAATTGGCAAAGTGTGGTTGAACACACCACACTACAGAAGCAATAGCAGATGCAACCAAGATAGATTCCATGGATTTCTCAACAAACCCAGACATTAGAAAAAACTGTGAGCCAGCTAACCTCGTTGAAACTCCATCTCTCTCATGAGAGATTCTAGTCTTCATCTTCGAATCCTCTCCAAAATTCGCTCCAACTCAGATGGCCTCATGATGCCTCACCTCCTGGGGTTTCAAACTCATCTCCCGAGATTATGTTCCCCTGGATTTCCAAGTCTGTACTCCAGCACCAACTCACAAGCACAACTTCAGCTCTTCAGCCGCACTGCGCAGAACACTACTGCTCCAAAAGGTTACATTCACCCCAATGGCCCACAGCACGGAGTCATCAACCTCCTGCTGCCTCCTTCGATTGTCAGGGCTGTTCATGAGTCCTGTTTGATTTCCACGGCTTTTTCCAAACCCTCTTTGATTGCCATGGTTTCTCCTGAGCCCTCTCCAGTTAAAGCCTGCCACTTCAATCCTTTTTCTGCTTCAAGCCTCATTCTCTGCCTCCCTTTTTAACTGGAACCTCTCCCTGACCCCTCTCCCTTTGGGATCTCTCCTGTCCTCGTCTGGGACTTTTCTTGAACATGGTGCCCTGCTCCTGGTCACATGATCAGGATTTTCACGCTATTTTCTTTTTGCATAGGCACACGGGCCTGTGCCCTCAGTTAAAAGGACTTCAAATGGTGCAGTGCACACGTGCAGCCCACTTCTGGTCTGTGCATGCACAGAGGCTCCCAAGGTATGCTGGGAGTTGTCGGTAAGTCTGGGTCTCAGAACAATATTTAGAACAAAGAACAAAGAAAAGTACAGCACAGGAACAGGCCCTTCGGCCCTCCAAGCCTGCGCCGATCATATTGCCTGTCAAACTAAAACATTTTGCACTTCCGGGGTCCTTATCCCTCTATTCCCATCCTGTTCATGTATTTGTCAAGCTGCCTCTTAAACACCACTATCGTACCTGCTTCCACCACCTCCTCTGGCAGCAAATTCCAGACACTCACTACCCTCTGCGTAAAAAACTTGCCCCGCACATCTCCTCTAAAGTTTCCTCCTCTCACCTTAAATCTATGTCCCCTAGTAATTGACTCTTCCACCCTGGGAAAAAGCTTCTGACTATCTACTCTGTCCATGCCACTCATAATTTTGTAAACTTCAATCAAGCTGCCCCTCAATCTCCGTTACTCTAATGAGAACAATCTGAGTTTCTCCAACCTCTCCTCATGGCTAATAACCTCCAGACCAGGCAGCATCCTGGTAAACCTCCTCTGCACCCTCTCCAATGCCTCCATATCCTTCTGGTAATGTGGCGACATTATTTAAGATATTAAGATAAACTAGTTAAGCTTAGAGATGATAAAACCCCTAGCCCAGATGGATTACAACCATGCATATTAAAAAAAAAGCTTGGGAAGAGATATAGAGGCAATAATACATATGTATAAAAAGTAATTAGAAAATGATACAGTGCCAGAGGATTGGAAGATGCCTCATGTTATCCCTATATTCCACAAGGGACAGAGAACAAGTCCAGGTCACTATAGATCATTGGTTTAATGTCAGTGATAGGAAAGATAATGAGATCTATAAGCCAAAATATGATAAACACCGAGAAACTGAAAATATAATAAAGAATAGTCAACATGGATTTCAAAAGGGAAGCTGAAGCTTGGCCAACCTCATGGAATTCTTTGAAGAAGCAACAGAAAGGCTAGAAAAGGGTAATGTAGTGGACTTGAATTTTCAAAAGGCCTTTGTCAAGGTATCACATAATAGACTCATTACCAAGGTCAGAGGATGTGGAGTCAAGGGACAAGTAGCAGAATAGATGACAAATTGGTTATAAAGCAGAAAACAAAGAGTAGGAGTTATTACACAGACTGGCAGAATGTGTGAAGTGGTGCTCCACAGGGATCAGTGTTGGTACTACTGCTATTCACCATTTACAAAAGTGATTTGGACTCTGGAATTGAAAATACAGTTTCAAAATTTGCAGATGACACCAAATTGGAGGTGTACAGTCAATATGTGGAAGATTACAATGTTAATAAAATTGCAGAATTGGCATGTAAATGGAAAATTAATTTCAATATGAATGCATGTGAGGCTTTTGGTAAGAGGAATAATGAAGCTGCATACACCTTGGAAAATAAGAGTCGAAATGGGTTAGAAGGGAAAAGCATTCCAGGGATAAACAAACATAAGTCATTAAAAGTAGTACCACAAAATTAACAAGACCATAAACAATGCAAACAAAATACTGGTGTTTAAAGTGCTTGGTAATAGAATTGAGAAGTAGGGAAGCCTGTTAAACTTGTATGGAGCAATAGCTAGACCACTCTTGCTGTGCACAGTTCTGGTCTCCATATTATAAACAAAGATACAGATGCACTAGAGAAGGTGCAAAAAAGATTTACAAGAGTGATACCAGAGCTGAGAGACTGTAATTATCAGGAGAGACTAAAAAGCCTGGGATTCATTTCTCTGGGAAAGGGGAGACTGAAGGTAACCTTATAGAGGTTTTTAAGATGGGTTTTATAGAGTGGGCCGAGAAGACCATTCTACTTGTGGAGGAATTCAAACCCAGGGGGTGGATTTTTCCATTCTGGAGACTAAGTGCGGTAGCGGGCGGGGAAGCCAGTGGGATTCCCAGTAGGCGGTGGGTCAGATTAATCCACATGATCTTCCACTTTTCAACTCATGAATTATGCATCAGTGAGGAGCTTGTCGAATCTTGTGGCGGGTGGGCAGGGATTCGTCTGCCCTGCTGTTGCCTCATGTAGTCGAAGGTCCTGGTGCCATATTTAAACAGCGCCAACGCAGACATTCACTCACTGTAGGCCAAACGTGTTGTTTCGTTCCGGTTCTCAATGGCACCTAAAAGAACCAAACCCTCCGCTCCATGGTTCATGAGGCCTCCCTGCAGATTCTCCTCCAGGCCGCCTGGGAAAGGTAGGAGGTCCTCTTTCCTCAGGATGGGACCTGGAAGTCCTGCTACCTGACCACTTCGGCCTGGGAGGTGGTTTCCAGGGAGACCAGCACCTGTGGCCAACAAAAATGGACTGCCCTGCAGTGCAGGAAAAGGATGAATGATCTGATGTGCTCTGCCAGGGTAAGTGAAACTTCTACTCATTCCAAACCCACACTCTCATGAGGGCATCAGACAGCCTAAGGGTTAGAATCCACAGGGATGTCACACACGACCAGCAGATGAGGCATCGGTACTGAATGTCTGCCAGCCACTTTAAGCTCACTATCTCACTTAAGTTCTTGCACAAATGGTGTCTTAATCATTTACTGGGGAGGGCTTAGCAGACACAACAGGCATACATACTTCTGAACTGCTCTTTCATCCACAGTGCTGACAGGCAATCCATCTGTCTTCTTGCAGGACAAGGTCGCCTACAATAAAAGGGAGAGAGCCAAGACTGGAGGGAGTTCCCAGAGTTGAGGACACCCCCCACCCATGAGGAACAGGTGGCTGAGCTCGCTGGAGAGGATAGAGATTGTTCCTCCATGGAAGTTGAGATCAGCCTCCCCCAACAAGTCAGTGAGGGTCCATCCGGTATACATTAGCCACATGTGGACAATGACTGTGAGCAATCTATAATGTTGATGCCTGATCTAGTCAATCACTAATTTTCTATTCTCTCTATTCCAGCTGCCAGCAATAAAAGGTAAAGGCTGTCCTCAAGCAAGCACCTCAGCCCCAGTCTCCAGATCAGCTCAGATGAGGATGCTGAACATCCATCTGATGAAGATCCATCACTTCATTCACCTGCACTCTCCCACCAGTGTAGATACACAGCCTCAGTGGGTCCTAGTGCTAGAATAGGCTCGGGTCCACAAACTGGTGATCGCCTCACTGACACGGGTCAACAAACTGCTGATCACCTCACCGACACGGGTCAACAAACTGGTGATCACCTCACCGACACGGGTCAACAAACTGGTGATCACCTCACCGACACGGGTCAACAAACTGGTGATCACCTCATCGACACGGGTCAACAAACTGGTGATCACCTCACCGACACGGGTCAACAAACTGGTGATCACCTCATCGACACGGGTCAACAAACTGGTGATCACCTCACCGACACGGGTCCACAAACTGGTAATCACCTCACCAACATGGGTCCACAGCAGGTTGAGGCAGTGACAGCTGAGGTCTGACACTCGGTGGACTGCTGGTGACCAAGCTCTTGCTGAGCCCGAGTCCGATGATGAGCCTCTGAAATCAGCCCCGAGAGAATTGTTGACGATGCCAAGACAGTAAGGGGAACATCAGGCAGAGTCGTCAGAGGCTGTCAGCAGATTGGAATGAAGGATGGAGGAGTCCTTCCACAACAAAAACAGAAAATGCTTGAAAAACTCAGCAGGTCTAACAGCATCTGTGGCGAGAAAGACAGAGTCAATGTTTTGAGTCAGTATGACTCTTCTTCGGAGCAGAGTCCTTCCACGTTCTGACTGTTGTCATGGCTCCAGCATGCAAACGCATCAAAGTTTCCATGGGAAGGGTTGCAGCTGCCTTGGAGATCGAGGTCCAGCAGTTTCTGCTGGATTTGTGCTTGGACCTGCGCATCATCACTCTAGCCATGGCTGTGTTCCAGCCGTAGCTAGGTGAAAAGCGCATGGGGCACCATGGTGCCCCTTCTCCTCAAGGAGTCAGGGAGGGGTCCTTGAGCACCCTAAGGAAGGAGGAGCACCAGTCGACACCCTGGGGGATTCACCCAGGACACTCCAAGGGTGTCCTGCCACTCCAAATCCCCTCTGCCAGTGGCCACATTAACTCCAGCAGGTCAGGCCAAGGAGGGTGCACATGCCCCAGAGCAGGAGAGACCCTTAGCAGGCTGGGGCTCCCCAGGCCATGGGCCACCAGAGGACACCTGCCAAAGTCATCTCAGGCAACAGGGCATAGCAGTCAGTAGGCTGCCTCCATCTCAGCTGTGGATGTCAGCGCAGAACCTAGACGTAGTGGTCGGGTTAGAAAAATTGAGAAGCTTTGAATGCATAATGGTTGTATGGGTTTTCATTCACTGTATATACTCTTCATTATTGTCAATATAGTTTGCATTTATCCTTCTTCAAGTCTCAGGTATTCAATAGCTAATCGATGTGTTGCAAGGTCCTGCATTCATTCAAGGGTCCAAAATGTCCCCCCACTAATTAGCTCCCATGTGAATCCTCAGTTCCATTAACTCTCACCCACTCTCATCACAGTGATCAGTCTTCATTTCCACATTTGCAACATTAACAAAGGCATTTCATATGTGAAAGTGATGGATGGACAACACACCTGTGATCCTTGCATCACAGGCAGACATTATTTGGCCTCAGGAGAATCAGCCATCAGGGCTACTGATTATCCTGATGCTGTCGTGCTGAAGTCTCTAGTTTGTGGATGTAACAAGTATTTGTTGTGACCAATGTTAGAATCTTTTCTCCCAAGTGTACTTTGCAATGGTGTCCATTTTATGACAGTGAGTTTTTGGGAAAAGTAGTATGTATTGTCGAGCACCTCTTTCATGCCTCCCTGAAATATGTTTTTGTCTCCATGTTTAAGGCTGAATGTTATTCATTTCTTTGTTCCCACTCTTCCCAGGCATGATGTTGAAAGATGGTAATAGGTTCCACCTGGTGACATTAGAAATGTCTGCAAGAAGGGGATGGGTGTGTGATGTTAGAGGTGTGAGCTCATCCTGGCGAAACTGTCTACTTACCTGTGAGAATCTTACTTTGCTCCTGACTTTATGAAATCCTTCTGTAAAGGCACAGTATGCAACTCAATATGGAATTCATTGCACGACTGTGTACTCATTGACTTAGGTTAGGTAGAAAGGATTGGACTTTATGAGATGGACAATGTTCAGGAGTGTAATGCTATGGAAGTGATGCTTTGGTACACCTCCTGAGTGCTCAGCAGGATCTGTGATGGGAAGAAGTTGTCATTGACTGCTGTGTCAATACTGACTGGGTCACATCTCTCTCAAAAGCCAAGGCAATGCAGGATGTAGACTTGGCAGGCTTCCAACAACTGCAGGGTCCTGAGTGTAAATAATTAAAAGATGGTCCTGCTGAGCCACTTTCTGTGAGGCCAATGCGAACATAAGTTGCAGCTTTGGGTGCATGCCATAGAGTAACAGGTCACTGCGTCCTGATCTCCGAGGGCATATTGGGGCTCGGGAGCAAGATGAGGTCTCTGCATTATTCACCCATGAAAGCTGGCTTTGGAGAGATGGTGCTGTCCAGATGCTGCTCTCTCTTGAGACGGTCAAGTGCTAACCATTGATGAATGCTTTATCCTGTTAGTGCTGCCTTGCTAAGCTGCTGTCAGACTGGCATGAGTGCATCCATGTGTTTCAGCCACTTGAAGGCTGCCATGCCCACTGATTTGTTGACGCCATGGATGAAAGGACTGCACTATATATCGTTGCTTAAAGAGAAGTGCTAGTGGAGTGTTAATCACATTGAAGGTGTAGTTGCCTCCCCAGCATCGCAGCTTGAAGAGAACATCAATTGTGAAAACTTTCCTTCACCTTATTCCTCTTGAAACTTTGTAGCTGTGAGGTTGTCACGGACATGTCTGCTGCGTCATGCCCGTGCAATGGCATCCTCATGTAGCTCGTCTGAATCCTTGCCCTTTTTAGATTCATCCCCTTCCAAGTCCTCCTCGTCTGAGGAGATGCCTCACTCCTCAATGTCTGCCTCTGGATATGCAGGGCACAGCAAACCACGATGATGCGGGACACTCTCTGTGGTGAGTCCTGGAGACACCCACCTGACCAGTCATAACATCGGAAATGCATCTTTAAGAGGCCAATAGTTTGCTCTATTAAGGACCTTGTGGTGGAATGTGCAGCATTGTATCTCTCCTCAGGTGCTCTCTGTGGCCAATGAAAGGGTATCATTAGCCATGTCTTCTGGGGGTGCCCCTTATCACCGTGGAGGCAACCTCTATGCGCCGAGGTCCCCCAAATATCTCTGGCACCTGCAAGTGACTCAAAATGAAGAGTCATATGAGCTCCCTGGGTACTGATGAGTGACTGTTTTAAACATGCTATCAGCTACGTCCACCAAGGTGGAGCTTAGAGTTTGCACGGCTACCATATGAGCTTCCATCAAAGCTACAAAGGAAGATGATAGTGATACCTATTGTGAGGGCCCAGCTACAGTGTCTCTGGAGGTGCTCACACTATCCAAGTAGACTTCAGCGTTCTGGTGCCATGCAAGATAAGACCATACCAGGCTGGAAGTGGATTCGTCCTTACTCTTGAGTAAGGTGCTTCCAATATCTGGTATAACTTCTTGTGTGAGGTAAGCAGTTTCCTTTTCACGGTTGAGTATTGCCAGCAGTGGCTCTTAGGTAAATTCTTAAAGTGGGTACAATGGGAGAGGGATGATCATGGAGGGGGTTGAGGTCACAATCAGTGAGTGTTGGGAGTCAAGATCATGATTGGAAATTGTGAACGGTGACTGGCAGTGGGCTGCAGTGTGAATGTGGGGTCGAGAGGAGTGCTTGTTGCTCTTGTGAGGTTATTGAACCTTCATACATTATGCTGATGACACTAAGGACAGAATTTTCCGAACCCACTGGCGTTGAGCATGTTCAGCAGCTTGAGCGGACAATATGGTGAGAAAGCTAAAAATTGGTTTCACAACATTGTGAAACCAGTTTGCAATTGTTCTCTCTGCTCGTCAATGGCGAGCTGTGTTTCCCGCCATCGGACATCTGCATATCATTATAAAGCCCGGCCGCTGGACTCATCCCCTCATGCTGGATCGTCCACCCACATTGATGTACAACAGCATACATAAGGCATGCACTTGGTGGGCTGCACTTTGAGGAGAACTCAAGGTAAATGAACAGTAACATTGTGTAGTGCTCGAGAGGGTTGCCTGTTGGACTTCAAGGCTGAGGTGAGTTGGGGGTGGGGCAAGGGCTGCAATGTGGCTGAGGTGACTTGGGGTTGGGGGCAAGTGTTGCCCTGAGGTTGAGGTGACTTGACTGGGGGGCAGTGGCAATGCCTCTCCTGTGGCTGATGGTAGTGCACAAGCATGTACGGGGTGGTGGGGAGGGAAGCGGCCACACATTAGGGAAACCTTGTATAAAGTGACCATTTCTCCACAGCTGAGACAGTTCAGATGCAGCCACATTGACACGCATGGAGTCAGGCCTCTAGCTTATCTGCCCACCCAAGCAATGCAGAGGTACGAAAGTGCGACCAAGTGCTCCAGAGCATTTCACCCCTCGGGCACAGAGTGCAAACTAAAGAGCATTTTAGTGGACTCAGAACAGTTGGACAACTGGGCAAGCTGTACAATATCCGTGCTAAAGCTGGCCATGCAGCAGCCACTGGTGGAGGTGCTCACAGCTCCTTGCAATGTCATCATCCTGGTCTGGATCAGTCTCCCCCATGGTTCAAGCTAACAGTGCAGCCTTGCAGTGTGAGTTAGGAGAATGCCTGAGCCTGAGCTGAGAGCACAGCATGCAATCCAGTGGGCAAAGCTGCCACCAATCGGTCAGGTGGAGTGGGGCAGAGGAGGGTGGGGTTTCGGGCAGCCATGTAGCGCACTAAACCCTGGCCAACCAAGTGGTGGCCAGCACTCTCCGGGATGTGCTAAGGGACCTTCAGACTTAACCAAGAGAGGCTCTTAGAACACCCAAGCTAACCCACGCATCTCTCACTTTCATCTTGCAGGAGGAGTACATCAGGAGCATGGAGCCTGGTAAAGTAGCTGTATGCTCTGTGGTGTACAGAGAGTGGAGACGAAGGAGAAGAGAGCGACAGAGGCATCTGGCTGCACAGAGGGAGGAGCAGCACCATCAGGAAGAAGGGGTGGATGGGGCTCCTGCTCACACCGTTGAAGAGCCACAGCGAGCTGTCGGTGGTCGGCGCCTAGCTAGACCCAGGGTCTATAGACACTGCCTTTCATTCCCGCAGAAGAGCGACAACCAGTGTCACCGAAGACTGCACATGTCTAGGGAACTGGTCGGTCACACCTGCCAGCTGCTGTAGGATTTAGTGCCATGGGGATGTGAGGGGCATCCACTGTGGCTGTGAAAGTGATCGCAGCACCCAATTTCTATGCCAGCGGCTCCTTTCAGGGCTCCACAGGTGACCTCTGTGGGATATCACAAGCCTCCGTGCACAAATGCATCCATGAGGTTATGGATGCCATCTTCACAAAGGCACACAACTTTGTGAATTTCGCTCGGGGCCATGAAATCCAGGATGCAAGAGCGATTGGATTTGCCCAGATCTCGGGTTTCCCACAGGTGCAGGGTGCCATCGACTGCACTCATGTGGCGCTCAGATCTCCGTCACAACAAGTGGTCAACTATATCAACCTCAAGGGCTCCCTTTCGCTGAATGTTCAGCTGGTGTGCAACCACCACAAACGCATCCTGCAGGTCTGTGCACAGTTTCCAGGGAGTGTCCACAACTCCTACATTCTCAGTCAGTCACAGATCCCTGACATCTTCCAGGGTCGACAGAGGCTGCAGGGATGGCTCCTCAGGGACAAGGGCTACCCACAGAGGACATGGCTGATGACACCCATGTGGTAGCCTCAGGCCGCAGCAGAGTGAAGATATAACGAGGCTCAGGCTGCAACTCGCACCTTGGTGGGGCAAACCATCGGGATGCTGGAGATGAGGTTCCGGTTCCTGGACTGGTCTGGTGGAGCCCAGTAATATAGTCCGCAGAGGGTGTCATGCATCATCATCGTCTACTATGCCCTTTACAATCTGGCGCTGCAACAGGAGGGGAGTTTGCTGAGGAGGAGATGAAGGAGCTGGAGGTCTCATCCGATGAGGAAGACATTGACGGGGATGGGGTGAAGAGGCCCTTGAAGGTAAGGATGCCAACTATGAGGACCTCGCACTGGCCATACGAGGCAGGCATGCTTGGGAGGCCCTCATAGCTGCTAAATTTGTGGAGGATGAAGACAACATGCAGTGAGGGGACACTATAGATCCTCACATTGCATCTGAGAATGTTTGATTCCAGCCAGGCTGATGGCAGCACACATAACCTCTGTGATAAGGCTTCTGTCATGGAGACACAGCGGAGGCCCTAATAGTCACTCGATTCCAGGAGGATGATGACGACATGCAGTGAGGACACTCGATGGATCTTCACTTAGCAACTGTGATTGTCTGACTCTTGTCTGGCCGGGGGCAGCTTGCTTGTGCTCTGTGATCAGGGACATGTCATGGAGATCCAGCCATGAAACTTTAAATGAACCTGATCCTTTGTCAGCCTTCAGCACCTGACCCCTTCAGGAGCACAGGGTCACTGGTCACAGATGCTGACGAGATGGGGGACAGCCCCACCTTAAAGGTGCTGAGAGCACACAGAGAATATGAGAGAACTCTGTGGTGCCTGCCCAAAACATTCTGGTAACAATGACCAGCACCGTCAAGGTGCAGGCATCAGTAATATGTCCAGGGAGCGTGTGGCCGGACCACCACTTTGCTCTGAAGGCTGCACAGAGCACAGGGAAGAGGCCCTGGGCTGAGGCACCTGCCTTTATCTTATGCAGAAATGTTTCACATCTGAGTGACACAAACACTTCTCATCAGAACAAGGAGCCATAGACAGGGAGACATTCTAGGGAGTTTATTTACAATAGTGAACATTATGTACAAATGATTAACTTCCATGCCCAGGCTGTGCAACTACATCTTCTTAACCTTCCTAACCCTGCCGCTACGTCTTGTTGCTCCTCCGACATCCACAGCGGAGGTGGAGGTAGCTTGCTGACTGTGACACCCTGTCTGTGATGACTCTGGCAGGTGTCCTCTGGAGGACCGAGACCTGGAGGGCCCCGGCCTGCTTTCGGGGTCCAGCTGTGTGGCAGTGGCACCCTCCTCAGCCTGTGGAGTTGGAGCTGCTGAGGTCACAGGAAGAGGGGATTCGGATGGGCTGGACACTCCTGGAGTCATCTGGTGGATGGCTCCGGGTTGTGCACCTGCTGATCCTCCTCCCTATGGGTGCCCGAGAACCCCTGGTTGACTCCTTGAGGAGAAGGGGTAGCTGGAGTGAGATCGAAATGCTCCGCACCCCTCTTGCATTGGCACTGTTGGAGGCCAAATATGGCATCAGTGATGAAGTTCAGCAGCAGTGCAGGAGCGACATCCTGGACTAAGGTCTCCATGGTGGCCACCATCCTACCAGTGTTGACCCCGCTGCGTTGGCATGCCATGCTACCACCTCAGACTGAAGGCGGGCGGACTCCTCCATCGTGCCTTGCAATCGGAGGAGTGCAGTGGACATCCCTTCCTGATGTTCCCGAGCTTGCCTTTGCAGCTCCAGCAACTGTGACATGACCGAGTCCAGAGGCTCGTCATCTGACTCGGAGTCAGCAGATTTCTGGCCTCCAGCAGTCCTCCGAGTGCCGGAGATTTGGGAAGCCCCTGACACTGCCTACTATGGATCAGAAAGTGTGATGTGCTCACCAGATTGTGATCCTGAGGCTGCTCTAAAGCTAGGTCCCACAGAGATGTGTGTCTGCGCTGGTGGAGGGTGTAGGTGAGCGCTGTGACAGGTCTTCACAGAAGGTGCCTTCAAATTTCTCTTCAAAGGTTTCTTTGGGGCTTGAGTCAACAACCTGGGTCATGGACCCCTTCGATTGTATCCCAGACGTGCCTACAAAAGCAAGGAGACACAATTAATGCATGGCAGTGGCCTATGAAACAGGACACATCACTCACAGCATGGTTGTCTGATGGATGTTGCACTGCTGGATCCTCACTTGTAGAGCACCGCCGACCTCACCATCAGCACCGGGTTGGTCCAGATCCTCACTGGCCAGCTGGATGGCTCTGTTTTCAAAGTAGGTGAGGACCTTGATTTCAGTCATCCCTCCACCAGTCTGCGACCTCTTGCCTCTTGTTGTGAGCCATCTTGTCCTGCATGAATAGAGATGGAGAGACTGTGAGTAGGACGCCTGCCAGGCCAGATGATAAGTATGCCTGGCATGTGTGGGTGGTGAGTGCTGCCATGGATGGGATGAGGACAATGTGTGTGACAGAGTGAATGGTGATGTCCCTTGAACTGGCAGTGAGTGAGGTCCCTGTGGATGTGTGATGGGTTTATGAGTGTGTGAGTTGAGGATGATGAGACAGCGACTTACCCTGGTGGAACGGAGGAGATCCTTCATTCTTTTTCTGCACTGGGTGGCTGTCCTCTTTTGCAGGCCATTGGCGCTGACCACCCCTGCCACTGCCTCCTAAGCCGGATTGGTGATGTTGCTGTCTATACTGCGGCCAGATTGGGAGTAGAGGCCAGCATGGCGGGCATCCACTGCATCCAAAAGGCGCTGGAGGGGTGTGTCATTAAACCTGGGGACTGCAGCCTTCTTGCTTTTTGGGGCCATATCTTCCATGCAGCAGTCGTGGGCTGGAAGCACTGAGGGGTGTGCGTGTGGATGCACTTTAAATATGGCGCCTGGTGTGATGAAGCGGTGATGTGATTGCGTGGTGGGCAAATGAGACTCTGCCCACCATTGAAATGGCATGCTTCCCAGGAATGCATAATTAATGCAGCGGGTTTGGGATGATATGGCGTGAGAAGCCGTTTTTGAGGCCGACAGGTAGCAAGTTGTTTTTCCCGCCCACTACCGCACTTAGTGCAAACCTGGAATGATTCCACACTAAGCTCCTCAGCCACCTCTGTCCAGACCAGTTAGATAGTTGTCCTTGGGATGCTCTTATGGGTGCTAGGAAATGGTACCTCCCTGCCTCGCCCTGACCTCCTGCAACTCATTACTGTGGCAAGAATTCTGTCCACACTGTTCCAATGAAATGTGAATGTTTTTTAAGAGGTGCATACCCCCTTTAAATAGACCCCTTGTGTGAAGATAATTGGTGGGTTCCACCATTTCCCAACTTGGTTGGATGGGCAGTTTGCCTGCCATATTCAAATGAGGCCTATGAGTAAAATTTGCTCAGCCCTCACGCTGAGGACATCCTGTGACTTTGCCTCTCAGTCTGCTTTCTGTCTTCCTGATTCCCTCCTGAGTTACATTCAGGGCTCTGGCTCTGGTATAGTTTCACAAGCCTGCTGAATCTGGCCCACAGTGATGCAATACTATATTTTCAGTTTGATCTTTGCGGTTTAGTTTTAGGTAATCAAATCATTTTGAGTAAAAGAAGAAATTAGAAGCCTGGTAGTTATTAGGGCATGTGCCTCAGTGTATTGCAAAGTAGTGTTCAAAGCAGTGGCTTTCAAGCTCATATTTGTGTAGAATCTACTTCAACTGCTAACACATTCCTGGGATTCGCCTGTCCAAACTTAGAAAAAAATAGGGGAACCTTCTCAAAGGCAAAAACTGCTGTCATTGCAAAACAAGTGTGCTAACAGTCTACAACAATACGAATAACTTTGCTAGAAAGTTAGCATATGCAGGAAAATTAGAAGTCTATTGATTGCTTTTTTGATATTCAAGACTGAGAAAGGCAAGTTTTTAATCAGTAAGGGAATCAAGGGTTGTGGGGAAAAGGCAGGAAAGTTGGGTTGAGGATTATCAGGTCAGCCATGATCTCATTGAATGCAGAGCAGACTCGACGGGCCGAATGGCCTACTTCAGCTCCTTCATCTTATCTTATAACTTCCCAGCCCTTTTTGAAGTCGAGGGTCTCTTGATTGAAAACCGATGGTTTACAGAATATTGTGGTCCTTGATGGTTTAATTGGGTTTATAAAGAAACCAATGGCACCACTTTGCTAGTATATTACCTGCCTGATAGGTGCCAGAAATCAGTGTGATCCAATTTTAACTTAAAAATGGTTGACACAGAATCTGCGGATGTTTATAACAACTGTGAAAAATTGGTATCATGCCTTTGCTTGCCAGCTTAAACAATGCCAACATTTTCATGGTATTTAAGAACTTTCTCACTGCAATGTATTTCAGTATTCAGTCCTCTTTGTAGTACTTTTTACTTTGCTGTGGTTGTTTTGGGAAAGCGAGGTGAGAACAGCCTTCGGCTTCTGCTCTCCAACATTTTCCATTTCACTTGGCGCCATTTTCCCATTGGGCATCTGGTGGGAGTGGAGCTGGTAAATCTGTCAGCTGTTCCAAAGGCCCATGGGTCTCTGTTCCTACTGGAACAAATTGGAGTCAGGCGGTTTAGATTTTAAGTGCCGATGACAAGGACAGGATTGGGCATTTGCCATCAGCTGCTTTTAAAGTGTAAAAATACCATTTATTACATGGGCGCAACCAACAACAGACAAGTAGTTCTCCCTCTGTGGGCTGCATACTATTGTGTAAATACTCATATGGTCAAACAAATAGGCCTCAAAATGTATATTAGGGTCAAACCTTTAGGTTTAGTTTGACCTTGGTACATTCATGCTCTTAATACCTTTTTCAAGGTGACATTTCCTTTCCACATCCTTATAGTAACTTAAAAACCCATTTTTCTTTGATTGTTTTATCGTTTAACTCAACATCCGCATCCAGTTTTTACCATTTTAATTTGGTTTATCACTGCAGAATATTGCTCAACAGATGACTATTTTTAATTATGACTGTAAATGATACCCTGCTGCTTTATGTCATGTGACAGGAACAGGGATTTATACCAGAAGATTGGTGAAGGTTTGTAGACAGGAAGTCATTGTCTTGCTGCTATTTTAACAGGATATTTAGTATCCTGTAGACATTATTCTATGAGCTCCAACATCTTCACTGGTTTTGAAAGTGAGCAGTTGCAATTTGGTGAATATTGTTCCAAATTGCAGTAGCATATCTCATAAACACAGACTGTTTTGTGCTAACTAATATACAACTCTTCAGCTATAGAGTTTGCACTTTAGTGATCCAATAAAACTTTACTTTAAACTTCTAATCCAAACTTTAGGCCTTTATTCCAATATCTCATTGTAATAATTGGAAATATTCAGTCAATGTTCCAGTACTGACAGCTCCACCAAACTTCTTCTCTTCTTTCCTCAAGATAATGCCTCTTGCAGTAGAAGTTTCACAGATAAATCCTTGCCCAAGTGAGTGTTTTTGATGTGTACGCATAGACAGCAGCATTTGCAAGCTGTCACCTAGAGGAAGTAGTTATCACAATCAACACCTATTCTAGCCTCACCTGACATTCATGGATGTATACTTTCCACAGCTTCCAATGAATTCCAATCTGGACCAAGAATATTTGCAGAATTTACAGAGCAATGGATTACCAGAATGAGAGAAATTAAAATCATAGAGACTGAAAGAACATAAAATAAAGAAATAGAAATGTACACAGATTGCAATGGGGGGATCAAAAAGATTGTGGAGACAGAAGCAGTGGGCTGAAAGAGGCCATGATGAGCACAAGTTATGCCATGTCTGTCTGGAACTGCCTCAGTGAACTAGCTGGCCTTTTCCTGTCCTTCATTTTTATTAATGTTTGAAATCTCCTTATCAGCCGCTAATGTATAATCAATCTGACTTCTCTTATGTGCAAGCTTGGTTTTATGCAGCTATTTTACTTACTCCTTGATTCTCTCTTTATTTCTTAAATGATATAATACTTCCAAAATAATTTTTGTGAAGCTCTAAATGTTGCTGGCTTGTTATTTTCCTCTGCAATAATACTGACATTTAGCTTTGGCTTTGTGCCAAACTGGCATTGACTGCTTTGACATTGTTAACATTTCAAATCTGCTCAAGTAAGATTGGTTTCTGAATTTTGTTATATTGTTGACAAGAAAACAGATTTTATGCTTGAAAAAATGCCTTCATAAATTATGACAAATGTTTGAGTAATAAACAATAATAAAAAAAAATCTCAGGGCTGACAATCAGTGGGTTGCAGTTATGTTAGGGTCATGTCCATTGGTGCCCTAGCTGTGTTGGAGTTTGCAGGAGCTCTGAGAGGGAGCCTCATTTGTCTGACACTCCCTGCAGCTATTGGGCTTGGACCTTTATCTGGCCCAGGTTGCTGAAATCTCTGGTGTCTTTTACACAAGGTTTCATTTCCTGCCTCTTGGACTCTGGGTAAGAAGATTGATATTGGATTGGATTTTGCAGTCAGCGGTGAAACAACACTTGCTGTTTATCTTGAAGAAAGCTGCTAACAACCTCTGTGGTCTGGATTTCACCATTCCCAAAAATAATTTGACTTTGACACAAATTCAAGGGGATCACCAGGTGTCCAGCAACAGTGATGTCATCAAACAGGGTTAGCCGCCGATCACATTGAACAATTCTCACAGGTAGTAAACCAGGAAGTAAAATACACTAATTATCCTTCACTTTTGAGAAATTACTGAAAGTGAAATTAAGATTGGGCATACACATTAGAAGCTGAAATAATGTGTACAAGCTACAAAAACACTTTTTAATTATATTAAAACCTATAGATTTTTTTAAATGAAGAAAAATTGACATGATTGAAAGTAATGGAAGCTGTCATTGATATGCTAGCAAAAGGCACTTACTCAGTGATAACTTGCTCACTGATGCTTAATTTGAGTTCTGTTAGGGTCATGTGACTTAAGTCCTTATTAAAGTCTTGGCCCAAACATGGACAAAAGAGTTGAATTCCTGAGGCGAGGTGAGATTGATTGCCCTTGATAGCAAGGCAGCGTTTGCCTGAGTGTGGCATCAAACAGCCTGTGCAAAATTGAAATTAACGGGATCCAAGGGGAAAACACCCACTGGTTGGAGTCGCACATAGTAAAAAAGGAAGTTGGTTGGGATTGTTGGAAGTCAATCATCTCAGCACCGGAACATTTCTATAGGAATTCCTCAGGCTAGTGTCCTAGGCCCAACCATCTTCAGTTGCTTCATCAATGACCTTCCCTTCTTCAAAAGGTCAGAAATAGGTATGATTGTTAATGATTTCACAGTGTACAGTATCCATCACAACTCCTCAGTCCGTGGCTGCATGTAGCAAGACCATTCAGGCTTGGGCTGATAAATGGCAAGTAACATTCATACCACACAAATGCCAGGTAATGACCATCCCAAGCAAGAGAGAAAATAACCATCTCCTCTTAACATTCGGCTGCTGAATCCCCCACAATCAACATCCTGTAGTTTGCCATTGACTAGAACCTTAACTGGACCAGCCATGTAAATATCATGGCTATGTGGGCAGGTCAGAGGCTGGGAATCTGTGGAGAGCAACTCACCCCCTCACTCATCAAAGTCTGTCCACCATCGACATAGCACAAGCCAAGAGTGTGATGGAATATTCTCCACTTGCCTAGATGAGTGCATCTCCAACAACACTCAAGAAACTTGACACTATCCAGGACAAAGCAATCTACTTGATTGGTACCCCAGTCACCATCTTAAGCATTCTCTCTCTCCACCAATGGCGCACAGTACCAGCAGTGTGTACCATCCACAAGATGCACTATAGAACTCTACCAAAGCCCCTTCGGCTGTATCTTCCAAACCCACAATGTCTACCGCCTAGTTGAACAAAAGCAGCAGGCAAATGGAAATACCATCACTTGCAAGCTCCCCTCCAAGCCACACACATCGTGACTTGGAACTATATTGCAATTCCTTCACTGCTGCTGGGTCAAACTTTTTCCCTAACAACATTGTGGGTGTAATGACACCACATGGACTGCAGCAGTTCAAGAAGGTGGCTCACCACTACCTCCTCAAAGGCAATTATGGATGGGCAATAAATTATGGCCTTGCCATTGACACTCACATCCCTCAAACAAATAAAGAAAATATACATTTAATTTTCCAGGGACAGAGAGGTTGTTCAGCAATAGTTATAATTTAGCACACCATTAAACCCCAGTTACACTTCATTAATAAGGTATCACTTTTTCAAAGGTTTTTAACAGCAATATTACAACATTAAAGAGGAAGTTCTCTTCAATTCAGATAGCGAACATTCCAGAGGGATCATGCCTAGCTGTTACCATGGCAACCTGAAATCAGATTGAACAGAAAGTGATCAATTATTGATTGATTACATCAACATGCTGCATCATCACCGCTTTCTGTGACAGTTGCCAAGAACATGATCCTCCTGGAGACCATTACAATCATCACCACATGAATAATGAACAAACCCTTGAAGCCCTAACAGGTCTGTGCTATTGTTCATCACCAGTCCATAAATGTGCACAATCACTCTCACCTCAGTGCGAACACCTGCTGGTGATCCTAAAAGGGAGAAGAAGAACATGTCATTAATAAAAGTCATCACACTGTTACTGTGCATGCCAGGCACCCTGGTGAGATAATGGAGATCTGCACCATGGTGCCCTCATCTTTCGATTATCAATGGGGACTACAGGTTCGAGGCTCACATCAATATAGAGACTACAATAGAATGGTTGCACTTTCCGAAATTCCCACCTCTGTGCCCTGCACTTTTACCTTCACCTGACACACCAACCTCACCATGGATGGTTGATCAAGGTGCATGCCACCTCTCAAGCTCCAAGGCCGCCTCCTCATAGCGGGTGAGGATGAGGAGGTGTGGGGGTCACCCGCTAGTCCATAACCTCTCAATATTGTTATGGGATGTCTTCTCCTGAAAGGATAGAGGAGCAGTGATTAGTCCACTCTCTACCTGCAGCGCCATTGCAGCCTGGCCAACCCCACCTGAGGAACACTTCGCATCCTACATCCGATTCATGGCCCTCGACCTGCAAGGCACTCAGTCCAAGCAGCCAGGGCTTACCCCTTTGGCCAGCTCCGGTGTCATTGACAGGTGCCACTCAGACTCTAACACCCCTAAGCTCCACAGGGACATGGCAAGCCCTTAACTGCTCTCCACACTGATCCATTCGCCCTTCCCGATCGCAGCAGATCATTGAAGTGCATCCGGCACTGCACCCATGTGCGCCTCACCATGTTGTGGCTGCTCACGCAGGATGCCACCTCCTCCCATGCCTTCTTGGTGAGGTGCGGTGGCCTCCTCCCATCTCTGGGGACAAGGGTGTCCCTTCTGGCAGCCACCAGCTCCAGGAGGGCAGCGAGACACTCGTTGGAGAAATGGAGGGCCGACTGCCTCGCCGACCTCACCTGCTGCATGTTGCTGTTGCAACTCCAATGCACACAGCCTCCCTGGAGCTGCCTGCACCACTCATGAATTGGCTGCCAGGTCGCAATTGGACCCGGCGGACAACATGCCCCTGCCCGCCCCTTTTTGGAGCTTCCCCAGCTGCCTTTCATGCTGGGCAGGCCTTAATTGGCCCGCCAGCGTGAAACCGCCTTCTGGCCCCGATTGTGGGCAGCAGTTGGTTTTCTGAACACCCCCGCCCACCCTCACCAAGCCCGCCCACCAAGAGCAAAATTCTGCCTATGAGATTTACTGTTGCCTTAACGGGGGTCTAGCTGAGAGTCAGATTAATTAAGGGATTTTTGTAGTTATTATAGTAATGACTTTGTAGACGTATGTATGCGTTTACAATCTTTCTTGTATTAAGAAGTGTTTAATTTAGTTTTATAAAAAACCCCTAGCGACTCAGTGGTGTTATTACTACTGAATTCAAAGCCTGCATCTTGAAACATACAAATTGCAAAAATGGGTTATGATAGTTGACTCAAGTTTCTCTCTGGGATTTAAACAACTCAGCTTCTACCACCAGCTGTGTCATAAAAATGGGGGCTCTTCGCGGTATATATTTGAAATTCCTTATTTTTTTTGAATTGATGAATCTTAAGGCTAGGAGCACGAGCAGCACCTTGAGTTCAGGAGTGGGTGTGAGGTATTTTTGAACTGGTGAGACTGCAAGATGGCTTTGGTAATTGCTAAGACATGTCTGGGAGTAGAAGATTTAACTCTGATTGGGTTACAAAAAGTATCGCAGAATAAGTTAACAGAGTTGGCGGATAAATTACAGTTGGGGTTACAGTGGGAGCTAGGAAATCAGACATTACTGAAGTGGTAGCACAGCATTTGAAATTGGAAGGAATACCTGAGAGACAATGTTCTCAAAGGGGTGGTTCATTGGAATGGACTCAAATTCAGTTGCAAATGGAAATGATTGAATTGGAAGAAAAGGAAAAAGACAGGGCATTCCAAAGGGATCAGGCCGAAAGGCAGGAGAGAGAAAGAAAACAGAAAAGGGAGTTAGAAATTGTGAAGACAGAGAAGGAGGAAAGAGAAAAAGAGAGAGAGAGTTCCAACTGAAAATGTTGGCAGTTATGAAAGAGACGTCAGGAGGTGAGGAAGGATTTATCTCCAGAATAGAACCCAGTGGGGAGATGTTTAAATTTGTACAAGCTCTTCCAATGTTTGAGGAAAAAGATATTGAAGCGCTCTTTATTTCATTTGAGGTGATAGCTAAACAGATGAAATGGCCACAGGAGAACTGGACATTGTTGTTACAGCCTAAGTTGGTGGGTAGAGTGCATGAGCTATATGCTTCACTTTCAGAAGAAATGTTGGTGAATTATGACATGGTGAAAAAGGTTATTTTGAGTACATATGAGTTGGTTCCTGAAGTATACAGGCAGAAATTTAGGAATATGAGATAACAGCCTGGGCAAACTTATATTGAGTTTGAAAGAGTAAAACAAAATAATTTTGACTGGTGTATACGGGCATTAAAAATACAGACAACTTTTGCAGCTCTTAGAGAAGTAATTCTTTTGGAAGAATTTAAAATTCAATTCTTTTGGTAGTGAGAACTCCTGTGGAGGAACAGAAGGTTGATCCTGTAAGTTAAGCAGCAAAGATAGCTAATGTTTATGAGTTAGTGCATAGAGCTAAACCTTTCTATCTTAAAAGGATAGAAAGTGAGGAGATGAAAGGATGGTAGGTAGTCAGGGAAGAGAAGGAGTAGCTGGAAATTGCCAGGAAGTTTTTTCACAGAGTGAAAAGGAAGGTGGTGAGGGTAGAAGTGGCATTCGAAAGTTGAGGTGTTTTTATTGTAATAAAGTAGGGCACATGAAGTCAGTGTGTTGGAAATTGCAGGAAAAATCTGTTGGAATTATTGCAGAAAAGTTCTGGAAGTAAAAGTACTCTGGGTTCTGAAGTTCAGGCACAGGAGAAATCAATGGTTTGTGTACACGTCAAACAGGGAAAATCAGTGATAGGTAAAGAAGTGGAAATGTGTTCACAGTTTACCCAAGAGAATGCCGAGGGGCAGGTTGCAGAAATGTTTAAAGATTTTGTATGTGATGGGAAAGTCTTTCCAATTGTACAGGGTAGCGTAGATAAAGATGTTAAAATTTTAAGAGATACAAGGGTTATTAGTCAATCCTTAATGTTGTGGGATAGTGATATTTGTTGTTCAGAAGGAGTATTGCAGGAACAGGTGATAATAAATGGGGTTCATGGAGATGCTAAACCTATTCCATTGTGGAAGGTAAATTTAAAGAGTAAGTGGAAAACTGGCAAAGTGACATTTGGGGTAGTGGAAAAATTGCCCATTGCAGGGGTTCAATTTATTCTGGGTAATGATATAGCTGGATCACAAATGTAGTGATGCCTATGGTATTTGAGCAGCCTGTAGAAGTGTTTCCAACAGAGGTGTTACAAGAGGAGCATCCTGGATTGTTTCCAGATTGTATGATGATGAGATCACAGGCACACAAGTTGAAACTAGAAAAAACAAGGTCAGGCAGTTAAAAGGCAGGAAGAAGGTATTGAAATACAATTAGTGGGCATTGTGTTTGATAACATTGTTCAGAAAGAGACAAGAGAAGACAATTCAGCTGAAGTATTTAACCCAAGGCAGTTAATTAAGTTGCAGCAGGAGGATTTGCAATTAAAACAGTTATATCAGAAAGCTTACATGGAAACAGAAGCAAAATATATACCGTAATGTTTTTACCTTAAGGGTGATATTTTAATGAGAAAATAGAGGCTGGATCATGTCTCAGTGAAGGAAAGCTGGAGGGAGGTACATCAGATTGTTATCCCATTAGGGTGTAGAAATGAGATTCTGAGGATTGCACATGGAATTCCAGTGGGGGGACATTTAGGAATTAGAAAGACCAGGCAAAACTACAGAAACATTTTTATTGGCCAGGATTACATAGGGGTGTAGTCAAATTCTGTAGAACATGTTACACATGTCAGGTGATAGGGGAACTACAAGCAGTGATTAAGCTGGCAGCTTTAATTCCAATTCCAGCATTTGAAGAACCTTTTAATAGGGTCATGATTGATTGTGTAGGACCCCTTCCTAAAACTAAAGGTGGAAATCAGTGCTTACTGACAATAATGGATTGTCTACCAGGTTTCCCGAAGCAATGCCTTTAAGAAATATTACAACTAAGAAGATTGTGGAAGAGTTAACTAAATTGTTTACAAGATATGGCTTACCTAAGGAAATACAATCAGATCAGGGTTCAAATTTTATATCACAGCTGTTTAAGGAAGTAATGAACAGTTTGGGGATAAAATAATTCAATCAACAACTTATCATCTGGAGTCACAAGGAGCTTTGGAAAGATGGCATCAAACTTTAAAAACTATGATGAGGGTGTACAGTCAGGGTTATCCACAGGATTGGGAAAGGGGAGTTCCATTCTTGTTATTTGCTATTAGGGATGCTCCTAATGTATTGACTGGTTTTAGTAATTTTGAACTAGTTTATGGTCATGAGGGAAAGGGACCACTGAAATTGATTTATGAGAAATTGGTGGGTCTAGATCCAGAAACTACTCTTCTGGGTTATGTATCAAATTTCAGAGAGCGATTAGACACAGCATGTGAGTTTGCAAGGGAACATTTAAAGATATCACAGCAAGTAATGAAAGTGAAGGCAGATAAGAAAGCTAAAGCTCGCAGTTTTATTGCTGGAGAGAAAATGCTAGTTCTGTTATCAGTACTGGCGAACTCATTAAAGGCAAGGTTTAGTGGGCCTTACAGAAGTGAAAAGAAATTGAGTGAAATAAATTATTTAATAAATAATCCAGATAGGAGAAAGAAGCAAAGGGTGTGTTACGTAAGTATGCTTTAAAAGTATTTTGACAGGGAAGTGTTAGTGGTGGTAAATAATGAGAAAGAGGTAAAAATGCAAGACTCTGAAATTGATTTTCCTCTAATCAAATTGGATAATGAGGTGGTACTTGGAAAATAAAATGTAATATTGAGTTACCTTCCAGACAAGTGCCAAAGTGATTTGGAAAAGCTATTGCAGTCACTTAAACCTATTTATGGGAATAAGTTGGGGAGGATAGATTTAGTTATACATGATGTATGTGTTGAAGTTTCCTCTTCGATAAGGCAACATTCTTATAGATTAAATCTGGCAGTTATCACAAGAACAGAAAGAAATTGATTTCATGTTTCAAAATGATGTCATTGAGTCTAGTTGCAGTAACTGGAGTTCACTTATTTTACTGGTGCCAAAACCAGATGGAACACAAAGACGGTGTGTGGACTATTGAAAGGTAAATGTAATGAGAAAGACAGATTCATATCCTATACCATGGTTGGAGGATTATATTGAGAAAGTGGGACAGTCGAAATTTATCACAAAGATTGACTTGCTAAAAGGTATTGGCAAATACTGTTATTGGAGAGAGCAAGGGAAATATCAGCTCTTGTGATGCCAAATGGACCTAATCACTTTAAAGTCATGCCATTTAGTATGAAGAATGCACCTGCGACATTTCAAAGACTGACGAACAAAGTAATTGCGGGTCTGAGCAATTGTGCTGTTTATATTGATTACTTAATAGTTTTCAGTCAGGTATGGGATGAGCATTTACGGCATCTGGAAGAATTATTTACTTGATTACAAGAAGCTAATTTGGTGATGAACTTGGCTAAAAGTAAATTTGCAAAAGCACAAGTTACGTATCTAAGCCATACCATTGGACATGGTAAGGCGGCTCCGAGAGATGCGAAAGTCAAGGCTATCCTGGATTTCCCAGTGCCTACAACAAAATGAGAAATTTTGAGATTTCTGGGCATGAATGGGGTTTACTGGAAATTTGTACCAAATTTTAGCAGTGTGGTTGCTCCACTGACTGAACTATTAAAAAAGAACAAGAAATTTCAATGGACACTGGAATGTCAGAAGGCATTTGATAGTTTGAAAACTGTATTAACTATGACACCAGTTTTGACAGTATCCAATTATGCCAAGGAATTTAAGTTGGCCGTTGACGCAAGTGATATAGGCATTGCGGCCGTACTGTTACAAGAAGATGACACTGGAATTAAAAAACTGACAGAAGTTGAATGCACAACAGAGAAGATATTCAATGATTGAGAAGGAGACGCTGGGTTTGGTGTTAGCATTGCAGCATTTTGACATCTATGTGGCACACAATTCGTCAGAAACATTTGTTTATACAGACCACAATCCTTTAAAGTTTCTGGACAAATTTCAGACAAAATTGCAAGGCTATTCAGGTGGAGTTTATTACTGCAACCATTTAATCTACAGATTATACATGTCGCTGGATGAGAGAATCTATTTGCAGATGCATTATCAAGGGGAGACTTTTCTGCATGTTGGGCGGGCAGGCTAATTGGGAGCGGGCGTGGGCAGGCACGGAAACGATTGCCACCCGTGATCTGCTCCATTCCGCCATTTTACACGGGCGGGTCAGTTAAGGCCCGCCCAGCATGAATCACAGCTCCCAAGAACAGCGGGAGGGAGCAGGCAGCGGCGGGACTCCAATGACTGTCCACAATGGCGACCCAGCAGCCTGTTTAAAAACAGCACAGGCAGCCTCCCAAAGGCTGGCAACGATGGTGACCAGAAGGGTTCCCGAGAGCGCTCTCCGAGATCAGGTGAGGCAGGAGGGCAGGTCGGCGGGGCACTGTGCCCCTCAGTTCTCAGATGAGTGCCTTGTTGCCATCCTCGAGGAGATGGCAGTACGACATGAAATCATCGTGCCAAGGGACAGGAAGAGGAGGCCCCCCCACATGACAAAGCGTGCCTGGGAGGAGGTGGCAGAAAGGGTCAGCGCACATGATGTGGTGCGACGCACCTGGGTTCAGTGCCGCAAGCGCTTCAATGACCTCTTGTGATCGGGAAGGATGAGTACCGTGTTGGCGTGGGTCGTTTAGCACAGCAGTTAGGTTGGCCCCCCTGGCACCCCCTCCACCCAACTCTGAATGTAGTTATTACATTGAATCATTCATGGCATGTGGCCTTCGCTGGGTGGGCCAGCATTTATTGCCTATGCTAGTTGACCCTGAGAGGGTGGTGCTGAGCTGGCTTCTGTATCCGCTGCATGTGGTGCACTTACACCCACAGTACTGTTTTGGGGGTGACCCCAAGGATCTGTACCTAGCACATAGCTGGAATGCCGAAACATTTCAAAGCCAGGATGCTGACTGACTGGGAGGGGAACTTCCAGGTGTCGGGGCAGCCATCCATCTGCTGCCCTTAGAGTTCTAGTTGGTAGTGCTTCCTTGCTTTATAAGCTGATACAGTGTGAGTGGCAAATGTGATAGAGGCAGCGGGCAAGGAGGTCAGCCCTGGCTGCCTGGAGTGAGTGTATGGCAGCTTCGGGGTCACGATTCATATGAGCCCTGCAAGGTTTTCCTCAGGTGGGGGTAGCAAGGCTGCAATGGCAATCCAGGTACAGGGTGGACTAATCAATGCTCCTCTCTCCTTTCAGGAAAAGACAGCACACAATAATGCAGAGCGGATGTGGACTGGCGGAGGGGAGGCACAATTGCTCATTCTCACCAGATACGAGCAGGAGGCTCCCGAGCTGGAGAGGTGCCATGCACCCAGGTCAACTGGCAGCAGTGAGGTTGGGGGGCCAATGGGAGGTAAGTGTGCCATGCACTGAGGTTACAATGTCTGTCCTTTCAACCATTCTATTATTGACTGTTTAGTGAATTCAGCATCCAACATGGGTTTCCCATTGATTATGGAAGGAGGAGTGCATCCTGATCCAGGGGCCAGGCCTGCACATTAAAAGTGTCACTACTTCAACTAATCAAATGTCCTTGTTCTTCCTTTCAGCCTCACCGGAGCAGGCCCGGACCGAGGAGGAAGAGGGCCTGTCACTAACACCTGAGGGCCCTCAAGAGTTACAAGCAGCAGCGTCACATCATCTCAGCAAGGCAGGCACCAGCGCAGATACCAGCACCTCGGTGGAGATAAGATTGTCGGCTAGTGTCCCGGGGCACAGCGGTGAGGGCACTTCGTACTCATTTGAGGTGCAGGTGGAGACAGAGAGTGCCCATGGCGCCAGCAGTCGGAGGACTCCTGGGGTCCAGGAGCATGCTCAGTCGGGGGCTGATGATGTGCCTCTGCAGTCATCCCTGAGGCAACAGATGCTCGAAGTCCAGCACGGTCTGCGGGAAGATCTGGCGGAGATACATGAGGCTATGCGTGGCATGTTCTTCGTAATGGAGGAGTCCATGCGGGGCATCAGCAATGCAATGAGCCTCATAGCCAAGCGCAATGCTTCCTCCATGGAGAGAGTAGTGACTCTCATGGAGAGGCTCCTCCAGGAGAACAATCAGGGTTTCCTGGGGATGCGCTCAGACCTGCAAGCCCTCACAGTGGCATTGACCTCAGGCGGTCAGTGTCAGTGTGGGAGATGGATGGGGCACCCAGTATGCCAGCTAGGTGCCCATCCATCAATGGTGAGCAGGGAGGTCTGAAGCGACCTCACATTGGCGCACAAACTGCCTGTCGTCTTAGCAGGCTCCTCTCAGGGCACTCCGGATGTGGGCAGCTGCTCCTCCGCCACTCCGCCAGTGACCGTGGGATCTGATGAGACTGCGGCGACTGGGGAGATGCCAGCCATGCCATTGGCCGCTTCCTCCCAAGCAGGGCCAGAACAGGCTCCACGGGCCAGAGGACGCCCGCCAAGGTCATCAAGGCCAACAGGACAGCAGAGTGAGCAGGCTGTCTCCAATGCTAGTGCCAGCAAGGGTGGAGCACCTAGACATAGCACCCGAAAACGTAAGCATAAGGCACCTTAGGCACACCACGGGCTTCTCACAGGTGGTTTTCTTTTGCACCGGGATTAGTTGATTATTAGTTAGTGTGCAGCTCAATATCTGTGAATGAAGTTTCTTCTTTGTTTTGTTTCATGAAAACATTAAATGCTTTAGTTTTGAACAAGGCTCAGGGTGCTTGTTTACTTCTGCAGCTGCACGGGAACCCATGATGTTATGAGTGACTTGTTTGTCATTAAGCTTCATTGATAAGGCACATGGTTAATGTTCCTAACCAGGCAAATGTTGCTGTCAGTTATCGAGTATAGAGCCTGTAGCCCTGGCATGTGTTGGAGGTTCATCTGTGGTGGGCTAGCTGGAGGTTCGTTGGATTAAAGCCTCCTGCGTGTCCCTAACTCCCTGGAGGTTTCCCAGGTCAGAGCCTATCCCCTCAGCGTTCTCCTGAATGTGCCCATCCTTGGACTCACTACTGGACTCATCGTGTGCAGCTGGAGCATCTGCGTCTACATCTTCTGCATCCCTCCTTTCCAGCGCCAGATCATGGAGAGCGCAGCATGCAACCACTATCAGTGACACACAATCTGGGGGATATTGCAGTGCGCCTCCTGAACTGTCCAGGCATTGGAAGCGCACCTTGAGAAGACCGATGGTTCTCTCCACCACAGCCCTTGTGGAGGCGTGGCTCCTATTGTTCCACTGCTCGGCCTCTGTTCTTGGATGGCAGAGGGGCGTCATGAGCCACCTTCTGAGGGGATAGCCCTCATCACCCAGCAGCCACCCATCCAGCCAGGCTGGAGCACTGAAGAGCCTCGGCACCTGGGAGTGTCTGAGGATGTAGACGTTATGGGAGCTGCCTGAGTACCTTGCGCAGACTTGCAGAATCTGCATCCTATGGTCACACACTATCTGCACATTCATGGAGTGGAATCCCTTTCTGTTGACGAAGGCACTGGGCTCACCCGCTGGCGCCTTGATGGCCACACGTGTGCAGTTGATTGCACCCTAGACATCGGGGAACCCATCAATTGCTGCAAAGCCTCTGGCTCACTCCGCCTGGCTGGCCTCGTCCCAGTGGTAGTGAATGAAAATCAATGCACACCTGAACAGAGCGTCTGTCAACAGCTTGACACAAGTGTGGACAGCTGGCTGGGAGACTCCGCAAAGATGACCCACCGACCCCTGGAAAGAGCCGGAGGCGTAGAAATTGAGGGCAGCCGTGACCTTCAATGCCACTGGCATGGGGTGCCCACCCACACAGTTGGAGCTGATTTCAGGCCCGATCATCTGACAAATGGAGGTCACTGTATTCCCTGAGAGATGGAGCCTCCTTCGGCACTGCACCTCAGACATATTGAGGTAGTTGCTTCACCGCCTGTAAACCCTGGCAGCAGGATAGTGGCGCCTTCTGCAGCCCCTTCTGCCTTGCACTTCCTGTTGGCTTTGCGCCCCTTGTGCCTGCGCCTGTCCTCCCAAACGTGGCTACCCTGGAGGCTGAATATGGACTCCTGGCCTCCTCCCCCTTCTGGCCCTCCCTTCCTCCTCAGAGGAGGTGCCTCCAGTGGAGAGCACAATCCCCATTCCCAGGGTAAGGGAAGGCTGCCTGAAATCTGCAAGGCCCCAAGAATGATGTTTATTCCAGAGTCCTGACCTGAAGCCTGCTATTCCTGTCCAAGCAACTCTGAAGAGATTTGAAGCTCTCCTGTTCACACAAGCAAATAGCAGTAGGTTTAAAAAGTAAATGTCTAACAAAGAGCTTGCGAACCCACTCACCCCTCTTATCCCGCCCGTAGCTGAGGTTTTAAAAAAATGTAGCCTACCCACCTGCCCATTACGCCTGTGCGATGCTCTGAAGATCACACGGGCTCCGAAGAATCTCAGTCTATTAATGCCTCAAGAGCCTTAAGTAGCCCGCTAACTAATGGCAGTCGCGCATCAGAGCTCATAGCGTGCCGCCCCACTGAAATATCTCGATGGCACATGGTGATGTCGAGACGCACGCCCAACATCACTGTGGGTCATTTTACACGTCGACATGTTGGGCCCGCCCTTGCATGCTGACGTCAAAATTCTGGTCCAAGAGCTTGAAGCTTAAAGGGAAAATTGGACATTTTAAAATCTGGACACTGAACTAGAATGATTTCTGTTGCTACCAAGGATTTGGATATATATATTGATATGCTAAAGTCTGCACCTGGTAGTGTAATAGCATAATAAGTATAGGAGATAATGTAAGATGGGTTGTTAAAAATGAAGCTGTCTTTTAAATTATGATGGTTTATTTTTTGATTAGGAGGGCAATGTCATGAAGAGATATTAATGTCTGTAATGTTTTTGGAAATTGTTTTTTAAAATAGAGTTTTAGCAGGGTCTGTGTCTATGTGGTGTCTGTATGTGTCTTAATTGGATTAAAGCCATCTAGTCTGGGTCTTTTGATGTATAGTAGTTTGGAGATGTTAATTAGATAAATGTAAGGAAGGCAAAGTGCAAATTTGTTGAAAGAAACCATTCAAGACTGCGGGTGAAATCTTGCATCTCACTAGAAGATGCCAAGCATTTATTTTTATTTTTTTCAGCTTACTGATAAAGTTGGTGGTATGAAAGGATGTTATTGTTAGAAGAGGCAAAGTTAAGAGCCTAGTTATACAATGGAAAATTTACATTCAAAGTGAAAGATATGTATAAAGGAGAAAGGAGATTGTGTGTAAAGTAGAGGCATTTTAAGATTCAACAAGTGTGAGAAGCCTTAAGCTGCTGTCTGCAAGGATCCAGAGCTGAAAGAAACTCATTTTGAATGCGACTGTCCAGGTTGTGCTTTGCCAGATGTCTCTTTGAATCTATGAGATTTACTGTTGCCTTAACGGAGGACTAACTGAGAGTCAGTTTAATCAGGTGATTTTTGTAATTATTATAATAGTAATTTTGTAGATGTATGTTATTACAATCTTCCTTGTATTAATAAATGTTTAATTTAGTTTTATAAAAAACCTCTTGAGACTCGGTGGTCTTATTACTACTGAATTCAAAGCCTGCATCTTGAAACTTACAAATTGCAAAAATGGGTTATGACAGTTCTTTCAAGTTTCCCTTTGGAATTTGAACAATTCAGCCTTTACCATCGGCTGTGTCATAATAACCCAAAGCCCTCAACTTCAATGATGATGGGTGGGAGTACAAATCCCTGGGGGGGGAGGGCACAGGTGGTCATGGGAATAGTACTCAGCAAGTTAAGTGATTAAGAAGGGATCTGTAAAGTTCATGGGGTCGAATTTTACAGCCCTGTTTGGTGGGGGCCGGGCCGTAAAATGCAGCGAGCCATTCAAAAGTCCATAGACATCGGCAGGACTGTAAAATCCTGCCAGCGTAAAATTCCGTCCGTGGTCAGGGGATGGGGAGAGGTGGGAAGCCTGGGACAGAGTAGACCCTGAGTATCCTTGTGAGGCAATGCGGAGCAAATAAGTAAAATAAACACTTATGTGGACCTCCTTTGGAGAGAATGGTGCTTGGGGCAAATTTTCACTGGGTTGGTCTGAGATCCTGCATGACTTATCCCACAGTAAAAAAAATGCTAACATCAGGACTCCATTTTTCCATTTATGTTAAAATCCCTACTCCTTTCAGGTGGGTGGCCTTCCTGTATCTGATTTCAGGTAAATTAAGATGGAAAGGGTGGAAAGCATTGGGAATCTCCCCACTTGCTGCACTATTTTAATCCTCACCTGCACCACTATGATCAGACTGAGTTTGATTGACAGATTTGAACAGGAGAATTTTTAACAAGCAAAAGTTATTGGATGAGGGAACTAAAAATGCCAGAATTGAAAACACCAACTGCCAGTGAAATCAGTCAACCTTAGGAGTTTAAACCCTTAAAATTTGAGATTGAGGCACAAAATAATGGACACTGCTTTTCCCAAGGTCCAAGCCTGTAATTAAAGCCTTGAACTGCTGTGTCTGCAGGGAATAAAGCAACAGGCAGCAGCATAAATCCATTCAGGTGATCCCCATGGGGCAAATTAGAGTAAGGCAAAGGTAATAGGATTGAAATGTTGGCCTTATTGCATTACATTATCATATTGAAAGAAGGGACTAGCAGCAGAAACCTGATGGGAGAGGCATTTATCTGGATGCTTTAATCATAGAACTTGGAGTAATGAGTAACACACACTATGCAACTGAGAAGAGATATCAAACATCAGAGAAATGATGACCAATCCCTGTTGTGGAAGGCCTGATGATTTTGATAAATATGAATTGAAAATGTCAAAAATGATGTAGTTTTGTGACCTGAATACAGAGCTGGCTGTCTCCAACAATTTGTTTTTCTTACTTCTAAACATTAATCTTCATTCATCATGCATGAACATTAGCAGGCCATTTAAATCGCCTCCTACTCTGAAAATCTAAGGTAAAACAAACAAGATATAAAATGGCTCAATGGAAAAGCATGCAGCTGCGAACATGAAGCCCATTTAATACTGGAGAACAAGGGAGAAAAAAATGGAAATTAAACAAAACTTTCTGTCAAAAATCATTTCTTTGTTTAGTGGACCCCTTTCAGCTGCTGCAAGATTTAAAGAAAGAAAAACTTGCATTTATATACAGCTTTTCATGACCACCAGGCTTCTCAAAGTGTTGTATAGCCAATTAAATACTCTCGGAGTGTGGTCGTTGTTGTAATGTAGGAAACGCGACAGCCAATTTGCTCACAACAAGCTCCCACAAACAGCAATGTGATAATGACCAGATCATCTTTTTTGTCTGTTGATTGAGGGATTAGCCAGGACACCAGGGATAACTCCCTTGCTCTTCTTTGAAACACCATGGAATCTTGCACCCCCACCCGAGAGGTCAGTTTAATGCTATTTCTGAAAGGCACTGCCTCTGTGGGTGCCCTCCATCTTATAAGATGATGGTTTATGCCATGGTGGTCAACTCTATGATCAACATTTCTTGGTGTGGCTCAGGATCCCCACATTGGCATGGCAGTTGCTGCCACACTGAGGAAGATAGTGGACTGAGAAGGTGCAGGATTCACTGGCCTCTGTTTTCTCTGGGCCCTCTTCTCAGCCAACTGAGCATTTTGTTTCTGCTCTTCCAACACCCTTTCAAACATTCAGTCTCCAGAGGCCATTGTCATCAGCAACTGTCTCCCAGCTGTTAGTGTCAAAGTTCGCTAACTTTCTCACCTGAAGGGAGGCATAGATGTTCAGGAGACTGACCTGGGGCCAATTCACCGTACAGAATCTCTTTTGGTGTACGGCTGACATCCATCTGATGGACCTGGCCAAGCTAGCACAGATGTCATTGGCTTAGTAGTAAGTGTATGCTGATGGAATTAACACATTCCAGGACCTCTGATTTGGTGACCTTGTCCTGCCAAGAGATGCCAAGGATATATCTGAGACAGCAAAGGTGTAAACAGTTCTGCTGTCCTTCTGTCTACCATAAGTTATCCAGGCCTCATCGCTGTAGAGGAGTGCACTGAGTACGCAGGCTTGGTAGACTCTCGGTTTGGTGTTCTCAGTCAGGTTGCTGTTGTTCCAAACTCTTTTACTCAGCTTGGACATAACAGCTGCGGCTTTTGTGATGCCTGTGTTGATTTCAACTTCAAATGACAGATAGCTGGTGATTGTGGAGCCTGGGTATGTGAAGCTATGAACAACCTCCAGCATCACATTGTCAATCCTGGACCATGGCATTTGTCTTCCTTATGCTGACAGTCAAATCAAACTTTTTACAGGCATGAGAAAGTCTGTCCATTTGCTGCTGCAGGTGTTCCTTGGTATGGAATGCTAGTGCGATATCATCGGCATAGAACAACCCTCTGATGAGGACCTGGCACACCTTTGTCTTTGATCTGAGGTGAGCAAGGTTGAACAGCTTTCTGTCAGTTCTGGTATGTAAATAGATACCGTCTGTGGATGACCTGAAGACATATGACAGCAAAAAGAAGAATATGTCAAAGAGTGTTGGTGCCAAAACACAACCCTCTTTGACCCACTCCGGGTCTCAAAGGGTTCCAATGTTACCATCATAGCAGACCATACCCATCTCATTGTCATGGAAAGAGGAGATCACATTGAGCAGCTTCTGTGGGTGGCCAATTTTCTCCAGAAGCTTAAATAGGCTGCCTCTGCTCACATGTTCAAATGCCTTGGAGAGATTGATGAAGGCAATGCATAGTGGGTCTCCTTTGTCACATCATTTCTCTTTCAGCTGCATGACTGGGAAGATCATGTCAATTGTAGATCTTCCAGTCCTGAAATCATATTAGGGGAAGAATTTTACCCCCGTTGGGGGGGTTGTGCGGGGGAAGGCGCGGACCCAATTGGCGCCCCTGATCGGGCCACGCCGCCATTTTACGTGGGCGAGCCAATTAAGGCCCGCCCAGCGTGATGTGCAGCCGGAAACGCTGAGTGCTCCCTGTGCGGGAGCGGAGGATTCCCTGAGTTGGGGCCTGCGCTCTTTCGTGCAAAAGAGCGCAGAAATGTCCCTGAGGTACAGAGCTCCCTCAGGGAGATTAGTTTAAGTTCCCAAAATTTTAATAAATAAAATAAAAAAATTTAAGACATGTCCTCTCATGTGACAGTGTCACATGAGCTGGGACGTGTCAATGAATTTTTATAAAAATCTTTATTCAATTTATAAACAGTTCATGAAACCTCATCCTGCCCGTGGATGAGGTTCCATGAAAAATGCGAAGGCTGCCTGGGCTCTTCGCCTGCCACCAACCTTAAGGTTGGATGGGCAGCTCAGTTTATTAGCTTAATTGATATTTAAATGGCCTTAATAGGTCTTTGACAGTTCGGTGGGCATGCAGCCGACTCGGGTGTGTGCCCGCCGAACTGAAAATCTAAATGATGCGCGGTGATGTTGGGATGCCCGCTCGATGTCACCGCGTGTCATTTTACGCCTCGGCGAGCAGGCTCCGCCCCCGCTCGCTGAGCTGAAGATTCAGGTCTAGGATTCTCGGTAGATGCGTATAGCTACGATTAGCAGCCTGACGGCAAACCTGATAAACACTTTTCTAACGATGCTCAACAGGGAGATGCCTCAATAGTTGTTGTAAATGCTGCAGTCATCCTTGTCCTTATACAGGGTCACAACCTTTGCATCATGCATTCCTGGGCTTCATTAGAAAATTAGTTGCAATTTCTATTTGCTGGGTAAATATGAACGGACTAAAACCCAAGACGAACCCAAGGGAGGTTCATGCAGATGCTGCATCAACACCTGGAGTTTTGCCCATGGCAAGTGAGTCAATAGCTTTGCTGAGCTCCTCCACTGTGTGTTTGATAGTCAGCTCTGCTAGGACAGGCAGGCTTTCTATGGGATCTAGAGCTTCCTTGGTGATAGTGTTCTCCCCAGAGTACAACTCAAAGTAGTGTTACGCCCATCTCTCCAACTGCTTATTGCAGTTGGTGATGATCTTCCATGCCATTTTTCTTTCAATTAAGCCATTTCCTTTGCTGTTGGACCTTTGTTTTTTGATCCCTTCACACATGCCCCTTGAATTACCTGTGTCCAAGGATTGTGCTCTTACTTTCTTCTTTAAAGGCAGCCTATTGCTCGGTTATGGTTTTTCTTTCCAATCTTTTATTCCAATTTATTTGGGCCAGATCCATTCTTGCCCCATTGAAGTTGACTTTCCTGAAATTAATTATTCTTACTCTGGGTTGTTTCTTGTCCTTTTCCATAGCCAACCTAAACCTTATAATACAATGATTACTGTTCCCTAAATCTTCTCTGACTGACTCTTGGTCCACTTCGCCCAATTCATTTCCAAGGACATGGCCGAGCAGTGCCTCCTTTCTCATTAGACTAGAAACACACTGCTGTAGAAAATCCTCCTGAACACATTCTAGAAACTCTTGACCCTCCCTGCCCTTTACACTACTACCATCCCAGTCCATGTTTGGATTATTAAGGTCCCCCATTATAACTACCCTATACTTCTTGCACCTCTCTGTAATTTCCTTTCATATTTGTTCCTCTATAGCTTTCCCACTAACTGGTGGCCTATAGATTACACTGAGCCAAATAGATTCTGCCCTTGACCTTTCCTCTTTCTCCAGGACTGGAACGTTCTTCTTAATCAATACTGCCACCCCTCCTCCTTTCCTAAGCACCTTTTTTCCAAGGATATTTAATACCCAGCCCTGTCCTTCTTTGAATCAGGTCTCCGTTATCACCATAATATCATATATCTACATGGCTATTTGTTCCTGCAATTCGCCAATCTTATTTAGCACACTCCATGGCCAGGATTTTGCCCTTGTCGGGCGGGCTCAGTGGAGGTGGATGGGAACGGTTGGGAAGCTGAACGCCGCCCGCGATTGGGGCCAGACCGTGATTTCACGCTGGTGGGCCAATTAAGGCCTGCCCACCGTGAAACGCATGCTGCAGCACTCAGCACTGCCTGTGTGTGGGTGGTGGGGGAGGAGGGCGAGCACGCAGGTTTGCGCATGCGCATGGGCGCGCGCAGGAAAATCTCCCTGAGGCACAGAGCTGCCTCAGAGAGCTGAAGATATAAAAAATCAAAGATAAAGACTCTATCACATGAGCAGGAACATGTTATTAATGAAAAGTTAAAATTTTTATTTTATTTTTAATTGCTGTTGGAAGCCTCATCCCGTCCGTGGATGAGGTTTCCTAAAAATGCAAAGGCCGCTTGGCCTTTTCACCTGCCTGCCAACCGTGAGGTTGGATGGGCAGTGAAAAATTAGATTTAATTGGTACCTTAATGGCCTTAATAGGCCTGTTAATTGTCAGCAGGCATGCTGCTGACTTCCACATGTGCCCACCGACCGAAATATTGCAAGTGTGCGCGATGATGTTGGGACGCTCACCCGATGTCTTTGCGCGTCATTTTACGCTCGTTTGGTTCGGGGGCGTGCCCGCCTGACAAGGTAAAAATTCTGGCCCATGAATTCACATACATGCACAGCAACCATAGCTTAGACTTTATTACTTTCCTTCTCATGCTGAACCCACCTAATAACTTGTGATTTCCTTATCTAGTGATATTTGTCTACTCCCAGTATTCTGTGCACCTTGGTGTTCCTCTCTAATATTACCTCCTTGTCCCCACATTCCTATAAAACTAGTTTAAACCCTTCCCAATAGCACTAGCAAATCACCCCGCAAGGAAATTGGTCCAGGCTCTGTTTAGGTGAAAACCGCCAGGCCTGCTGTACTAGTCCCATCTCCCTAATGTCCCAGGAATTGAAAGAGCTTCTTGCCTACTGCACCATCTTTCCAACCACACATTCATCTGTTTTATCCTCCTATTTCTGTACTCACATGTGAATGATAGCAGGAGTAATCCAGAGATTACTACTTTTAAGGTCTAGTTACTAAAAACCGGAGGAAAAAATAGTAAAAACACAACTTGCATACACACAGATCATAAATGAGAATTTGAGTCCAAAAATAAAAGTTAAAAATGATATATGAATTAGTCTTTGGCTTGTCCATGAGGAGTAGATGGCAAAACGTTGTGGCCATTAAGTTGGGTGATTCCAGTAGAGCTGACTTTGGCAGTTGAGAAATTGGTTTGGAGACACTTGGTTCTGCAGGTTCCTTTTTGACTGTGGCTTTGTTTTGTGACTTGCCTCCAGCCAGAGAGAGAGAGAGATAGACTTTTACCTGCAAGCTGCAGGGATGCCTGGTTGATGTTCTTCTGCTGTTACCTTCACAGCATACACTAGCACACGAGAGCTAGAACACACAGATCAGGTTTGCAGCTGGCTTTTTAGCCTTTTTAACACATTTCCTTGTGTATTCCTGGAAAGGGAAAAACAAACATGTCTTTCGCTCGTTAGCTGCTTTCTTTTAACTCACACCATTTCCACATTCAGAGATATAATTCAACAGGAGATGGTTTCTGCTGAGATGTGGTAATCAGCCTCCATTGTCATTGCAACCACAGAAGACTAAAGCTCAGTCTTTTGCATTGCATCTCTCCCTTTCAAGTATCTCTGTCTGAAGTAGGCCTTGACATCTTTTTTAGGTTCTTTCTGGATCAGTTGGTCAAGTATAATCCACATTGGCATTTACCAGAAAGTGGATACTTTACATTCTCAGCCAGCTTATTGCTTATATGTAATTCTTTAAAAAACAGGTATCTTCCTTTAAGAAGTTCAATATGCCCATAAATAATGCAAGTCTGTGGTCCGCTGTTGTGACACATGCAATGTTATCACCCTCTCATGTCCTGTTAGGGCTTCATGCTGAAAAAATGGGTTTTACTGAATTTCATATTAAATAAAAGCATTGTCCTAAATATTGTTAGAAAAATAACGACATGAACCTGGCAATGTCATTATTACGGAAAAAAATCCCCAACGGTTTGTGGTGAAGAGGAGATCTGCCATGAGTTCTGATTTGCAATGAAGTTGCTGCATGAGTTGCATTGCTCCATTGTTAGACTCCCAAAACTGAAAAAAAATACCTTCTGGCTGTGACCCTTCCCATTGTGTGTCATCACATTGCTGGATTTGCACCGTTAATACACAGTAACCTTGCCGCAGTCATTTTGGGCTGGTAATTTCTGATATAAGCACCCTGCTAATTACATGATTTATGCTCTGGGCACCTAATCAAACTTGGAGACTCAAAAAGGGGACCATTAAACTACAGTGTTTCGCTCACATGAGTAGTAAGCTATTCCTAGAAGTTTTTGAAATTTTAAATTGAAAGATGTTTTTCTTATTTTTCCATTCTGTACCTTTCTTCTTTCTCTCTTAATCTACTCTTTCTTTCCTTTATTTTTCTTTCTGCACATGTTTTGACTAATTTGACAGGGGATGCAGATCTAAGGAGTCCTGCATTTAAAGGAAGGATACAGAGCAATGGGGGATTTGTCCAACAGTTTGCTGTAGATGTTGGGTTGGTTCTACATGTGATTCTAATCTGACACTATGGGCCATAAATTGTTTATAAAACAGCAGCTTGTGAATGATGCGTACTGTTAATAAGATGCAAATCAACCAGCAATAAGAGGATTAAGAGGTTTGCCATAGGATGTGCCGAGAACTTGCTGTTCAATTTGCTTCACTCCTTCATTTGCTTTACACAAACAGCAACTCACCCTTAAATATTGGATTTTCACATTGGTTACCTATTAAACTCACCAAATGAAGTTACATTTGGCAATTAATAGTGTAGGTGCCCTTTTAATAACATGATGATAACCAATCAGCCTCTCTGTCCCAGAAAGTGAACTGTTTAAACTGTGGCATTTTATTCCTTTATGTAGTGAAATTGTTGCAAATTTTAAAATTGTCAAATTTATTTATTTTTCTTACTTCTTTCTTTTTTTCCCTCTCTGAATCTAATCTTTCTTTCCTTCCTTTATTTCTCTTTCTCTGTGTGATTTGATTCCAATTCACCCAATCTAATGCCCCCTCCTTCCCAGTACTTGCTCTGTTTATTTCTCAATCCTTCTCATTGGTTAAGGTGATTCCCTGTTTGTCCTGCTATTCACTAAGGTCCCAGATGCCCCATTGCTCTCACTGCACCATTATCAGCTTGAACATCAAGTAAGTATTTTGAACTGGAGGGTGCCAAGAAATGTCTAATGGTATACACCATGAGATGCTTACTGCAGCAAGTTCTGGCTCAATGTGATTGACTGAATACCATCAGGGCAACTGGGGATGGACAATACATATTGACATTACAATTTTCAGGTGCAACTGGATGGAATATTCCCATTTGTATCATGTACAGGGCCACCTAACCAGAATTTGTAATGTTCCTTATAGGGACTACTGGTACCATTAACGAAAAGGGCCCAAATTTTTAGCTCAAATACTGGCCATTGAGGAGCAGAAATGCTGACTTGTTCTTTTCTTCCAGGTGTTGACTAAGCTGCTAAATATTTTCAGCACTTTATTATATTGAATGGATTGTAAAAATAACAATCATTTCCACCTGAAAACAAGGAAAAAAGTTGCCATTGCTGAAGTGTGCTAGCTGTGGGAGGGATATTGAGCCCAATTTTAACTCTATGTTAGTGAATAGGTAGCGCATGGGATAAAATCTCACCAGGTGTTGCCCTGAAGATAAATAACCAAGGTGCAAATCTTCATGTGGGTGTAATCTTTTTCCAGGGTTTTTTTTTTGTTTACACAGTTTGGTAAAACATATCTTTAGCAAACAAATATAGTGATTGGATGACCTTTACATTGCTGAGCACAACTATAACTAAAAAAATTAAAAAATAAAGCCCAGTGATTCAACCTTCCAATGGCTCATACGACTGCTGCTGTTCAAACATTTCCTGGAGGCAGGTTTGCTGATTTTGAAGCTGAAATTTCAGAACAAGCTCTTTTTGATCATTCTGCAAATGCAACTGTTTATCTCTAATGATGCTCCTCTTGTTTCTTAACTTTAACCTGCTATTTGTAGAGCAATGAACTTGGAGTGTTGCTTGTAAATTAGGCATCCATAAGAGCTTTCTATATTTTCAGTTTGTTTCAGCAGTGCAGAGCCTCTCCCCACTTAACATTTTTTTGATGTGTTAACACCTATTGAAAATAAATAACCAGAATGACCTTCCATTTATGTAGCATCTGTCACATCCTCTAGATGTCCCAAAGTGCATTTTGAAGTGTAGCCATTGTTGTTATGCTGGCAAAGCAATAAGAAAATCTAACATTTTTAATGCAAGTGTGATCATTTTTGAATGTTGCTCTTATACACTCAATTTGGCCTGTAAAGTGACCATCTTAGTCACATCTCTTTTTTAAAGGTCATAAAAAAGCCTGTAATTTGTCCAGACCTATGATGCTGGACCACCAACCGATCTCATCAGGGAGAACAAATCACACCCATTTATTATTGTCACTTATCTGATGGGAGCTTCATTATCACTGCTTGTTTTACAGGGTTAAAATCTGTCAGGCATCCCTGACAGTGTATAAACATGCTAACTCGTGGAGGAGGGCCTGTAACTCAGTGTCACAACTGATTATCATGTGTTGGAACAACTGACAAGAGGTTACAACGATTTTTAAATACTTTGCAGTGAAAACTATAGAGTAAACAATGTGTCATTCCTATTTGCCTTGTTGGTGCTCTAAGACAAATAAAAGTGATTGAAAAGTACAAACAATAGATGATTGGACCAAACGACTGAGTTGACAACAGTGCAGACATGATAAAGTCCACGCATGGCCAGACAAGAGATTCCTTACAGAATTCCTGCAAGTCCTGGTTGATCCTGCTGAAGATATACAGCTGGATTCACCAGACATTTGTGTTTCCCCATTAAACTTTATGAGGGGTCGGGTCCCCAGCTGTTTTTTATGCACTAGGACAGACCTTTTCCTTCTGCAAAATTCTGATATATTTCCGTTTAGATCTGCTCACTTCCTTCCTTATTTTGTAATACCAAAGTTGCACAGATAACATATTTTTAGTTTTGCATCTGCGACAGTTACCTCTGATTAGTTTAATGTGCAAAGTTACACACAGCATACATTTCAAGGTGTTGAGAAAGAACAGTCAATGGATGCTTGCTATGCATTATTGCCATTTTACATGAACCAATTCTTTGTTGTCTAATAAAATAAGCAAATTTGTGATTGGCCATTGATGTACATTTTAGAAGATGTGCATTAAAACTGTACTGCAATCTTATTCATTTTCATGATGCAGTATTGTGAAAGCAGTTCTCTTTTTACAAGCAAGACTAATGGAATAGGAAATGAAGTGTAGGCTTTATCTATTTTTATGCATTACATTTTATGCTTACATTTTCCAGTTTTATTATGTGAAAATGATAGCATGTGTATTGTTAACAGAAGCTATTTTGAAATGACACTGGTGTGGTGAGCTAAGCGACACACAAGCTAGATTATACGTAGCCAATGGATATTAATTTCAACATACAAAAAATGATGGTCTTGTAAAATTTATCCTGTAGTGTCTTTTAATATGCAGCATATTAATTTGGTATGTTGGCTTTAATGGAGTGATAAGACATTGTTTCCACGCTCCCAAAATTCCTCCTAGAGTGAAACTGCAGAAAACCCAAAGCACAATAGAGCCAATGAAGTCATCACTGTTATAATGCAAGGAAACACAGTCACCAGTTTGCTCACTGTGAGGTTCTGCTATGATATAATGGAGGAGTGTTTGTACTTTGGGCACGATTGGCAATCACAATTGCACCAGTTTTGTAAATGTTTTCTTTCAAGTTTCTGTCCAAACTCATTTGCATATCGGGATGATTGCAAAATCTAGCATGACCCAGCACCCTTGGGCAGTGTTAGAACATAATTTTTGAAAAAAAGCATTTTGCTTTAAAACTTTCCACGATGTGCTTAAGAGAGATGACGAGGTGCAGTTTGATTAGTATAATTGAAAATTGGAATATCACAAATAATAAGCATTTTAAGCTTGTGAATAACCCAATTTTAAGTAACTGCTGAGCTCAGCAAGGGTGAGTATCGAGTTGGCATGGATTAGCGTGGAGAAGTGTTAAGGGCTGGCCGTCGGGCTGGAGCTCAGGGGTGTTGGAGTCTGAGTTCCAACTGTCAGTGACACCGGAGCTGGCCAAGGGAGTGAGTTCTGGCTGCTTGGCCTGAGTACCTTGCGGGTCGAGGGACTTGGGTGTGCCCTGCAAGGTGTTCCTCAGGTGGGGTTGGCCAGGCTGCAATGGTGCTGCAAGTAGAGAGTGGACTAATCAACGCTCCTTTGTCCTTTCAGGAGAAGAGGAGCCATAACAACATTGAGCAGTCAAGGGCAGGCAGAGGCCTCTCAAACCTCCTAATCTTGATGAGGTACGAAATGGATGCATTGGAACTGGACAGCCACCACCCACCTCGGTCAGCTGGTCGTGGAGAGGCAGGGGTCTCTGACAAAAGTAAGAGTGTAGTGCACATAGGTGAGAGTGTCACATTATGCAAACATTCTTGCCTAGTCTCATCATTATGGAGACCCTCAAACCTGAAGTCCCCATTAATCATTGAAAGACGATGGCACAACGTTGCAGATCTCCATTGTGTCACCAGGGCACCTGGCATGCACAGTGACAGTGTGATGACTTAAACTAATGACATGTCGTTGTTCTTCCTTAGGTTCACCAGCACACACTTGAATGCAGGACCCCAAAGAGTCACCCTTGATGCCAGGGTCCAGCGGGCTTCACATACACCTGTATCACACCCCCTCTCTGAACCAGGCACCAGCGCAGATGCCAGCACCTCGGCGGGCATTAGATTGTCAGCTAGAATGTCGGCGTACAGTGGTGAGGGCACTTCACTCTCACTTGAGGAACAGGCGGAGGTAAAGAGTGCCCAGGGAACCGGCAGTCAGTGGACAGCTGAAGACCAGGACCATGCTGAACCGAAGGCAGGTGATGAGCCTCTGGAGTTGGCCATTAGGCGGCAGATGCTGGATGTCCAGCGGGATGTGTGGGAGGATCTGGCGGCGATCTATGAGGGTATGCGTGCCCTGGTCTCTGTTGTGCAGAGTCTATGCGGAGTATCAGCACTCTGTTGGCCCTTGTCACTGAGCACACCGCCTCCTCCATTGAAAAATTGGCAACTCTCATGGAGAGGCATCTCCAGGGACAGAATGAGGGGTTTCTGGGGTTGCGTTCGGACCTGCAAGCCCTCACACAGGCAATGGTCTCAGCTAGTCAGTGCCAGTGTGGGAGATGGATGAGGCACCCAATATCCCAGCTGAGTGCCCGTCCATCATAGGTGAGCAGGGAAATGCAGAGTGACCTCACGCTGGTGCACGAGTTGCTTGCCGTCTCTGTGGGCTCCTCTCAGGGCGCTCCGATGACGGCAGCAGCTCCTCTGCCCCTTTTCCAGTGACCGTGGTATCAGATGAGGCTGCGATGACTGGGAAGATGCCAGCCATGGCATTGGCTGCTCCTGCCCAGGTGGGGCCAGCACAGGATCCACTGGCCAGAGGATGACCGCCAAGGTCAAGCACAGTCAGCAGGCTGTCTCCAATGCTGCTGCCAACGAGGGGGGGCGGAGGTGGGAGGGCAACAAGAATCAGCGCTTCCAAACTTAAGTTTAAGGCACCATGAGCACAAGAGGGACTGTTCACGTGTGATCTTCTGTTCTGCCATGGTTTTTTAATATGTTTACTCGTGTGGCCATTAACCCCTTATATAGTTCTGTTGTTTTGATGTGAGTGTCAAAACAATGTAAATTTTGCTTTTGTCTTAATGGCCTGAGTAGGCTTCACTTGTTTCACAGAGTCATTGAGTTATAGAGTTATACAGCACAGAAACAGGCCCTTCGGCCCATTGCGTCCATGCCGGCCATCAGGCACCTATCTATTCTAATCCCATTTTCCAGCACTTGGCCCGTAGCCCTGTATGCTATGGCGCCCCAGTGCTCATCATTTTGTAGGATCAAGGTGCTAAACTTTATTCCACAGGCAGCGAGTGGACTTTGGGTTCAAAGGAAAGGGCCATTTCAGACATCCGGATGGAGGCGTCACCCCTGGAAGCAGATCCTTGGCAGCCTAGCTGAAGGAGCAGTGGATCAAGGCGTCCCTGGTGTCCCTGCCTCCCTGAAGATTACAGAGTTCTGCCTCCATGGCCTGAGTGTTCTCCTCACCGTGCTCCTCTTCTGACTCACCACTGGGTTCATCCTCTGTGGCCTGTGGAGCTGCTTCAAGATCCTCTCCCTCCAGTGGGTCCCCCCTTGCCAGTGCCAGATTGTGGAGAGCGTAGCATACAACCACTATCAGTGACGCCCACTCTGGGGGGTATTGTAGTGCTCCCCCTGAATGGTCCAGGCATTGAATGCACACCTTCAGAAGACCTATGGTCCTCCCTATTACTGCCCCTGTGGAGGCATGGCTCCTTTATAATGCTGCTCTGCCTCTGTTCTTGGGTGGCGGAGATGCGTCATAAACCACCTTTTCAATGGATAAGCCTAATCACCCAGCAGCCATCCATTCAGTCGGGCTGAAGCACTGAAGATCCTCGCCACCTCGGAGTGTCTCAGGATATAGCATCATGGGAGCTGCCTGGGTACCTTGCACAGACTTGCAGAGTCTGCGTCTTGTGGTCACACACTATCTGCATGTTCCTGGAGTGGAATCCCTTCCTGTTGACGAAGGCACCCGGCTGACTCGCCGGCGCCTTGATGGCCATGTGTGCAGTCGATGGCACCCTGGACGCCTCTGGCTCGCTCAGCCTGGCTGGCCTCGTCCGTTCAGAAATGAATAAATGTTGGAACCCGCCTGAATAGAGCATCAGTCATCAGCTTGATGCAATTGTGGACAGCTGATTGGGGCACTCCACAAAGATCCCCCACTGACCCATGGGAAGAGCCGGAGGCTTAGAAATTGAGGGCCACTGTGACCTTCAGAGCCACTGGCTTGGGGTGTCCATCCACACAGTTGGAGGTGATCTCAGGCTCAATTATCTAACAAATGGAGGTCAAAGTATCCCTGGAGAGGCAGAGCCTCCTTTGGTATTGCACATGGGACATATTGAGGTAGCTGCTTCGCTGCCTGTTAATCGTGGCTGCAGGATAGTGGCATCTTCTGCAGCTCCTTACGCCTTGGACTACCTGCTGGCCCTGTGCCCCTTGTGCCTGCACCTCTCCTCCCACAAGTCACTCGCCTGGAAGCTGAATAGGGACACCTGGCCTCCTCTCCCTTCTGCCCCTCTCTTCCCCCTTAGAGGAGGCACCTTCAGCAGAGACCACAATCCCTATTATCAGGGTTACAGAATGCTGTATGATAGCTGGAAGGGTGCACACGGTCAAAACCCTCTGGGGGCCTTGGAGACACCAATGAGTCTTGAAAGGAAGCCTGGAAATGCTAAGACTGAAGGCCAGAACAGAGATGAAATTGTCAAGTTCAAATAGGCAACCAGCAGCAAACTACCTCCTAAACTCCTCACAACTGCTGACCCTTTTTATCCCGCCCTTGGATGAGGTTTCATTAAAAGTGGCTGCCCGTCTGCCCATTTTGCCTGTGTGTGAGGGCGAAATCACGCGGGCAATGTAAAATCATAAACAATTGGCTTTCAATGGCTTTAAGTGGCCTTTTATTTGTTGGCAGGCACGGCTCCGACATCCACGCGCGCCTGCCGACCTGAGGATTGCTCGCATGCGGGATAATGTCGGGATGCTCGCCCAACGTCATCTTATGTTATTTCACATGCCCACCCATGAGGCATAGAATTCTGCCCATGATCTGTACACCAGATCTCACAAATATTCTAAATATTCCGCTTCTCTGGTTGGTGTATTAGGAGGGAGGACATGATTGGTCGCAGGGATAATGAGAAGCTGAGAAGCCCTTTTCCTCTTGTTGCTCTTATTCTGCTTTTTGCTGTAGCATATTTAGGAGGGCTCAAAAGGAAGAGGGATAAGAATGGGTAGATGAGCAACACAAGGGCCACAGAAATTTCAATACAGATATTGCCCTTAAGAAATAACACGTGTATGATGCAAGAATTGAAGAGAAGTGAGAAGATAGGCCCTAAGATTCGCCACTGAGAGTGAGGCCTGAGAAATCTCACAGGCTAACACTGTCCTTCAGTGTTGACCCTGGCATAGCTTGCATGGTCAGCGGGAGAGCACCTATCCAGCGTGGGGCACATGGCGTAAGTACCACTTTATGGGCATCTCTTGCACCCATCTGCCCCATTCCAGTGGAATAATTTATTTGCTTGTTGTAGGCGGTTACCCAAACCTTTCTCCATCCCCAGACAAGTTGCCTTTCGTCTACTTAGCAAAAGGTTGATATGGCGAAATCTTTATAAAAATATTCCCTCTCTTCTAGGGTCCAAGCATAGACCACACAAGTGTGGCCCATAAATGCTCTTGTGCAGGCTCCATTCTTTTGATCTACTGACTTTTCATGATATGCCAGGTCCCCATCTAGGCTGATGAGTGAGAACTTGACCCTGGCTTCCCTCTTCAGCTGTTATTTGCTGGCTCGACAGAGTCAGTCCTTACAAGGATAATTGCAGGAAATGACAGGCCTTCCAGTTTCCTGGGGTTCTGTAGATCTCTTGCTGTGGATATAGTGGAAGATCAATAAAACCCTCAAGAAATTTCAGAGCCATGAATTTTAGGGGCAAGATACAGGTGGTACTTCCCTTCTATTTTTGTGTCACTTGCTTCTTCTCCTGTGCATCTGCCCAACACTTCTCAGGCTTTCTCTTCATATGGAGTGAGAGTTCCCCCACTTGTAGCTGTTCTCTGACATTAACTACAGGTGACTTTCTCCTTGAAGCAGACAGTAGATGATGTAAAGGTTCTCTATTTTCCATTTCATGCAATGTATACCATTCTGAGATCGTACCTCTGTCTGTGGATGCTAGGCATGGTACTTGGTTAGTGGACTGACTGCAGTCATACTCTGGTAGCTGCTTAATGCTTGCTTATTAGTACTACTTCGAAACAAGTTAGAGAGTAAGAGTTGCTCCTAGACATGGTGTTCCAACCTCTGTCTCTCTCTCTCTCAAGAGTCTAACACACGAATGACTGATGTCAGTGGTACATCATCGTTTACATCATACATTAGCATACCTCATCTGTTAACCCTTTCTACTACACCTCCCTCCAAGTATACTATCCTGTTTTCAACAACAATATGGAACTATGTCTAATTATTTACATGGCATTTCTGAAACTCTCTTTTCACAACTATGGATTCTACTCAACTCCAACTCCTACCCTCCCCCTCCCCAAGTCACAGTCCTGAGAGATTCAGTCTCCCACAGTATTGTCAGCCATTAGGGAAGATGCCTTGGAGACATGAGGGCTTTTTTTCTGCATTTGGCAGGACACCATCATCTGCAGAATTGGATAGCAATGTAGCAGCATAGCTGGGAAGTCATGTGTAGGGTTCAAGGTGATTGAACTGCAAGGACAATGAGGACTTTTCAACAAAAGACCGATCTAAGAGAGGAGGCTGAAGAGCATCGACCTTTGGACTCTCTGGGGCTAGAATAGAAGAACTCAGGCCTCCCTGAGAAATTTGTCACTCCCTCAAAGCAGAAAGGGAAAGACCATCAGAACAGGAATGATTTTCGGCTCAACGGAAGATTGTTACAACCACAACAATCTCTGCAGCATTGAAGACTGAAAAGGCATTGAATATCTGAGATTTCAATGAACTTAAACAACAAAGGAAAAAAATGACAAAATTCCTGTAAGCCCTTCAGGAAAAGATGAAGAAATGATTTCCTGGCGATTTTTCGGAAGGACTGTCTACTTTTTGTCAGCAGTGGTAAGAGAGCCACGCTCCTCTCTTACAAAGTTGCTCCGCTATGGGCAATGGGAAGAATTGCTGAGGATATGGAGACCAGACAGCTTCATCTTCTGTAATGAGATGAATTTCCTGTAGACAATCAACTTGGGGACAATATTGCTGTACAGGATTCTGGAGCTTCAGAAGTGCTAAAATTTCTGCTGCAGCTTCTGTGCAGGCCTCCAGCTCTGGAAGGAAGAAGACCTTCAGTTGGGACTGAAGTATGAGTGTCAATTGGTTTTCACCTCTGGAAGCTACAAGTTCTTTGGCAGTGTATTCCTCAGTGGGCTCTGACATGGGCTCAGGCAAGGAGTCATTTTTGGAAGACTCTTCAGCAACTAGAGATAGACTGGCAATGTATTGGTAAGTTCAGTGGAATTAAGATCTGAATGCTGCTCAGCCACTAGAAGAACAGCTGACCCCTCTACAAAGACAGCAGGGACTTCAGATGGTGCACCTATCAACTGGAAAGATGGCTCATCCTCTGGAACCTCAAACTCCAACAGATCACTTAGTTCTGCAAGGGCTTCTTCATCATCACTTTCTCCTAGGAAGAGCCAATTCAGGTCCAGCAAGTCTTCTTGGGGATGGTCACTGTCTGCTGCAGTACTTTCTGTATCCTTCACTGCTGGCCTTACTTCATGAAGAACTGAGAGATTCATGACTTCAATTGCCACCTGGGGCCTAGTGGATGGTATCTCTGTGAAAGAAAGGAACTTGCTACTGAGTGTATAAACTTTCTCAGCTCCTGAAGGTTCTAAATCACTGGTTCTAAATGAAAGATTGAAGATTGTTGCATAAAAGACAGTGAATCATTCAAATGATGAGCATCATTTGGTTTTCCCAGGATTCCTGGAGGTCAATGTGCCAGTGACCATTCATTAATAGGGTTAACAGTAGGCACAGGAAATTAGAAGAATGTATCATGTAGGGTTTTTACCACTTGCATGGGAAGAAAGAGGGTATAAAGGGTATTATTGTAATTTGTGTACATGTCTGGTAAATCATAGATGTAGTGAGGGCAAGGTAGCTGGAAGTGTGAAGCATACTTAGTACTTTACATTGTTACAAGATGCCACAGCTTCTTCTTAGATTGACTATCCTGGAAAACCATTCTGTACTAAGAAACCATTAGGAGGTTATTGGAGGTAACAGTGCCTGTCATGGCCAGCTTCTTCCAGTTTGTTTGGACTTAGTCCCTTGGCCCCAACTAAATGCTCCCAACTTTCTCTTATTTATGTCAATAAGACCTCCATGGAGGAGTTTGAAACCTTGGGGCTCTGAGTTCTGCTTTAAGACCCTCTTCTTGCATTCTTTGTATTCCTTGCTGCCTGCTGTTACATCAGTAATGCCAAGGGGTTAAGACCTCACTCTATATTTTTATAAATATGAATATATATATATAAAATATTTTTTAAGAAGAAACACTGGGCAAAGGCTTTAAAATGACAGAAGCCAGGAGCAGCTATGACTCACCCAAAAGGAATTTCTGGCCTTCAGAAACAGCAGCAACCTCATTATCTCTAAAGAAGCATTACTGCCCCTTGTGACTGCCGAGATCAAATCCCAAGGAGTTGTAGAAAGACCATTTACATTTCTAAGGCCAGGCTCTGGCCAACAGAGACAATCCACCTGCGAGGACAAAGGACTCTGAAACCTCTGTTGAGCTTATTAATGGATGAAACATTAACCAACTCAAGACCAGGAATACACATCCTTTGTCCAAACCAAGGGGAAGAAATAGGATTTATGTCACATTACCCCGTGAGCTGCTAGAACCTGTAATATTGCCTTGTGGAGCTAAAAGAGGCAGTCTGCCATCTTCCATCAACCAAACAGCAGAAAAACCAGAGGTCTGTCCAAGTTTAAATTGCATGGCTCTCATCTATGCTGTTTCAACAAGAAACTTCTGAACTTCTGTACCAGTGCCTACAAGACATCCCTACAGGCCCATCTCATTGTGGAGGTCATTTCTACTGAAAAAGTGAATTATCTAGCATCAGTCTTCAACCTGCTGATTCTGAAAGAATACACCATTGGACTTTGATTCTGGACTCTGGACTCAAGTGAAACAATAATTATTATCTCCTCTGTGGCTCTGTACCTCTTTCTTTCCCTGATCCCTCTTTTATTGTATTGTTGGGAAAACCATATTCACGAACTGGATTTTTCTTTTAAAATTTGTAAGGACATTGCATTATTTGGACACTTGGATTGCTTTTACAAAAAGGTCATAAGTTCACCTTTGGACTGGAATCAATAATGCCCTTTTCAAGAAATCACCTGATCAGGATGGTACTTGAAAGGGGAAGAGATGTGTGCTCATTGTAATTACTTCAATTGATAGGGAAAAAAGCAGGTTAAAAGGCAGAAAGCTGGTGAGTTACTGGATATCACATGACAGGGATGAGCTTTAAGTTTTGGACTTGTGCTTTTGAGTTCAGTTGGGACTGAACTAAGAAAGTAAAAGCTGTCCAGCTTGCCTTCTTACCTTGCCTTGACTGAAATATGGTTGTTTGCAGTATCTAACTAAGAATCCTCAGGTTAGTGGAGTTTGTCTGCTTTTTGGAAACCTAGGAGGCTGAGACAACAGGGATTGACCTGGCTATATTATCCACCACTCCAAAGCTCCTTTGGTGAGAACCTCCAGTCATCTACAGGGACCAGCAGCCCATCTTCACGCAAGGGAGCTTCAGATTGACAGTGTGGAGACCCTGCGAGCTTCATCCTTTATTTTATAACGCCTATCCTCTAAAACCCATCTCTGCAGAGATACCCTATCCGATTGTCCTTTGTTTGTTTGTGTGTGTGTGTGTGCGCGTGTGTGTGTGCGTGCTGGGATACTTTTAAAAGGAATAGATAGTTATACTTCCAGAGTACAATTGTGTGTTAACTAGTTCTTGCTACTTGTTTTAAAAGAGCAGTTATGTAATAAATCAATCATTCTGAGTTTATCAAAAGAAGACTAGTTAAAGTTTCTTCTATTCTGGGTCTAACAGTAATGAAGGCAAATAATTGGTCATTTTTGGCGAGTGAATTAAACTTTTAAGCTAATGGTGTGACCTGCGGAGTAGTGGGGCTAGATAAACTGTGCACTCCTCCCATTCTGGTTGTAATAGTATGAATGTACTGGGGACTATGTAGCGATGCCCCCTCCTGCATTTTGAGTGTGTGTTAAAATAAAATAACCCACTGATTTCACCCTATATCCAGGTTGCTGTGGGATTATTAATAGAGGATTGGATCATTCCAAAACTGAGGAGTTGGGAAAAGTATATCACCACTTATAAAGGGTCTGTTTACGGAGGGGTGGTGAGAGGAGAAACCAGGGCTGTTTAAATTAAACCCCCTCACTGTCTGTAACAGTAGCTTGACCCCTTTAAGCTGCTGCAGCTAGTTAAACAGAGCAGCAGCATTAGTTCCCACTCGTCCGAGAACTGAGCTTCCATTGAAGAGCATTGATTATTTTGTGCGTCTTTTCTGATCACTAAGTAAAATACTATGGAGCAGAGTGGGGTCCCAGCAATGGGTGGCAGTGCCTCCTTTGACATAGTCCCAGTGAGAACAGCACAACAGTGGTAAATCTAAGTTCAAAATGGTGAATTTTCTTGTCTTGGCTGAACTTTTAGAAGGACAGGCATTCCTCACCTGTGAAGGAGGTAAAATTGGAGAGCGGTATCTTTTTAATAGTTTTGCCTCTTTTTAAACATGATGTTGCAGTAATATTTGCGCAATTAATATAATGGATGAAAGATTTTTCTATTATCTATGGAGCATATGCTAAGTGTTCTGTCTCTTCACTTTATCCTGTAATTCAGCTCAGTCCTAATAAAGGCACATCTGATTGACCAAGAAATGTTACCTTAGGACCATAATTGTAACAATGGGAGTAGATTGTAACCATACAACGCAGGACTTTGCCTGCATATCACATGTGCTCAGCCAGACTCTTTAATTCATTCCAGAAATTAATTTTTTTTGAAAAATGAGTACCGAATAAGTAGGGAATAGAAGTTATGTTTGTCCAACTGTTCGATGTCATAACATTTTCAGCAATTCAATTTTTCTTTTAAAAACTTCAGCACGAGATATGCCATTTAAGAAGCTGTTTGGAGAGCAGAATGAAAGTTCAAAAAATTAATTTTTGGAACACTTTACATGTTGTTCAGAAATCTTTCCTTAACATTGCCTTCACAATTCCATCTTGTGATTGATTATAAGAATATCTGCTGCATGTTGCTATTGTAGATAGAATTACATTTAAAATCACTTTGTCAAGAGAATGCTTAAGGAGTTTGGTAAATAATTAATAGAACGTTTAAAAAAATGAAAGAACTATTCTGAATACAGGGTTAAAACATCCCTTCAGCTGTGTTCCCATAAAACATTTGGCTATTACTTCAACCTCAATTAGTACAATGGGGACAAGACTCAGAACCAGCATTTCTGTATCTCATTACAAATTGTCAGATTGCTTTGCTTTTCCACTTCCTCACTTTTGGTTTAAGGAATACCAGTCATTTATCTCATACTCGGGAACATCCGAGTACAGCCCTACAAACTTATCACTGTTTTACATGTCTTCTCAAAGCAAACAGTTTGTTCTGCCAGAGGCCAGATGAGTGCTCAATTGATCCTTATTAGCTCAAACAACATCTGGTTTTCATTAGATTGGTGGCAGAGCAGAGTGAGGTGCTGCATTGAGCATTACAGCCACAAAACAGCCATTAGCAGAGGCTGAAGAAAATTTAACATATCCTGTAATTACAGTGAACTTTACACAGAGGGGCAAGAACACTCTTGTGACTATCTACAAATGCAATTAAAGAAGAAAGGAAAACTATTTTGTCTGTTTGTGCTATGTCTGCTAACATTTGGTTTGTTAGCAGTTATTCTTTTTTGCTACAGTATTTTCATAGCTGATTGCATTCATAGCATGTTCTGGCCATAAGCACAGGAAACAGGCAGTTCACCTCTCTCAGGCTTCTAGCATCAATGTTACTTTATTTTCTGGTCAGCAGGAGGCACAATTCCACAGTGCATGATGAAGATGTGTGATTCTGCATCTCTAAGTTCCTCTTCCCCACTATTTTCCCCCAAACACTACATCACCCAGGAACCCAATGAGTTGGGGCCTAATAATAGCTACATTTATTGCCAAATGTTAAATCTATTGGCAAAATTTGCTGAGCCCAATAGTGCCTTGTTGTGATGAGCTTTCTGTTGCTGTGTTTGCCTTACAGAATTCTATTGATAAAGGAAGTGGCACTTTTGCCCTTAGCTGTATGAAGGCCTACCTGAAGCACTGGTTGGTGCAATGATGGAGAGGTTGCTAATGATGGTGTAAGTTGTGGCTGGCCTTCATCATTTTTCTGGATGTGGGTGAGCTGAGTGCTCGACCATGTCATGCAGATCAGCAGTAATGTTTTTATACCACTGGGGTCCATGTGGACCTTCCTCAGCCATGAAGAGATGTCTCATGATTATGGCAATAAATATTGTGATTGCACCTTTCAAACACATGCACAGATTAACTGGAGAGCAATTTCAACCTAATCTGCCTGTCAGGAAACTGACAGGATTGGGTGCAGTGCTGCTTTTACAACCTGCCCGATTTTACTCTCCACTGAAGATACCCAATCCCAGGGTTTTCTGTCAAAATGTTAGGCTAAGCTTACCCTCACTGTTTCTGTTATATTGTGCAATCTTCCCTGAAATTTAATTTTGGCAGAGTGTACAGCACAATACCAGGAGCCAAGTCAAACAGAACAACTTATATTTGAAGTGGTTAGTTTAAAAGAAACTTTTATAAAATAGCTACTCTAAGAAGAGAGTCAAACAAGGGGAGACAGTGATAATGTCGCTGGACTAATAATTCAGGCACCCAGGTTAATGCTCTGGGGACATGGGTTCAAATCCCACCATGGCAGCTGGTAGGATTTGAACTCAGTTAATAAAAAAATCTGGAAAATAAAGCTAGCCTCAGTAATGGTGACCATGAAACTGTTGTTAAAAATGCACCTGGTTCACTAATGTCCTTTAGGGAAGGAGATCTGCCTTCTGTACTTGGCCTTGCCTACATGTGACTCCAAACCCACATCAATGTGGTTGACTTTTAACTGCCCTCTGAAATGGCCTAGCAAGCTATTCAATTCCGAGAGCAATTAGGGATGAGCAACAAATGCTGGCCTTGGCAGTGACACCAACACCATGAAAGAATAAAGAGAAAAGAAAAAGAGATAAATTCTTAGAGCAATCATTCACAGTTCCAATTTGAGAAAAAAGTGCAGTGGACCAGTCTTCATATACAATCTATTAATAACATTCCCTCAGAAAATTATAATATTCAAAAGATTTAAAGTCTAGAATAAAATTCTAATTTTTTTGGCAAATTTATACTGCTTCATTTCTCACCTCACTGATATTATCAAGGATTTAGTCTCAAGCATGTGTTGGTATAAGCTGCTGAATTCATTATGCTGTCTACTGGATCAGGTCATTTAAAACTAGGGCAATTCCATTCACTTTTCAAATTTACTATTTTAAACAGTAAACCTTTATTTAACGCTGTAAAATGTGAATGTGAAATACATTGGGCCATGGATATGCTGTAAGAGCTACTCGTTTTTGCCAAAGACAAATCAATTTTGAACAGGATTTCATAGCAACAAATTTTGAGTTACTTTGCATGGTTATAACAAACAAATTAAGAAACTGGTGCGAGCATGATTTCAGCCACTTGATATTGTGATCTGGCTTTTAATTATGTTAGACCATTATTGCAATGTGCTACTGGAGGAATGGGAGAAAAAAGGGAGAACTGCACAATGCATTGTAGTAGACCTGCTGTAATTAAACTCATCCTAGTTCAACACTGAACCATAGAGACCAGGTTTGATCCTTGGTTTGTCTTGAGTTAGCTGATTTTAACTGGCATGGCTGTAGCTTCCCATTATAGGCGCAGTGCCTCTTGACTAAGGAGGGGAAAAGCAGCTGGAGTGATCACTATCCAGTGATGAGTGCAGGCAAAGTGTGCACAAATGTACATTAGAGGAGGGTGAATTGTGCCAGGCTGTGGGCTACCTCCGAGTGAATAGCCTGTCAATATTCACAGGGGTAGAAAATTTGTCTTGGGCTGTAGCATAAAACAGGCAGTATTAAATTAGTTGTCTGTTATAGTCTTTGTTAGATATTCAGCCCCATTAAAATCAATGCCCAAGACAAATTCCTATCCCACTATCTCAACAATATTCTCTTGTGTGAGGTAAATAAGGGTAGTTGACTCTTGTAGAATCATATCCCAGCACAGTCTCTGCCTTCAAGAGAGGAGGAGAGAAACTTAATGGGCTAGACCTTCCAATCAGCGGTGAGGCTTCATGCATCGCTGCTGACCATGGAGATCATTGTGTGCTTCCCTTTTGCACCTTTTGAGCCAGGACCTCTGATCTCAGCTGTAACATTGAAGCCTCGGTGCAGTGATCCAGAAGAAAACTGACGAAGTGAAGCACCGCAGGGGGACACACCTCATTTTACAACATCAGGTGCCGTATTCAGGTAAGTTTTGAAGATCGCAAGCCTTTTAGTGGGTGAGTGGGTGAGTGGATGAGGTGGATTGGTAGGTGGGTGAGTGAATGGGTGGCTGGTTGGGTGGGTGGGTGAGTGAGTGGGTAGGCGGGTCAAGAGTTGAGTAGTCAGGTCAGGGGTTGGGGATCAGGTTGGGTTGAGATGTTAATCACTGAGTTATACCAGAGATTATACAGGTTAAGGGTAAGCATCTGTGTAAGTAGCATGTATCCAGCCAAGCCTCCAACACTGTGATCAGTATAAGAGACATTTGGGGAAGGTTCCTGGCAGCACAAATTGGCTTATCGGAAGTTTAAATTTCTGAGGCAATTACAGTGTCTGTGCATTGGCCAGGAATTCCAATGGATCCCGACACGCACCAGCAACTTAAGTTCAGTACATCTCCGCTCCCAACACCAGAAGATCTGGCCATTAAAATTATTTTGCAGTGTAATGAAAGTTGTTGGTGTAAACTCAAATTTCCTGTGCTAGCATTTATACTGTTTTGCAATACTGCCTAACTGATATTTACTTTGGGTTCTGCCAGGACCACTTGCTTCAGATCTCAATACAGCTTTGGTCCAAACATTGACAAAAGAGCTGGATTCTGGAGATGAGGTGAATGTGACTGCCCTTGACATCAAGATAGCATTTGACTGAGCGTGGCATCAAGGAGACCTTGAAAAACTGAGAGCAAGGGAAACAGGGAAAATATTTTTTTTCACTGGTTAGAGTCATACCTAGCACATAGGATGCTGTTTGAGGCTGTTGGAGGCCAATTATCTCAACCCAAGGACATTGCTGCAGGAGCTCCTCAGGGAAGTGACATAGGCAGAACTATCTTCAGCTGCTTTATCAATGACCTACTCTCCATTATAAGTTCAGTTATAGGGATGTTTTCTGATGATTGCACAGTGTTCAGTTCTACTCATAACTCCTCAGATAATGAAGCAGTCTGTTGACACATATCATAAGACCTGAACAACATTCTGACTTGGGCTGGCAAGCAATACTCTTGCCATGCAAGTGACAGGAAATTGCCATTTCCAGCTGGACAAAATCTAACCACCCCCCTTGACATTCAATGGTCTTACCATCGCTGAATCCCACACCATCAACATCCTGGGGGTCACCTTTGACCAGAAACTTAATTAGACCAGCCACGTAAATACTGTAAGTCAAACACTGGGTATTTTGCGGTGAGTAGCCCACTTTCTGACTCCCCAAAGCCTTTCTGTAATCTACGGATACCATTCATCCACTTGTCTGGATGAGTGCGGCTCCAACAACATTCAAGAAACACAACACCAACAAGGACAAAGTGGCCCACTTGGTTGTTGTCCCATCCACCACCTTAATGCTCACTCCCTCCACTGCTGTTGCACACCATGGCTGCAGTGTGTACCATCTACAAGATTCAACGATTCACTAAGGCTTCTTTGACAGAATCTCTCAACCCCATTACCTTTATAACATAGAAGGACAAGGGTAGCAGGCACATGGCAACACCAACATCTGCAAGTCCCCCTCCAAGTCACATGCCATACTGACTTGGAAATGTATCTCCATTCCTTCATTGTTGCCTGTTCAAAATCCTGGAACTCTCTATAACAGTACTGTGGGTGTACTTACATCACATGGACTGCAGCAGTTCAAGAAAGCGGCTTATTACCACTTTCTCAAGGGCAACTAGACAATAAATGCTGGCCTAGCCAGTGAAGCCCATATCCCATGAATAGCTAAAATAAATTATGCTGTGTCATTTTCTTGAGAGCTGTGAAATATTGTTTATACAAATCTGCTTATTAAATTATGTTGAATGAAAATAACCAATTGGCAGGATCATATCTGAGCTTCACCTGGTAGGGCCCGTTCAGCTCAGGCAACTTGAAGCAAAACCACTGCTTTATTTCAGTGATTATTGATGTGACATCCCCAACTATCTGTAATAAGGGATAAATTTCATGGTTAATTTTTGCTGATGTCAAGCTTAATGTAAAAGGAATGCAAAGCCTGGTGCCAGGAGCCCTAAATCATAACATTAATCCCTAAAACTCTTGTGTGTTTTTGTCCTATAACTCTTGTGTGTAATACTTTCTTCAAATTTTGTGGTCCTGCTTAATCATAAACAAATGTATTGATTTAAAGATCTCGTCGTCTTGTTATTCTGAAGTGATTGACTCCAAGCATTGACTTTACTTTCTCAAGAGTTGTGACAGACCATGGACAAGTAAGTTAAAGGAAATTATAAACAATTGCACAGCTTCTAATTTGTTGTACATGTCAGACAATTCAAGTTTTTCTGCAATGATTATTGTGGTTAGGTAATTTGCACTTTCTCTTGCATTTGGATCTCTTTGTTATGGATACAAAACAATCTTACAGTGCTGTTTTTCAATTCCCCCCCCCTAGGAATATGTTAATTCCACAGTGCTTATAATGTCTTAATTGATCTGTCAATCAAACAAAGCCTTGGTTCTTATCTTCTACCTGGCCTCTAAGTGAACCCATCATTAATTTTCAGAAGACAGTGGAATTACACCTTCCAGACTTAATGTGGCACATGCTTACATTCCATTTTACACTCTGGAACTTAGAAAACAGTGCACCTAATGTGAGCAGTGCCATAGGAGGTGTTCTAGCAAAATAATAAAATGTCACACATGTGCCTATTTATTGCCCATCTTATTACAGATGTCACACTTTTTGGATAATGCTTTCTGTGACATCTATCATACTTAAGCACAGGCTGTTGGAAGTTTTTCTAAACATTTCTGGCAGTTGATCAGCTCATACTGAAATTGTTGTACACTATAAAGCCAAAAATAATCTTAGCAATTACAATTTAAAAAGTAAAAAGATAGTTAATGATTGCATCCAGGATGCTGACATATACCCCAAGAGTAAATCATTTCAAAATCTTAGGTCCTTCTGATCTGCAGGTTAAAACTAACAAACAGCTTCCAATTTCAAAATTCCATGATCAAATAATATTTAAACTTTGAATGATCTTGGAGCCTGTTTACTTTACAGCAATTACATTTTGAATGAACTGTACATACTAATTACACTGCCAAGTATAATTTTTACTTAATGTTTACTTTGCAACAATTATACTTGGTGTTCTCGATGGGACATAGCAGAATAATTCTCCATGGTTAAACACTCCTACAATCATAAAACAATATGTGTCATTAAACTTACATTGAGTAATTTACTGGACACCCGTTGATATTTCAAATAAATGTGTGCAGATTCTAAAAAATCTATTGTTTTAAGTATATTTGTTATGCAAAAATTGGTCTTATTCTTTCAAAGAAATCTTATCTCAAAATGATTTTGAATGATCATAAATCAAGGTGCATAAGTTAACACTGCTTATAAGGCGGCCCCATTTTTACAGCCCCCAAAAACATGTTTTTGCATATACTGACTCCCTTTTCAGCCATGATATGCCATACTTGCATTAGTAGTCAGCCTCAATTTTTCTCCCCACAAATGCATGTTTTAATTATTGGTACCTTGTAGCTGGGCGTAAGAGTTCAAGCAGGTGTAACAGGCTGAGTTGAGAAAGTGCGCAGGAGTTTAAGACATGCCCACTCTGCATCAGAAGCAGATGCCATTTCAAAATGATGACTACCCACACCCACGTGGGTGTTGACTTTTATACTTGGTGAAGTCGATACCCATTTTTGGAGTGATTTTTCGAGACTTCGAAGTTTGACATATATGCACCATCTATAGCTGTTGAACTATACTTATGGGGCAAAATTTTATGGTTGACGTGCGGGTGGCGGAGCCCGCACGTCAGCGCTTAAAATGTCGCGCGCTGATATCGGGTGAGCATCCCGACGTCAGTGCGTGGCATTGCGATATTTAGGTGGGTGGGCGCGCTATGAAGCGCGATGCGCACCCGCCATTAATTAAAGGCCTTGTTAAGGCCCTTAACTTGGCAATTGATGCTGATTTTGAGGAGCCCATGCGATCTTCGCCTCGGCGCAGGGGCCCAACGGCCAGGCGGGTAAGTGATTTTTTAACAAACCTCATCCATGAGTGGGATATGTAGGCTCAGAGGGGTTGTTAATGTTTTATCTGAAGTATTCAATGCAGAAAGTGTTTTAAACTTGCCTGTGTGATTGTTAGCAGTTCACATTGATTTCCAAGAGCTTTTTGTGTACTTTGAAACCAGTCTGCAGACAGTTATCTTTCTCGGGCCTGCAGTTTTCCAGAGGCCTCCATTTAGCCTGGGTATGGGTTTTGACATCTCCACTGGAGGCAGCTCCTCTGGGGAGGAAGGGAGGGATAGAATAAGGAGGAGGCCAGGAGTGGACAATCAGCCTCTAGGGGAGCCACCTTTGGGAGGCCAAGTGCAAGCACTAGGGGCGCAGGGCCAAGAGGTTGTCCAAGGTGGAAGGGGCCACAGAAGACACCGTTATCCTGCTCCCAGGGTATACAGGCGGTGAAGCAGCTACCTCAATATGCCTGAGGTGCAGTGCCGAAGGAGGCTCCGACTGTCAATGGGGGCAGTGAACTATATCTGTCAGATGATTGGCCCTGAGATCTCCCCTAACTGTGTAGGTGGACACCCCATGCCAGCGGCTCTGAAGGTCACAGTTGCCCTCCACTTCTATGCCTCTGGCTCCTTCCAGGGCTCGGTGGATGACCTTTGCGGTGTCTCCCAATCAGCTGTCCACACTTGTGTCAAGCAGGTTACAGACGCTCTGTTCAGATGGGCATTGACCTTCATCCACTTCCGCTGTGACAAGGCAAGCCAGATACAGCGAGTCGGAGGCTTTGCGGCCATTGCTGGCTTCCCCCGCGTCCAGGGTGCAATAGACTGTACACATGTGGCCATCAAGGCACCAGCAGGTGAGCCCGGTGCCTTCATCAACAGGAAGGCTTCCACTCCATGAACGTGCAGATAGTGTGTGATCACAGGATGCAGATTCTACAAGTCTGTGCAAGGTACCCAGGCAGCTCCTACGACGCCTACATCCTCAGACACTCCCAGGTGCCAGGGCTCTTCAGTGCTCTGGCTCGGCTGGATGGTTGGCTGGTGGGTGACAAGGGCTATCCCCTCAGAAGGTGGCTCATGACGCTTCTCCGCCATCCAAGAACAGAAGCTGAGCAGCGGTACAATAGGAGCCACAGCACCACAAGGGCTGTGGTGGAGAGAGCTATCGGTCTTCTCAAGATGCGCTTCCGTTGCCTGGACCGCTCAGGGGGCGCACTCCAGTGCCCCCCAATCGCGTCTCTGTGATAGTGGTAGCATGCTGCGCTCTGCATAATCGTGCGCTGGAAAGGGGGGATGCAGTTGACGATGAAGACCTTGAAGCAGTGGATGAGGCTGCACATGATGAATCCAGCAGTGGCTCAGAGGATCAGGAAACACAGGGCGATGATGAGGGGCAGCACGCCGACCCGCTACTACACCAAGGAGTCAGGGACACCCGGGACACTTTAATCCAACGAACCTTCAGCTAGCTCCACACACATGGATCTGCAGGACCACCATTGCCTGGCACTTCCACACATGGCACTTAGTGTTACATCTTCCACCTCATCAGCTGCAACCAAGGGTTTTGTGCAGAAACATCAATGTCCATTCAAACACTCATGAGATGTCTGGGAAACATACAAATGCAGCACAAAGGAAACACCCTCAGCCATGGTCAGAAAAGTGGACTTTATTGCCACCAAAATAAAGCACAAACGTCGCTCTGACGCACATAATGATATATTCCCTAATCTAGGGCCAACACAAAATTACCAGTGACAAACCCGTGGAGTGCCTAAGATGCCTTATGCTTACGTTTCTGGGTGCTACGTCTAGGTGCCACCCCATCGCTCGGAGTGGCTTGTGAGACAGCCTGCTGACTCTGCTGTCCTGTTGGTCTTGATGACCTTGGCGGCCATCCTCTGGCCCATGGAGCCTGTGCTGGCCCCGCCTGGGAGGGAGTGGCCAGTTCCAGAACTGGCACCTCCCCAGTCATCACAGCCTCAATGGATGCAACCTTCACTGGCAGAGGGGTGGAGGAGCTGCTGCCCTCATCCGGAGCGCCCTGAGAGGAGCTCGCAGCGACAACAGGCAGCTGCTGCACCGATGTGAGGTCACATTGGACCTTCCTGCTCACTGCAGATGGATGGACACCAAGCTGCGACACTTGGTGCCCAGAACATCTCCCACATTGGGAATGACCACCTGTTGCAGGCCAGAGCGTAACCTGATCAGAAGAGTCTCAATCTGCTGGAAGCCCCTCTCCATGAGAGTCGCCAATCTCTCAATGGAGGAAGCCTGAAGCTCTGTCCTGAGGTTCATGCCATCACTGACACTCTGCCTGGACTCCTCCACCACAGAGACCAACTGAAGCACACCCTCATGCAACCCTGCCAGATGCTCCCGCGCACCCAGCCGCTTGTCCTGCATCTGCTGCATGGTTGACATCTCCAGAGGCACATCATCACTGTCTGACTCAGCATGTGACTGGTTCCCTGCAGCCTTCCCACTGCTGGCGCCATCGGCACTCTCTGTCCGTGCCATCTCCTCCAGCGATTGTGAAGTGCCCTCTCTACTGTGCCCTGGGACACTAGCCAACGTCATAATCCTCACCGAAGTGTTTGTCGCTGCGCTGGTGCCTGGCTGGTTGAAAGGGTATGATGCAAGTTGCACGTCTTGGCCCTCAGGTGTGGAGGGGGGGCTCTGGACTTGTTGGCTGCGGCCATGCGGTGGTGATGCTGAAATTAACAACTAGGACAGTGCAGCAGTTAGCGTTCAGTCAGTAACACAATTCATCCCTTTCCCCCCCAGCCTCATAAGTTGCTCACCCTTCAAGAACCTAAGGAGACGAACGTTGGTTGGGTGGTAAATAGTCAAGAGGAGGCCCAAACATTACATGTGCATACCGACAGGCTGGTCAGATGGCCGAAGGAATGCCACATGGAATGTTATGTGGATAAGTGTGCGGTTAAACACTTGGGCAAGGCAAGCATGGTACGGGAATACATGAGTAATGGTAGGACCGTGGGAAGTCACGACGATTACAGGGGCCTTGCTGGACAGACCCGTTAAGGTATCAGAACAGGAACATAAGGTGTTTAACAAGGTCAAAGCCAGACTTGCCTTTATTAGCCGAGGAATAGAATGTAAGAAAAGGGAGGTCATGTTGCAAGTGCAGAAAAAGCTGTCGAGGCCACATCTACACTTCTGCGTTCAGTTGTGACCTGCGCTTCATGGGAGGGATGGCATTGGAATGGGGAGAGTGCAGAGGTTCCTGACCTGGATGCATGCTGGCCCGGAGAGTTGGAGTGATGAGGAAACATTGCAAACACTTGCGACATTTGCCGTGGAGCACAGGAGATTGAGAGGTCACATTATTGACCTTCAGACCATTATGAGGGGCATAGACCGGGTGGACAGAAGGCAACATTTCCCCTTGACGCAGGGATGACTAACATGGTGGCATTTATTTAAATTGAGTGCCATGAGGTTGACAGGTGAAGTGCTGAGGACCTTTTGGACAGAGTAAAGTGGGACGCACTGGCTGAAAGGGTGGTGGAGGTACAAACCTTCCTAAGATGATATAAGTCTTTGGATGTGCAGTAGCCATGCCATGGCATGTTAGGCCATGGGGATAGTGGTCACAAATGGGATAAGGCGACTTTGGAAGGTGCTGGAGACGCGCATCCTCAAGGGGCTGAGGGACCTTTGTGTATGACCCACACGTCAGAGTGTCTCAGTCTGTGAATGAGCAGTGTTGCAGCATTAACAATTGCAGCAAACATCAGTGGTTTGGATGGTGGGCAGACAGAGTGGATGGGACTGTGGGCCTCAAATACCTGGCCGCTGGACCCCAGCCTCACTGCCACCTGCCGCCCTGGCCGCCTGCCTCCTCCCCAGCTCCATGGCCTGCCCCTCGAAGGTGGGTGAGGTGCTGCAGCACGGCGTGCCCACCACCAGTTCGTTGACACTCCCGGCTATTGTTCTTAGTTTTTGCCTGCAGAACAGAGAAGAACATTTATTGGGACTGATCGCTCATGTACTCTGCACCCGCATGCCGCACCCCAACCACAGGGTCCCATCTGAAGCCTCCAGCGGCTCCTGTCCACACCACTGGTGATCAGTCCCCAGAAGATAGTACGGCTGCTCCCAATCCCCTCCCCTAGCGGACACCTTGGATACATTCGGCGTCCGTCACTTTGAATAACACACAGGTCTTAGCGCCCGTGGCAAGGAGGCGCTGCTAAGTGCGGCGCCGAGGTCAGCAGATGGCACTTGGTCACGACACCTTGAGGCTCCCCTTCCACCATCTCATCACCATCAATATGACATGTGCTAGAGTTCTGAGTATGTGTCTAGCTGCCTCCCCTGCAGGTTGCCCCCAGACTACTCAAATGCGACAAACACCAACATATGCTGGGGGGAGAACGCATCTTCTCCTCAACCACTAAGGCTGATGTAAGCATGGTCGCTACCTGTTTGCCCACCCAGCGTGCGCCAAATGCCCAATGCAGTAACGACAGCAAGACGTGGGGAGGGGGAGGAGCTCAAAGGTAAAGGCTACCTGCTGTGTCAAATGGCCAAGGCCAACATGGTACTCACCCTTCCAGAGCGCAGCAAATCATTGAAGCGCTTGCGGCGCTGTGTTCTTGTGCGCCGCACAGCATCTTGAGAGCTTACAGCCTCCGCCACCTCCTATCACACCTGCCTGGTCATGTGGGGGGCCCTCCTCCTCCCATCCTCTGGAAACAACACCTTCCGATGGTTTGACACCTCTTCCAGGAGGGCAGCAAGGCAGGCATCGGAGAACCGAGGGGCACAGTGGCCCCCCGCTGGCCTACCCTGCAGCCTGCCCCCCCTCCTCCTCCTCTGCCCTCACCTCTTCTGGTGCCCGGTCGCTGGCCATGGTGAATAGCCTAAAGGAGGCTGCCTGGCCGTTCTTCATATAGACTGCCAGTTCCCCATTGGAACCGGTGGTCTGAACACACCCACCGCTGCTTTGAATTTCCCGCTGAACACGGGAGTCTGAAACGCGCTGGGTGGGCCTTAATTGGCCCGCCCGTGCAAAATGGCAGCACGGCCCGTTTCGCCAGCGGGGATCGGCTCTCCGCCAACTGCCAATTCGGTCAGGCCCGCCCGCCCGACAAACACAAAATTCAGCCCACGGATGTAATGAATGCATACTTAAGGATAGACTGAAGGAAAAATGTGAAGGAAGGCATAAAAAGGACAAGGTGAAACTGAAATGTAGGAGGGCGCTACAATGTTTTATTCCACAACATGTCCAGAAGAGCACAATTGTTTTGGATTGCTACAGCATAGAGACTCTACCGAATAGAATAAAAGCCTAGAATAAAGGGCTACAATGGCTTTATCCTCAGGTATTTGTGGGGAAAATACAGCCTAGTTGCCAACTGCTTGCTTTTTGAGTGAATAGTCTGTGTTTACTTACTAACTATACTCACTAACCCGTGAACATTTTAGGGGTAATTTTCGACTTACTGAAGAAGCAGAAAACTGACATTGCAGGTTGGCATGCATAGAAACTTATCTTTAACCAGAGGTTTATATAAATTGGAAGCTGATTTACAATGCCAAATTTAAACTCACGCAGTAAGTTGTAACTTACCCCTAGGGTACAAGCCATTGGGATACATTTGTTGGCCCCTGAAATACATGTTCAGTTTAAAAAGTCTCAAATTCTGTATACTTTCTCCTCTTTGCTGCTTCCCCTGACACAGATAGCCCTGGGCACCCTAAGGTTCTCCATCTGACCTCAGTGCAGTCCATATTTACTGTAATGTGTCTGGCACTTCACGCCACATTAACAACCTGACAGCAGTACCTTTAAGAATGTTCCCAAGTCACTGATTGGAGTGAAAAACATAAATGCTAAGAAAATTCATGTCAGTCAGCATCTATAGAGAGAACACAGAAATTAATGGTTTAGGTCTAGACTCTTCACCAGAATATACTTGAAATGTTAACCTAACTGTTTTCTCCACAGATACTACTTGACCTACTGATATTTTCAGCATTTTTGTTTTTATTTCAGATTTAACGTAACTATACTCCTTTGATTTTTGTTCACTGATTTATTTTATTAGGAGCAGCTTTAAAGCTAGATTAGATTGGAGGTCATGGGACTGTTATTTTGGCAGTGAGGCTGGGAGTCATGAGCAAATATCAGAACTTTAACCTTTTAGACAACTGAATTACAATCTGTGTGGAGACATTTGTGCATTTCACATTGTAAAGGTTGTTCATTGTGGTTTTCATGTAGAAAACAAGGCTGTACTTCCTATTCATGGAGGGCTGTGGTTTTCACCTTCTCTCCTGTGGCTTTTCATGGGAGGGAAGTTGGGCACTTCAGTAAGCTTAACAGCATAGTGAAGTGGGCCAAACCAGAAGGTAAAGTAGATTTTTAGGTGAGACAAGGAAGGGAAAGAGATTTTCACAACCGAGAAAGAGGAAAAAAAAAAGAATTGTATTTACTCAGCACTTAATGACTTCTGTAAAGAACCTATTTTTATTTTTCTTGGACTGTGGCTTTAAAATTGGACTGTGTCTTTAAAAACTACCATGGCTGCAGCTGAAAGACATGTTGGAATATCTGCAATGTTGCTATCCTGGAACGTGGTGTGCCATAAAAGAAGAGGATAGTGCCGGAAAGGAGTTCTGGACTAGGGGGGACTGCCTGACGACAGCATTTTAATTGGCTCCTGACCAGGTGACCAGGGTTTTGTGTGGTAACAGTGCAGGCAGAACACCTCCTAGCCTGCAAAGAGGGAAGACCTAAAACCCCTCTCTCCTGTGTTTGTAAGATTCCAGTAATTCTGCCATAGTAGCTAGCTGGCTATTCTTCACATCCCTGTAACCTGCTTTCTCTGAAAACCCATGTCAAGAGGAAAAGGGGAAAAATCACCAGTAGAGACATTGAAAAGCAAGTTTTTCAATCATAGGCTGAAAGTGCTGGGAGTCCACCTCATGTCATCAACATCAAACTGCAAGGAATTTGGAAGACATCAATCAAAATCAACCCATCTAATCCTACCCTCCGAATTGGTGCTACTGAACTGTTTTATCTCACCCTTAAAATCCATGTTTTGTGTGTCTTATGTGTGTGTGTGTGTGTGTGTGTGTTTGTGTATAAGGGTTTAAGAAGGGGTAGGCTTAAAGTTATAAGTTAGAAATTAGCAGTTCATATTTTTTTCTTTTGCCACTGATTAAAGACAATTTAATAAACAGTTATTTACTTGTTAAGTTTACAAACCTGGTGCTTGTATTCTGTTAGCCTAAATTAAGCAGTTAGGTAGAATTGGAGCAATTTGGTGGTCTGATCAAACTTTTCACATTTGTTGCAGCTTGGGGAATAGTGGGGCTTGATATTACAGTGCACTATCCCCAGTGAGTCATGACACTTCATTAATAAAGGATTCATCGTGCTTCATATACAGTAAAATATGTGAAATACAGGCATATAGTTGACAACTGTCTGCCTTTGCAACAGATAATTGGCTTTTCTGACCCCCATTCATTCCATATGGAAATTCTGGCTCTAGCTGACTCCTGTTCCATAAAGTTCACAATTTGCAATTTCTGCAATTGCATCTGCGCAGATGAGACAAACTGTGTAATATAGAGTGATGGAGTGTGAATCAGTTAGATGTAGAAACACTGGTTGGGGAGCTACCATATGAAAGGAGCAGACAGGGGATGGCAGGTGTACATCTTTCAAACCTTGCATTGCCTAGCTCCTGGTCACAAAAACCAGGCCAAAATTCTGTAGGAGAATTCTCTTCTGTGATTAAAGAGACAAGAGATATCACCTAAGGACATTAGATTCAGTGTAATACTTCTCTACTGCTCTCCTATGGTAAACTGGGGTGGGAGGGGAAGTTCCAGATGAACACTACGTGGGACACATCCATCCTTGGGATCTTACCAATGTGGGAGAACATGAAAGAAAAACAGCAGAAAACTACTGCCATTTAAATCCAAAGCTTTTTCTCACACCTTACTGTTGAGAAGATATGTTATTTTAACATTTAGACTACAACCATACTATTCTTTAAAAAAAGTTCCATCGCTTAAAAAATAATTTCAGAAGTCTTGCAGCTTTTGTGGTGTGAGATTGGGCTCTCAATTATCCACTTGCAAGTTCAGAATCTAGTCTTGTTTGGTACTTAGGTTCAATCTCATGAAAATGCTCCATAGTTTCAATCAGGCTCTTTTTTCCATAGTAGCATATGGATGCATCTCAGAAGAAGGAGATACTTGTCAAAGAACAGTATGATGCTTTCGGGTAACCCATTGTGCTGCTTAATGCATGTGGGCTTCCTGTGTTATACCCATTGACTATTATATACTAATGTTACAAAAATCAAAGGCTGGATTTTCCTCTACCATTCTGCCAAATTTTCTCAACCTCAAATTGCCCTGCCAAGACTGCAGCTGGCAGTGCCTTCCATCATGCATACCATAGGCATGCAGTAGGCAAGGAATAAGCAGCCTAGCCACAATCTTGGCAGGGCAATGGTGAGTGTATGAATTAATTGTGACTTGTCTGTGTGTAGATACATACTGTCATGACCATGTACAAGGTATTTCCTTAAAGTGGTCCGTGAGCTAAGAATTTGTGTGAGTGGATGTAGCCCCTTTTTAATTTATGTGTGATTCAATTAAAAAAAAATAATCTAGCAGACAATCTTTATTCTTAAACAAGCTAAAGGTTAGTTTATTGCAAAAACTACTGCTGAAAATTCCTTAAGTAAAAGCATTAAAGTTATCAACTAAAATACAGATACAAAGATTAAAAGCAGAGAAAGATTTAAAAAAATTAAAGATGAGATTTCAAATCAGACTCTGTGAGAAATTGTTGTGGGCCCATTGCTTGAGTTCCTTCTTTCCAAAGTGAAGGGGTAAAAACGAGATTTGTTTTAACAGCTGCGATGGCTTCTACAATTGCAGAGTTGGAGTTTACCTTTGCAGGTGGACTCAACAAGCAGAACAGGTCCTGGGAGTGAGTGAAGGCTCCTGTTTTCACTTCTACAGTACTTTAAGTGGTGACCCTTTGTAGTCTCCTTTAGTATAGCAGTCCGATAGCTGTTTCTGGAAACTTTCCTCGGTCTCTCCCTGTTGAGAAGCAGTTTCTGTTTCAAGGTGTCTCTCTCATGATGTTCAAGGTGGCTTTCTCTTTAGGCAGCTTCCAGCCTTTTCTTATAGTGTGAAACCCAAAGTTGGCTGCTCCCAAATTGATGAATATTAGGTATTGGCCATTCAAACAACCTTTCTCCAACCTGGGGTTCTTTTTTCATTATGGTCCTTATCAATTAACTGTCTTTGTTCTGAAAGAAGACCAGCAAGTGGAAGGCTCTCGGATGCACTTTGGGATACTCATTGAATAGTGTCTTTTGTGCTCCTTGAGATAAGCAGTTTGATAAGGCTTTGGAACCAACACAGGAAGGTGCCAAGTTATCTGTCCATGCACCTTTTTTCTGAACAAAGGTTTTTTTTTAGCAAACATGCTTTTCAAACAGTTGTCCTTAAAACTCTATAATATCATAACTACACATTCATGACATATATATATATATATATGTTTATGTGAGCATATGTTTATGTATTTAAAACCTTTGGAGCATAAATAATTTTTGAGACCAAATGTTGAATCATAATATTCTTCAAATGCTGGAAAATGCACGATTAAAGTGCCAAGAATTAAAATATACTGGAGGATACTCCCAGGGCATGCCAATATCCATCCCCACCCCAACCTACGAAAATGAGTGTTACAACACTGGAATTCTATTTTCCCTTCAAAAATTTCTAAATCCATCACTCTAAAAATTGTTCTATTGTGTAGTTTAGATTTCCCCCCCATAATATAAACTGATAGTGGTTTGGGTGTAATTGTGGCTTAAATCCTTTGTAGTTGTGTCATAAGCATTCCAATTATCACTACTTCCTTTCAGATGTGATACTTAGGGCCATTAGTGCTCAGCTTATATGGGAAAATGGCAATTCATAACAATCCTGAAATCTAGGGCAGAAATTTTTGCTCCGTGGGCAGGCAGGCGTGTGCCCGACCCGCTCGAGTGTGAAATGATGTGTGTTGATGTCAGCCGAGTGTGCCAATGTCAATGTGTAGTCGCGCGATAGCTTGGTTGGTGGGCGTGCGCCGGAGCCGGCAGCACGCCCGCCGATAATTTAAAGACCTGTTAAGGCCATTAAGTAATCAATTAACGTAAACTTTTCGCTGCTTATCAACCTAACGGTTGGCAGGCAGGCAAAAAGACCAAGCGGCCTTTGCATTTTTTGGAAACCTCATCCACGGGTGGGATGAGGTCTCCAAAAGCAAGTAAAAATAAAATAAAAACTTTTAATTTTTCATTAATAACATGTCCCTGCTCATGTGACAGAGCCACATGAGGGGACATGTTTTATTATATTTTTATTTTCTTTATTTTTTTAATATTTCTCTTCATCTCCCTGAGGCAGCTCTGTGCCTCAGGGAGATTATGCAGCGCTCACTCACACGCACGCGCGAAATTCGTGCTGGGCCTGCTCGCACAGCTCCCCCGCCCCCCCCCCCCCCCCCCACCCCGCCCACACACAGGCAGCACTCAGCGCTGCAGCTCGCATTTCACGCTGGGTGGGCCTTAATTGGCCTGCCAGCGTGAAATCGCAGTGCAGTGCCGATCACGGATGGCAGTCAGCTTTCTGACCGCTCCCGCCGAGCCCGCCTGCCAGGGGCAAAATCCTGCCTGGAGTGTAATAAGGTGAAATTTAACGGAGTCATTTTTTCCATAGGCCTTTATTCAAGGCTGATTTTTTTTGAGTTATTAGCTTTTTTTGAAACTGCCAACTTGGCTCAGTTTTCTAGGTTGCCATTCATGCTGTGTGTAAGTTGAAAATTATACTTCAGTAGTGGTTGGTATTTACTACATTAATAGTTTCACTGCTTATATATCAAACCACAGTTTGTGAATAAGGTGTTGATGGTCAAAATAAGGATCCAGGGCTGGGTAGGTCTTGCAGAGGAGGAAAACATGTTGTCGTTATTTTTAGATGTTGCTTTTTCACTTTTATATTTCTGCAATATTTTTCAAATGTTGATCTTGTGCAATGACCATGCTTGGGCAAGTTTTAGAACTCAAAACCTCTCAGGGATAGAAAATGCTTGCTTATCCAGTTTATTTCTGATGTCTCAGAGAGACTGAAGGATCTGTATACCAGCAAACCATTTGGTAGTACAGCCAGAGAAGAATACATGGACATTCCAATCAAAGTACTTTTTTTATGAGAGTTGGAAAGACATTTAGAAATGATGGAATAATTTCCATGTAATTTTCCATTGTGGATACCCAGTTGATATAGTCCATTATTAATTAAATAGCATGCCAAAAGATGTAGCAAACTTGCAAGTATTCTGCTAGTAATATTTTGTGTCCTTCCTCATTTGCTAAGTTCCAAATCAATAGTATAAGCAGTTATTCTCTGCCTTTTGCAATAGTGTCATTATTGATGAGTGCACGACTGAGTCAAGACAGGCAGTCATCACAATTTATGGAGTTGATATTATTAGGAACAAGGGCTAGTGCAAAAAATATCAGATCCAGAGGCTGGACATGTAATTGTGCTGCCACATAGTGGAATGACACATTACTTGTGGCAGAACTCTCCACAGATTTCTTTTGAATTTCAAAGTACAAGCTGGAAATTCATACTTTGGATGTCAGAAAACATTGTCTTGCATAGACAAGTATTGGCAATGTTTATCCCATCATACAACAGGAACATTTGGGAAGAGTCTATTTATTTGCTGCATGAGGCAACACAACTGTCTGTGTCACTTAATCTGCCAATGCAGAAGTTGAGCATATAAACACAGAGGAGTCTAGTGCAGAACGGAACAAAATGTTAAAGTGATGTACTGGCTAACTGTTTGGGTGATTCAGGTTGATATTAAACATCCCATGGCACAATCTGGAGGAGAGCATGGAGTTTTCCCAATGTTCTAACCGATATTTCACCCTCAACCAATACCAGCAAACCAGATTAATTTGCGATAATTTTAGCTTTCAGCAAATATGTGACAGGGGTGTTATTGAATCAACTGCCTATTACGTAAATTTCCTAATGTTCCTTTCCATTGAAGTAATTGGAAAAAGGCAAAAAGTTAGAATGACCCTCATTCACCTTAATGCTCTCTGTGGAATCTTCAGGGAGTAAAATGTCTGCGTTATAACAGTCATTGCACTTCAAAGTGTTTGATCTGATGTAGCATCAGGAAGCCCTGGTAACATTGAAATCAATGGGAATCTGAGAGAAAATACTCAATGTCTGGAATCATACCTAGCACAAAGGGTTGTGATTTTTGGAGGCTACTCAACTCAGCCCCAGGGCATCGTTGCAGGTATTCACCAGGTTAGTGCACTAGGTTCAACCATCTTCAGCTGTTTCATCAATCACCTTCACTCCATCAAAAGATTGGAAGTAGGGATGTTCGCTGATGATTGCACAGTGTTCAGTATCATTCATGGCTCCTTGGATAATGAAGCAGTCCATGCCCGCATGGAGCAGAACCTGAACAACATTCAGGCTTGGGTTGATAAGTGACAAGTAACATTCACACTATATAGGTGTCAGGCAATGACCATCTCCAACAGACAGAAGTCAATCCATCTCCCCTTGACATTTTCATCATCAAATTCTTCACCACCAAATTCCAGAAGGTCACCATTGACCAGAAACATAAATACAGTGGCTACAAGAGCAGGTCAGAGGCTAGGAATTCTGCAGTGAGCGACACAACCTCCTGACTCCCTAAAACCTTTCCCCCATCTACAAGGAACAGGCCAGGAATTTGACGGAATGCCCTTGCCTAGGTGAGTGCTATGCCAGTCAAGGGGCTGGCTCAGCAAAAAGCAGCTTAATGGGCATCCCATCCACCATACTGAACATTCACTCACTCTACTGCATTGTGACAGCTGTGTGTACTATCTACTAGATGCATTGCAGCAACTTAAGGTTTCTTTGGCAGTACGTCCCAAACTTTAATGCATAGAAGGGAGAGGGCATCATTGCACGTGGGAACACCACCACCGCCAGTTTTCCCTCCAAGTCATACCTGGAATTGGAGCTATATCACCAATTCTTCATCATCGCTGGATTTCCTAGAACTCCATACCGAACAGCACTGTGAAAGTACTTTGACTGTATGGACAGCAGTGGTTCAAGAACCATCTTTTCAAGGGTAATTAGGACTGAGAAACAAATTCTGGACTTGCCTTCAGTGCCCATATCATGTGAGTAAATAAAAATAAAATATTTAATGTGAAGCATTTTGGGACATTTCTCAGAGAAATGATAAAGTGCTATTTAACTGCAAGTATTTATTTTTTAGTTCCTTAGTGAGCTCTAAAGCACAGTCAATCAAAATGAGTGCTGTTCATATGTTCAATTAGCCCAAATAGTGAATTCTATCTATTTTAACCATAGATAATATATGCATCATAAGCCTTGTCGAATGTCTTGCTGTGCTCCAGCTACGTTTGATTAATTAGCTAGCATATCCTGAAAAGCTAAGAAAAACAGAATTGATGAAATAACTGCAAGCATTGCATTTATTACTGACATCTTTTTCATATAACTCATCATAATGAGCATAGGTTGTCACTAAAATGTTTGCAATTTTGTGGACATTAATGGTCATACAATTTGAAAATTGCTTACACAGAGAATTTGTTGCATGCGATAGATAAAACCTGAGCACTTATAAAAAGGGAGCTACAGAGGGCGGAATTGTCTGGTCCTGTTGGTGGCGGGTGTCATGGCTGGCGGGAGGGAAGAATTCAGTGTAAGGGGCAGAAGTCGGTTTCACGCCAGCATAAAATCACAGCAGGATCATCCGATGGTGTCCGCCATGGCAGAACACAAATCCCAGTGGAGACCGGCGTGAACACGATTTGCATCCTGCTAATGGGATGCAAAGTAAGGCCCGACCGGGATCATCCCTCTACCCAATTTACCATTACGCCAGCGGGAAAATGCACCAGCCCAAAACACGTCTAGACAAGCGTGACATGCAGAAGTCCAGACGTACCTTTAGGGCCTCGTTCAGATTGCGGACATCCGAGGAGAAGATGATTGCATGCTGGGTAGGTCTCATGCACCTGGCTCCGCCGCAAAGCAGCTCTCAGAAGGCGGGAGGTCTCTGTTGATGTCTCAGGGCTGCTTCGGAACATCACAGTCTTGGCCATGGGCTGCTACGGATGATCGGCGAAGGTGGCGGAAGAGGCAGAGGAAGGACTAGGTGTGAGTGGGAGAGGAAGGTATACCAGGATCGGGGGGAGGGCGGTGGTGAGGTTGGAATTGGGGGACGAAGGTGTTGGTGGGGTGAGGTTGGAGGGAGGCCGAAGGTGACAGGGAGGTGGAGGGAGTACGTGGGAGAAAGGTGTAAGGGGGAGAATGCTGTAAGTGGGGAGGCAGGCTTAAGGGGGGAGGAAGGTGCAAGGGAAGGTGTTCGGGTGGGAGGAAGGATTTCAGCGAGAGGAAAGTGTCTGGGGAGAGGCGGAAGTTCAGACGGGGAAAGGTGTTTGGGGGGTGGAGGGAGGTCGGAGGGGGAGGGTGTAGGATGGAGGAGGGAGTAAGGGCGAAAGAGGGAGTAAGGGGGGGATGTCCACGTAAATGTGCAAGGGAGGGGTCTATGGAGACAATGACTGCATGGTAGGAGGGAATGGTGAGTGTGAGGGGGGGCAGAGGGTGAGGAGGGTGGGAGGGTGAGGGTTCGACGGTATCAGTAGAAGGGATGGTGAGGGTGGTTGATGGGGACATGGAGGCAGACACGGACCCTAGGAGTGGGGAGGAGGAGGTTGGGGAGCTCAATGTGGACAGGGGCGGGGTTCTCCGAGAGGTAGGGAACGTGCATGTTCACCTGGACATCCTGGAATGACAGTGAGCTGAGTGTGATGGATGAAGGCTCTGTGCGTGTGGAAGAGTGCTCGCATGAGTCTCCGAAATGCCCTGCCACACATTTTTCCCTCCAGGATCACTTATGGTCCGCCTGCATACAGCTGTTGGTGGGGGAGGGGGTGCCGGAACTGCAGGGCGAGCATTTGTGAAGCTTGCCAATGAAGCTGAGAGACAACATTACACATTATTCAGTGAAAGTGAATATATTTTCAGATTATAAAGTGACAAAATGTGTTCACCCATGCAACCAACTGTGATCAAAATTTCTTCACTTTTCTAGGCCTACCACTTCTAGATGCTAACCTGACATCCGTTGCAGGGGTAGAGACAGCCTGTGTAATGATTGGCCCTGTTGCCTCTGATGGCTTTGGCCTGGTTCCTCTCGGGGGGTGCCGAGGCCTTGAGGGCTTACTTTGGCTGTCCTCCTGTGGGCCTACTGCTCCTTCTGCAGTGACAGAGGACGAGGTAGACGGGGGGTCACAGGCAAAGGGGACTCAAAGGCACATGATAGCCTCTGAGATTCCTGAGTGGATGACCCAGGGGTATTCAGCTGCCGCTCTTTGCCCCTTTGGATGCCCGAGGGCCCTGGTCTGACTCTTTGAGGGGAAGGAGCACATGGAGGGATGTAGAGGTGCCCAGTTTCCCCAGATGTTGCCACTGCAGGAACTCGTCCATGGCTACTGTGATGGAGTGCAGGTCTGCGCACATCTCCGTATTCTGCTGGACCAGGGTCTCCATGGCAACCGCCATCCTTCCCATGGAGACCTCCATATGTGCACATGTGGGCATCAGTTCATCAGAGAGTAGGCAGACGCACTCTTCCGACTCATGTGCCACACTGCTGAGGGCTTCCAACAGCTTGGCGTGATGTTTCCCCGCCTTCTGCTGACTCTCCAGGATGAGTTGGAAGGCTGAATCCAGAGGCTCGTCATCTGACTCAAACCTCACAGATGCCTCTTCCCCAGTTGACTTCCAAGCGCTGGGGAGCTCAGCTGAACCTGCCTCCTCCAGCTGCGGACACGTGTCCATGTGGCGACCACCAGATTGTGAACCTGAGCCTGCCCTAGATCTAGGTCCATGAGGTGTGTATCTCTGCTCTGGTGCAGGGTGTGGGTAAACGCTGTGATGGGTCTTCCAGGCTGCTTATCTCCAGCTTTTCAATGGAGGAGATGTCCTCTTGGCTGGAGGTGAGAATGTGGATGGTGTTGAGGGACTGGCTGGCTGAGGGCGTCAGTCGCTTGGCAGAGTTCCCTGTGAACCAAAGTTGAGATAATTAGTGCATGGCAGCAGAGTCAAAAACAGCAGAGAGAGCACTTACAGTTGCGTTGAGAGAGTGATGATGTGGTGCAGGATCCTCACGTGGGTGTTCATCGCTGACCTCACCATGGCCACAAGAATGGGCCACGTCCTCAACAGTTAGTGTGATGGCATGCTCCTCAGAGTGAGTGAATGCCTAATGTGGGCCACTCCACCCCCGGTCTGGGACCTCTCCCTGCTGTTGTGTGTCAACTTCTCCTGCAAGCAAACAGGTGGAGAGAGTGTGAGCATGACGCATGCCACGGCAGATGATAAGAATGTGTGGAATGTCTGTGTGGTGAGCGGAGCCATGGACGAGATAAAGTCGTGAGCTCCAGAGGACACCAGCCTGATGGAGATGTGAGGGTGAGTGTGAGAGTTAGTGGTGTTGTCCCTTGAGGTTTGAGATCCCTGATGGGTTTGGGAGTGTGAGAGTTGAGGGTGATGAGGTAGTTGACTTACCCTGGCAGAATGGATGAGACCATTCATCCTCTTCCTGCACTGGATGACTGACCTTCTATGTGCTCCATTTGCACTGACTGCTGCTGCCACCACCTCCCAGGCCGGATTGGTGACCTCTGGTGGACCTCCTGCGGCCAGAGTGAAGGCAGAGGATATCGCTGCAGGCCTCAATGATGTCCAAAAGGCGCTTTTTCAGTGAGGTCTCACTAAATCTGGGAGTTGCCATCTTCCTGGCTTTTGAGGCCACCTGTCACTTGGAGCAGTCCTGGTCTGTGGACAAGAAGTAGGCTGTGCTCTGGTCTGCTTTATAGATGGCAGCCGGAGCGAAGAAGCGCTGAGGTCACGGAATGGTGGGCAAAACCGAGCGATCCAGTGTGTTTCCCGTGAATGCATTATTAATGAATTGGGATGCACCGAGAAGGGGACTATACGGTGCGAAAACCCAGTATTGCAGCCAGCAGGTAAAAATGTTTTTTCACACTGGCTATTCCACAACGCAAACCTGGGACAATTCTGCCCAGGGAGTTTCTGACCATTGGTTATTTCATGTTGGTCCAGAACTTTTGGTCTCTGGAACGTCAGAGACTGGTGGACAATCCAAGATGCACATTGAGACGCTATGGAAGTGCTGAACTGCTGACCTCTGTGGGAATTTCCCAGGAAATTTCAACTTCCAATGGACAATCCTCCTGCTCCCCATGACGCTCCGCGAAAGTCTTCCACTCTGTGCTAGAGTCGGAGACTTCGGGCGGTTCCATTAGACTTACCTGAATAGTTACCCAGGAAAGGTTACATGGCAAAATACTGGTCTAATGCCTGGGTAACTCCAGAACTGACCCCCAATGCATTCAACCCCATAAGTACCCCTTGACTCAACCTGACATGATTACGCTCCCCGACCACTCGACTGCCCCCCAGACCTCCGCTTGACCAGGCCTGACTACTCCCCACCTGTCCACCAACCCCTGATCCGACTTGACTAGCCCCCAACCGGAATAAGCCTCCTGACATGACCACCCTGTCCCGACCCACCTACTACCTCACCCATCTGCCACCTCACCCACCTGTCACCCTACACACCTGTTATCCTACTCACCTACCACCTGCAAACCACCCCCCCCCCCCCCCCCCACCCCCCCCCCCCCCCAAACCATTTTCAACCCCCAACCAAAAGGACAGTGCTGTAATGGAGTTCTCTGAGGGACACTGTGCTCAGCACCACGGAAGCTGGGCTTGGGGAAATGAGGAGCAGCACTGAGGTGTGGAAAAGTTCGAGTGGAGTGACAATCCAACCATTGCTACTTCTGAGGAAAACCTGGGCTGTTAAGTTTAGAAAATTATACAGGCCTATTTAAAGATACTGGGCTAAAATCTCTCAGTCCATTAATGGGTGGGAGGGCAATGCATGATTTACTCGTGCTCATTGAATGTAATACAGGCAGCATGCAGACTTTGTGCTGCCTGTTCATTTCCATGATAGTGGCGGGCAAACCAGTGATAAACATACTGCTGAGTGGCTGTGAGCTCAACAGGTGGCCCGAGTTTGTGTGAGTCTAGCAGCAGTTAAAGCTAGCCTGCACTTCTTGAAGCCAGCCTGCACCTCTTAATGGGGAGGTGCATCCTGGCTGCAACAACTCATTCAGCTAGCTGGGAAGCACATCTGGTGCAGGAAGAATCATGAAACATGGTCCTACAGACCAGAGAAAGGTCTTTTACATTCTCAGATGCAACTCAGAAGGCCATAGTGCAGGAAGGTGAAAGGGGAGCAGATCTATTTACATGGCCCAGGATGCCTTCTGGATAGACACAGCAAGGAAATGGGTGCAGATACCACGGAAGTCAATGCCAGAAATGTGGCCCTGAGAAAATGGTCGCAGCACTGGAAGAAATTCAATGACCCCATATGAGTGGTCAATGTCAGAGAATGCATCATCAAATGTCGTACCCCAATGACTGAAGCGCTAACCTCGCATGCTGCTCAATGCACTCACCCATCAACAATCTTTAGCAATCAGCTATGGCAGGCACATCACCCAAAAACATTGTAATTCACTGACTAACACTCTTCCTCCTCTCTTGCAGGCCAAGGTGGTTCATAAAAGCAACAAAGATTGGATAGGGCAAGCATGTCTGCATGTCCTCACCCCTTTGGAGGAGATGGTGCTCAGCATTATTGGTGTGGTTATCCCTAAGGCTGTGGCAAGCAGGTTCAGTGAAGTCATCCAGGCTGATGGTAGGTTTCTGCTTTATGAACCTTCTGAAATCCTGCATCACCCTCATCTTACAATCTGTTATGATGTACAATCTGCATATGGTGCAACCATGATCCCCTTGCTTTGCACCCACTGCCAACTTCCCTCAATCCAACCATCCCATTGTGCATTTATGCTGTCAGATACCCAAGAACTGCTGCCTGGCCAAGTAATGGTGCCTGAGACTGAAGACCCAGAGGAAGACCCAGAGGAATTGGATCAGTTTTGCCAATACTTCCCAGATCTGGACCACTTCAGCCAAGGTCCATGCCGTTTGTCATGTTGTGGAGGTCAATAGCCTGGACATGCTCTGCATACGATGGAAGTATGCAGAACAGGCAGATCGTGAAGTCAGTTAGCATGTAAAACTGATTTGATGCAGGCTCTGCCATCTTAGACTTCAACCATCAGATGCTGCTGCACAGCTGGATTCGCAACTGTGCTTGTAGAGCTAGCTGCACATGGTTAGGCTCCAAGAGCTACACAAAACCCTGTGCTGAGTTGGAGCCGGACTCCACCGTGGTGAACTGTGAAGTGGATGGTGATAAACTTCGAGTGGACATTGACAGGTTGGTGGAGTGGATGGATGCGCGGTAGATGAAATTTAATGTAGAGCAGTGTGGAGTGATACATTTTGGCAAGAATGAAGAACAAAGAGAGGCAATATAAAACAAAGGGCAAAATTCTAAAGGGCTGCAGGAATGGAAAACTGTGGGTATATGCACACAAATCATTGAAGGTGGCTATCAATTGACCTGACACTTGCAGCCACCATCTCAGATGCTGACACTGACACTGATAGTATAGTGCTGCAATCTGAACATGGTGAGTCACTGGGCATGAGTGAGCTGCAGCCAGGCTAGGGGAACAGAATGGCAAGTGTGTCAGCTCACTGGAGGCTTAGATCACACAAGAGTCCTGCTACAGCAGACGTAGATGAGGAATTCAATGAGATGGCTTACAGACAAGCTGATTGGCATACACACAGGCGTGATGCATTGGCAGGCCTGCCAGAAGACCTGTTGTCAACATCAAGGAACATAGAATCACAGGATCATAGAATGGTTACAGTAAAGAAAGAAGCCTTTTGGCTGGTCATATCTGTGCTGGTTCTCTGCAAGAGCAACTCAGCTAGTGCCTTTCTGTAATCCTACAAATGTTTTCTCTTCCGGTGCTTACCAACTTCCCTTTTGAAAGCCACAATTGTATCTGCCTTCACCACACTTGCAGGCAGTGCATTCCAGATTCTAACCACTCACTACATAAATTGTGTTTCCATCATGTCACCATTTGTTCTTTTGCCAATCACCTTAACCAGTGTTCTCTGGTTCTTGAATCTTCCACCAATGTGAACAGTTTCTCTCTATCCACCCCGTCTAGACCTCTTATGATTTTGAACACTTCTTTTAAATCTCCCCTCAACCTTTGCTTTTCTAAGGAGAACAACCCTAGCTTCTCCAATCTGCCTATTTAACTGTATTCCGTTAGAACTGGAACCATTCCTGTAAATCTTTTCTGCACCTCCCTAAAGCCTTCACATCTCTTCTAAAATGTGGTGGCCAGAATTGGCCACAATACTCCAGTTGAGGCCAAACAAGTGTTTTATATACATTCAACACAATTTCGATGCTTTTGTATCCTATGCCTCTATTTATAAAGCTCAGGATCCCGGATACTTTATTAACAGCTTTCTCAAACTGCCCTGCCACCTCCAATGATTTGTGTGCATATACCCACAGTTTTCTGTTCCTGCAACCCTTTAGAATTTTGCCCTTTTTTTCATATTGCCTTTCCTTGTTTTTCATTCCTGTTAAAATGTATCACTTCAAACTTCTCTACATTAAATTTCATCTACTGCATGTCCATCCACTCCACCATCCTGTCAACGTCCACTTGAAGTCCATCACCATCCACCTCGCAGTTCACCACGGGGGAGTCCGGCTCCAACTTGGCACAGGGTTTTGTGCAGCTCTTGGAGCCTATCCATGTGCAGCTAACTCTACAGGCTGAATTTTCTGGCTGACGTGCAGGTGGCGGAGCCCGCACGTCAGCGCTTAAAATGTTGCGTGCTGACATCGCACGAGCGTTCCCGACGTCAGCGTGCGGCATCGTGATGTTTAGGTCAGCAGGCACGCTATGCAGCGTGACGCGCGCCCGCCATTAATTAAAGGTCTTGTTAAGGCCATTAAGTCAGCAAATGACAACGATTTTGAGGAGCCCGTGCGACCTTCAGCTCGGCGCACGGGCCCAACGGGCAGGCGGGTAAGTGATTTTTTTTTAACAAACCTCCTCCACTGGCAGGATGAGGTTTGATTTCGGATTTAAAAAAGTTTAATAAAGTTTTTGTGTACTTTATTAACGTGTCCCATCTCGTGTGACATTTTCACATGACGGGGACATGTTAATGATTTTCAAATTTTTCTATTTTCAGCGATCTCCCTGAGGCAGCACTACGCCTCAGGGAGATGTACGCTCATGCGCGAAAGAGCGCACTCTCGCAGTTGGGGAATCACCCCTGCCCGCACAGGAAGCCCTTAGCGCTTCCTGTTGGGCATCAGGCTGGGCGGGCCTTAATTGGCCTGCCCACGTAAAATGGCAGCGGCGCCCGTTTCGGCGGCGGCGATCGGCTGCCCGCCCACCCGTCAAGGGCAAAACTCATCCCTACATGAAACAATTGCGAATCCAGTTGTGCAGTAGCATCTGATGGTTGAAGTCTAAAATGACAAAACCTGTATCAAATCAGTTTTACATGCTAACTGACTTCACGATCTGCCCGTTCTGCATGCTTCCATCGCTATTGACCTCCACAACATGGCAAACAGCATTGGCCTTGGCAGAAGTACTATCTAAGCACCTGCTTAGCAATAACCTGCTCACTGATGCTCAGTTTGGGTTCCGCCAGGGCCACTCAGCTCCTGACCTCATTACAGCCTTGGTTCAAACATGGACAAAAGAACTGAACGCCCAAGGTGAGGTGAGAGTGACTGGCCTTGACATCAAAGCTGCATTTGACTGAGTGTGGCATCAAGGAGCCTTAGCAAAACTGGAGTCAATGGGAATCAGGGGGAAAACTCTCCGCTGGTTGGATTCATACCTAGCACAAAGGAAGATGGTTGTGGTTGTTGGAGGTCAGTCATCTCAGCTCCAGGACATCAATGCAGGAGTTCCTCAGGTAGTGTCCTAGGCCCAACCATCTTCAGCTGCTTCATCAATGACCTTCCTTCCATCATGAGGCCAGAGGTGGGGATGTTCGCTGATTATTGCAAAATGTTCAGCACCATTCGTGACTCCTCAGATACTGAAGCAATCCATGTCCAAATGCAGCAAGACCTGGACAATATCCAGGCTTGTGCTGACAAGTGGCAAGTAACATTTGCGCCACACAAGTGCCAGGCAATGACCGTCTCCAACAAGAGAGAATCTAACCATCACCCCTTGACGTTAAATGGCATAAGCATCACTGAACCCCCCACTATCAACATACTGGGGGTTACCATTGACTAGAAACTGAACTGGACTAGCCATATAAACACTGTGGCTATAAGAGCAGGTCAGAGGCAAAGAATCCTGCGACGTGTAACTCACCTCCTGACTCCCCAAAGCCTATCCACTGTCAAGGCACAATTCAGGAGTGTGATGGAATACCTCCCACTTGCCTGAAGCTTGACACCATCCAGGACAAAACAGTCCACTTGGTTGGCACCACATCCACAAACATTCACTCCCTCCACCACCAACGCACAGTGGCAGCAGTGTATACCATCTACAAGATGCACTGCAGGAACTCACCAAGGCTCCTTAGGCAGCACCTTCCAAACCCTCGACCACTACCATCTAGAAGGATAAGGGCAGCAAAGAGAACACCACCATCTGCAAGTTCCCCTCCAAGTCACTTACCATCTTGACTTGGAAATATATCGCCGTTCCTTCACTGTTGCTGGGTCAAAACCCTGGAATTCCCTTCCTCACAGGACTGTTGGCGTACCTACCTCACACTGGACTGCAGTGGTTCAAGAAGGCAGCTCACCACCACTTTCTCAAGGGCAACTAGGGATGGGCAATAAATGCTGGCCCAGCCAGCGAAGCCCACATCCCGTGAATGAATAAAAAAAAGTGGTCCAGATCTGGAAAATGCTGGCGAAACTGAGCCAATTTTGCAGCCAAAAATTTCAAACAGGATAGATATTGAGGATAGATATTGGCTGGGTAAAATTAAACAAACTACAAGTGAACAATAAATAACTGACTGGCTCAACCATACCACATTCCCACAGCTGAAGCTGGCAGAATTTTCACAATGTGCCAATAAACAGCTAAAGTAAATTCAGAAAATTGACATTTGGAGTAAATAAGAAATTTTCCATGATAGGATTTCAGAGAAAAACATTTTTCTGGAAGCACAACAGTTCAATTTATGTCTCCAAAGTCACTGAGCCCCTCACAAGGAGATACTGGATATCTTTGACCCAATCATGTCCTGTGGAGGTAACTGTGACATTGGGAATGGTAGTGGTAACTCTCCTTGTGGAGGATGGTGATGTTGGAGTTGGGCATGGCTACATGTGAATTGGGTTAATAGAAGAGATTATTGTCAAGTTCAGGAACAGCAGTTTCAAGTTTATTTTCTCAAAAAATTGCGTTTCACATAAACTTTAAATGTATGGTCTGTAATTCTGTGTAGTATGTCCTGTTCCTAACTAATGGCTGAATTTATTTATAATTGGTGCTACTCAGCACCTTCTAGCTTAACCAATGGAAGGATTATATGAGTATGGTATCATCATTGCCCCAGTGGTAGCACTGTCACCTGTGAGTCAGAAGGCTGTCGGTTCAAGTTCCACTCAAGAGACTTGGTTAGAAAATCATGAGGCGCTGGACAGAGCAGATAGGGAGAAGCTATTCCCACTCGTTAAAGGATCCAGAATGAGAAGGCACGGACTTAAAGTGATTTGCAAAAGAAGCAAATGTGACGTAAGAAAAAACTTTTTTACACAATGAGTGGTTCAGGTCTGGAATGCTTGGAAGTGTGGTGGACGCAGGTTCAACTGAGCCATTCAAGAGGGCATTGGATGATTATTTTAATAGAAACAATGTGCAAGAGTACAGGGAAAAGGCAGGGCAACAGCACTAGGTCATAATGCTCATTTGGAGAGCTGGTGCAGGCACAACAGGCCGAATGGCCTCCTTCAGTGCCGTTAAACTTCTGTGATTCTGTGATACATAATCGACGCATACATTATAGTGCAGCACTGAAGGAGTGCTGCACTGCTAGAGGTGCTGTCTGTTGATGAGACATTAAAACCAAAATTTTGGATAAGATCCCATGGCACTATTTGAAAAAGAGCAAGGAAATTCTCTTAGTGTTCTATATTTATCCCAATATCTATCCCAAAGGCAACACTACTAAAACACATCATCTAGCAATTATCTCATTGCTGTTGCTGTTTTTGAATGAGGCAACATTTGACTGAGCGTGACACTTCCAAGTAAGCTTGCCACTAAAAATTGCTTTAAAATGAAATATTTGTTGTGGCCACCTGGAAGGTGGGTACTATCTGCATGATATGATGTTCCTGATAACTGATAACCTGAATATGGGAGAAGTGGAAGCCCTTGTTGATCACATGGGCCATTTGTGTATTATGGTCAGCATAGCAACTTTGGCGCCATCAATGAGTTTCTAGATTTTGGGGAATCCAGCAGTAACTTTGGGCAGTCATGTTATGCCAGTATTGCTATTCAGTAGAGAAGGAGCTGAATGTGTGGTTCCTACATTAATTTCACTTGCTTAACACATCTATGGGCAGCAACTTGACTAGTGGCCTTGAAGGATGTGGAACACCTGCAAAATTCAATGGAATTCAAGTAAAAGTGTGCAGTTTACAAGAAAACTCTGATAATGCAGGGAAACATTGGGAAGGGAGAGGAGTTGGCCTAAAGAACATGGGAGATCATGTATGCTAATATTAGGATTTTTTAAATTAACAAAAGAACATAAGAGATAGGAGCAGGTGTAGGCCACTCAGCCCCTTTGCCATTCAATAAAGTCATGGCTGATCTGATCGTGGCCTCAATTCCACTTTTTGTCCTGCCCCCATAACCCTCGATGCCTTTGTAGATCAAAAACTGACTAACGCAGCCTTGAATATATTCAATGACCAAGCCTCCTTTGCTGCCTGGGGTAGAGAATTCCAAAGGCGAAGACCTCTGAGAGAAAAGATTCCTCTTCATCTCTGTCTTAAATGGGCGACCCCTTATTCTGTAACTGTGCCCTCTAGTTCTAGTTTCCCCATAAGGGGAATTTTCACCTCAGGGTCTTATATGTTTCAATAAGACCATCTCTCACTCTTCAAAACTCTAACCTTTCCTCAAAAGACAGCCCTTTCAACCCAGGAATCAGCCTAGTGAACTTTCACTGTACTGCCTCCAATGCAAATAAATAGGGAGACCAAAGCTGAATGCAGTACTATAAGGGTGGTTTCACTAATGCCCTGAACATGCTACAGCAAGTTTCCCCTACTGTTATACTTCACCTTCATTGGAATAATAATGGTTAACATTCCTTTTGCTTCCCTAATTAGCTGGTGCACCTTCAACCTAACCTTTTGTGTTTCATGTACAAGGATACCCAGATGCTGCTGTACAGCAGCATTATGTAATCTCTCTTCATTTAAGTAATATTCTGCTTTTCTATTTTTCGTACCAAATGATTTTCTCACATTTTCCCACATTATGTTCCATCTGCCAAATTTTTGCCCACCCACTTAACCTATAGCTTTAACCCTTTGCAGACTCTTTGTGTCCTTCTCACAACTTGCTTTCCCACCTATCTTTGTATCACAGTAAATTTGGCTACAATACTATTGCCCCCCCACCACCACCCCCCATACAAGTCATGGGTATAAATCATAACTAATTGAAGCCTTAGCAGGGATCCCAGTGGCATTCCACCCACTCTGTTTTGCCAACATGAAAATGATCAATTTATACTGGACCGAATTTTCCCCCCATTGGGGGGGAAATTCAGGAGTGGGCGTGTGGGGGCGTGCCGCCATTTTACGCGGGCGGGCCAATTAAGGCCCACCCAGCGTGACATCCGCAATGAAGCGCTATGCGCTCCCTGTGCGGGCGGTGGTGGTGGGGGGGGATTCCCTGAGCTGAGAGTGCACTCTTTCGTGCATGCTGCCTCAGGGAGATCGGTTTCACATTAGACAATGTTAAAAACAGAGAGAAAAAAAAATTCCCTGACATGTGCCCTCATGTGACACTGTCACATGAGTTGAGACATGTCCGTCACTTTTAGTTACACTTTTATTAAATTTTTAAAAACCTACATGAAGCCTCATCCCGCCCGTGGATGAGGTTTCATGCTTTTTCCAAAGCCCGCCAGGGCTCACTTAAGGTTGGATGGGCAGGTCCACTAATTACGTTAATTACTTTGTCAATGACCTCAATAGGCCATTGACAGGTTGGCGGGCGCACAGCTGATTCGGCTGCTCCCCCGCTGACCTGAGAATTGAAATTAGGCGGGGTGACATCAGGAGTTCCGCCCCATGTCATCCTGTGTCATTTTATGCGTCAGCGAGAGGGCCCTGGCCCCACCCTCCCGCTCGCCGACCGGGTAATCCTGGCCACAGACTCTGTTTCTTGTTAGTTAGCCAATCCTCTATCTCTGTTCATATATTACCCGCAACACCATGCGCTCTTATCTTGTATTGTAACCTTTTATATGATATCTTGTTGAATGCCTTTTGCGGATCCAAATACACTACATCTACTGGTTACCATTTTATCCTCCCTGTTTGTGTCATCCTTAAAGAACTCTAATAAATTAGTCAAACATAATTTCCTGTTCATAAAACCATGTTGACTCTGCTTGATTGTATTATGATTTTCTAAATGTCCTGCTACTATTTCCTCAATAATGGATTCCAGCATTTTCCCAATGTCAAATGTTAGTTAATCCCTCTTAATTTCCTGCTTTTTGTCTCCCTCCTTTCTTGAATAGGAGCATTACATTTATATTTTCCAATGTGCTAGGACCTTTCCAGAACCTGGGGAATTTTGGAAGATTACAGCCACTATCTCTGCAACCACTTTTTAAAGATCCTAGGATAAAGGCCATCTGGTCCAGAGGCCTTGTCAGCCTTTAGTCCCATTAGTTGTCTTAGTAATTTTTCTCTAGTGATAGTGATTGATTTATGTTCCTCTCTCTTATTTTCCCCTTGATTTCTACCTGTCTTGTGATGCTTTTTGTGTCTTCTACCATGAAGGCAGGTACAAAATACTTGTTCAAAGTCTCTACCATTCCCTTGTGTCCCATTATTAATTCCCCAGTTTCATCCTGTAAGGGACCAATGTTTACTTTAGTTACTCTCTTTTTTATATCCTTGTAGAAACTCTTACTATTTATTTTTAAAATATTTTTTGATAGCTTACACTCATATTCCAATTTCTTCCCCTTTATTTTCTTTGGTCATCCTTTGCTGATTTCTAAAATTTTCCCTATCTACTGGTCTACCAATAATCTTTGCAGTATTGTATGCCTTTTCTTTCAATTTGATACCATCTTTAAATTCCTTAGTTAGGTATGGATGATTCATCCTTCTTATAGAGTGTTTCTTCCTCAGCAGATTATATCCTTTTTGAGAGTTATGAAATATCACCTTCAATGTCTGTCACTGCTTAGCTACATTCTTACCTTTTAACCTATTTCTTCAATCTACTATAGCCAGCTCTGTCTTCATACCTTTGTAATTACCTTTATTTAAGTTTAAGAACTAGTTTCAGACCCAAGTTTCTCACCCTCAAACTGAATGTGAAACTCTATCATCTGATGATCACTGTTCCCTAAAGCATCCTTTACTATGAGGTCATTAATTAATCTTGTCTCATTGCACACTTACCAGGTCTAAAAAACCTGCTCCCTGGTTGGTCCGAGAACACATTGTCCTAAGAAACTGTCCCAAATACACTCAATAAATTTGTCCTCAAGGCTCCCTATGCCAATTTGATTTGTCTAATTTATATGGTGATTAAAATCATCCATGATTATTTCAGTACTTTTCTTACAAGGCCCCATTATTTCTTGATGTATACTCTGTCCTACACTACAGCCACCATTAGGGGACGTATAAATTACTCCCGCCAGTCACTTCTTTCCCTTGCTATTTCTTATCACCACCCAAACTGATCCGAACCAAGTTAATTTCCCACCAATGTACTGATTTAAAATAAACAGAGCTATCCCACCTCATTTTCCTTTCTTCCTATCCTGTTGAAATGTTCAAAACTAATTCAGCACATAGATGAGAAGGATCTTTCAGAATCTGCCTCGGGTATTGAAGTCAGAGCTTTCCCTAGGGACAGCCTTTCTTTTAAAAGTATTGGATGAATAATAGCACTGAAAAGTGATGAGTATGTATTATATTTATTGCAAAATTAAATTGGTCACCATTTAAACGAGCAGTGGAAGCTGTTCTTGTTCTGGTTGACAAGAATGCACAAAAGGAAATTGCTCCTAATTCAGGAAGCATGTCTTATGAGGCTAAGGTTAAATACGGAGGATGCAAATGGCATTGGTTAATGTAGTAGAAATTATCCTGAGACTCAGATTGAGGTTGCATGGTCAGAGCACTAAGGAATTGACTAGTACTGCTACAAATCTGGAGTATAATCTCCCAGCCTTGTCTATAAATAAAGGATCTGCACATTTATTGTCACAATTTATTTATAAAAAGCAGTTTAAGTTCCCAAGTGTATAATAAAAAAAATTTATTTTGCTCCACCAATTTTCACCTCATCTCTCCTGAAGATGTTAACTCAAGTCAAAGCACAATTTCAAAAGTGTGACTGCTGTCCAATGCAATTCCCAAATGACCATTGTTCATTTGTGAGCCAAAACGGTGAGATAACGTGACAGATTAACATTTTTCAGAGGGAGTCACTGGATGGCAATCGGAAATTGAAATCTTGACTGGTATTTTTCATCTCCCGATCATATGGATATTGAAGGCAATTAAGGCGCCCCAGCTAAGATCAGCTATCTAGGCGCAGATAATCAAATCAACTGGGATCTTTCTTGTCATTGCAGCTTAGTTCCATGTTTGGAAAGGCACTTACTAATTTAATCCTCAAAAAAAGCATCTGAATCCAATCTGTATCAAATAGAAGACCCTGCAGCACAGCCATTATACACTAATAGTGTTGCTGTTAAAGCCCAGGATCCACTAAATACAGCATAATGGGTGTCATTATGTAAATTAATGAGCAGCGAAGCATCTAGAAGCCTTTTAGCACTTGCATGGATCTATTGTCTGAAACCTGGCAATGAATTAGAAGTGGCTTCCCTGCAGGAGGTTGAAGGGCCATCAGATCTGACTCCCTATGCCCCTATGATGGAACCACAAGGCTGAAATGGCCATAGCCATGGCCAACATCATTCTTGTAGAGGGACCCTTCTCTGTCATGGAATCTTCTGCAGTGTTATGATCAGGTGAGGAGAGGCTGAATTGCTCCCTTCTTTTCCCTCTCCTCGTTTGACCGCATCAGGTTTTTCTTTAATGGATATATTTGACAATTCTGAGAATGTTTAATTGTTTATGGGCAGAATTTTACGCTCGGTGTGCGGGCGCCCACCCGAATGCAAAATGATGCGCGATGATGTCGGACGTGCGTCCTGATGTCATCGCACACTCGCGCGATATTTCGTTTGGCGGGCGCGCGCCAGGGTCGGCTACATGCCTGCTGATTATTAAAAGGCCTATTAAGGCCATTAACAACCTCATTAACTTGAAATTTATGCTGCCCGTCCAACCTAATGGTTGACGTACAGGCAAAAAGGCCAAGTAGCTATTGCCTTTTTGAGGAAACTTCATCCATGAGCTGGATGAGGTTTCCCAAAGCTAATACACATTAAATAAGAACTTTATTTTGGAATTTAAAACATGTCCCATCTCATGTGACAGAGTCCGTGCCTCAGGGAGATTGAAGCGATCTTTCGCGTGCATGTGCGAACTGCACGTCAGACCTGCTCTCCCTCCTCCCCCTGCCTGCACAGGCAGCGGTCAGCACTGCCGCTTGCAATCCATGAAGGGCGGGCCTTAATTGGCCTGCCCATGTGAAATTGCGGTGCGGATCTGATCGCAGGGGGCAGTCAGCTTCCTGACCGCCCCCGCCGAGCACCCCCGCCAAGGGCAAAATCCTTTCCTATGTTCTGTGATCATAAACAATAAGGGCAGAATTTTGCCCTTGATGGGCAGGCAGGCCCCACTGGCTCGGCGGCGTGTGGGCAGCCGATCGCCGCCTCCGATACGGGCCCCGCCACTATTTTAAGTGGGCGGGCCAATTAAGGCCCGCCTAGCGGGCTGCCCGACGGGAAGCGCTATGCGCTTCCTGTGTGGTGGGGGGGAGTTCCCCAACTGTCAGAGTGCACTCTTTCGCGCATGTGCGCGAAAGAGTGCACATATCCCTGAGGCAAAGCGTGCCTGCCGACCGAAATATCGCGATGCCACGCGCTGATGTCGGGACGCTCGCGCGACGTAAGCGCACGACATTTTAAGTGCTGGTGTGTGGGCTCCGCCACCCGCATGTCAGCCAGGAGATTCTGCCATATGTTCATACAAGTTTTCTTGAGCTTTCTTATAAAGAGAAGAGAATAGTTATTGTACTTAAATCCAGTCTAAGTAAAATAATAAAAACACTCTGAATTTCTTTCTCTCTCTCTCGCTCTCTCTCTCTCTCTCACACACACACACACACACACACACACACACATCCCCGCCCCCATACTCAAAGTTCACATGTATTTAAGTATATTAGAGTGTGAGGAGGATAGATTAAGTAATTAAGAGACCAGGGGCAGAACCTTTACCTTAGTCGGTGGGGGTACGCCCAACCTGCTTGAGCGTAAAATGACAATGCATTAACGTCAGGCGAGTATCCCCACGTCAATGTGTATCGTACAATATTTCAGTTGGCGGGCACGCGTGGGAATCAGTAAAGGACATGTTTTATAACATTTTAAAAATCTTTATGTTTTTTTTGAAAACTCTTCATCTCCCTGAGGCATCGGGGGCAGCAGACAGATGATTTATCTGTTCTTCTGGAGACAACAGTGCTGGGTTGAGTTCTTTTTAAAATCTCTATCTGTGGCACCTGGATAGTCAAAATCAGCGGACAGGGTTCAAATTGCAAGTTAAATAGCGAGAGAGAGAAAGAGAGAGAGAGAGAGAAGGAACCCACTAAGAATCTTGTTCCTTCAGCATCTCAGTTGCTTGTCCAGTTCAGCAGAGAAAACAGGTGTTTAAACACTCAAAGGGCTGGCTTGTCTAATGACCTTCTCTCTCCAACTGCGCAGACTCAAGTATGATCATGGCTAGTGTATTCTAGTTACCTTGATTAGATTATCCAAGTGATTATGTCTAATGGTTTGTCTCCACCCAGTTGCGTGATTGTCTGGACATTTTGCTAATGGGATAGGAGATGGCCCTTATTCATTTGTTTCAAGGTCATTGTTCCTGGTGCAGCTTTGCAGGATGTCTCCATTTCAGTTGTTTTGAATGTAGAAGATACAGTGATGCAAATGTGCAGCTATCTTTGGCAGTGATTCCCAAGTCACTATAATGTGGCTTGAGGCTTTAAAAAAAAATCAGGGGTTTTAAGCCAGTAAATTCAAAAACCATTATTTTGATATAAAGCATTGTTTCACAATAGAGTGCCTCCATTTGAGGTGCCATCATGCTCATCTGCCTCAACAGCATTCACTTCTCCCAATGGTGGATCAGCTCTCTCATTAAGTCTCTCCGACCCTGTTTTTCCCCTATCCTTAATTGGACGGCGGATGCAGAGATGGGCAATTAGGAGGCTGCCTTATGTTAAGTTGCGGCAGCTGGCATGCTGCCAAAATATGCGGGCTTGAGACATTGGAGCAGGAGTAGGCTATTTAGCCTATCAAGCCTTCTCTTCCATTCAAACAGATGATGGCTGATCACCTCCACCATTTTCCCCCACTACCCCCATATGCCTTGATGTCATTAGTATCCAGAAATCTGATTTCTGTCTTGAGCATGCTCAGTGGTTGAGCTCCTGCAGCCCTCTAGGGTAGAGAATTCCAAAGATTCACCATCTTCTGAGTGAAGAAATTCTTCTACTTCTCAGACTTTGATGGCATACCCCTTGCTCTGAGACTGTGTCTCCTGGTTCTAGACTCACCAGCTAGGGGAGACACTCTATCGGCACCTACCCTGTCATGCCTATAAGAATTTTGTAAGTTTCCAAATATGGTCCCAATCTTGGGTTCCCAATGCCCGTGAGAAAATTCAGCTCTGTGTTGGAGCTGTTGCATAACAGCACGGGATTGGTACCCATGATGCTTAACCCAATGAATTTTCAAATTGGAGTTGTGTCGCCCTGTGACCAGAGACCAAGTTGGAATGATGGGGAGAGAGGAAACATTAGAAGATTCAACCCAGGGTATATTTGTTTATGCAGAAACAATATGGTCAGGACAGGACTCCAGCCTATCCTTTCGCCTATGAAATTGTGCCCCAGAGAACATCCTGTGTGGGAGAAAGTAACACCAGAAAAGTAGATAACAGAAATGGATAGCTCCACCTACTCACTATTCATATTTGTTCATTTTGTCTGATATTTTCTACACTTGTTATGCCACAATGCTCCATTTTACATTCTGCCTGGAGAACAAGCCAGATAACTTATTCGCAGATCTCTGTCAATACTGCTGTCCTGGGAATTACTTTCTCCTGTCATGAATTAAAAAAACTTTTTGCTGAACGGATGGCCACGTGCCCGACATTCTCGAGCGTAAAATAGCACATGATGCCGTCGGGTGAGCGTCGATATTTCGGTCGGCGGATGCCCGCGGGAGTTGGAGCTGCGCCCGCCATTAATTACGAGGCCAGTTAAGGCCATTAAAAAGGCAATTAAGCTAGATTTTACATTGTCCGTGCGACCTCACACTTGTCGCATGGGCAAAATGGGCAGGTGGGCAGAGGACAATTTATTGAACCTCATCCCAGGGTGGGATAAAAAGGGTCAGCAGCATTGCCAGTGTGCGTAGTGAGGAGTTTTGGAGATAGCTTGCTGCTGGTTGCTTATTGGTACTTGGGTGTCTCCAAGCCCCCCGGAGGATTCAGACCGAATGGACCCTTCCAGGTAGCTGACAGCCTTCCATTACCCTGGTAAGGGGGATTGTGGTCTCTGCTGGCGGCACCTCCTCTGAGGAGGAAAAGAGGGGCAGAAGGGAGAGGAGGCCGGGTGTCCCTTTGCAGCTTCCGGGGAGGGACCTCTGGTGGGAGGAGAGGCGCAGGCACAGCAGGAGGTCCAAGGCGGAAGGGGCCTCAGAAAACGCCACTATCCTGCTGCCAGGGTTTACAGGTGATGGTGCAGCTACCTCAATATGTCTGAAGAATGCAATGCCTTTCCAGGGAGACTGTGACCTCCATTTGTCAGATGATTGGGCCTGAGATCAGCTCCAACATTCTGGGTTATCACCCCACCAGTGGCTCTGAAGGTCACAGTGACCCTCAACTTCTATACTTCCGGCTTGTTCCAGAGGTCAGTGGGGGATCTGTGTGGAGTGTCCCAAACAGCTGTCCACAGTTGCATGAAGCTGGTGACAGGAGCTCTGTTCAGGCGGGTAATGACATTTATTTATTTCCATATGGATGAGGCCAGCCAGGCTGAGCGAGCCAGAGGTTTTGCAGTGATTGCTGAGTTCTCCCGCGTCCAGGGTGTAATAGACTGCTCACATGTGGCCATCAAGGTGCTAGCGGGTCAGCCGGGTGCCTTTGTCAACAGGAAGGGCTTCCACTCCATGATCGTGCAGATAGTGTGTGATCACAGGATGCAGATTCTGCAAGTCTGTGCAAGGTACCCTGGCAGCTTCCATGACACTCCCAGGTGCCGAGGCTCTTCAGTGCTCCAGCCTGACTGGATGGATGGCTGCTGGGTGACAAGGGCTATCCATTGAAAAGGTGGCTTATGATGCCCTTCTGTCATTCAAGAACAGAGGCAGAGCAGCCTTATAATTGGAGTTATGCCTCCACAAGGGCAATGATAGAGAGGACCATAGATCTTCCCAAGATGTGCTTCAGATGCCTGGACCGTTCAGGGACAGCACTATAATACCCCCCAGAGTGGGTGTCACTGATAGTGGTTGCATGCTGCACTCTCCACAATCTGGCTCTGGCAAGGGGAGACTCACTGAAGGAAGAGGATCTTGACACAGCTGCACAGGCCACAGAGGATGAATCCAGTAATGAGGCAGAAGAGGAGCACGATGAGGAGAACGCTGAGGGCATGGAGACAGACCTCAGCAACCTCCAGGGAGGCAGGGGCACCAGGAACACTTTGATCCAGCGCTCCTTCAACTAGGCTGCCAAAGGCCTGCTTCCACCTCATGCCAGGGCTTTCGCCTCCATCCCGGATGTCTGGATTGACCCTTTTGTTTGCACCCAAAGTCCACTCAATGCTTGTGCAATAAAGTATCCAACAACTCATGTCTAGCATTACATACTGGCGTACTCTGCACTAGAAAGAAAAAAGGTGAAGCATACTCAGGCCATCAGAACCAAAGCAAATTTAACGTTATTGTCACATTGAATGCATAATAACATTACCATTACTGGTGTTCATGTCCATAGCAGCAGACATATAAACCAAACATAAATGAACTGAAAATCACCCGTGAGCTGTCTGTCTTGTGCTCATGGCCCCTTAAACTTACGTTTCCAAGTGCTACATCTTGGCGCCCCCCGTCTCGCTGGCAGCGGCATTGGAGACAGCCTGCTGACTGCTGTCTTGTTGGCCTTGATGACCTTGGCAATTGTCCTCTGCCCAGTAGAGCCGGTGCTGGTCCCACCTGGGGGGGGAATGGCCAATGCCATGGCTGGCATCCCCCCAGTCATCGCTGCCTTATCAGATGCCATGGTCACTGGCGGAGAGGCAGAGCAGCTGCTGCCATCATCCAGGGCGCCCTGAGAGGAGTCCGCAGAGAATACAGGCAGCTCGTGCACCAAAGTGAGGTCGCTTTGGACCTCCCTGCTCACCATTGATGGAAGGGCAGCTAGCTGGGATACTGGGTGCCTCATTCACCTCCCACACTGGCACTGACTGCCTGAGGTCATTGCCTGTGTGAGGGCTTGCAGGTCCGAATGCAACCACTCTTTCAATGGAGGAGGCAGTGTGCTTGGCCATGAGGATCAACACAGTGTTCATGCTTCGCATGGACTCCTCCATCACGGAGACCATGGCACACAGACCCTCATGCATCCCCTCCAGATCCTCCAGCATATTCCGCAGTACATCCAGCATCTGCCGTCGATTGGACGACTCCAGAGGCTCATCATCTGCCTTCAACTGAACATTGTCCTGGTCCCCAGCAGTCCCCCAACTGCTGGCGCCCTGGGGACTCTCTGCCTTCGCCTGCTCCTCAAGCGAGTGCGAACTGCCCTCATCAATGTGCACCGACATTCTTGCTGCCGGTCTAATGCCCACCGAGGTGCTGGTATCTGCACTAGTGCCTGGTTCAGAGAGCAGGTGTGACACAGCTGCAAATGAAGCCCAGAGGTCCTCTGGCATGAGGGGTGGCCCTTCGGGGTCTAGAGAGCGAGTGCGTGCTTGCGATTCTAAGGAAGAACAAGGACGTGTCATTACTTAATCACTCTGTCACTGTACATGCCAGGTGTCCTGGTAAGACAATGGAGATCTGTATCATGGTGCCATTGTCTTTCATTGATCAGTGGGGACTCCAGGTTTGAGGCTCCCATTAATAAAGAGGCTACACTAGAATGGTTGCACAATCCAAGACTCTCACTTCTGTGCACTGCACTCTTAACTTTGTCTGGCACATCCACCTCTCCACGCGGGGTTGCACGGAGGGGGGCATGCTGGCTCCCTAGGTCAGCAGCAGCAGGTTGGGCAGGTTTCCGCCTATCCGAGACCTCTCTGATCGGTTATGGCTTGTCTTCTCCTAAAAGGACAGAGGAGCATTGATTAGTCCACTCTCTACCTGCAGCGCCATTGCAGCCTGGCCAACCCCACCTGAGGAACACCTTGCAGGGCACATCCAAGTCGTGGCCCATGAGCCGCATGGCACGCAGTCCAAGCAGCCAAGGCTCACGCCCTTGGCCAGCTCTGGCATCATTGACAGTTGGCACTCAGACTCTAGCACCCCTGAGCTCCACGGGGAGGACGGCCAGCCCTTAACACTTCTGCACACTGACCCTTGGCAACACAGTACTCACTCTTCCTGTGCGCAGCAGGTCATTGAACCTCTTCTGGCACTGCACCCATGTGCGCTGCACCACCTCCTCCCATGCCCCCTTTGTGAGGTGCAGTGGCCTCCTCCTCCCATCTCTGGGAACAAGGGTGTCCCTCCTGGCAGCCACCTCCTCCAGGAGGACAGTGAGGCACTCATCTCAAAAGTTGTGGCCTGAGTGCCTACCCGACTTGCCCTCCTGCCTACCGTGTCCAGTCGCACTCGACTATAACTTGAATATTGAAAACACAGAGGAGACGTTCTTCCGTGGCAGCCTTCAAGTGGCTGCCTGTGCTGTTTGTAAACCGGCTGCCATTGGACCCAGCGGCTGACAGGCACCCGCCCCTTCCCGGCCACTGGCGAGCCGCGTTTCACGTTGGGTGGGCCTTAATTGGCCCGCCAGTGTGAAATTACGGTCGTGGGCCGAATGCGGGTGGTGGCATTTTCCCGGCTGATCCCAGGCCCGCCAATCGCACCTGCCTGCCCACCTGAAAATTCTGCCCATTGTTTATTTGTTTCAGAAAAAAAGGTTGCAGACAAAATATTTCTTCACTATTTTATGCTGTTTCTTTTGTAGTGGAAAAAGTTACTAGAGAATAGCTCTAATTAGAAGGCATTCATACCTTGAGAAAAGCAACTTTTTCCAAAAGTTTGTACTGAACTAATTTGACCTAATATAATGGGGTCCAAATTGGACCAGGTAGTGCCTATATTTTTAGGTACTATGCTGCTATATGATCAAAATGAGATCTGAGATATGCATACACACTTCTGAAAGGAAGTGCACAGAACACCATCTTGGCAAAAGGGTTTCTGCATGTGAAGCCCTAATGTTTGAGATGATGTGGCATATTGGCATGCAAGGCTAATTTGAACTCATGGCTTTCCTTTTTTAACTCCACACTTGAACCAATGCCCTTGGTTGGACATTAAAAGCAATGATGGAACTCCACCAGCACTATTTAAAAGAGGTCATGAGGTACTTACGGGTTAATTACTGGATTATTTCTTTAGGCTGCTGATGCAATTGTACGTATTTTTGGAGGTTTAGTACATTTGGTTGAAGTTTATTGTCATTTAAAACCTTGCGCTTAAAGATGCTGCTTCCAGAGATGCGTGACCTAGTATAGCTTCCACTGGGAATTGACCGTGTCTCATTCCTTTCACACTGCTGCTGGAGATATAGGCATCATCTCACTTTGGCATTGCACTGCTGTTTGAGAGAGTTCACTGAGGCTTTCTGTGCACTGAGGAATAGTTTAATTTCATTCTCTCTTAGCAGAGTCAAGCAGGCAGAGTGAACATGTTTTGCACAGATTCCAGGTTTTTCCATGATGCAGGGTACCATTAATTGCAATCACATTGTCTTGAGTCTGCTTCTTGTGAACTTGGCCACTTTTATGGTCCGAAAGGAATTCTACTGCTTCAATGTGCAGCCGGTTTGTGGCTACTGGTAGTGCATCATACAGGTGAATGCCCTGCAGCAGTTACAAATCCTTCTTTTGACAGCAGTCCTGTGTGCCACCTGTATTTGACCAACATGGTAAAGGTTAGCTATTGCGTGACAAGTGTTATCACCTCATGACATGGCTCATGACTATGGTCAGGAACCCAAGAACAAGTGCACAGCAAGCCTGCAATGAGAGCCATGCTACCACAAGGAACATTATATAGTCCACCATCAGCATCCTCAAAAAATATTTCCGTTTCCAGGACTCTCTTTGGAAGACCCTGTCGTATTCAGCTGAGCATGTATCAAAACTTGTGGCAATATGCTGCATGAACAGGTCAATGTGAGGGAACTTGGTACAACCTATCAGATGAGAAGCTGAAGAGCAGGACCATGAGGAAGGGGAAGCAGAAGAGGAGAAGGAAGTGAAGGAGGAGTAGGAGGAGAAAGTGCAATAGGAAATGCAGCAGCAGGAAGATGAATGGAGGCTTCAATGTAGACAGCCCCTTTCTGCTTGGGCTCTATATGATCATATTTTTCATGAGCAATGTCAGTTACCACAAGCACACCTCTCCATTCACCTTGTGTCCTACACTCCTTACCTTTTCTCTATCACTGACCATCACGTTGTTCTCTTTCTGACACTACAAAAATAAAAACCCATCAGCCTATGCACATTCAAATCCAATTTTATCAATTCGCCTTTTAATTAATACATTCAAAATTAAACTGATCACTCTTGTGTTTTCTTGTGCTCTCATCAGTTGCCACCACAGTGGCTAAAACATGGATGGTGGAAAGTTGCTGACTTTCAACTGAAGAGACTGCAGGTGGCCTTGGAGGGAAACCTCAAGTAGCTCTGCTGCTGGAACTACAGAGCTTTGGCCAATCAGATTAGCTAGCAGATAAAAACAAAAAACTACTGCGGATGCTGGAAATCCAAAACAAAAACAGAATTACCTGGAAAAACTCAGCAGGTCTGGCAGCATCGGCGGAGAAGAAAAGAGTTGACACTTCGAGTCCTCATGACCCTTCAGCAGAACGGTCATGAGGACTCGAAGCGTCAACTCTTTTCTTCTCCGCCGATGCTGCCAGACCTGCTGGGTTTTTCCAGGTAATTCTGTTTTTGTTTCAGATTAGCCAGCAGCTCTCTGAGGTGGGACCTGGGCCCGAGTGAGGGGCGCAAGTCCTGTCTCCAGCCAATTAATGCTCTTTGGAGTGTTAAATGGCTATCGGGCTGCTGCGGTCAGCAGGGATTCCTTTCCCAGCACCTGAAAAATCTTAACCCTGTTGACTTTCAGTGGGAGAGGCTGAAGATGGCCTTGTAGGATGAGATTGACCAACTCTGGTCCTAGAAGGCCCAGCTTTTAACTGTACCACCTTGTCGTGGGTGGCACCTGTCTCATCTGACAGGATGACTGGCTACAGCAAGGGGACTGGCTGTGTGGCAGTGGTGGAAAGGCAAATGCTGCCATCCTGAGAGCGTACAGCAGGTTTGTGCTGCATGCTGCCCCTGCCTCTTTCCCAGGGCGGTACCTGAGCAACCCTAGCAATGTGTTGGAGGACAGGTTGCAGGACTGCTGTGACTGCCTGCAATCCTCTTTGAACACTAATATCCACAGCTGGGTTGGAATGGCAAAAGTCTGAGCTTGTGCGTTAACAATGTTAATTTTATGTGGGTAAGGTGAAACTATGGATGTTAGGTATGAGTTGTGATTGATAGAGATAGGTGAGTGATGTGGGTGTGGTGCATCGAGCAATTTGTGAGACTAGTTGTGTAGGTGATGGGATATGACATTTGAGGATACACCCATTGACCTTGATCACTTGTGGAAGGCTATTGAATTCCTTGCAGCACTGCACTCAGGTGTCAGGGCTCAATTCCTGGCATTGATCGCCATGGTTACCAGGTCCAAGTGCCTTTGCAAAGTTTGTTTGGAAGGCCTCCTGCCCCCTGTAGTTAGATGTGGATTTCTTACTTGCCACCTCCTGCACCAGGGCATACAAGCAGTGTGGAAAATCTTGGAGCCCATTCTGTCGTGGTGTACCATTCTTGTGTTTTTCCCAGGTGTAAACCATCTTTACAAGGACTTCCAGCACCTTCTCCACCAAAATACAACTCAACTTTAAGAGATGTAGACTAGCTTTAAGTAATGTGGCTTAGCTTGAACTCACGCTAGCAGCTCATGATCTTACACTCCTGCCCAGCCGTGTGGCCACTCAACAGCACCCTTAGCACTAGATGCATGCTGAGCAAAGAACACACATTTTGCGTGCTGTCTGCATCGGAAGCATTGGGCAGAGTTTAATTATACATCACAAACCCTGTGCCTGTTACTGGAGGTTTAGCCAATTTTGTGGCCTATGCATTTAAGCTGCTGGGTCTCAGTCTTCATCCATACCTTTTGGCATTTATCCAGTGAATGTCTATTCCCTTTGTTTTTCCTCCAAAAATGTATTACCACAGACATCTCTGCACTAAATTGTATTTTCCATGTGTCCATTCATACTGCTAACCTACTAATTAATGCCACCCTGAAATCTTTCACAGTTCTCTTTGCTATTTGCCAATCTTCCTAATTTTGTGTAGTCAGCAAACTTAAGCAGAAAAAGAAAATGGCTGAATATTTGAAAAAGGAAACAACTAAAGAGATATGGAAAAAAGGTAGGAAAATGGGTCAAAATATATAGCTCTTTCAAATAACAGTCATAGGCTGGTTTTAAAGAGTCAACTGTTTTTATCCCATACTGTACAGTTCTGCTATCACTCCTCAGTCATATCCTTCCTTCATTTGCTCTTACTGTGTCTCAGCCTCTCTGATTTCCACCAGCTCTCATTGTTTCATTTGGCCTCCTGTTCTCCATTTCCTGTTTGCACACAACCTTGTCTCCTTCTTTCCTTTGCACAGCGCCTTTCACCCACTTACGCCCACTTACACTTGTTGCTTGCCCCCAAAATATTCCTTTAGTTATTGTGTGTTACATTTCTGCTTCTCAATCCTGATCTGTTTCTCATTTCTCTTTCAAGGTTAAGTCCTTCCTTTCCATGGGGAGAATTTTTCCGATGGTGGGCAGTCTGGGCGGGAGTGGGTGGGGCCGGCCCAGCGTGACGTCCTCACGGAAGCGCTGTGTGCTCCCTGTGCGGGCGGGGGGGGGTTTCCCTAAACCCGAGAGTGCGCTCTTTGCGCATGCACACAGAAGAGTGAGCTCATCTCCCTGAGGCAAACTGCTGCCTCAGGGAGATAAGCTGCACATTGAAAAATATTAAAAATAGAAAAAAAAATTTCCCTGACATGTCCCCTCATGTAACACTGTCACATGAGTTGGGACATGTCCATAACTTTTAAAACCGCTTTAATTAAATTTTTTAAAACCTACATGAAACCTCCTCCTGCCCGTGGATGAGGTTTCATGTTTTTTCTAATGCCCGCCAGGGCTCCTGGCCTGCCCACCAACCTTAAGGTTGGACGGGCAGGTCCCTTAATTAGTTTAATGAATCTGTTAATGGCCTCAATTGGCCATTGACAGGTCGGCGGGCGCACAGCTGATTTTGCTGAGTCCCCGCCTATCAGAAAATTTAAATGGGGCGCGGTGACGTCGGGAGTTCCTCCCGATGTCAACCCGTGTCATTTTATGTGTTGGGAAGCAGGCCCCGCCCCCACTTGCCAACGGGAAAATCCTGGCCATAGGGGAGAATTTTATCCCTGTCTGGGGGGTGCTGAGTGGGAGCGGGTGTGGGGTGCGCGCAGCCGATTGCCATTCGTGATCGGCTGTGTGCCGCCATTTTATGTGGGCAGGATAATTAAGGCCCGCCCAGCGTGATGTACACCCGGAAGCGCTGAGCGCTACCTGTGCAGGCGGGGGGAGGAGGCTGAGTCGGGGCCTGCACTCTTTCACGCATGTGCGCAAAAGAGCACAGAAATCTCCCTCTCCCTGAGGCACAGGGAGATTAATTTCATTATCAATGAATTAAATAAAGAAAAAAAAATTTAAGACACGACATGAGCTGGGACATGTCAATGCACTTTAGTAAAAACTTTCATTCAATTTATAAGCACTTCATGAAACCTCATCCCGCCCGTGGATGAGGTTTCATGATAAATGCGAAGGCCGCCTGGTCTCTTCGCCTGCTCGCCAACCTTAAGGTTGGACAGGCAGCTCCACTAAGTATTTTAATTGATATTTAAATGGCCTTAATTTGCCTTTGACAGTTTGGTGGGCATGCAGCCAACTCCAGTGCGCGCCTGCTGAACTGAATATCTGAATGACGCGCGGTGACGTCGGGATGCACGCCCGACGTCACCGCGTGTCATTTGATGTGTCGGCGAGTGGGGCCCTGCCCCCGCACTCCGACCTGAAGATTCTGGCCATAGAGAGCCCACATATTCAAATAGACCATACCACAGATGCATTCATCTGCCAATCCTCCACACCATAACTGCCCTGGTTAAACATCAGGTTTACATTTGAAATGCTTAAACCATAGAATATTCAGTATGTTTTCTATGTTATCTAAATAGGGGGTAAAAGATATTAACAATAACAGTCCACATATTCTGTTTCCATGGGCACAGTTCTCTGATGCTTTAGCCGTGTGTTTAGTTTTCCTGGCTAAGCCCACATAATGTTGGGTGACTGGCTATTTGACCACACTTGAACTCAATGTTGTTCTAATTGAGTTGAGGCCAGTTGGAGAATTCCACTGTCATCATGTTTGAGACCATCCAACTCAGGCTTCTCCGGTTTGTTACATTCAGTGGACCAGCTGGTGAATTTACATACCAAGGCATTAGAGAAGCTCCTAACCTCATTTTACCATTTAATTACAGTTGTTTATAAATTTATGGATATCCATGTGCCTTTTTATTTTGTCGTGTCCTGTATCCTATCTTCTTCAATGCTATGCTATTGACAGTGCACATTTGTGTTTCTTACATAACCAATTTATAGGATGGCATTTCATTATATTCCCTTTCTTTCAGATTCTGTCTGAAATAATAGTGTTTTTTTAATTCAATGTCTCTGTCTCCTCTCACGTCACCCATTCACCAGTCCCTCCATTCCTCCTCCCCCCCCATGCACGCTATCATTCTCCCAATACTTGACACAGTCCATCTAATCAGCTAATCAGGTGGTAAATGATTGACAGGCCTGATAGTGTAATGATCTGAACATAACATACGTCTCAGTCATGACAGCAACAGGCCCAAGATCCTTTATCCTTCGTCTGTGCGATAGAAGGCTTGCAGCCCTTCGTCACTCTGTGTGAGGCCCTTTGACAGCAGAAGCAGCTCTGGAAAAGCCCAGGCTTCCAGATGTAATTGAGAAAAAGCTGCTAACATTTAGGAACAAAATTCAACAGCTTGCACTTCATCCCTGTCACAAATGATTGCTCATCTATGTAGTATCCTAGACATCGCTATTTTCAAGTGATGCCTGATGCGTTGAGGTAAGGATGATAGCCATCTAACACACTGAGTAGGGGCATTTTCTAAGTAGGGCATTGTGCAATCGTGGTACACCATCATTTAGGCCATGATGACCTGTGTATGAAGTCGTTTTTATGTTCTCACTTATGTTATTATTTTAATAACAAATATTTCTATGGTAGACCATTACTGACAGTGAGTGCTCAGTGTTGAATGACTGAAAAATCTACAATTATGTGGCATTTTCAGGCTGAGATAACCCTACTTTAATCAGAAGAAAATTGGGCTACAAAAATTCAAAGCTTTGACTCTGCTTTTTTTTAGTTTTGTTTGTTTAAATTAAGGCGGTATCTGACACTTTTTTTTTGCCTCTGTTTCACTTTCCTGATTCTCAGACCTCACCAATTGTCCTGTTTAATTGGTGTTTGTTTTTCTATTATAACTGAAAACAACAAACTTCAAAAGAGTCAAAAATAAGCAAAGAATAGATTTTCTAGTTGGCTAGTCTCCAGGTCTTGATGCTCTTTTTAGCAGAACTACTGCCAATGACCTGGCCTCTGGCCCAGGGCTCTCCCAGTTTTATGTGAATAATAACAAAAAAAACATGTAGAAATGACAGTTTGAAAGACCAGAGGAATTAGCTTGACTTCAAATCATTGTATAAACATCTGTGTTTCCAGCGAAGATGAGGTTAAAGATTGAAATGGAAAAAGGTAAGGCTTATTTTCAGTTGAGAAGTTTTGAGTAACAGCCAAAAGATATTTGAGACTTTTTAAAATAGCTCAGTGCACTAATGTTATTTATGTTGCCATTTCTTTCAATGCCTGTGGCTTTTAACAACAGCAATAAGCAGGCCAAGAAGAAATAGGAGTGAATTATCACTCTCAGTTGATACTCAAATGAAATATAACTATATTTTCTGTTTGATATGAACTAAAAGTTCCAAAACTCCCTGATTAAACTTATTAGCCTTCTCCTAAAAGTCAGTTTGATTTATTAAAAGAATGATTTGGAAATGCTTTCTTGGGTTATAGAGATTTCATAATCCCTTGCACAGGTCTGGTAAATCTCCACTTATTTCGATTTCAAACCAATTTATGTCTTTGAGAGTGACCCAGGGAATTAATGAGGTTCGTGCTGTCAGTTCTACAAATGCAAGGTCAAGTAAATCATTCTCTTCCCAACCAACTCTGGTTAATGCTGTAGTTCTGACTCCAAACTAAATGATAACAAACTCCCAGATGCCTTTGAAATATGGCATCACTGACACTCTCTGTCCATCTGCTGAGGCATATTTTAAGCTCTGCTTCTCTCTCTGTTGTAAACTTTGCTTTAATGGAGTCAGTAATTACTGATAAATGGAGTTTTGATGAAGTCATTGTACTGTAGGTTCACGGTTTGTGCTGATCTGTGTGCTTTGAATCCTTCCCTCCCAAGTTCTAACTTATAAAGACAGTATGCAGGGCAGGCAGTAGGCCAAAGTTGCTGACTAATGTTGAACTCACACATGTCTCCTGTAACACATTGCACTTTAACACAGCTTTGCATACTTTCATGACTAAAAGGCTCAACTTTGCACTGGCGAATGCAAGGGGGCCCGATTACTAATGGCACACAGAAAACCTGGCTTGATAATTGACCCAATCAAAATTTGGCCAGTTGTAGTACATTGGATTGGAACCAATATTGTGACTAGTGTTCAATATGGTTGATATTATAGATTGAAATAATAAATATTTATCCAAAATAAGGGAAGAGGCATTAGAGTATGGTAAGCCACTCAAAAAATACTATTTGGAGAAGCATTTAGCCTTCTGTTGAAATAGTCCATTACATTAAATTGCCAACCTTATGGGTAAAGTTTAGATAGTTTCTGACTTACACTCTATTTGCAGATGAGGTTTCCTCTCAATCTGTATTCACAAAAGAAAGGCAAGTCTATGAACCAATACCTGCACCATTATTTTTGTGCTGTGAATGAGATTATATGACACAGAACCAACAATCATTTTTAATTACAGCATTGCGCTCCACAGCAGCTCAATCAGCTCTGCGTTCTATCTTCCCTGTAAGAAGGTAAATAGCACGTTGCTGAAACATTATATTCAGGCTAAAAATTATATCAGATTTACTTAAATATAAGATAACTACACATTAAAAGAAAGAAACACCAAGCCATTGATGATACAAATATTTAGAAACAATAAATTGTATCCCAGTGCGAGGAGTTAAAGTAACTCCTACAGAACATAATTTTTTGATAGTTACATGATTCAAAAGACATTTTGGAGGAAACAGCCTTTCATAATTTTCCTAATGTGACCTTGTACATGATTGAGAGACTATCCCTGTTCATGTCCAGTTTTAAATTTACACTACTGAAACTGAATTAAGGATATTGAGCACGCAACAGAAGGTGAGTAGCTATTGTAGGCTTCTAAACTTTTTTGGGCCTGGAGGTATTTTTATACTTTAAATGTTAAATGAAGGAAAGAAACAAAAGAGACTTAAAGCACATTTGCAGACTTTGGTCAGATTAAAGGTCAAGGAGCTGTGCTGTGGTAAATAATCTCTGGAGACCCTGAGAAGACCTGCCTTAATTTTGCCCATGGTGCTGCAGTGCATGGATTGGGCGAATTTCTCAGTATTATAAACTGTGGCTTTGCTTTCTTCACACTATCATGTTCCATGCAGCAGCTGTTCTGTCCTTTTCACCATCCAGACATTATTAGCTGTGGGAAAAAAACTCTCATTAGGAATTATTTGAGCTTCTTAAAATTGCTTCAAAATCAACCTTGTGCTTTATTATGACAACATCAATGTGCAACCACTTTGTAGTGCAGGTGGTGGGAGAATTTTTATTTCAATTCTGGCAGGTGAACCAGATTCTACAAATGAGCGTTATCAAGAACAACAACTGGCATTTATATAGTGCTATAGACCCTGTAGTAAAATATCACAAGATGTTTTCCAGGAATGTAAGTAGATAAAAATTGACACCGAGCCAATGATTGAGACATTAGGACAGGTGACCAAAGGTTTGGTCAAAGAGCTAGGCTTCACGGAGGGTTTTCCATGCGACCTGCTTCCTGCTCCTTGATCATTAGTGCTGAAAGGGCCAACTGAGTGCTGCCTATAATACTTCTACATATTTCTTATATATACAATATCACTGAGTGTCAGGCACAGCCAGAGTCTCAAACCCCACCATACACCAGGCAATCTCAGCCCTGACTGCATCAGCTGCACCCACAGACACCACCTACTATGCCTATGCTGCCCATCATACCCACATGTCCTATATCTTATCAAGTGTGTCAGACCCGTCCCAATGCCCTGACCTCACCTTCTACCAGAAGGTCCAACTGACTGGACATAAAAACAGCTGAAGGTAACTCCAAACTAAATATACAAAATTCATAAAGCCCGAAGGTTGGACATATCTATTTTTAAAAATAGGTCGTCTCAAATCTGGTAATTTTGGTGCTTCTACTGGCTGCCCAAATAGTGGCATCAAGATGGCATTTAGCAAGATACAGAAACAGCTTAAAAATGGCAGTAGGCAGTAGCAAAAACAACTGCTGTAGCACTGCAATTCTCACCTCATAAAGCACAATATGAGCAGACCAGGTTGTGTTCACACCTCCTGCAGATTGATAGGGTTAATTTACAATCCAGATTGAATAAAATGTACATAAACAATAAAAGGAGTACAATGACAGAAAATCCATAAAGCACCCATTCTATGTTGTGAATTTGATCAATAATTAAATACAATAAGCCTAAATTTTCAAGACCATGTCCTGTGCAAATATAGTAAATGTAATTGTCAAGCAGAAAAAAATCCTGATTTATAATGATTAGAGTCCCTAATGTGTCTATGGGTTAGACAATTGAGCCATTTCAAACATTCAAGGACTCTTCCTCACACCACAGTCAGAAAAGTTCAAAGGTCAGTGGTAGTACCCGTTCTCCTTGGCACCTCATAAATTTCAAGTGAAAATGATTACAAGGAGGAAGGCTAAATGGCTCTTTGAGTCCTATCAAGATAGTTTCATTATCCAGGCTGCAAATCAGATGTATCTGGTACACAAGCATTTCCACAAACCAATTAAAAGTATGACACAAATTACAGTGTTTTTCAGTTCATTCAGAGAACATTGCAAATTAAACACTTTTGAAACAATAGAAAGAGTGGTATTAAATACTGCAGCATTTGAAACCCCTAAATACTAACTACGGACACTTAGGGAGGATTTCCCCCCCATTGCGCTAAGTGTGGGAGCGGATGTGAAAAGCGGCGTTCTACTTGTGGTTGCAATGGCAGGTTTTCGTGCCTGTATCATCTGCTCCCCACCACATTAATTATGCACGCACGGGAAACATACTGGATCATTGGCGGGTGGCCTCTGATTCGCCTGTTCCATTGTCAGCTCACCATTTCCTCACTCCGGGCGCCGTATTTAAAGTGCAGCTGCCCAGAGCCTTCTCAATGTTGGCAGCCCAGGACTGCTCCACTGAAAATATGGCTCCGAAACCCAAGAAGATGGCAGCCCCCAAATTCAGTGATGCCTCACTAGAGTGCCTGATAGATACAGTCGAGGCCTGCCACCATGTCCTCTACCCCTGCTCTGGCCACAGGAGGTCAACCAAGGTGATTAACCCAGCTTGGGAGGTGGTGACAGCAATGGTCAGTGCCAATGTAATGCAGAAGAGGACAGCTACCCAATGCTGAGGGTGAATGATCTCATCCATGCCACCAGGGTAAGTCAACCATCTCATCACTCTCAACTCACACATTCACAAGCCCATCACACATTCGCTGGCATCTCACTCACTGCCAGCGCAAGGGACATCACCAATCACTCTCCCTCACACACACCTTCATACGTCCATCTGGCCTCATCTCTGGAGCTTGTGTCCTCATCCCATCTATGGCTCCACTCACCACCCACGCCTGCCAGGACTCCTTGTTATCTGCCCTGGCATGCGTCTTGCTCACGCTCTCTCTGCCTGTCTTCATGTAGGGCAAGCTCGCACACAGCCACAGGGAGAGGTCCCAGACTGGGGTGGAGTGCCGGAAATCAAGGTCCTCTCTCAGTTCAAAAAACCAGCCAAATAGGTGGCTGGAGAAGACATTGACTGTGCCTGTGCCGATGGTGAGGTTGGCGGCACACACCCAAGTGAGGAGCCTGCACCAGCTCATCCCTCAGACAATCATACTGTGAGTACTTTGTCCTGTTTTAGAGTTGCTTGCTATGCACTAATTATCTCTCTTTTCTTTCATCGGCACCTCTGGAAAGCTCCTGATGGCATCCACAAGCCAGGCCCTCAGCTCCAGCTCCGCAATGCCTCGGATGAGGAACCAGAGGTCATCAGAGCAGAAGGCCTGTCACAGCGCTCACCCACATCCTCCACCAGCGCAGGAACACGCACCTTGATGGGACCTAGGTCTAGAGCAGGTTCAGGGTCACAACCTGGTGAGCAGGGACTCGGATAACTGCTGGGGGCCATGATTCTGCTGAGCCTGAGTCAGATGACGAGCCTCCAGATTCAGTCCTAAATCAGTTAGCGGAGCTGTAGTGACAAAAACGGGAACATCAGGAAGGGATGTCAGCTGCATTCCTCAGATTACAACAGACGATGGAGGAGTGCGTCCGACTTCAGTATGAGGTGTTAGCACCAGCATGCCCACGCACTGAGGTCAACACTGGTAGGATGGCAGCTGCCATGGGAACCTTGGTCCAGGATTTCAGTCCTGCGCTGTTGCAGGAACTGCACTCCATCACTGTAGCATTTGGTGGCATCCATCAGTGGCCATGCGAGAGGGGAGCAGGGAACCTAGATCCTACTCCAAGTGTACCTTCTTCTCAAGGAGTCAGCCAGGGTCTCTTGGGCACCCATTGGGAGGAGGACCAGTAGCTGGACACCCCTAGGCCATCCACCCAGGTGACTTCGGGATTCCCCGGCCGATCCAAATCCCCTCTTCCTGTGACCCCACAGACCTAGCTCCACAAGCTGAGGAGGATGCACCTGCCCCACAGAAGGACACCCAAAGCAGGCCAGGGCCCTCCAGGTCTCAGCCCTCCAGCAGACGCCCACCAAAGTCATCACAGACAACAGGGCGTAGCAGTCAGCAAGCTGCCTCCATATCTGCTGTGGATATCGGGGATGCACCAAGATGTAGCAGTAGGGTTAGGAAAGTTAAAAAAAATTTAGGAGCACAACGGTGGCATGAGTGTTCACAACATGTATACAATGTAAATAAAATTGCACCCATTTCACATCTGTTGTGTATGCCTCCTTTTTATGATGAGCTGTGTTGCTGTCAACCAGGTGTGATACCATGGTCCTTTCCCCCACTTATCACAGATGTCGCTATCATGGGCCTCTCATCCATGTAGTATGATTCCATATCACCACAGTGCGTGGCCCTTTTCCAGATCATCCTCGACATCAGTGATGCCTCGGCCTTAATGTTAAGTGTGCTTGTGGAATGAGCCTCTTTCACATGCTTTGCAGGGTCATATCATGTTTATTCCTGGCTGTGTAAGATTGAGGCAGAGGTGTTCTGCTATCTCGCCTGCATTCTTGAAAGGTGAAGGTGTAGTGTACAAAGGGAGATGTGTTCATGTATGGAAAAGAGTTATATATCGTGCAACTCCATGCACTCTCTGTCTTCCGGCAGGGTTTTCATGCTATGGGCCCATACTCAGAGCTTGTGTGCGCTGCTGTCAGCCAACTGCATCTTCGACTTTCAGAGTGTACATCTGCTAAGCTCACCAATAGGTGGGAGCATCTTGCCACCTCAAGGTGATGAAACTCTACCACTTTATTGTCCTGGTGCTCAAATGTCCAACGTTGAGCATCTCTCATCCTGTAGTCCTGTCTATTGTGGGGACAAGGCTCCTGTCACAAAGTAGGGATGCAGTGCTTTGTGTACCCTCATTGAGCACTCACTGAGGTCGCTGATGCTAATTCCAAGTGGTGATTTCTGGCGGACGATGGAATCTTTAAGCGCACATCGTTGCTTTAGATAATGTTGAGTGGAGCATTGAGATAGGAGAGAGGATGTACTGAAGCTGAAATGTGCTCTTTATTAGCAATACCATGTGCACTTGAGGGCTTCATGGTGTCTGAGCATTTTGGACTTCGCAAGGGCCAGGCCTGTCCATGAAGGCACAATGCCTGTGTTAAAGAGGAGGCATTTTAATGTCTGGCAGGCAAATGTTTAATGTCGTCATGCTCAGGTGGTCCACATCCATATCAAACTGAGGATAAATGCAGCCCAGGATCCCGAACTGAGAGCGCCGAATGTCAGTGTGACTTGGAAGAATGCACCACAGATGACTGAATCATCTTGAAATTGATTCACAGCAGCAGAACATCATCGGCTGTCTTGTCCCAAGTGTGAATTATTAGATTCGATTTTACACAGTGTGCGTTGTTCCATTGCTTGAAATGGATCTCGTAGAGGAGCCTTGTCAGATTGAAGACATACAACTACGAGCCCACTGAAGATCATGCAACAGGTCCTTGCTCTTGTCGGCTGCTATTGTGACTGGGATGCTGGAGATACGCCTGAAGAGGCAGTATCTTCTGATGTCTGATGCCAAGCTGCCCCACTCTGGTTGGCACCTCATCTCAGCAAGAACACATGCTCCCAAGGCTTCATCATCCTTCAAAGGATCAGGACAATGTGAGCCTGGTGTGTAACTATTCACTCTCAGATTGAAGTGCATGAGTGAAATGAGAGGAATAGCAATGCTGTTGTTCATGTAGGGCACTTGTCCAAGAGGGCACTCACTGCAACTCGTCATCGTCCTCGTGGAATCTGGTGGCAATGAGCGTCTCAGATGCATGCCTGCCTTGTCTGGCCCGTTCTTTGGTCTCTTCCCCTGCAGCCTCAGCTTCCTTGAACTCATCACCGTCATCCCTTTCAAGGTCCTCCTCATTGGAGGAAATGCGCAACTTCTCCATTTCGGCATCTGGCAAGTCCTCCCACCTTTGCAGCGTCAGGCTGTGCAGCGTGCAGCAAGCCACGATGATCCGTGAGACCCTCTGGGGAGTGTACTGGAGTGCTCCGCCAGGTCTGTCTAGGCATTGGAATTACATCTTCAGGACGCCTATGGTGTGCCTCACAAATGCTCGAGTGGTAGCCTTTCCGGTTTATTTATTGGACTGCCTGTTGCCAGGGAGCTTTTATAGCCACATGAGTGCATTTGATGGCACCCTGCACCTGTGGAAATCCAGCGTCCTGGCTTGCTTGATCTCTGTCGAAGTTGACGTAATTGTGGCCTTGGCAAAAAGGGCGTTTGTGACCTCATGAATGCATTTGTGCATGGATGCTTGAGAGCTCCCACAGAGACCCCTGTTGGAGCCCTAGAGGGGGCCACTGGTGTAGAAGTTCAGTGCAGCAGTTACTTTCATAGTCACTGGCAATGGATGCCTTCCCAGTCCCCGTGGCACCAATTCTTGGAGAATGTGGCAGATGTGAGTCACCAGATCCCTGGACATGTGGAGCCATCGGTGATACTTGTTCTTGCCCATCTGCAGTTAAGGCATGCCACACCCTGGGTCTTGCGAGGTGCCCATGCATGACGTCTCTGTGAGCTTCATCCTCTGTGTCTGGAGGGGGGCTACCTGGCCCTTGGTCATGAAAGTTATGCTCCTCCCTTTCGTGAGCCAGGCATCTCCGTCACAATCTTCTCCTTCTTCTCTCCGGCCTGTAAGTGATAATGTGGGCAGCAATAAATCCAGGCTCCATCTTCCTGATGGTCTCCATGCTGCAGTATCAATGAGAGCCAGACAGGAGTCAGCATTAGTCTCCAAAAGTCCCCTTTCTGTCGATGACCCATCAGTGAATGTGGGTTCAGGGGTGTTGCTCCCATGTCGGAAACTACTCACCCCTAAAATGTTGGCCAGTGCAGGGTGCATATCAGGGTCCCCCACCCCACATGCACCTCCCCTACCTGACTGACTGCTATGAAATTGCTTTGGCCAGGCGTTTGGATGTGCTGCTTTCAGCCCAGGCTCTGGGATCCTCACTCACTGCACTCTAATACTGCACTCTTTGGAATAAACTTGAGGGTAAATATTTAATATAAAAGTAAAATAATGTGGCTGCTGGAAATATGAAATAAAAACAGAAAATGTTAGAAAAACTCAGCAGACCTGGCAGCATCTGTGGAGAGAGAAGCAGAGTTAATATTTTGAGTCCGTGTGACTCTTCAGAGCTGGGTAAATGTTTAGTCAGGAAATGAGATTATTTGTGGTGGAGCCTGAGGCTTCTCTTCAGTGAACCGTCCAGCGCCAGCTTTCTAACAGGCTTCTGAAGCTTGTCCAGTCACACAATTGCTCTGGAGTTCATTATGATTCTGGGGAATTTCCATACTGTGAACAAGGGGTTAAAGCAAAGAGATTGATTAGTGCCACTTTGCGGGGTTAATCTTGCATGAATGTGCATCATTGCTTAATTTTCTTGATTCCCTGCAATGTCATTGAAAGACTCCTGACATGTCTCAGCTGTGCCTCTCTCCTCATTTGGGAATGCACAGTTCAGTTGGGTGTCCCTTTAATCATCCCCCCCACCCTGCCCCGACCCAGTGCATGCACCTGCCCTCCAACCCGGCAAAGCCCTCACCAGCAGAGCATTTTAATTGCACACCAATGTGCCCGGATGATCCTCATTTTAATTTTGTTCTGCGCCATCGCTGCAGGCTGGAAGATGATGGTGCTAAGCTCTCACTGCCAGACCAGCTTGGACCCTCCCTGTGTGAGTATGGAAACCCTTCCCATCGTCCTAGAGGAGCTTAATGTTCAGGTTTCCCTCCCTCACACACCTCTCAATCCTCCCCTGTATTCCTTGATCCCGTTGTGATAGTGGTGGATATCCATTTGTTAGCCCCAGAACATGCTGAAATGGATGTGCCTATGCCCTGTTTGGACCTCACCCCTCCTCACCTTGACACCACTTACACCGTTAAACATATACCCCTGCCCCTCACCCTCAAAAACCCCCACAATGCATTTTCCACATCTGAAGGCTGCAGATGATCCCCCTGACTGAGTGTGCCAGTATGATTCCAGAAATTCCATGGACCAAGGCATGCCCTGCACACAACATGTTGGGCACGACTGAAACTGGCCTAACATACCCTCTCCCTCCCTGGACTGGGACGAGGACAGCCTTTGTGAACTCAACAATGTAAACTGAAATGCTTCTTCACTTAACGCTCTTCTCATCCTGGCCCCAAGTGGCTTATAATATCCTGTAACATACTCTCTCCCCATCCTGGCACTGAGGCCACTAACCCCCCGCATCTTCCCCTAGTCATCTGCCTGAGTGCAACGTTCCCCACCCCTACCCCATAGTGAAGCCGTAGCCCTGCAGCCCCTTCTCCTGCCTGAGGCCAGTTGCCCCCCTTCACCAGTACAGGCCTAGCCCTGCAGCCCATTAAAAGCCACCCCAGTCTTACTGCTGGTCTGGTAGGTAGAGACTTGCCTGTGACAACCCCCTGAAAAGCGATGAGGTATTGCCTGCGAAGCCTGGCACTGATTCCCGCGAGCGCTGCGCGATGAGCGATGCAAGGTAGATAAACTAACCTCCAAGTCATGAGCAAAGCGCTGGTCGCCAGGAACGTGTCGCTGATGTACCGTTGTGAAACACGTTGTTCTAATGGCACACTGACGTGCCCAGATGATCCAGCTTTGGGGGCTGATCCTTATAATGAGAGGCAAATGTATTGAAATTACATTCTCAACACGCTGCTGTGGGAAACGCCTCCCGCCATTGATGGCGGGAGCGCACTGCCAGGCTTTATGACGCTGTAAAACCGATTTTTGTGCTTCTTGTAATATTTCCTGCTCCCTTCCACCATGACGCCCGCTGCAAACAGGAGCAGAAAATCCCAGCCTTAATCTGAATTGTACCCTTGTTCCTTTTCCCTGTTCCTAGCATGGTTCAGTCATTAAGTTTGATTTAAATTTTATTTATTTATTTGTTAGAAAAATAAGTAACAGGGTATAAATTTGGGCTTAGAACTTTGATTGTGCCTTGGCTGTTTCACAGGCATGGACACATTAGGGTCTAATGGTCAGCGTGTGTGCACTCATTCTGTGCTGGAAGTATTCCACCTGCCATACTCATTATTAGTGATCGGGGATAGGCGGAGCTGTGAGTTAGAACACTCTGCTTAGTTTCAGGGGTTTGAATTTAAATTTAACTGTTGTCTGTGAGCATTCTTCACAAAATAAATGGACCAATGCCAACCCAATTCTCAAAGAACAAGGTCCAAATTGCAAAAATGTCCACAATTTAGGATGAAATTGCAACAACACTAAGAATACGTAGGGCTTCAGGGAGAAAATTTACTCCACAAATGACTGTGCTAGCCTGCCTTGATGCTGAAGTGGATGCTTTTGGAAGGGAAACTGATGTGAATGAAGTGCTGCAAGTTAACAATATGTCTTTCCTGTACATATTGGATAGTAATAATTTTCAGCTACATACAGCCTGGGAAGGCATCCCATCGCATACACAGTTAGACCTTTTTAAAAGATGGGCCCATTAAGAAGCCAAAGGCTTGCCTTTCCCATTAAAGAAAGTACACTCATTCATCTAGCACTTTTCACAACCTCAGGATGTTCCAAAGTGTTTTAAAACCACTGAAGTACTATTTGAGGTGTGGTCACTTGTAATGTAGGAAATATGGACAATTTGAGTACAGAAAGATTCCACAAACCACATTTCAAAAGTACTTCATTGACCATGAAGTACTTTGGGGTGTGCAAGGTGATATATAAATGTAAGTTCTTTCTTATAAGTGAAATATATCCAGCGTAAATGACAAAGAGCTCTTGTTGTAGTTGTATTTTAGCATATACTGATAGATTTCCTGATATTCTAATCTATCTTAAGTGTAGCCCAAGGTTCCTTCTCAATGTCATTGCTTCAATTTTAAAGCCATTGCATCTCTTTCCTTACAAGAGTATTATGAGAGCCTGTGCCCTCACCCCAACCCATTACATGTTAATGATGAGCATGTCTATTTCAATTTTGAAAGCCTTCTTGATTCCCTAGGTAAATTTATTTACAAATGCTCTTTCCCCCTGCACTTAGCTCTAAAGATATTTTGATTCTTCAGTCTTATATTAATACAGTTTCTATCAAGTGCTGTGGAGATGGATGTTTTTAGGATTTTTGATATATCAGGCTTTTCAACTTTATTACTTAAATGAAAATTCAATCCTTTACCTCAGTTCTAATTTGCCTCACTTCACATGTGCCAGATGTTGCTGCGATATATAGTGGAAAATAAGTAACATGACCTTTTGCATATTCCACATATAATAGTTCTATACATTAAGATATATATCTGGTTGCAGCCTTTATCCTTATTTAGCACTGTTGAATTTGAGGTAATAGTTTAGGTCAAATAACAGGAAGCTTTTTTTGCACAGAGATGATCAATAGCTGAAATGGATGCTAGGGCAGTGCTTGAGGCCAGCATAGTAGATTGTTTTAAGAAACAATTAAATGTTGCAATTTCCCTCCTGCCCACTACCACCCCACCCCCCCGACACCCTATTTTTGTCATGTGTGGGAATGTTCAAATCAAGTCTTTCATTTGTGCTGTTCTACAGTGTAATCATTAAGCCAGCCATTTATTTAACAAAACCTGTTTTTTTTTTAACTTCATATATATTGTAACAAGAAAAAAATCCCTTTAATATATACATCACAAATGCTTAAGTTTTGATATGCTAAATACTCAAACAATATGTGGGAGATGGTGACTTGCTGTTCCAGAAGAATTAAATCCTATTTTGTGATCATGGTTTAACAAATATACTCAGAGTACATGGTTTATTACTCCATTTATATACACTCGAGTACATGATTTATCCCTCCATATATACATCGGGAGTATATTGTTTATTATTTGATACATGCATTCAGAGTACATGGCTTATTACTCCATATATACACTCAGAGTGCATGGTTTATTATTCCATACATACATTCAGGGTTTACGGTTTATTATTCAATATATACACTCAGAGTATATGGTTTACTACTCCATATATGCACTCAGTGTATATGCTTTATTAATCCATATAAACACAGGATACATAGTTTGTTACTTAATATATACATTCGGAGTATTCAATATGGAGACAAGAGCCCTCTATTTTATGCATATGTGTAGAAAAAATAAATTGTTTGCTCAGAGTGTTTATATGGAGTAATAAACCACATACGTCACCACGCGCCATCATGATATTTCGGAAGGTGGGCACGCTATAAGTTCAGATGCATGTCCACCATCAACTAATGGGTCAGTTAAGGCCCTCGAGGCAGCAATTGATCTTGATTTTTCGCAGCTCGTGTGATCTTCTGGACGTTGCACGGGTGCAACGGGCAGGTGGATAGGAGACATTTGTATAAACCTCATCCACGGGCAGGATAAGAGGGCTCAGTGGGGTGATGAATGTGATCTTTCAGGTATTTAAGTGTGAAAGTAACTTATACTTGCCTGTGTAAGCAGGAATACTTCAAAACTCATACCAGCTGCTGGGATAGGAGTAAAAACCTTGGTCAGGACTCTACAGTAAAGATTACTTTTGGGGCCTACAGCTTTCAGGAAGCCTTCTCTTAGCCTGGGAATGGGAGTTGTGCTCACCACTGGAGGCACCTCCTTTGAGGAGGAAGGGAGGGCCAGAAGGGGGAGGAGGGCAGGAGTCCACATTCAGCCTCCAGGAGAGTCACCTTTGGGAAGGGAGGCACAGGCACAAGGGGCACAGGGCCAACAAGAAGTGCAAGGTGGAAGGGGCTGCAGAAGACACCACTATCCTGCTGCCAGTGTTTACAGGCGGTGAAGCAGCTACCTCAATATGTCTGAGGTCCAGTGCCGAAGGAGGCTCCGTCTCTCAAGGGAGACAGTCACCTCCATCTGTCAGATGATAAGCCCTGAGATCTCCGCAAACTGTGTGGGTGGGCACCCCATGCCAGTGGCACTAAAGATCACAGCTGCCCTCAACTTCTATGCCTCCGGCTCTTTCCAGGGTTCGGTGGGTGATCTCTGCGGAGTCTCGCAATCAGCTGTGCACACTTGTGTCAAGCGGGTGACAGACACTCTATTTAGGCATGCATTGACCTTCATCCATGACCGCTGAGACAAAGCCAGCCTGACAGAGCGAGCCAGAGGCTTTGCAGCCATTGCTGGCTTCCCCCGCGTCCAGGGTGCTATAGACTGTACACATGTGGCCATCAAGGCACCAGCAGGTGAGCCCGGTGCCTTCATCAAAAGGAAAGGCTTCCACTCTATGAACGTGCAGATAGTGTGTGATCACAGGATGCTGATTTTACAAGTCTGTGCAAGGTACCCAGGCAGCTCCCATGACGCCTACATCCTCAGACACTCCCAGGTGCCGGGGCTCTTTAGTGCTCCAGCCCGGCTGGATGGATGGCTGCTGGGTGATAAGGGCTATCCCCTCAGAAGGTGGCTCATGACGCCCCTCCGCCATCCAAGAACAGAGGCTGAGCAGCGGTACAATAGGAGCCACGCCTCCACAAGGGCTGTGATGGAGAGCGGCATTAGTCTTCTCAAGATGTGCTTCCAATGCCTGGACTGCTCAGGGGGCACACTCCAATACCCCCCAGATTGTGTCTCGGTGATGGTGGTTGCATGCTGAGCTCTGCACAATCTTGCACTGGAAAGGGGGGAACGCAGTGGACGATGAAGACATCGACGCAGTGGCTGCGGCTGCACACGATGAGTCCAGCAGTGAGTCCGAGGATGAGCATGCACAGGGAAATGCTGAGGGGGTAGACACTGACCCGCGCATACTCCAGGGAGGCAGGGGCACCCGGGAGGCTTTAATCCAAAGAACCTTCACCTAGCCCACCATAGATGGACCCTCAACACACGCCAGGGCTGCAGGCTCCATACTTGATCCCTGAGTGCTCAATCAGCCTGGATACTAACATTAACTAAGGCCCTTGTCAATAAAGCTCAATGTCAAACAACTCACTTATAGCATCATGGCTTCCCGTCCACTTGCAGCAGTAAGGAATCACCCTGAGGCATGGCAACTTGTCAAATTTTATTGAGGGAACAAATGTAACTTCATAAAGCAAAAAAAAAGGTGTTGGACATCACACCAAGTCTTCCAGAAACCATTATGGGCCAACATAAAAGCACCAGTGAGAAACCCGTGGTGGGCCTAAGGTGTCTTAAATTTACGCTTACAGACGTTACATCTAAGAACTGTCCCCTCGCTGGCACTGGCATCTGAGACAGCCTGCTCACTCTGCTGTCCTTTTGGCCTTGATGACCGTGGTGGCCTCTGGCCCGTGGAGCATTTGATGGCCTCGCCTGGGAGGGAGCGGCCAGTTCCACAGCTGGCTTCTCCCCAGTCGCCGCAGCCTCATTGGATGCCACAGTCACTGGCAGAGGGGCGGAGGTGCTGCTGCCCTCATCCAGAGCTCCCTGAGAGGAGCCCGCAGAGACGACAGGCAGCTGCTGCACTTACATGAGGTTGCTTCGGACCTCCCTGCTCACCGTAGATGGATGGGCATGCTTGGTGCCCAAACCATCTCCCACACTGGCGCTGACCAGCTGAGGCCAATGCCGATGTGAGGGCTTGCAGGTCCAAGCGCAACCCCAGGAGGCCTCTGATTGGTCTTCTGGAGGAGCCTTTCAATGAAAGTCACCACTATCTCCATGGAGGAAGCTTGGCACTCAGCCATGAGGCTAATTGCATTGGTGATGCTCCGCATGGACTCCTCAAGCACGGGCACCATGCCACACATAGCCTCATGTATCTCCGCCAGATCCTCTCACATACCCTGTTGCACTTCCAGCATTTGCTGCCTCACGGATAACCCCAGAGGCACATCATCAGCCACCGACCGAGCATGTACCTGGTCCCCTGCAGCCCTCCGACTGCCGGCGCCCTGGGCACTTTGTCTCTGCCCGCACCTCAAGTGAGTGTGATGTGGCCTTACCGCCGTGCCCCGGGACACTAGCCGAAGATCTAATTCCCACCGAGGTGCTAGTATTTGCGCTGGTGCCTGCCTGGCTGAGATGGTGTGACGCTGGTGAGTGGATTTGCTCTGGGCCCTCAGGGGTGATGCCTCCTCCTCCTGGCCCTGCTCTGGTGATGCTGAAAGGAAGAAAAAGTACATTTGATTAGGTTCAGTGCAGACACTGTCAATTTGCATGCCGCTCCCCTGGGTCATTATGTGCTCATCCTTCCATAATCAATGGTCAACCCATGTTGCTAACTTCAATCACGGAGCATTCAGCAGTGCCATGGCTTCTGGGACACGCATGGTGACCTGAGTGCTCGCCAAACATGCCTCCTCGTGGCACCCCAGCCTCACCGCCACCTGTGGACCTGGTGGTATGGCGCCTCCCCAGATCCATGGCCTGCTGCTTGTAAGGTGTTAGGATCGCCAACTGGGCCTGGCCTCCGCCAGTCCGCATCCACTCTGCAGAATTGTGCTCAGTCTCCTACTGAAAGGAGAGAAGAGCATTGATTAGTCCAGCCTGTACCTGAATTCTCATCGCATCCCTGCCAAACCTGCCAAACTTGTCTATGTCCTACTGAAGTTCTACACTGTCCCCCTCACAGTTTACAATGCTTCCAGGTTTTGTATCTTCCACAAACTATGAAATTTCCTCCTGCACTCCAAGGTCTAGACCATTAAAATACATCAGGAAAAGCAAGGGTCCCAATACTGATCCCTGGGGAACTCCAGGACAAAACTTCCTCCAGCCCGAAAAAACATCTATTAACCATTACTCACTGTTTCCTATTACTCAGCCAATTTTGTATCCATGTCGCCACTGTCCTTTTTATTCCATGAGCTTTAGCTTTTCTCACAAGTCTGTTGTGCGGCACTGTATCGAATGCTATGTACACCACATCAACAGCATTATTCTCATTAACCCTCCCTGTTATCTCTTCAAAAAAGCTGGTTAGTTAAACTCGATTTTCCCTTAAGAAATCCATGCTGGCTCTTCCTAATCAGTCCAAGCTATATTGATGGTTGAAATGTATTTAAATGTAATTGGTTAGCCATTTCTGCATTTTCTGGTAAGCAGCTCAGGGATGATGAAAAATTAGATGGAGCACAAGCCTGCAGTAAAGGGTTGAATGGGAGGGCTGGATTGATTATGGGGGCAGGGAGGCTGGGGCGGAGGGTAGGGGAAGGGGTGAAGAGGGCGATGACAGAGTGCATTAATGAAGGAGTGAAGGATTATCAACAAGGATCCAGGAGAGCATTGACGGTCATTCTGAATTCAAAGAAAATTCTGCTAAAACAAGAATTACTCTTGCCAGATTTGCTTTCAGTGATTCCTTTCAGTGAAGTTGATTCTAGCCTGCTCTGAATAATGGGCAAGTGTGCTCTTGGGCAGATATTGCGCTGAGGACTGCTGCAATGACACAGGGGATTCGAAACACATCATTTGACTCTGATTTGCATGGCTTAATGAAGTTCCTGCCTGTATCCAGTGGGAGTACTGCCTGCCTAAATCAGGCCTGCACAAAAATTGCAGTGAGCTGGCCTCAGGAAAGTCAGCATGAATTTAAGTTTTCCAATTTTATCATCATTATTGTTTTGGTTACATTGAAGAATTGAATCTAGCAGCGATAAATAGAAGCAAGGATGTTCCAAGTTGTTCCCAGTGGGCCCCCAACATGAGATCAGGAACTTTGCTTGTCCACTTTCACATTCAATTTCTGTTTAAGAGACACAGCTGCTATTTTCTATCTTCCGAGAAAGAATGATGGACCTCATTACTATAAACCTACTGTTTCCCTTCACTATTGTTTTCTTATTTTGTGTATTGTTAACAAATTTGTTCCAAAATTTATAACTCGGGACACAGTTCGCTAGTGTTTATTCTTGCTTTCCCAAGTCAAGGAGATGATGTGAGGGCATGTTACATAACCTGTAAGCCAAAGTATGGTGACAAAAGTTTCTGTTTGACCCCTAGGATCACTACAATTACCTAGATATTGTGCAGGCAAAGGCACACTCTTGGCCGTAGGGAGCATAGGAGAAGAGTGGTTTATGCTGCTGAACACAAACAAATATCTGAGATAACATTTAAAGCATAATGTATGATATACTTTTTTTCCCACAGATGTTTATGACAAAGACATTTCAAAGCAATAAAATTCAGCAATGAAAGGAATGATGAGACCATTAGATAGCGTACTCAGCTTTGACAGTACCCAGACACTTCTGCAGACTGCACCTCTGTCTCTCAGAATTTGAACCTGAACCCACAAAAATGTGACTAAGGTATTTTAGCAATGAATTTGTCTGGTGCCTTGCTGGTGAATCACTTGTGTTATGCTGTTTCTGTAGAATACACCAATTAAGGGTGTTTGTCTGGAGAATTTGGACTTTCCCTTGTTACTAAGTAAATTATTCATGATGGTTCTTTTTGAAGTTCCTAAAGATGATGGGCAGAATTGTCCCAGATTTGCACAAAGTGCGGTAGTGGCGGGAAAAGGATGTTTTACCTGCTGGCCTCAATGACGGCTTTTCATGCCATATCGGTCCCATTTCCTGAGTGTCCTGCCTCATTAATAATGCATTCCTGGGAAACATGCTGGGTCACTGGCGGGAAGGCCTCTCATTCTCCCGCCCTGCCATCACATCAGGCCTTCAGGAATCCAAGCGCAGTATTTAAAGGGCGCCCCTGCACAGAGCTAGCACTCGCTAAGGGATTGAAAGCTGCTGGAAAATCATGGCTGCCAAAAGGAGGAAACATGCTGACCCTAAATTTAGCGACACCTCCCTTGGGCGCCTACTGGACGCAGTGGAGGCCCGCCATGAAGTCCTCTACCCCTAGCCTGGGTGAAGACCATATGCAAGGTGACAAATTCAGCATGGGAGGCAGTGGCAGCGGTGGTCAGCGCCATTGCAATTCATGCAGGACAAGCTGGCACACAACAAGAGGGAGAGGTCGCAGACTGGCAGAGGAATGCCCGACATCAAATTCCTCACAGACTTTGAAAATAGAATCATCCAACTGGCTGATGATGATCTGGACCATTCCTGCGGTGACGTTGAAGTCGGCGATGCTTAGCCAGGTGAGGATCCAGCAGTGCAACATCCATCAGACAACCACGCTGAGAGCCAATTCCCCTGTTCCGCAGTCCCCTGCCATGCATTAATTATCTCTCTTTGCTTTCGCAGGCACATCTGGGAAGCAGCTGAGGGGTACACGAGCCAGGCCCTCGACTCAAGCCCCAGGGCCACCTCAGAAGAAGAATCTGATGACACCCTAATTGACGACCTGTCACAGCACTCACCCACACATTCCATTAGCGTAGAGACACACACCTTGGTGGGACCTAGTTCTAGAGTAGCGTCGGGGTCACAATCTGGTGAGTACATCACACTGTCTGATCCACAGCAGGCGGAGGCAGGGACTTCCCAGGTGTCCAGCATTCGGAGGACTGTTGGAGGCCAGAAATCTGCTGAGTCCGAGTCAGATGACGAGCCTCTGGGCTCGGTTAAAACTCAGTTGCTGGAACAGCAAAGGCAAGCTCGGGAACATCAGGAAGGAATGTCCGCTGCACTCCTCAGATTGCAAGGCACGATGGAGCAGCCTGTCTGCCTTCAGGTTGAGGCGATAGCGCCAGCATGCCAACACACCAAGGTCAACACTGGTAGGATTGTGGCCACCATGGAGGCATTGGTTCAGGACATTGGTCCTGCACTGAGGTGTGGGTTGAACTCCAGCGTTGATGTCATAGTTGGCCTCCAACAGTCTGTACACAGGAGGGGTGCTGGGCAGCTCAGTCTCACTCCAGCTTCTCCTTCTCCTCATGTAGTCAGCCAGGGACCCTTGGGCATCCATAGGGAGGAGGATCAGCAGGTGCACACCCTGGGGCCATCTACCCAAGTGACTCCGGGAGTGTCCGGCCCAGCCGAATCTCCTCCTCCTGTGACTCCAGCAGCTCCAACTCCACAGGCTAAGGAGGGTGCCACTGTGACAGCAGGACCCCGTAAGCAGGCCAGGGCCCTCCGGTCTTGGCCCTCCAGAGGAAGCCCATCAAGGTCATCACATACAGGGCATAGCAGTCAGCAGGCAGTCTCCAACTCCACTGTGGATGTCTGGGGAGCACCATGATATAGTGGTAGGGTTAGGGAGGTTAAGAAAATGTAGGCATGGGTGTTAATCACTTGTACACTTGTACATAATGTTGACTATTGTAAATAAACTCCCAAGAATGTCACCCTGTCTATGGCTCCTTGTTACAATTAGCAGTGTTTGTGTCAGTCTGAAGTGAAAGCTGAAGTGTATGCACAGGATAAAGGCCAGTGTCTCAGTCCTGGGCCTCACCCCTGTGCTCTGTGCAACCTTCCCAGCACACTGATGGTTCACCTTCACAGTCACTGGTCACATCAGTCATGCCTGCACCTCGATGGGGCTTATCATTGCTGCCAGAATGTCCTGGGCCGGTGGCACAGAGTTCCGTCATTCTCTCTGTGTGCTCTCAGCACCTTTGAGGTGCGGCTGGGCCCATCTCATCAGTATCTGTGTCCGGCGATAGTGTGGTCCTGAATGGTAAAGCTCACGAAGGATGTCATAGGATCAGGAGAAGTTAAAGTTTCCCGCTGCATCTCCATGTTATGACCCTGTTCACAGAGCACAAGTAATCTGCCATCAGCCAGACAGGAGTCAGACATTCACATAAGCTGTGTGAGGATCTATGGAGTGTCCTCACTGCATGTCATCATCATCTCCATGAATCTAGCAACTATGAGGGCCTCTGCCGAGCGAAGCTGCCTTGCCTGGACAACATGATAGCCTCATTGCCCTTGCCTTTGAGGACCTCATCCCCGTTGAGGTCCTCCTCATCTGTGGAGATGTGCAACTCCTCCTCAGCCAGGTCTGCCTCCTGTTGCAGGGCCAGGTTGTGAGCGCGCAGCTGGCAATGACAATGTGTGACACCCTCTGTGGGCTGTATTGCAGGGCTCCACCAGACCAGCCCAGGCACCGGAACCTCATTTTCAAAATCCCAATGGTTTGCTCCACCAAGGTGCGGGTTGCAGCATGAGTCTCATTATACCGTCACTCTGCTGCAACTGAGGCCGCCGCATGGGGGTCATCAGCCACGGCCTCTGCGGGTAGCCCTTGTCCCTGAGGAGCCATCCCTGCAGCTTCTGTGGACCATGGAAGACGTCAGGGATCTGAGACTAGGAGTCATGGACACTCCCTGGGAATTGTGCGCAGGCTTGCAGGACGTGTTTGTGGTGGTCACAGGCCAGCTGAACATTCAGCGAGTGAAAGCTCTTGCAGTTGATGAGGGAGACTGCTTGTTGCCATGGAGATCTGAGTACCACGTAAGTGTAGTCAATGGCACCCTGCACCTTTGGAAAACCAGAGATCTGCGCAAATCACGGCACTTTTTCTTCCTGGCTTTCCTGATCCTCGGCGAAATGCACAAAGTTGTGCGCTTTTACGAATATGGCTTCCATGACCTCCTGGAAACATTTGTTGCTGGAGGCTTGCGAGATCCCACAGAGGTCACCTGTGGAGCCGTGGAAGGAGCCACTGGCGTAAAAATTGAGCACCATGGTCACTTTCACAGCCACTGGCAGTGGCTGCCCTCTGAGTGCCCGTGGCGCCAAATCCTGTAGCAGGTGGCAGATGCGACTGACCAGTTCCCTGGACATGTGCAGTTTTTGGCAACACTGGTTCTCGGTCACCTGCAGGAATGACAAGAGCCATCTGTGACCTTGGGCCTAGGTAGGCGCCGACCCGTGACAGCTTGCTGTGGCTCTTCAGCGGCATCCTCAGGAGCCCCAGCTGCCCTTTCTTCTTGACAGTGCTGCTCCTTCCTCTGCCCAGCCAGATGCCTCTGTCACTCTCTTCTCCATTGCCTTCGCTCTCTGTACACCATGAGGCATGCAGCTAGGTCACTAGCGGGAGAATTTTCTCCCCGTTGGGGCGGTGGGGGGGGGGGTGGCGCGGTTGGACGAGAGCGGATGCAGGCGGGAGCGCAGCCGATTGCCGCTCACCATTGGCTGCGTGCCACCATTTTATGTGGGCGGGCCAATTAAGGCCCGCCCGGCGTGACGTGCACCTGGAAGTGCTCAGCGCTACCTGTGTGGGCGGGGGGGAGGAGGCTGAGTCGGGGCCTGCGCTCTTTTGTGCATGTGCGCAAATGAGCACAGAAATCTCCCAGAGGCTCAGAGCTGCCTCAGGGAGATTAGTTTGATTTTGAAAAATTTTAATAAAGACAAAAAAATATTTTTACGACATGTCCTCTCATGTGACAGTGTCACATGAGCTGGGACATGTCAATGAATTTTATTAAAACATTTTATTAAACTCCCATGGATGAGGTTTCATGAAAAATATGAAGGCCTCCTGGGCTCTTTGCCTGCCTGCCACTCTTGAAGTTGGACGGGCAGCTCTGTTAAGTATTTTAATTGATATTTAAATGGCCTTAATAGGCCTTTGACAGTTCAGAGGGCGCACAGCTGACTCCGGTGTGTGCCCGCTGAACGAAAGATCGGAATGATGCTCGGAGACGTTGGGACGCATGCCCGAAGTCACCACATGTCATTTTACATGTCGACAAGCGGGGCTCGCTCCCACTCACCGACCCGAAGATTCTGCCCTCGGTTTCATGCTCCTGACGTGCTGCTCCTGCAGGATGAAAGAATGAGACACGTGGGTTAGCTTGGGTATACTAAGAAGCTCACGTGGCTATGTGTGAAGGCCCCTTAATACATCCCGGAGAGTGCTGGCCACCACTTGAATGGCCAGAGTTTACTGTGCTGCATGGCTGCCCGAAACTCCACCCATCCCACCTCACTCCACTTGACCGATTGGCAGCAGCTTTGCCCACTGGCCTGCATGCTGTGCTCTCAGCTCAGGCGCAGGCATTCCCCTAACCCACACTGCAAGGCTGCACTGTTAGCTTGAACCATGGGGGAGACAGGTCCAAACGGAATGATGACGTTGCAAGGGGCTGTGAGCGCCCCCACCAGTGACTGCTCCATGGCCAGCTTTAGCAATGAGATTGTATAACTTGTTGAGTCATCCAATTGTTCTGCAGCTCCCTAAAACAGTCATTAATTTGCAGTCTGCGCCTGAGGGGTGAAAAGTTCAGGAACATTTGGTGGCACTTTCATGCCTCTGCATTGCTTGAATGGGCAGATAAGCTAGAGGTCCGACTCCAAGCATATCAATGTGGCTGCGTCTGAACTGTTTCAGCTGTGGGAGAATGCTCACTTAATACAAGGTTCCCCTAACGCATGGCCGCTTCCCCCTGCTGCAAACTTGTGCTTGTGCACTACCAGCAGGACCAAGCTGCCTTGCAACCCCCTCCACCCACCTCATCCCAACCGCAGTGCAGCCCTTGCCCCTGCACCACACTGTCAGCCAACCAGGAAAAAACAACTTGCCTGTGCCCCCGCCTGAATGCACGGTGCTTCTTCCTTGAAGCCTAATGAGCGACTCCCATGAGAGCTGTGCTACATTAATATGCACTCACTTCCGAGTTTCCCTTAAAGTTCAGCTCGCCAGGTGCACGCCTTTTAAATGTTGTTGTGAATCACGTCCTTTTGAAGTCACGTTGATGTGGGAGATAAATTCGATGTGGGAGGATGATTCCAGCAAGCAGGGCTTATGCATTGAAATTAGGTTCTCGATGTTGGATGGCAGGAAAGGTGGCCCGCTATTGATAGGCAGAGAGGACAATTGCAAACTGGTTTCATAATGGCATAAAACTGATTTTTGGCCTTCTTGCCAGATTGTCCGCTCATGCCCGCCATGACGCCCAATACCAACGGGGGAGAAAAATTCCGGCCGATGTTCCTGATAATGTCAAAATGAGAAACACTCTACATCTATTATAAAAATGGAAACTATTTCTTTGGCCACTTTTGAGGGTTAACTCCTCTGAGCTGTCACTTCCTTGAACTAATACTCTACCAAATCACATCCAAATGAGTAAAATGTTCCTACTGCAACACATCTCAGTTTTAAGATAAAGCACGGACCAGGAATAAACATTTTGGTTTATTCAAGGTTTAATCAAGGGAGCACGAAAGTTGGTCTAAAAACAGAAACTGTTGGAAATGCACAGCAGTTCAGGCAGCGTTTGTACAGAGAGAAAACAGAGTCAACAACAGGGCAACAGTGAATCAGAATTGCAAGGTGTCAGTTTACGTGAGGGAGAAGTCACAAAATCTGGTTGGTTACAAGGTCTGAAGCCTAAACAGAAGAAATAAAAAAGCAAACATACCTCTAGGAAGAAATACTAAACCCAGTCTAGCCAAACTGGAATAAAAATAGAAAATGCTGGAAATACTCAGCAGGTCAGGCAGCACCTGTGGGGAGAAACAGATTTAATGGGTGGAATTTAACCCAGTCAAGATGGTGGGGTGGAGGGTGGGTGGTGGAGGAGAACATCTCCTTTGGGGAAGGCCCACTATATTAAGTGCCAGTCAGGCACTTAAGTGGCCAGCGGTAGGCCGGATCTTTTACATCCATCTAAAAGGGTAGACAGGCCTCAGTGCATCTGAAAGACTGCGCCTTCAACAGAGCAGCACTCCCAGTACTACACTGGATTCCCAGTCTTGACTTCTGTGCTTCTGACTCAGAAATGCAAGTTCTATCAACAGAGCCACAGCTCAGTCGTAATAGGACAGTTAGAAAAGGGATGATTGTGCAAGGCAAAAGAAGATGGTAATGGGAAAAGTAGAGAAACAAAAGATGGGCTCAGGGGAGATGAAAATGGACATAGCAAAATCATCGCCATTATGAAAAAATGGCGACAGAGGATATGATCTGAAATTGTTGAACTCAGTGTTGGATCAAAAGACTGTTAAGTGTCTAATTATAAAAATGAGGGGTTAAGAATGGGATTGCTCCTGTTTTTGAGTGCGTGGTCTTCTGATTTGCGAGCTGACTGTACAGGATTTGGCTGCAAGAAGGAGTACACCAAATGAAGCAGCAACCAAGAGAGGGTCTCCCAGGTTTTCTGGTGCAGTTGGAGGCATTAGTACAGGAGACCAAAAGATGGAGAGAAGCAGTGTTCCTAAAGGTGGCCAGGCAGGTAAATTCCCAGAGTCTGGGCCCAAGGACCTGGGAGCAGTGCTGCAAGAGGTTCATTGACCTCAATTGGGTGGTCAATGTCAGTGAAGGCACTTTCAAAGGAACCTACTATCCATCCCACTGCCAGCCTCCCACACTGGCTTGATGCACGGCTCTCCCATCATTCATCAATTAGAACTCAAGCCTAACAACCAGATACTCCACCTCACTCTCACACACCTTCCAATGCTGCCGACCTCACACCCACCTCTCGCCTCTTCCCCATACCTCTAGATATACATCCATAGCAACACAGTCACAGATATTTTTCCTTCTCTCTTACAGGGCAAGGGAATAGACCAGAACTGGAGGGGGCAGGCACGCCTTCACAACCTGAGCCTTCTGGAGGAGAAGGTGATCTGCAACACCTTTCACAGAGCCCATTGCATCCAGCATCGCCAAGAACATTCAGGTTATGGTAAATACCTGCCTAAGGCCCCTTCTCAATTCCCACCTCACCCTTACCCTACTATTGGACAGATGTGTGATCATGGATCCCTTACTTTCCACCATACCCACCTTCCGTCATGCCAACCCTCCCCTGTGGATTTTATGCTTTCAGATACCCAAGAACTGCCACCTTCCCAGGCACAATAGCCCCAGGAGAAAGAGAGAGAGCAATCCCACATCAGTGATGGAGATGTACCACCACTTGATCTGACACTTGCAGCCACCAGCCCAGATACAGGTACCTTAGAGAGTGATATAAAGTTGAGATCTTCATGTGAGTCACTGGGCCCAAGGAGGTTGCAGTTAGGCCTGGGGGGGAAGATAGGTCATGCGCTAGCTCACTGGAGGGTGAGGTGGCAGACAAGTTCTGCTGCAGGGGACTCAGTTGAGGACTTTGAATGGACAGCCTACGGGAGAATGCTGATGAGAATGCAAACCAAGATGTCCGGTGCATTGGCAGACCTGCCAAGTAGCTTCTTGTCACTGTCAAAGAGCAGGGAGGAGTCTGGCTGTAACCTGGCACTGGGTATCAGATAGAACTTGGCACCCATCCTTTCCAGCATGGAAGTATTGGCCAACGCAATAGCAGCACTTGCAGACCCAACCATAATGTGGATTCTGGTGGCAAATATCACAGCTTTCATTGCAGCACAGGTGAGGCCATCCAACATCTCACAAGGAGCTCATTAGATCCATGCTTGATAGTGTGTAGGCTTAGACTGCTGGCATCATGGCTTCAGATCTGAGTGCTTAAATTTCTCCTCCAACAGATTAGGTGGCTGATGTGTTGCCCCATGGGACTGGTGTTAAAGTTTATGGCCATGGTCATCTTTCAAGCCACTGGCAATACTGCCTCACCCAGCACGGTGGCTGCAGGCTTGGCTGCAGCAGGTGGCAGGTTTCAATGAGGGTGACCTTAGTGAAGTTGAGACATCTGATGAACTGTCCCTTACTGAGGTTCAGTTAGAAGAGTTGCTCTCTGAACACTCTGGGAAGGTATGACCTGTTGCTCAGAGCCCTTCCTCTCCTCCTGCCCCTTCTTCTGACTGCTTATCCACCTCACTTGTCACGTCTGCTCATTCTTTCTGTCATGCTGTGGCCCAAGGGAAATGTATACTTCTGCATCCATTTCTGGGTTGTACAGAATCTTTGAAGTCAGGACCAAGTCCTTCAGCAAGTGCCATACCACTCCCTGTGGGCTGGTAATTTTAAATAATGCTAGAAGCCATCAAATACTTATACAATTGCAGCAACAGCCAACAGAAATCAATCAGCAACCGACCTGCAAGTAGTTGATGATCCCTTTATAAATAGCCCTAGTGGGGAATGCTTCCAATTGCTAAATGTTTGTTCAACAGCTCCAACGTGGCAGCATTGGCATCAAATCAGCATTACACACTGACTAATGCCACGATCCACCTACTTTGCAGTCTTGCGGCAGCCACACCCTATGCATGTGCAAATCCCCTCAGCAAAATGGTGCCTGGCACATTTTGCAGTAGACTTGTTAGTGTGTGTGTGATAGATGATGCTTGAAGCCAAAATGACACCTGTAGAGTCGAAAAACTGGGTGCTAAGGAGCCAAATTTCCTGTTTAGAGTTTAACAAGATTATGGTGGCGTCCTAAGACTTAGGCAGTCCAGAAGGCCCAGGCGCTAAACAGTATGGTGGAGAAGGGAGGATTTGTGCACTTTAATCGTACTGGGAAGGGTTCTTAGGGCTTGGCAGCACTTGGGCCATCCGTGGGATTTGACAGAGCTGGGAAGATATTTTGGTGATTAACAGTACTATGAAGGGAGTTCTAAGGTTTGGCAGCAGTGGTGTTGGGACTGTATTTTAGCAGCATTGAAAGAATGTATTGGAATTAGCAGCATTGCAATCCTAGGGATTTACAGCACTGGAAGAAGTCCTGGGTTTAGCAACATGAGAGTTTTACTAGTGTGATAAATCTACACAGTCAAGCTAGTAAACAAAATGTTTGTAAAAGCAAGATACTGTGGATGCTGGAGATCTGAAATAAAAACAGGAAGTGCTGGAAAAGCTCAGCTGGTCTGGCAGCATCTGTGGAGAGAGAAGTGGAATTAATGTTTCGAGTCCAATAATGACTCTTCATCGGAATGCAATGTTTGGCCTTCTTGGAGAACATTTTGACAAAATTTTACATTATCTTTAATTAAAAACATCAGGGATATAGCTGACAAATTAACATTCTGGCGCAGCGCCACACACAGCAGGAGTGCATATTGGAAATTTTCATGCAGATAATGGCTTTTCTTGATAGGATAAAGCTATTAGAGAGCTGATCTCCACTTAGCATTTCACTATGTAAGAAAGAAAAATACACAACTATATAGTGCTTTTCAAGTCCTCAGGATCATCCCAAAGTATTTTCCAGTTGAGGGATAAATGTGAACTCCATTGCCCTTCATTGAAATAGTGGCATGGGGTTTTTCACATCCACCTGAGAGGGCAAAAAGGGATTAGATTTAAGACAACACCTCTGACAGTGTTACACTCCCTCATTATTGCTTTGGAGTGTCAAGCTAGATCTCATGCTGAAGTCTCTGGAGTGGGACTTTCTGACTCAATGTTGACAGTGCTACCCACGGAGCCACAGCTGATACCATCACTATATTGAGGTTGGCAGTTTTCTGCTTAAGATATTCTAAGTGCTCACCCAAATTTTATGACGTTGTGTTGCAGCTTGTTGGTGCACCCAGGCATTGTGTCATTTAACACAGCTCTAGTTTAAACAAACACTTGTGTTCAGTTCCCCTCCACTCTTTGAGCATCAGTGCACTGATGGCGTGTTTGTTTATCAAATTCTCCTCTTTAAACAGCAGGAGTCTTCTTTGACACTATATTTGAGCAGGCGTGTACAATGCCAGCAGTCCTCATCAATCTGCCCTGTTCACAATTCATTCTTCAGACCTTTTAAAACAAGCTGCAGGCTGGTTATGTCATCCTCTGCTCTACTTTGGTGCTCTTATCTCTCATGGAACCATCTTTATAGCAATAATTGTTATCACAAAATGGCATGAGTGCTTTGAACAACGTCAAAGCCCCGAATAAAACACTAAATTGCTTTGATACAATAAATATTTGCCATCAAAGTTTGAAAATATGACCTAACTACTATAGCTTTGGAGGAAGAGATTTTCCAGAGCTGTATTTCTTTTCATGCCCCATTCCCTTTTTGTTGGCCTGCTCAGCCTTTATTTTAAAATTGCAGTAAAAAGTGAATGGGAATGATTTCTGTCTGCTTACAGCCCCATTCATGCTGAAAAACAGGTCAGTAGATGAATGAACATTTAAAAATAAAAGCTATTGTCCACCGGACACCTGAGATGCACCTGACGCAAACTTGAAGCAAGACTTGATTTGGGTGGGAGCCTTATTAAAATTATTATACCGGGATCTTAAATATTGTAGGATTGCAACTTAATTTTCATATGCCAATGCTTTGTATATGCTCTGCTTTGTGGAACTGGATGTATAGTGACCTAATCAACTCTCCTTAAAGGGACCACTCTTAAAATACCAGAATGGCACTTATTTTTGTGGGGCCTAGAGGAGGCCCTCTGACCCAAAAATAATCCGTTCAGCTGTTGCTGGCTGCTTGGAGTTTGATGCAAAACCCCCATCCTGTGTATTGGCAGCTCACTGATCTAATACAAATAAACTGACCATGGCTAGTGCCATTGGATGGGTTGTATGATGGCTCTGCTCAATGCTTGCCTGATGTGTGCTGCACATGAAAATTGCTTGTAGTGCTTGCTCATTGTCATGAATGTACCTTGTCAATATGTAATAGCTTGGAAATTTTTGAACTGCTTTTTAAAGAATTTTAATTGTCCCATTGATATTCGTGTGGTTATGGAGCTGTAACCAATAACAGTTTGAGTATCTCAGATGCAGTGGTTACATCTGGCAATGTCAGCCCATTGTAGAAATTAATCTGGTTTCTGAATTCAGGTTGCCTCAATTTCAAAAAAGATCTGTGATTTGGATTTACACCCTGTAGGAACAGCTGGATATATGGACGGGTGGCAATGTCTGACTACAACGCAATTCAGACTTCCCTGTGTTATGGTCCTGGCAGAGATCAGTAATGTGTTTAGTTACTTATAAGAATCCAAAACCCCAGGTATCTACTGAAAGAATAAAGCCACAAATAAAGCAGTTTAAAACAAAGGAATTTTACTACACCAAATTCAAAGAACAAGAATCCTAACTTCTACACTTTGGGCAGAATTTTGCCCTCATTGGGCGGGCTTGATGGGGGTGGTCGGGAAGCTGACCACTGCCCGCGATTAGTGCCTGACTGCGATTTCATGCTGGGCGGGCCAATTAAGGCCCGCCCAGCATGAATCGAGTGCTGCCTGTGTGGCGGGGGGGGGGTGGTGAGGAGGGCGAGCACGAACTTCATGCATGTGCGTGGGTGCGTGCTGAAAAAGCTCCCCGAGGCACAGAGCTGCCCCAGGGAATTGAACAGTTTTCAAAATAAAAAAGAAAGAATTTTAAGGTGTAAAAAAAAATGTCCCCTCATGTGACTCTGTTACATGAACAGGACATGTTAGAAATTAAGATGAAATTTTTTTTGAATGATGGATCGAAGCCTCATCCTGCTCGTGGATGAGGTTTCACAAAAAATTCAAAGGCCACCTGGCCTTTTCACCTGCCAGCCAACCGTAAGGTTGGACGGGCAATGAAAAATTTAAATCAATTGGATTGTTAATGGCCTTAATAGGCCTCTAATTGTCAGGAGGCACACTGCCAACACCCTCGTGCGCCCGCTGATCAAAATATTGTGCGAGTGCGCGATGACGTTGGGGCGCTCGCCCAACATCATTGCATGTGCCCACCCGCTCAGTGAAAAATCCTGGCCTTTATTTTTTAAATAGTCAGTTGGTTAATGATATTAAAAGTACCATGAACTCAAGTTACTTATAATCTAAATTGAACTCCTTAAACCCACTTTCTTTCTACACTCACTGAACACTTCTCATAGCTCAAGTCAGATAGTTATTAAAAGTTGGAAGATTAACTGCTTGTTCCTAGTGCTGCTTCAAAGGTTCATATAAGGGTTGAGATTTCTTGGGCCTTCTGCTTACTTCTGGCTTCCTTTTCCCTTCAAATCTCCTTCAACCTGCATGTTGCAAACCCCCTATTCAACACAGATGGCTCTGGCATCTGAAGTATAGTCACCTCTAGTCAGAACCTCCCTGATTCTAATATTCTTTAAAACTAGAGTTTTGTATGTAAAACTCTCTTTTTCTCTGTCTCTCTCAGCCTGGCTATACCAGAAGCCCAACTTACTATTAGGAATCTTTCATTTAGCAAGAGATTTAAACTCTTTGAGCTAACACACACAATTTCAACTGAACTCTGTTTCAGAGTGATGTTCTCTCCTCTGCAGCCAGTTTATTCTAAAAAAACCAAAACTAAACTGAACACAGATCATGCAAGGAACCTACTGATCCGACAATTTGATCCTTTTTTCTATTGTTTATTGCCCAGGCAATTTGGTCACAAGATCATTTATTGGAAGTCAGCCTTTTTTTAACCAGAAATCAGATCCTAGTTCTTAAAGAGGCCATCACCACAAGATAAAATATGTTTTTTTCCCCAAAAGCACACGGTTAATCACGCTTGTGGTCTATTAACAATCTGCCTTATCACAGTTCTGGCTTGTTGCTTGAAGTGAAACAATGTTGAGATTATATTGGCACACTACGAGTCCTGATGTCGGGACTACATTGAGTCCTGGGTCCATGCGGGAGAATCCTTAGACCACGGCAGCAATTTTCCCAGTGGGTGCCAATTAAGAGGCCGCCAATGGGGCTGCTGTCCCACCCCTTCAAACCAATCAGAGGGCTTGGCATCATTGCTGCCTTAGCAGCGCTACTGCTAGAAGTGGCCATTGTTGAGGCTGCTAGGAGAAAGAGAGAGTGTTTCTGTATTGAGGTGCCCTCGAAGGGCCAGCAGAAAGAAAATTGAAGTGTCCGGGCCAAGCAGGCAGGCCCTGGTGATTGTAGGGGTGAACACACCAGTGGTGGTTGTGGGGGCACCCATTGCCACCAGATGGTCCTTCCATGGGTCATGGAGGCCCTGGAAATGAAAGCCTCCCTGGGAAGCTGTGGGAAGGCCAGCTCAATGAAGCTTGTGGATTCAGCATGCCGTGAGGTGGTGGGGAGGTGGGGTGTGAACCATTGCCACAAAATCTCGGTGGCCTGGTAAAATGGCAGTCAATAGACCAATTAATTGGACTAATTGGCTACATGTTTCTGGTCCTTGCATGGCTGAGTTGCTGCTGTTCCCGCCACTGGGAATATCGCCTGGCAGTGAGACCACGTTGGATTTCCCTCTTAGTCCCTTTTTGCCACTTTTCCCACTTCCCACTCTGGCCAGGATTTTCCCCTTGGCAATTTGGGGGCGGGGCCTACTCGCCGAGGGGAAAATGATGCGGGATGACATCGGGAGGAAACCCCGACGTCATCCCGGTCCATTTAAATCTTCAGGAAGGCGGGCAGACAGCAAAACCAGCTGTCCGTCCACCGACCTGTCAATGGCTAATTAAGGCCATTGACAGGCTAATTCACCTTGTTAAAGACCCTGCCTGTCCAAGTTTAAGGCTGGCGGGCAGGCCAGGAGCTCTAGCGGGCTCCAGATTATGCATGAAACTTCATCCACCGGCAGGCTGAAGTTTCATGTCCGTTTTTAAAAAATTTAATAAACTTTATGCTTCTTATTAACATGTCCCATCTCGTGTGACATTGTCACATGAGGGGGACATCTTAATAATTTTAATATTTCTCTATTTTTTGACTTTTCTTACCTGTCACGAATCTCCCTGAGACAGGACTTTGCCTCAGGGAGCAGTGTGCTCTTTCGCACGCAAGTGCGAAAGAGCGCACTTTGACAGATGGGGAATCCCTCCCCCCTGCACTGCCGGGAAGGCCACTGGGCAGGCCTTAATTGGCCCGCCCACTCAAAATGGCGGATGGCCCTGTTTCGGCGGCGGAGTTCAGCTGCCCGTCTGGCGCCGAGCTGGCAGGGCCAGCCCGCCATCCGAGGGCAAAATTCTGCCCTCTGTCTCCAATGGGCTGGTAAAATTCTGGTCAATGTGTTTCCACTTCAAATCCAAATGATTTTGATTGAACAATTATTTCACATGTGCAACAGTCATAGATGTAGGAAATTTTGGTATGAGGTTGAATTAGCCTGTTATGATTTTATAATAAACTACACTTTGGATAAGTTCCTCATAATGACATGTTTAGATACATGTTCTGTTAGAATGGTGGACTGAATCCATCTTTTCTGTGGTACACTTAAGAACACAAATTTATTATGAACAACAGAGTCCACAAAACTCCTTGGGTTATGATCCAAGAGGAACTGCTGGGATTTTCAAAATTCATTCCAGGGATGTGGACATAGCTTGCAAGGCCAGAATTTATTGCCCATTTCTTGAAGTTCCCTAAGACCATAAGACCATAAGACATAGGAGCAGAAATTAGGCCAATCGGCCCATCAAGTCTGCTCCGCCATTCAATCATGGCTGATAAGTTTCTCAACCCCATTCTCCCGCTCTCTCCCCGTAACCTTTGATCCCCTTACCAATCAAGAACCTATCTATCTCGGTCTTAAATACACTCAATGACCTGGCCTCCACAGCCTTCTGTAGCAATGAATTCCAGAGATTCACCACTCTCTGGCTAAAGAAGTTGCTCCTCATCTCTGTTCTAAAAGGTCTTCCCTTTACTCTGAGGCTGTGCCCTCGGGTCCTAGTCTCTCCTACTAATGGAAACATCTTCCCCACATCCACTCTATCCAGGCCTTTCAGTATTCTGTAAGTTTCAATCAGATCCCCCCTCATCCTTCTAAACTCCATCGCGTATAGACCCAGAGTCCTCAAACGTTCCTCGTATGTTAAGCCTTTCATTCCTGGGATCATTCTCGTGAACCTCCTCTGGAACCTCTCCAGGGCCAGCACATCCTTCCTGAGATATGGGGCCCAAAATTGCTCACAATATTCTAAATGTGGTCTGACCAGAGCCTTATAAAGCCTCAGCAGCACATCCCTGCTTTTATATTCTAGTCCTCTCGAAATAAATGCCAACATTGCATTTGTCTTCCTAACTACCGACTCAACCTGCAAGTTAACCTTAAGAGAATCCTGGACTAGGACTCCCAAGTCCCTTTGCACTCCAGATTTCTGAATTCTCTCCCCATTTAGAAAATAGTCCATGCATCTATTCTTCCTACCAAAGTGCATGACCTCACACTTCCCCACGTTGTATTCCATCTGCCACTTCTTTGCCCATTCTCCTAACCTATCCAAATCCTTCTGCAGCCTCCCCTCCTCCTCAATACTACCTGTCCCTCCACCTATCTTTGTATCATCTGCAAACTTAGCCAGGATGCTCTCAGTTCCTTCATCTAGATCATTAATGTATAAAGTGATAAGTTGTGGTCCCAACACTGACCCCTGCGGAACTCCACTAGTCACCGGCCGCCATCCTGAGAAGGACCCCCTTATCCGCACTCTCTGCCTCCTGCCAGATAGCCAATCTTCTATCCATGCTAATACCTTGCCTCTAACGCCATGGGCTCTTATCTTACTGAGCAGCCTCCTGTGCGGCACCTTGTCAAAGGCCTTCTGGAAGTCCAAGTAGATAACATCCATTGGCTCTCCTTTATCTAACATACTTGTTACCTCCTCAAAGAATTCTAACAAATTTGTCAGGCATGACCTCCCCTTGATGAAACCATGCTGACTTTGCCCAATTTTACCATGCACTTCCAAGTATTCTGAAATCTCATCCTTAATAATGGACTCTAAAATCTTATCAACGACCGACGTCAGGCTAATCGGCCTGTAATTTCCCGTCTATTGCCTCACTCCCTTCTTAAACAGGGGGGTTACATTAGCAATTTTCCAGTCCTCTGGGACCCTCCCTGACTCCAGTGATTCCTGAAAGATCACCACTAATGCCTCCACTATCTCTTCAGCTATCTCCTTCAGAACTCTGGGGTGTAATCCATCCGGTCCAGGTGATTTATCCACCTTCAGACCTTTCAGTTTTCCTAGCACCTTCTCCTTGGTAATGGCCACCATACTCACCTCTGCCTCCCGACTCTCTTGAACTTTGGGGATGTCACTCGTGTCTTCCACTGTGAAGACTGACGCAAAGTACCTATTCAATTCCTCCGCCATTTCTTTGTTCCCCACTACTACTTCTCCAGCGTCATTTTCCAGCGGCCCAATGTCCACTTTTGCCTCTCTCTTACCCTTTATATATCTAAAAAACTCTTGCAATCTTCTTTTATATTACTGGCAAGTTTACCCTCATATTTAATCTTCTCTCTCCTTATTTCTTTTTTAGTTGTCCTCTGTTGGTCTTTGTAGGCTTCCCAATCCCCTGGTTTCCCACTGCTTTTCGCCACATTGTATGCTTTCTCTTTAGCTTTTATGCTGTTCCTGACTTCCCTTGTCAGCCATGGTTGCTTCGTCCTCCCTTTAGTATGCTTCTTCTTCCTAGGGATGAATTTTTGCTGTGTCTCCCAAATTACTCCCAGAAACTCCTGCCATTGCTGTTCCACTGTCTTTCCTGCTAGGCTCATCTCCCAGTCAATTCTGGCCAGCTCCTCCCTCATGCCTCTGTAGTTGTCTTTATTGAACTGTAATACCATTACATCTGATTCCAGCTTTTTCCTCTCAAATTGCAGGGTAAATTCGATCATATTATGGTCACTTCCTCCTAAGGGTTCCTTCACCTTAAGCTCCCTTATCAAATCTGCCTCATTACACATCACTAAATCTAGAATTGCCTGTTCCCTAGTGGGCTCCACCACAAGCTGCTCCAAAAAGCCATCTCATAGACATTCCACAAATTCCTTTTCTTGGGATCCACTACCAACCTGATTTTCCCAGTCTACCTATATATGGAAACCCCCCATGATCACTGTAACCTTGCCTTTCTTACACGCCTTTTCTATCTCCTAGTGTATCTTCTGCCCACATCCTGACTACTGTTCGGAGGCCTGTACATAACTCCCATTATGATCTTTTTACCTTTGCGGTTCCTCAACTCTACCCACACAGATTCTACATCATCTGACCCTATGTCATTTCTTGCTATCGATTTAATTTCATTTCTTACTAACAAAGCAACCCCACCCCCTCTGCCAACCTGCCTATCTTTTCGACAGGATGTATATCCTTGGATATTTTGCTCCCAGTCCTGATCCCCTTGCAGCCATGTCTCCGTAATGCCCACCACATCATACCTGCCAATTTCAATCTGCGCCACAAGCTCATTTACCTTATTTCGTATACTGCATGCATTCAGATACAACACCTTCAGACCTGTATTTCCTGTCTGCTTTCTCATTGTCATTCCTTTAGCTGATGTGCTTGAAGTTAGATTCCTAGCCCTTTCCAAACACTCTGTCCTATTTTGTGTTCTGGAGACTTTAATAGCCTCTCCTGGGCTCTCCTTTCTTTTCAGTTTTTTCAGAATTTTCCATGAAGTTGAATCAACCCCCCTCCCCCGACACGCTATTCTTGGAGTTTTACCCTCTCCTCTCTCTCTCTCTCTCTCTCCCTCTCTCTCTCTCCCCCCCCCCACCACTTTCTAGTTTAAAGTCCTGTTGACCACCCTTTTCGCTAGAACATTGGTCCCAGATCGGTTCAGGTGGAGACCGTCCCAACGGTACAGATCCCTCCTGTTCCAATACTGATGCCAGTGCCCCACAAAATGGAACCCCTCTTTCCCACGCCACTCTTTTAGCCACGTGTTTACTTCCCTTATTCTCGCGTCCCTATGCCAATTTGCACGTGGCTTGGGTAGTAATCCGGAGATTATAACCCTTGAGGATATGTTCTTTAATTTAGTTTCTAGTTCCTGATAACTTGTGTGATTCCTTCCCCCACCAGGATGACTCTTCCAGTGTCCTTAAATTTCTATGGGTGCCATCTCTTCAACCAGAGATCCCCCTCCCACCCATACTCAGTCTGGTAGCTAACAGAGAAACAGCCTTTTTTCTCTGCTGACTGCAGCAGCTTCTGTTTCTGTTCTCTCTCTCTCTCTCTCTCTCTCTCTCTCTCACTCTCGGTGTTCAGGATTTTTGAGCAGACTGTCTGAGAGTCTGTAAGTCTACCCATGACAAAGCCAGATGCACTGTCCTTGATTCTCAGGTGTTAAACCTGGCATGTGAATCTCATTCGCACTTAACATCAGCTCCCTTTCCCCATGGTAACCAAGCCACATTGGCTTATTGGCAGGCAGAGCTACCAAGATGTCATGTGCTCCTTTCTCATTATGCCATTTTACCTTGAATTAAAAGAGACAGTTGTAAACCATTTCTATCTTATAAAACCTCACATCATAACACTCTCCTGATTTGTGTCATGCAGATTTGGGGCTGAAGGAGCACTTAGCTGTTTGGGTTTCTCCTAAATGGGTCTGGCTCTGGTATTTCTCCCCAGTGTCTTCACCTAATGGGGAAGCTACAGTGGCATTCCCGCTCAGGCCACCTGATAGTACTGCAGTTGAGTCCCCATGAGAAGGGCACTGATGGCTTTGGATGGGTGTTCTAGCTGTCTGCTCAGTAGATTAGGTTGCAGATTGAAATGCTGAATTCCTGGTATAGGGGTCTTGAGGTGCGGTGGCAGCATCCCTACTCTAGCCCAGAAGCTCTGGATTCAAGTCCCACTCAAGACTTGATGGCTATGAGAGCTACGTTCATAATGTGGCCAAACAAGTTGATTATCAGCCTGTAAATCCTTCCAATATGCTTGATGGCAGGTGGTAAGAGTGGGAAGTTTCCTGGTCAGCCATACTGCAGAAGGCAATGGCAAACCACTGCAGTACTTTGCCAAACATAATCATGGATAAATCCAATGGAAGTCTAGCTCTTAGAGCATGGTACCTGAAGGAGGAGGAGGAGTTCCTGTGACTTTCCTGTAGGTAATTAATCTGGGCAATCTAAACACTGCCTTTTCTAAACTTCCAGGCCCACAAACTTCAAACAAACTAGCACATAAGAAGTATAAACATATATGCCTGGAATAGGCCCACAAACTTCAAACAAACTAGACATAAGAAGCATAAACATAAATGCCCGGAATTTGATTCTAGGTGCTGTGTTTAAAGCGATTAAAACAGTAAGTGTTAAATTGCTAACCTTTGATGATGTTATCATTGCCCATCTTTAGTAAGTCTTCAGTAAGCAATTAGATGTATTGTCAGCAGTCAATAAAACCTGATGGGGTACCTGTTTGTCAGAGAAATGAACTTTGCTGTGGCTCTTTAACTCACCCGCGGTGTTAGCATCCCAGCCAATCACAGAATGCGAGTGCGTTGATGACCTGCACTCTGTCAGAGGAAGGATTTTTAATGAAAGAGACCCAAGCAGGGGTCAGAGTGACTTATACGTTGTTTTCTGAGGCTTCAGGAACCAGAGGAATAGAAAGCCGACAATGGCAGGGCTGTCCCCTGGACCTCTGACCCTTCCCTGGAGATCCAACATACTGATGTGAAGTATTGTTTCCTTTTGGTGTGGGGGAGAGGCCATCTTCTTAAACCAAGCAGAAATGGATGGAAGTGGCTGAGGAAGTGAGCAGCATGAATGCGGTCCCTTGAATCTGGAGATGGTGCACCAAGGAATTCAATGACTGCAAGAGGAGAGCAAAGGTGAGTGGTCTCCCACTTTCAGGTGTCAACTTCCATACTCTGACTTTTCCAACATTCTCCTGCACAGCACTCCTCCAGACCAACACATCTTGCAGCTCCACTCATTCCTCTGCCTTTAAGGCACCCCCATACATTTGCAATTGAACAGCTCACAATTCATACTCATCTCCATCTTATTGTCTTCTTGCATCCATCCCTCACAGTCGCCCTCCACAAATATTGTCTTTCCCTCCTATCCGCACATTTCTCACACTCATAACTTTCTGCTTTCTCTCCTTCAGAAGAGGAGTGCAGAGCTCCAGGAAGAGACAAAAAACAAGGGGTGACCGCACAGTGATCACCACCTTGACAGCCATTGGCAATGCATGTCTAGTTGTTCCACAGTGACGGAGGTCTTGTCCCTGGAGGCTGTAGATCTCAGCAATGACTTGCTATGAAAATCTGAGTCTCATGAGACAATGGTGCTCAGATGTGTTGAGAAAACTGATTCTCTGCCTGTAGACCCTATGTTGGGGGCATTGCCTCCTATCAGCTACATCTGTGTCCACTCCCTTTGCCATGTGGAGTGGCATATGGCTGAGGAGCAGGCAGCTGATGTTGCTGTGGGTGTTGCTTCCGGTGCTGGTGGCATTGTTGCAGCTTTCCTTGTTTCTCATCAGAGGTCCAAGGTAGAGCTGCATAAGCTGCTCGCATGCTGGAGTGAAGGCTGACAGCAGGGAAAGTCAGGTGAGGGTGAGTAATGTCAACAGGTGAAATGACTTCCAAAAATTTGGAAATCACCTGTGAAGCAGTGAAATCAGGCTCATAGGAAAGGTGCTGTGAGCACAGGGTTTTCACATAGACAGACCAACAGCTATGCGGTTTCAAGCTTTACAAGCTTGTGAATTTCACTGAGCAATGGCCCCCCATTGTGCTCTCGCCTTGTTGATCCTCAAGAGTTTCACACAACACTGGTTGCTAAGACCATAATTCAGAGTTAAAGGCTAAGGGTGGAATTTTCCGTGCCTATTGGTGGCGGGTGTGTTTGGCAGCATCAGTGGATGATATGGCGAGAAGGCCAAAACTTGGTTTCGCAATGTCGTGAAACCAGTTTGCAATCGTCTGCTCTGCCCATCAATGGCGGGCCACATTTTCCACCGTTGAATGTCGGGAACTTCATTGTAATTCATTTTCTTTTCATTATAAGCCCAGTTCGCCAGAATCATCTCTCCACACTGGATCATCCAAGCACGTCGGCATGATTATACGCTGACGTGTCTCACAACTGTACATAAGAGACGTGCAAGCTACACTTCGCTCAGGGCTTCGAGGTTTGTTTAGTTTAGTGCTGAATTAACAACAGTTTTGTTTATGGATCCATGTCCAATAGAACTGAATAGGGGATAATGTTGTCTTTGGGAAATAGTGTAAAAGTAGGATCAACTGGCTATTACATATTCTGATTTTGCCCCCTATGATATCATTAGACCTGAGCTCTGAATATTTATGAGGACATTGTCCACCTGTGGTGAGCACCTTACAAGCTCTTCAAAACCATTTTTTGGATTAGTTTCCTAACAGAACTATTATACAACCGGCATGGAATGAAATGACACTCAAGTGAATGCTGTTTCCTCTGAGCACCTTTCATGAAAGACAAAGAGGAAGCAATTCTCTGAATGGCAGAAGAATCCCAAGGTAGAGAATACTAATAGGTGCCCACTTAAACTAAAGGAATGGCCACTCTTTGCATGCACTAAGCATTCCATACACAGCATGCTATCACTATTGCAATGCAGCCTGCAAAGCACTGACCCCACCTCTCAAACCATCTGAGTATTGTCTTGGATGTTGCACCTGCATCTTGGTGGCTCCCAATTGGACATTTCCTTTCACTCACACAATGTAGCCTTCAACACATATGATTCTTATAGGCCAAGCCTCGACCTCCTGTAGCTTTTAGTTGAATAGCTGCCTTTAAACATACTAACAGAATTAAGCTACTACTATTTCATGGGACCCCATCAAAGTACAATGGCAATAGTGTAACTATACAGACCAAGCCGTTCCCGAACTACCCATGTCTGCCTTGTCCTGAGGATTAGAGAATTAGTCAGACTCTGATGTATATTCTGTCTGGTTAGCCATCATTGACCTTGATCCTGTATATATATTCTGTTCAGGAATTAAAAGAAACTGAAAATAATTTAACATAAATTAAAATACATAATTTTTGTCACTTTGATATGAGTCCATCACCATGCCTGTGAAGATTTTGTGCACTGCACTTATGATCCTCGAGTGTTAGAATTCCACAGACTATGAAAATGTTTCCAATAGATCACACTCCAGCCCCAGTGCCCCTGGCACCTTGCCTTTGCTGCAGTCTCATGCACTGTGCAACACAGACTATAGATGTGACCTGGCTGGGACCGACCTTCCCTCCTTGCCAAGTGACCAAAGGGCGTTGCGCTGCCAGTTCTCCCACATGGCAGATATGGTGCAACAGCTGTGTCACTAACTTGCCCCGTTGGTTTATCTGTCAACTAACCTAAGCAGTAGTACTCAGTCGAAGGTTTGCTGTGCTCCTAGCTAGGGGTGTGGATCATATGACTCCATACATTCTTCCCCAAGGAGCCAAGACACATAAGGCTACCTCGTCCCATACAAGATGTGGTGTAAAAATGTTCTCAGGACTCAGAAAATGTCCTCCGGGTAAAGTGCATCTTTAAACTTGGAATGTTCCTTGATGTCTGAGATCTCATCCTCCAATTCATTGGGCAGGTCATTTAGCTGTACCTACTTGGCTGATGTAAACCAGACCCTCCTAGAGTGCCAGATCCTGAAAGTTATGTGTGACTTGCTGTTGCTCTACATCCTCGGTGGTGCTTGAAGGCAACGCAATAAGGTCCTGTGCCCATCCCAAACTCTGTCCAAGCTGATGAAATCTATACCCCTGTGTCAAGCAGTTAGCAACCACAGCAGCTGAGCCTGCTGGGCTAACAAAGTCTGTATATTGTTGTTCATCCTGGCCTCAAAAACCTGGCCGCAACCCGCTTGGTATCTTCAACATTCCCAATTAATATCTTGAATGAAATGGCTCTTGGAATGTGTAATTCTTTCACTCCTGTTGAAGTAGGATTGTCCATTCTTGCCCCAAGTTCTACTTGGACTTGGATGAAAGGATCGAAGGAATGGTTGCTAAATTTGATGACGACATGAAGATAAGTAGGAAAGTAAATTGTGAAGAGGACACAAGGAGGCTACAAAGTGACATAGAGAGGTTAAGTGAGTGGGCAATAACCTGGCAAATGGACTATAATGTGGGCAAAAGTGAAATCGTCCATTTCGGTAGGAAGAATAAAAAGGAAGCATATTATCTAAATGGTGAGAGATTGCAGAGTTCTGGGCTGGGATTTTCCTTGCCTGCAGGTGTGGGGCGTGTTCGCTGGCGTGAGCGGACAATATGGTGAGAAGGACAAAAATCGGTTTCACGACGTTGTGAAACCAGTTTGCGATCGTCCGCTCCACCTGTTGTTGGCGGGCCGCGTTCCCCGCCATCGGACGTCGGGGACCTCATTGTAATACATCAGCATGCATAAGGCCAGCCTGCCGGACTCATCCCCCTCCACCCCACAGGATCGTCTACCCTGTTGGCGGGAAAACATGCCAAAGTGCTTCACAACAGCACATAAGCTGTGCACTTGGAGAGCTGCACTTCACTCGGGACTTCAAGGTTTGTTTGCCTACCTTGCCTCGGTCAGCACTCACACTCATCAGCGTCAGGCTTCAGAGACAGCACCACATCTCTATTAGGGGGTGCTCACGGGTAGGTCTCTACCTACCAGATCAGCCATATGTGGGTGGTTTTTCAATGGATACAGGGCAAGGTCTTACTTGGGGAAGGTGGAGGAGTGGCCTCAGGCAAGGGTAGAGGCTGCAGGACGACAGCTGTACTAGGGAAGGAGGGTATCCCAGGGGGTATGTGGGGGCACATGTTGATCTGTGCAAGTGGTTTCAAGATGGTGAGGGCTGAGGAAGTAGCCTCCAGAGGAGATGAGGCCAGATGAACATGCGAGGGTATGTGTGTGAGAATGGGTGATGATGTCTCTTGAGCAGGCAGTAAGTGAGATGCCATTGAATGTGCGATGGGCTTGAGTGTGAGAGTTTAGAGTGATAAGATGGCTGCCATACCCAGGCTGCATGGATGAGGTCATTCATCCTCTATCTGCATTGGGTGGCCAACCTCTTCTGTGCAGCGTTGGCACTGATCACCACTGCCATCGCCTACCAAGCCAGAGTGGTAATGTAGTTACCCATCCTGTGGCCAGAGCAGGGATAAAGGACATCATAACGGGCCTCCACAGCTTCCAAAAGGCGCTTGAGGACTACAGTCTTCTTGCCTTTCGGGGCCATGCCCTCTTTGCTGCAGTCCTGGACTGGATGCACTGAGCGTGACTGTACTTTAAATGTAGTGCCTGGCATGATGAAATGGTGAGGTGATGGTGTGGCTCGCAAATCGGAGCCGCCCACCATCGAATGGTGTGTATCCCAGGAATGCATAATTAAATGCAGTGGGTTTGGGATGATACGGCATGAAAAGCTATCATTGCGGCCGGCGGGTAAAATGGCATTTCACCTGCCTGCTACCGCACTTAGTGCAAATCTGGGACAATTCCGCCCCTGAGATTCAGAGGGACCTGGGTGTCCTAGTGCATGAATCACAAAAGGCTGGTATACAGGTACAGTAAGTTATTAGTAAAGCTAATAGGATGTTATCATTTATTGTGAGGGGAATTGATTACAAAAGTAGGGAGGTTATGCTTCAGTTGTACAGGGCACTGGTGAGACCACATCTGGGGTATTGTGTACAGTACTGCTCTCCTTATTTAAGGAAAGTTGTAAATGCATTGGAAGTAGTTCAGAGAAAGCTTACTCGACTAAAACCAGGAATGGGTAGGTTGTCTTATGAGGAAAGGTTGGACAGGTTAGGCTTGTATCCACTGGAATTTAGAAGAGTAAAAAGTGACTAAATTGAAACCTTTAAGGTCCTGAGGGGTCTTGACAAGCTGGATGTGGAGAGATGTTTCCTTTTGTGGGAGAATCTAGAACTAGAGGTCACTGTTTAAAAATAAGGGGTCACTGATTTAAGACAGAGATGAGGGGCAATTTTTTATCTTCGAGGTTAGTGTGTCTTTGGAACTCTCTTCCTCAAAAGGTAGTGGAAGCAGATCCCTTGAATATTTTTAAAGCAGAGCTAGATAGATTCTTGATGAATAAGAGGGCTAAAGGTTATCTGCGGTAGGCTGGAATGTAGGGTTGAGGTTACAATCAGATCAGCCATGATCTTATTGAATGGTGGAGCAGGCTCAAGAGGCCAATTGACCTACTCCTGTTCCTAATTCGTATGTTCGTATGTAAGTTATATAATAGTTGAACTTGTTGCAGTCTCCTCCACTTAAACCTTTGTTCCATCACCTCCGTATTAAATGCAATCCATTCCACCCAATGCCCCCATCCTCACCAAATAAAACAGTGCACTCTTACTTGACCTTCTGACTGCTTACATCATAAATATATGTGTGGGAACAAACAGTAAACAGCCATATAATGGTTGAGAGTTGTGTTTTTAACAGAGGCAGGCATGTTTGTTCCATATGTTGCTATGATATCACAGGTCACTGAAAGGGCTAGTAGTTGCAAAATCTTTTGCTGATTTATGTTTTGACCCTTCCCAGTCATCAATAGCAGGTGACTTGTATCATCTTGGTATGGATTCCTTCCCAGAAATGTGATTCAGTTTCCTTGGTCTGTTGGCTTCTTGCTCCCTGTGTGAGATGCAGCCATTTTACACTCAGGGCAAAAAAAAACAGATTTTTATTTTCTAAATATGTCATTACTTTAAAATAAGAAAAACATTGTTTTGGCCTCAAACATAAGTAGGCAAGATTTGACCAGCAAAAATAGCTTTGATCCAAAGGGTGGAATTTTCCATTCTGGAGACTAAGGGCGGAATTTTCTGTGCCAGCTGGCATCAGGTGTCGTGGTGGTCATGAGCGGACAATATGGTGGGAAGGCCAAAAATTGTGGTTTCATGCAGTTGTGAAACTAATTTGCAATTGTCTGCTCCACCCGTTAATGGCGGCTGCGTTTCCCGCTGCTGGACGTCGGGAATTTCATTGCAATATATTTGCATTTCATTATAAGCCCAGTTTGCCGGAAACATCCTCCCATGCGGGATTATCTGGGCAGGTTGGTGTTCACAACTGTACATAAGTGACGTGCACTTGACAAGCTGCACTTCACTCGGGACTTCGAGGTTTGTTTGCCTACCTTGCTTCAGGCAGCACTCACGGTCATCAGATCCAGGCTTCGCAGACAGCACCATATCACTTTTAGGGGGGCTCATGGGCAGATCTCTACTTGTGAGACAAGCTGTAAAGCGGGTGTGGCTTTTTAACAGCTGCAGGGCTAAGGCTTGGGGACTGGGGTAGAAGTGGCCTCAGGCAAGGGAAGAGGCTGCAGGGTGAGGGCTGTACTGGGGAACAGGGGTATCCCAGGGTGTGTGTTGGGGCACATGTTGATCTGTGCAAGTGGCCTCAAGATGGTGAGGGCTGAGGAGGCAGTCTCCAGAGGAGATGAGGCCAGATGGAGATGTGAGGGTGTGTATGAGAGAGTGAGTGGTGATGTCCCTTGAGCTGGCAGTGGGTGAGATGCCAGTGAATGTGTGTTGACCTTGTGAGTGTGTGAGTTTAGAGTGATGAGATGGTTGCCTTACCCTGGCGGCACAAATGAAATCATTCATCCTCTTTCTGCACTGGATGGCCAACCTTTTGTGTGCAACGTGGCATGACAACCACTGCCACTGCCTCCCAAGCCGGAGTGGTGACACTGATGGGCCTCCTGCGGTCGCAGTGGGGTAGTGGACATTGTGGCGGTATCCAACGGTGTTCAGAAGGCATTCCAGGGATGAGTCACTGAATCGAGGGACTGCAGTCCCCTTGCCTTTCGGGGCCATGTCTTCTGTGCAGCAGTCCTGGGGCAGGATTTTGAATTCGGCGTGTGGGCGCAGTCGGCGGGTAAAATGTTCTTTTTCTGCCCGCTATCGCACTTAGCGCAAATCTGTGGCGATTCCATCCTAAGCCCGGTGGTGGGGAGGAAAGTTGATGCGATTCCCGCTGCATGGCGGGACAGCTGAACACACGCAATCCGCCTTTCAGCTCATTAATTATGAATCAGTGAGGAGCTTGGCGAATCTCACGGCAGGGCAAACAGGAAGTCACCCATCCCGCCATTACCTCATGGGGTTGAAGGTCCTGGTGCCATATTTAAAGGTCACCCGGACAGACATTCACTCATTGCAGGTCAGGAGCTCCGCATTACTCCTCCAGAGTCCTTGCAGCTGCAGCTCGTACTGGAGAAGCTGGCAGATGTGAGCAATGACATTCTGAGGCTTATGAAGCACATCTGGAATTGCCTTTTGCTCATTTCTAGTTAAGGACACCGCCTGTGATACACCCATGGTCGGGCAACTTGTTGCAGTGGACTCTGCTCGCAAGCAGCTTGACCCTCTTGAGGCACCGCTGCCTCTTGCTGCTTAGGCCTTTGCTCCACATGGGCCTGTGCCAACCAGCGATGGGCCCTCCTTCTTCTCATCTGCACGAGAGCCATTACCAAGGCAGGGCTGCCTGGAGCCTGCATCACGACGCCACAGCGGATGTGTGAATGAATTGAAGTGATGAATTTAGTGAGCATGTCCTTTACATGTTTCCCTCCATCTCAAAGCCAGAGGGCCAGTGCTAAGCCCTTCACCTGGCCTCCACCTAAACATAGCATCCCCATCCCCCCCTTCCAGATGAAGGACCAGAGATGGGTGTTCCTCCTGTTCATACATGAATGTGCTTGGAGCCACAGTGATGAGAGCCATGTGCAAGAAGCCTCCTTCCGACACTATCCCACTTGCCTCCATTACCCTCGAGACTATAGAGGCCATTGCCTTGGCAGCATAGAAAGACTAACCACATGAGCCCTTGTCGACCATGATCATTCACCTGGGAGGATGGAGGCTTGGAGTCATGAGTTGGCTGCCATCATGTCCCTTGGAGGCATTCCATCTCCCTCCCTCCCTTCATCCGTGCTTCTGACTGCAGCCAATGGCAAATGGCACAGAATAAAAGGCAGTTCCACGCCTTGCTGGGATCTCAATGTTATGAGACCATGAGTTGGGAGCAAACCTGCTGCTCTGTGGGCATTACCATTGAGAGGAGAACACAACTGAGCATGATTAACATCCACTTGCCTCATAATTACTAAGGTGTCCCTTTAGTTGGCCACTCGTGCTGACCTTGAACTCTACCCACCGAAAAAAGCCTCCTCCCACTTTGAAGGATCTCATTGACTGATTAACTGCATGGTCAAGGTCATATTTGAAAAATGGTGTGCTTCAACTTCCTAACTCAGTCCGCCATCTCTTACCCTCTCCCTGTCACTCACCAACTTCCCCCCATTACCCTTGACCCACCCAATATCATCATTCCTCCCCCGTCTGTCACCCTTGAACCTCCTCCCTATTACTCTGGACCCTATTATGTGTAAGACATCACCATTGGAAGAATGCAGAGTTCTCAGACGGTTGTGAGCTAGATGAGGCCTTGGAAATAGGGAGGCATGAGACCATAGCGAGATTTGAATGCTTTGATGAGAATCTTAAATTTGAGGTGTTTGTGGACTATAGGCCAAAGCAGGTCAATGTGCTAATGGGTGAACGTTTCTTAGCACAAGTTAGGATACATGGAACACAGTTTTGGATGATCCCAAGTTTATGAAGGGTGGAAGATAAGGAGGAGAGCATAGGAATAGCTGAGCCTGGAGATAACAAAAGTATAGATGAGGCATGAGCTGAGGCCGGTATAGAGATGAGCAATATTTTGGAGGTGGAAATAGGCAGTCTTTGTGATGGGGAGGATATGGGAACAGAAATTCAGCACAGGGCTAAATGGGATGGTGAGTTTGCAAACAGGCTGGTTCAGCCTAAGACAGCAGTCTAGAAGGAGGATGGAATTGTTGGAGAGGTTAGGACCTAATTATGGGGAGCAAAGGCAATGGCTTTTATCTTCTCAATATAGTTCAAGGCAATCTGTATGTATAAATATCGAAGGTTATGCAAAGATTTCCATATCAAGTTAATCGTCTCACTGCTGGTATTATACTCTGGCATGATCTAAGTTCGGACAGAATACAAACACTTTTATATGGACCAGATGAAATATATCTCAAAGTAAATTAGAGTTATTTAGAGGTTTTCGATTCCTGCTGATCTGTTTTTCCATTGACCTCATAAATCTTATCTTACAATTTCAACTTTTACAAAATTTGTTTATGTGTGTGCTGTGGTTGTCAAAATTAATCTTGCTTTTATCATTCTTTTGTCTTGTGTGAATTCGGTCCCTTTTAGCCTCTTCTGTGACCTGGAATAATCTGCATTTGTAGAATAATTTGTGAGATGAGCAGAATTAATTTAAATGGTTCATAACGTAATCAATCTCAAAGGTGAATTTTCTCAGCCCAAATTTTAATCTGTAGTGTGCTCAAAGTGCTTAGGGTTTGGAATGGGAGGGTGGCATTGGGAAGAGTCCGGGTTGGGGACAGGGCCATTTTTGCTCCCGGCCTCATTTAAATTGTTTAGATTTGTTTTCTGAGCAAAACTTGTGGAAATGATGTCATGGCAGGTGGGAACAGGGACTTGCTTGGAAGCCTGATGTGTCAGGGGCCTAAGGGAACGGGACCCGGAATAATGGTGGCAACATTGTCATTAAAACTATAAACTACCTCCAGGGCCATGACACAGAATTCAACAGTGGTAAGAAGTTTTCCAAGCATTCCTCCGCCTTCTGCACTGGATGGCCAACCACATCTGTGCAGCGTTGGCACTGATCACCATTTCCACTGCCTCTCAAGCCGGAGTGGTGAGATTGCTGGACCTATGCAAATCTATGGTCACAGTGAATTAGGATCCTCAGTTTGTGACTAGAGATGAAAAAGAAATAGAGATGGTTATTGTTCAGGATGTTTACAACTTCTAAATCCTTTATAATGAAGAGAAAATCTGTTCAAATGTAATCTCTACATAATAGCCTTTCTAAATGCTATAAGCAACAAGGCATCCTTTGCCTTTTTGTTAGCACTGATTTGTCCATTTATATCGCATCTTGTTTAAAAACTGAATCTAATCTGATCAGTTTCATTTTTGTCTTTCTACAGTTAATAGTTCATTGAAGTGCAGTTGTACAATTGTTCTTGAATTTGCAAGGTTTCCTCTGTGTGTGCTTCTTTTTATCATTTATTTTGTCTTTTTATCTCCTTTTCTATCTCTATAACTCTATCTCTTTTCTTCCTACCTTCTCTTTGCCATCTCTTTTAATGCCTTTTCTTATTGTTTCTTTAGTACTCACTTTATACTCATTCATATACTCAGTCTGTGAATGCTGAGGGAATCTCTTTTTCTTGTCACACCTCACTCCTGTCAGTTCAGTTCGAGGAAATCATTTCCTAGTACGGTCTCGCTGGAAACCTTCACTCTCATTTCCCAGTGCAGTGCACTTGACCCATAGAATGACATTTTCTCTTGCCTTTATGATTTGAATGTTACAAGATCAATGTAAGATAGACACTAAGAAATCCAGTAGGGAATTCATAAGAAACATCGATGGTAGATTTAGATGAGGAAAAATGGGAGGAAGCTTGAGTGGAGCATAAACACCAGCATGGACTGGCTGGGCTGAATGGCCTCTTTCTGTGCTGTATATTCTACATAATTATAATTAAATATTTTTTTCATTTACGTATCTTAATAGCCAGGTGTCCATGGTTTCTCTTGTTTTCACTTAGCAACTTAAAGATATCACAGTCAAATTGGAGATTGTATTTTAATTTAATGTTAATTAACCTCAATTATTTGGGAACTAGAAATCCAGTTCACTGGATTGAATTTTCTTTGAATTGCACTAAATGCGGTGGTATGCGTGAAAATAGATGTCTTTCCCACCAGCCGCAAGGGCGGGTTTTCACACCGTATTGTCCATTTCCCACCTCATTAATTATGCAGCCACAGAAAGCACACCGTCTCGCTGGCCAGCGGCCTCTGAATCGTCCGCCACTCCGTTACCTCACTGTTTCCTCACTGTGCCATATCTAAACTGCAGCTGTGCACACAGTTTTCAATGCTTGCAGCCCAGGACTGCTCCAGTGAAGACGTGGCCACGAAAGCCAAGAAGAGTTCAGTGACCCGTCACTGGAATGCCTTTTGGAGGCTCGTCGTGATGTCCTCTACCCTGCTCTGGCTGCAGGAGGTCCAGCAATCTCACCACTCCAGCTTGGGAGGCAGTGGAAATGGTGATCAGTGCCAATGCTGCACAGATGTGGTTGGCCATCCAGTGCAGAAAGAGGATGAATGACCTCATCTGTGCCGCCAGGGTAAGCCACCCATCTCATCACTCTAAGCTCACACACTCGAGCCCATCACACATTCACTGGCACCTCACTCACTGCCCGCTCAAGGGACATCACCACTCACTTTCTCACACACACCCTCACATCTCCATCTTGCCTCATCTCCTCCGGAGACTGCCTCCTCAGCCCTCACCATCTTGAGACCACTTGCACAGATCAATGTGTGCCCCCACACACACCCTGGGATACCCCCCTTCCCCAGTACAGCCCTCACCCTGCAGCCTCTTCCCTTGCCTAAGGCCACTTCTCCCCTTTCCCCAAGCAAGCCCTCACCCGGAAGCTGTTGAAAAGCCACCCCAGCCTTGCCGCTTACCTGGTAGGTAGAGACCTGCCCATGAGCCCCCTCTAAAAGTGATGTGGTGTTGCCTGTGAAGCCTGGCGCTGATTCCTGCGAGCGCTGCCTGAAGCAAGGTGGGCAAACAAACCTTGACGTTCTAAGCAAAGTGCAGCTCGCCAGGTGCACACCGCTTATGTACCGTTGTGTAACATGTCGGTGTGATTACATGCTGACGTGAGCTTAAGATCCAGCATGTGGGGTCGATTCCAGGGAGCAAGGCTTATAATGAGATCCTAATATGTTGAAATTAGCTTTCTGATGTGTGGCAGCGGGAAATGCAGCCCGCCATTGACGGGTGGAGCGGGCGATTGCAAAATGGTCTTACAACAACGTGAAACCGATTTTTGCAATCTCTGATATTTTTCCGCTCCCGCTCGCCATGATGCCCGCCACAAGCGGGAATGGAAAATCCCGTCTGCTGTCTTTACGTTTGTTGCCAAGATAACCCATACTGGCTACATTAGAGTGAGGGAAAAGGCTGCTTGTAAAAAGCAAAATACAGCGGATTTTGGGTGTATGAAACAATAAAAAAAAGACATAAATTGTTGGATACACAGTTGATAGTTAACATCTGTGGAGTGAACTGACAAGTTAATGATTTAGGCAAAGACTTAGGCCTGAATTTTCAGCTTGGCGGGCAGGCACGATCGGTGGGCCCAGGCCTGAAACGGACCGTCGACTGTGATCATCCTCTGACTGTTAAACGGCCAGCCAGCGTGAAATGCGCACTGAAAAGCTCAGCGCTGCCAGGGTGGGGGCGGGTGGAGGGCAGCCAATGACATTTCCGTGGGCATGGGCGAGCGCTGAGGGAAAGCCCTCTGAAGGCAGAAAGCTGCCTCAGGGAGCTGCAGACCCAAAATCCATCATAAAGTTCTGAAAATCAGGAAAAAAATGTCCAAGCATCACTATCAGGCACCTGAACATACAGATGACAAAAGTGCTGTCCATAGATTTTTATTTTTATTTTATTTAATAAAGGAAACCTCATCCCGCCCTTGGAGACAATTGTGCCGTTAATGGGCTTAATTGCCCTCTTAATTGTCGGCGGGTGCGCTTCCGACTTTTGCGCGAGCATGGAATGATGTCGGGATACTTGCCCGACGTATTCTCGCACGATTTTATGTCCGAACAGGCCGGGCGCACACCCCCATGGGACATAAAATTCTGCCCTTAAAGAAGGCAACTTGTATTTTTTCAGAAAAAAATCACTTGTGTTAAAGATGGAATGAACCAGGTGTGAATGGAACATATCTAACAGCTATTGGATTGAATCATGTCACAATTTCCTAGGTCCAGATGATGTATATTTACATTCCTCCTGACACACCCATATGGTAATCCTTATGCCTGTGTGTTTATAGTTTGTAAGTATTGTGGGATTGCTCAACTGGCTTTCAAATTAAGTGCCCATTTTTCAAAGGGATCATGAATACTAAAACCACAGCACATTTCCTGCTTCAGCAGTTTAGCTTTCCTTGCCAGGTACAAATTGTATCCTGTAAACCCTAGCTTATGAAATTCCTATAAAGACTAAATTTTACATTCAGTGCGGAACAAGAAGTGCTTCATCTCAAATTCTCTGGAGGGGATTTGTTTGATTAACTCTCTGTCTTTCACATGCTCTGATTCTCCAATGACTATTCAAGATCACAAGTTAGTTATGTATGAAGAAGACTGTTTGTTCCATCTTAATTAATTCACCCAGAAAGATCTTAAAGTCTCTCCTTTTCAGTCTATTCCATAAGGCATTCGCTCTTTGGGTAAGTTCACTTGGCGATGGTTTAAAATGAGAGATGTCAGATCAGTCACCCATTCTACATTCACCTAATGTTCATATCCATCAATCCGATATTGCTCGTTTACATTACCATTAAAATTTAAAATTACCCCCATAGTTTCAGTATCAGTTATTTTTGACCTTTCACTAGTTTGAACCTGTGTCAACTTGTCCTACTTGAAGTAATATTTTACATTTCTTTACCTATCGCAAATGGTTCGACAAGATTACACAGGATTTATGGCACAGAAACAGGCTACTTGGTCCAATCAGTCTCTGTTCTACTTGAATTTCCTCACATCTTTTCCTCATCAAACTCTACCGTTGTAACCAAGGGAAGGATTTTCCCCTCATCAGGCGGGTGCGGCGTGCAGGCCAGGAAATGGTCGCAAAACTGACCACCGCCCGCGATTGGGCCCGGACCACAATTTCATGCATATCATGCACTGCAACGCTGAGCGCTGCCGGAGTAGGGGCGGGAAGAGGTCGAGCGTGGAAGTTTGCGCGTGCGCGTGGGTCCATACACTGAAAGCTCCCTGAAGGTACAGACCTGCCTCGGGGAGCTGAAGAATTTTAAAAACATAAATAATTTAAAAATGTTAAAAACATCTGTCACATGAGCAGGGACATGTTATAAATGAGATTTAAACATTTTTATTTTATTTTTAATTCCTGTTGAAAACCTCATCCTGCCCATGCATGAGGTTTCATAAAAAATCCAAAGGCTGCCTAGCTGATTCACCTAGCGAAAAGTTGGATTTAATTATTACTTTAAAGGCCTTAATAGGCCTGTTAATTGTCGGCGGATACACTGCCGACTCCTGCGCGCTCCCGCTGACTGAAATGTCGCGTGAGTGTGCAATGACATTGGGAGGCTCGCCCGATGTCATCACGCGCTATTTTTCTCCCTTTCGGGTCGGGTGCGCGCCTGCCTGAAGAGAGAAAAAATCTGCCTTATCTATTCTTTTCTCTCTTCTATATTTGTGTAATTTTCTCTTAAATGTATCTATAATATTCGCTTCAACCATTCCCCTCTCTTATTCTTGCCACTCTTTGGGTAAAGAAGTTTATTCTGAATTCCCTATTGGATTTTCCTTGGTGACTATCTTACGTTGATGGCCTTTAGTTAAGCTCTTCCCCACAAGAGAAAACATTGTCTCTGTATCTACTCTACCAAACTATCTATAAATACCTCTATTATGCCACCCCTCAGTCTTCTTTTTACAAAAGAGAAGAGACACAAGCCTGTCAATCCTTTCCTGATATGTATACAGACACGCTTCTGGTATCATGCTCATAAATCTCTGCACCCTTACTAGTGCCTCTATATCCTTTTCATAATATGGCGACCAGAGTGGCATGCTGTACTTATCTAACCAATGTTTGATACAGGTTTAGCATAACGCCCTTACTTTTCAATTTTATCCATCTAGAAATAAAGCCTACTGTTTGGTTTGCTTTTCTCATGGCTGTGCTAGTCTGTAGAACAACTTTTAATGATTGATGTGTTTGTACTCTGAGATTCTTTTGTTCCTGTACCTCACCTAGACTCACACCTTCCAAGTAATGTGTCCTCCATATTCTTCCTACGAAAATGTACTACCTCACATTTATCTGTGTTGAATTTTATTTGCCAATTTTTCTCATTTTGCAAGTCTATGAATGCTCTCTTGTAATTTGTTGCAGTCCTCCTCAGCAATGACCATTCCCATTGCCCCCCAAATTTGGTGCCATCCACATATTTAGAAATTGTGTTTTTGATTCCAAAGTCCAAATCGTTAATGCAAATTGTTAACAGCCGTGGTCCGGCACTAATTCTTGTGGAACACCACTTTCCAACTTCTGTCACATAACTACCCTTCACTCCCACTCTCTGCTTTCTGTCTTGAAGCCAGCTCGCAATCTGTTCTGACACCTGCCTCCTAATTTATTCATTAGTCCATTATAGGACACCTTATCAAAGGCCTTTTGTAAATCCAGGCATAGGGATTACCACATGGGTGTTTCAATATACATCATCTGGGACTTGGAAATTGTGACATGAATTACATCTACTGCATTACCATTGTCCACTCTCTTTGTTATGTCCTCAGAAAATTCAATAAGGTTAGCCAAGAAAGATTTTCCCTTTTGAAATCCAAACTGTCTATTTGTTATTATATTTTTCTTCTAAAAGTTCTTTTATTCTCTCCTTCTGTAGGGATTCAATTATTTCTCCCACCATGGATGTTACACTAACTAGTTTGTAATTCGCTGGAATATTCTGACCCCTTCTTAAATATTTGAATTACATTAGTTGGCATTACACCTTTTTCTGACAATTTATTAAATATGTATAGTAATGCCTCTGCTCTTTCCTAGATGTTTTAAAATATGTGGATGCAATTCATCCAGTCCAGGGATTTATCCTTGTGCGGGAGAATTTTCTCCTCGTCGGGGGTGCTGAGTGGGAGCGGAAGTGGGTGCGCAGCCAATCGCCGCCCGTGATCGGCGGTGCGCCACCATGTTACGTGGGCAGGCCAATTAAGGCTCGCCCAGCGTGACGTGTGCCCGGAAGCGCTCAGCGCTCCCTGTGCGGGCGGGGGGATGGAGGCTGATTCGGGGCCTGCACAGAGCTGCTTCAGGGATGTTAGTTTCATTACCAATAATTTAAATAAAGGAAAAAAAAATTAAGACATGTCCCCTCATGTGACAGTGTCACATGAGCTGGGACATGTCAATGAACTTTAATGAAAACTTTTATTCAATATATAAACACTTCATGAAACCACATCCCATCTTTGGATGAAGTTTCATGATAAATGCGAAGGCCGCCTGGGCTCTTCGCCTGCCTTAAGGAAGGACGGGCAGCTCCATTTAGTATTTTAATTGATATTTAAATGGACTTAATTGGCCTTTGACAGTTCAGCGGGCGCGCAGCCGACTCCAGTGCACGCCTGCCGAAACTGAAAATCAGAATGACGCACGGTGACGTTGGGAAGCACACCTGATGTCACCGCGTGTCATTTTACACGTCGGCGAGTGGGGCCCGCCCCCACACGCCAACCCGAAGATTCTGGCCTTGGAGTTTGCTTAGTTTATTCAACAGATCCTGTTTTTATTTTAAATGCACTTATCTCATTGCTCAACTTATCATTCAATGTCACGTTTACCTGTTCCATTTTCCTGGTAAACACTGAAGTGAAATAGATATTTCATATTTAGTCGTTTGGCAGTACAAAGCTTGAGTATTGCTGAGAAAAGAGACATTCTGTCAAAGCATTTCATTTTGCACTCATCAGGGCAGTTCGCAAGAATACCGACTGTAAAGGGAACAGCAATTTATTCTGTATGAGAAAAGAGTGCTGATTGACTGGCAAGTGGACTCTGATTGGTAGAGCTGTTGCTATGGTGAAGAAAAGAAGCACTTCATCTCAAATTCTCTGGAGGGGATTTTTTTGATTAACTGTCAGTGTACATGCTTCCACATACTCTTGTTCTCCACTGACTATTCAAGATCACAAGTTAGTTGTTCATTCCTGTAAACAGTTCTATTTATGAATAATCTGTTGCAAAAAGTGACCATTATAACCAATATTACTTATGAAGTGACGTGAGATGCAGTGGAATTCTACACTCTTTTGGTAGTAATCTAGGAAGATTGTTCCCACTACACTAAATGCAGAAGGCCAAGGTTCAGATTGGGAGCAGCATTTGGAAACTGCCTTTTGTGGTGAAAATGAGAAAATAATTACTTGTAACAAGAGTCATCTTTCTAGTCAAATGCTTGGCTGTACTTACCCTGGTAAAATACCTCACACCTAGAGACAGCCAGACGAATTATATCTGAAAAGATCTAACTTTCAATCCCTTGCATGGAATTTCCATATAAGCAAATCTCAGCAGATTTTCAGACCCACAACTAGACAACTCTGAAGGGTTTCAAGAAGCATTATTGAAACCGCAGAACTCACTAAATGCATTGTAATAATTTGACTCACTTTGTGCACGTCAAGCAATGACTGATTTCTTTAAATTGGAAAGGTGTTGCCCCTTAAATAATTGAAATTAGAGGTCCAGTTATGTTGTTAGATTTGCATTTCACATCAAGACAAAAATGAGAGCGTGGGTGGTTTTAACCACATCCATCAGGTTGCAATTGGCTGGATGAGCAGTTAAAATTATCTAAGTTATTTACCTGCTCTTAAGCTTCTTGGAGATGATCACTCCTAACTTTAACCTACTGTACTGAGCAGATGGCAAGGACACCTGACCAAAACTCGTCGGCGGTGCATGTCAGATCTCAATGACGGCAATTTTAACAGGACAAACTGAACAGGAAGCCACAGAAGCTTTCCACCAAGTGATGAGAGTGGCAATGACAGTGGGATGGGATGAGGACCAGAAGATGTCCAAGCAGGTGATATTTCTTACTGCCCTTGGGGCTAGGAGGATCAGGTCATAGGATGACCTCCCTTTTTGATTGTGAGAGTCCTTGAAGATGGTTCCGGAAGCCGAATGCACCCTAACTGCTGATGGTGGACCATACTGTTTTCAAACATCAGTCTGCAATGGGTCTATAGATGACTGACAGCTTGGAATGAAGTCCGGCCACTGAGATTGGTTGAGTTTCATTTTGGCGAGGGGGAAGGAGGATGCGGGAAGTTAATTCGTTGATGTGATTTCCTACTGGAAATCCATTGACAGCCACAATCCAGACCTATAACATTGGAGGCAGGCTCTGCTTTAGCTCCAACACCCAAGGAACCCTTCTAGTTCTGCTTAGCATGGAATATAAAGGGAAAAAAAAAAAAGTTTTGCTGCTCCTAGTATCAAGCAGCATAAATCAGAAATGTATCAGAAATTTCTGATGAGCAGTTCCAGGAGAGAAGGCTTCCTTGGTAGTGTGAAGGCCGAAAATCATCATTACTTCATAAGGATTTGTGGGTTTTAATTCTCTTAGCATTTTTATTCATTAGCAGATTAAGAGCTAAAAAATTGCTCATGCTGTTGTTTGGGCGAGGGAGTTGTGATATTTGAGCTGTCCATGCCTGTTGAGGTGGAAGTAGATAGCATGTGAATTTCATGCTACCATCTCATTTCTTTGATTGTTGCAGAGGGCAAAGGATCTGTGAGGTTGCCTCTGTGCTCAGCAGGGTGCCCAACAGCATGTACAAATGGTGCAGCTGACCTTCTGCTCTTAAAGGAAGCCTGTCCTTCTCCAAGGCCCTGAATTACTGGAGCCTGCTGCTGAATACTGATACTCAATGCACTACACCCCCAAAATTTACACAAGGCATAACATCCAAACATAGTGCAACACAATCACAGACATTCTCCCCTCTATGTTGCAGGATAAGATGTCACACAATAGAAGGAAGAGAGCAGAACCAATAGGGGACAAGGACGCCTGTATCTCCTGAGCCCTATGGAGAAGATGGCACTCTGCTTCAGTGGGTCAGCTATCACAGAGCCCATGGCATTCAGCATCACTCAAAACATAGAGCGTGACGGTATGTTCCTGCCTTATGTCCCTTCTCAACTCCCAGCTCACCCTCATCCTGCTATCTGGCATGATGAACAAATTGCATGTGGTGTGACCATGGACTTCTTGCTCCCCACCCAATCTACCATCCTTCACACCAATATTCCCCTTTTGATTTTCTGCTTCCAGAATCCCAAATATTGCCACAACAGCCCCAGGAGGAGCGAGGGCAACAGCACAGCACTGATGAAGAGGCCCTTAATTTGATACTTAATCTGATACTCGGAGCCACCAGCACAGATACTGGCACTATACGTACCTTGAAGGCTAATATAGAATTGTGAGTCACTGGGCATGTGTGGGCTGCTCCCAGGCCAAGGGGAAAAGATGGTTTGTGTGTGCTATTTCCTTGGTTACATACAAGTTCTGCTGAACAGAACTCAGGTGAGGTATTTGATGGATGGCATACAGACCTTTCAAACCCACGACCTCTATCATCTAGGAGGACAAGGGCAGCAGACACATGGGAACACCACCACCTGCAATTCCCCTCCAAGTCAAACAGCATCCTGACTTGGAAATATATCACCATGCCTTCACTATCACAGAGTCAAAATCCTGGAACTCCCTCCCTAACAGCAGTGTGGGTGTTCCTACGCCACATAGATTGAAGTGGTTCTAGAAGACAGCTCACCACCGCCTTCTCAAGGGCAATTAGGGATGGGCAATAAATACTGGCTTAGCCAGTGAAGCCCACATCCCATGAATGAATATATAAAAAAAGGAGAGCTGATGGGCATGCAGACTGAGATAATGGGTGCATTCCCTGTCCTGTTAGACTGCCAAGAAGCATGGAGAAGTCTGGGCCCAAGTTGGCAAAAGACCTTGCGCAGAGCCCCTGTTCCATCTCCCTGTCATGCTGCAGATCCAAAGGCAGTTGCAGTCCCCATACTTGTTGCAGCTGTTGTGTGGACAGATCCCCAATATCTCTGCCCTCTCTGTGAGGATGCAGCAACACTCTCTGTCAAATCCAGCAACTCACCAAAATACCTCCAAAAACTCTCCAGAGCAATTCCAGTGACTTTTCAATGGCAGAAAATATTTTTAATTTTCTTACCTGCAAGTTGGGTGCCGAACCCTTTATGCAACGTCAGTGCAGCCCCCCCCCACCCCCCACCCTTGCAGCTGAATGCTTGATCTTTGGCAAATGAGTGAATTTGTTGAATGGACCTGCATGGTCAAAATGAGGAAAGATGGGCATCACATCAGCCAGTAGGGTGATATGTCATCATGATAGCACCACTTCAGCTGCTTCTGCGCATGCAGCGGACGCCTGTGTGAGCGTCCTTCTCAAAATGGCGCACGTGTGGGCTGTACCGGAAGCAGCTCATGGCACAGCATGTAACCCCTGGAGGGTGTTTGGCTTCCATAACGTAGGACCCAGTGGCACAATGGCTCTGAATTTAGCACTCTCAATATGTCAGTGTTGTTAGTTTTGATACACATTAGCAAACCTAGCTCTATTTTGTACACTGGAGGAGGTTAATACAGGTTCAGCTGTACGATGGAAGCATGATTGATGGAAGCAGATCTCAAGTCAATAAAAATGTCTTGGCAAAGCAATTTTGTATTTATTGTGATTCATGCTACACTACCCTGATTCAGCTGTTGCATAATAGGCAACTTTGTTAGAGTGAGCTTAGACATCTTATAGAAGAAAATACACTGCACATATTTTTAAGTTTTGACTTACTGCAAAGTGTCATTAATATTTCAGGATATTTTAGAGTGAAAAATCCATAGTGCCAGATATTAAAATTATAGTATTTGTTGAGGTCCTTATTTAAAGATTCATAATGTTGAAATTCTCAGAAGTTTTCTGACAAGTTAGAAAAAGGAAACACATTGTACAAAGTGTATTTTATATTCAGATTATTGTCTTCTGGTTGCTGTCAGTGCAAAACAAAAAAGGGGAAATAAAACAGGAAGGACCACATTTCTTAGGACAAAAATGAGAAGGGATTTCATTGTAATAGTATTATCAGGCATCTGTTTTAAAGAAAACAGCCACCACTTGGTTATGGAGAAGTGCTGACACTATGGAATTTTTTATATCTGATGTTTCACATACATCACTTGCAGTATAAGGATATTCTTGAGAATATTTCATCATTTATTAATAGTATATTGACTGTAGGTTGCAGTTGGCATTAGTACTTTAAAAACCCTTTCACAAGATTGCAAAGCTAGCGGATGAGGTTTTGATAATGACATATTGTTGCATGATATTCGATAACTATTTCTGCTAGTTAATGACAATAAAGTTCCGTGGTGAAACTATCATAATTAACCTCTTTCTCAAATATCTCAGTGCAAGTAAATAACCACAATACTCTGATGAGTATAACTAAACTGCGGCCTGACAAAAATGCAACCTAGCTTTGTTCCACTGTAATTGAAGATCCTTGGGGTTTGTTGATGGTGTTTAATAGTGATATCAGTCTGGCTGTCCATTATATAGATTTTCATTGCCATTGCAGTCAATGGAAGGGCCAATTCCATGGGTGTATAATGGGTAGTCAGTCCGATATGACCCATTTTTCACCAGCAACCAAAGTTAGATTATCCCCGCTACGTAAAATGTAACTGGATCCAATTCCTTAAGGAGGCACAGAGTAGAGTATAATTTAAGAGTTTGCGACAATATTAATTGCAATAAATTAAGTTAATGGATTTGTCATGTAATTGTGAAATTTACCTCACATATAACAATAACTAACATGTTGAATAAATTGCCTTTACTTGTGTTTCACTGAAGAATCTGTTGTTTATAATTTTAGCTTTTTGAACCAGTGCCCTGTGATGTCATTCCTGCTGTGTTCAGTAACAATGAGTCCCAGAACATGCTGTCAAGCTGTAATTCTTTGCTTATGATGTTAAATTTGTCATTATAGGAGTTTACAATATATCATTAGTTTCTTTTGATTAGCATGGGATATTGTTTCAGTTTGGGCTTTTTAAGCACTATAGGGAAAAAATTGGATAAGGCCCAAAAACGGATGCAGGGATTGCGATGTACAATTAACGCATGTGTTTTTGTCCAGTGTAGGCAGTTTGCAAACTTCATGCTGACTACTAATTTAAATGATAGCAGCATGCAGCCCAGTGCTAAATACTCTGTTGAGTGGTTGCGTGCCTCTACAAGGGGCCCAAATTTGTGCAAAGCTAGCACCACTTACAACTAGACTGCACCGCTTAAAATGAGTCTGCCTCTCTTAAAGTGGTCTCAGTAGGTGCTGGAAGTGGCTGGGAAAGAGTGCCTGACCTACAAGAAGAATAAATATGGCACAACAGAGCAGAGAGCATTGTCCAGGGTTCTCCAACTCAGCACTGAAGGCCTGGAGACACAGGGGGTAGACAAAAGGAAAGGGGTTCTCTATCAACAGAGGGACCAGGAGGCCCTTCAGATGGACATTGTAAAGGCAGTGGAAGCAGGTAGATGTTATGCTCTGAGGACCTGGATACAGTGCTGAAAGACATTCAATGACAAGCAGTCAACGTCAGTAAATGCATCTTAAAATGTAATATACTTTCAGCTGAACCTCAAATACTGCCCGATTCACCACCCCCACCTTCACTCACCATCAACCTGGGCTCATACCTCATATTTATAGCTTCACTTGACCCTCAGAGACTCAGTATTGCTGCAAGCCTCATATGCACATCTCACAGATTGCATGTGTTCATTTGTTTTCACCATAGCCTTATAGTGTGGCTATTGGCATTGTCTTGCTTCTTCTCTGGCTTTCTTCAAGTCTCCCTCAGTCCATGTCTCAATGTTATCCACCCAACGGAAGTTTCTTCTTCTGTTTTTACCTTCAATTTCTCCTTCAATTGTTGCCAGGACAAGGCTGCCAGGTCTTCGTTTCCAATGACCAAACCTGGCTTTCTTTATCTCTCTAATTGTACTTAGCAACCATTTTGATTCCTGAACTTCTGCTCTTGGTCTAACGCACTCATTTGTCTTTCTGTCCATCCAGCTGATTCTGAGCATTCTCTGCCATACCCACGTTTCAAAAGTTGTTATCCTCCTTCCATTCACTCTCTTCAGAGACTAACTCTTGCATCCATAAGGTGCAACAATCCACACTAGTGACTGTACTAGATGCTTTTCAGCGTCATGCTGATGCTTTTGGACTAACCAACGCTACCTGAGTCACTCTTGCCTCTTGCCGTAGCTAATTTAACCTGGATTTCATTCTTGAATATAACTTCATGGTGTTTATCATTGAGCCAAGGGGCAGGTTTTTTGGTCGGTGTGCGGACTGGCACCTGTGCATAAAATAGCACACGATGATGCCACGTGAGCGCCCCAACGTCATTGTGCACTCGTGCCACATTTTAGCCAGTGGGTGCGCATGAGAGTCAGCAGCATGCCCGCGACAATTAAGAAGCCGACTAAGGCCATTAATGTATTAATTAACGTCGATTTTTTTGCTGCCTGTCCAACGTTACAGTTAGAGGGCGGGCGAATTGGCCAAGCGGCCTTTGGATTTTTGAGGAACCTCATCCAAGGGCGGGATGAGGTTTCCAATATTAATGAAAAAAACGTTAGGGCAGAATTTTTATAATCTATATGTTTAGGTGAGCGATTCCGATGTGTGGACATATTTTCGCAATTTAAAATCTTTATTTCATGGTTTCAACTTCTTCGGCTCCCTAAGGCAGCTCTCTGCCTTCATGGAGCTTTTATTGCGCGTTCTCCTGTGCCCGTGCTGGCTTCAGCGTCGCCTTCCTCCCGACCCCACACCTGCAGCACTGAGCCTTTTAGCGCACTTTTCAGGTTGGCTGGCCATCAACTGACCAGTCAACGTGTAATTGCGGTCGGGGGCCAATCGCAGGTGGCGGGCCGATCCCCGGCTGCTCCCTGGCCCGTCCACTGCACCCGCCCGATGGCCTCAAAATTCAGCCCAAGGTACTTGAAGATGTCCAATGCCTCGATCTGGATGCTTGCAATCTTGACTTTTCCATTGCCACTTAGAGCCATGTGTTTGTCTTTGCCTTATTTATGTTCAGTCCAAAGGACTCACTGGGCAGAATTTTACGTCTCGCGGGTGGGTTCACGCCTGTCCCGATTGGGAGTAAAATAGTGCGTGATGATGTCGGGCGAGCGCCCCGACGTCATCACGCACTCACGTGATAGTTCACTCAGTGGGTGTGCACGGGTAATTTAGTGGCCACTTAAGGCCCTTAAGAGTCCAATTGAACTCTAACTTTTCCTTGCCCATGTGATTTCCAGCTCGTCACACGGGCAAAATGGGCAAGTGGCCAGCCAACATTTTCACAAACCTCATGCAAGGGCAGGATAAAAAGGGTCAGCAGCATTGCCTGTGTGAATTGTGAGGAGTTTTGGAGATAGTTTGCTGTTGGTTGCTTATTGGTACTTGGCAGCCTCATCGCTGATCGGGGCTTCATTCTTAGCATTTCTAGGCTTCATTGCAGGACTCATTGCTGTCTGCAAGGCCCTCAGAGGATTCAGAGCATGTGGACCCTTCCAGGTATTAGACAGCCTTCTCTTACCCTGGTAATGGGGATTGCGCTCTCCGCTGGAGGAACAAAGGGGCAGAAGGGAGAGGAGGCCAGGTGTCCCTGTGCGGCTTCCAGGGGAGGGATCTGTGGGAGGAGAAACGCAGGCAAAAGGGGCGTAGGGCCAGCAGGTAGTCCAAAGTGGAAGGGGCCGCAGAAGACGCCATTATCCTGCTGCTAGGGTTTAAAGGCAGTGATGCAGCTACCTCAATGTTTAAGGTGCAATGCTGAAGAAGGCTCCGCCTCTCAAGGGAGAACCTGACCTACATTTGCCAGATGATTGGGCCTGAGATCAGCTCCGACATTGTGGGTGGGCACCCCATGCTAGTGGCTCTGAAGGTCACAGTGGCCCTCATCTTCTATGCATCTGGCTCTTTCCAGGGGTCAGTGGGGGATCTGTGTGTAGTTTCCCAATCAGCTGTCCACAGTTTCTTGAAGCTGGTGACAGAAGCTCTGTTCAGGTGGGTACTGACCTTTATTCTTTACTGTATGGACGAAGCCAGACAGGCTGAGTGAGCTAGAGGCTTTGCAGCGATTGCTGGGCTCCCCCGTGTCCAGGGTGCAATCGACTGCACACATGTGGTCATCAAATCGCCAGCGGGTCAGCCGGGTGCCCTCGTCAACAGGAAGGGATTCCAGTCCAAGAACGTGCAGATAGTGTGTGGCCTCAGGATGCAGATTCTGCAAGTCTGTGCAAGGTACCCTGGCAGCTCCCATGATGCTTACATCCTGAGACACTCCCAGGTGCTGGGGTTCTTCAGTGCTCCAGCCCAACTGGATGGATGGCTGCTGGGTGTCAGTGCTATCCATTGAAAAGGTGGCCCATGACGCCTCTCAACCACCCAAGAACAGAGGCAGAGAAGTGTTACAATAGGAGTCATGCCTCCACAAGGGCGGTGGCAGAGAGGACCATAGGTCTTTTCAAGATACGCTTCCGATGCCTGGACCACTCAGGGGGTGCACTACAATACCCCAGAGCAGGTGTCACTGATCGTGGTTGCATGCTGCACGCTCCACAATCTGGCACTGGCAATGGGGGACCCACTGGAGCAATAGGATCTTGACGCAGCTGCATAGGCCACACATGATGAGTCCAATAGTGAGTCCGAAGAGGAGCACGCTGAGGAGATGCTGAGGCTTGTGGAGCCACACCTTGGTAATCTCCAGGATGGCAGGGACACAAGGGACCTCGATCCAATGCTCCTTCAGCTTGGCTACCAAAAATCAGCTTCAAACTCATGCCAGGGCTGCCGCCTCCACCTCGGGTGTCTGAAAGGGCCCTTTCATTTGAACACAAAGGACACTCAGTGCCAGTGCAATAAAGTTCACAGCTACCTATGTCCAGTATTACATACTGGCGTGCCCCGCACCAATTAAATAAAAAGGTGAAGCATACTCAGGCAATTATGTCAAAAATACAATTTATGTCATTCTGACAGTTCAAAAATCTTAGCATAAATGTTTCTGATATTCAACATCAGGTCTATATACATAAAATAAACAAAAATGAACATAAAATCACCCGTGACCTGTCCCTCTTGTGCTCATGGTGTCTTTAACTTATGTTTGTGAGTGCTATGTCTAGGTGCTCCCCCTTCACTGGCACCGGCATTGGAGACAGCCTGCTGACTCTGCTGTCTTGTTGGCCTTGATGACCTTAGCGGTCATCATCTGGCCAGTGGAGCCTGTGCTGGCCCCGCCTGGGCCCGCCTGGGAAGGTGTGTCCAGTGCCAGTGGCAGAGGGGCAGAGGAGCCTCTGCCGTCATCCAGAGCACCCTGAGAGGAGCCTGCAGAGACAACAGGCAGCTTGTGCACCATTGATGGGCGGGCACCTAGCTGGGATACTGGGTGCCCCACCCATCTCCCACACTGACACTGACCACCTGATGTCAGTGCCTGTGTGAGGGCTTGCAGGTCTGAGCACAATCCCAGGAACCCCTGATCCTGTCCCTGGAGCTGCCTCTCCAAGAGAGTCGCCACTTTCTCAATGGAGGAGGCAGTGTACTCAACCACGTTGGTCAACACAGTGCTCACACTCCACATGAACTCCTCCACAACAGAGACCATGGCACGCATATTCTCATGGATCTCTGCCAAATAGTCCCTCACATCTCACTGGACATTCAGCATCTGCCGCCTAATGGATGACCCCACAGGCTCATCATCTGCCTTCGACTGAGCATCATCCTGGTCCTCAGTAGTCCTCCGACTGCTGGCACACTGGGCACTCTCTGCCTCTGCCTGCACCTCAAGCGACTGTGAAGTGCCCTCACCAATGTGCACCGAGATACTAGCCACCGCTCCAATGCCCACCGAGGTGCTGGTATCTATGCTGGTGCCTGCTTAGAGAGCAGGTGTGATGCAGGTGCAAATGACATCCAGTGGTCCTCTGGCATCAGGGGTGGTCGTTCGGGGTTTGGAGAGTGAATGCCTGCTGGCGAACATAAAAGAGAGAATAAGGACATGTCATTAGTTAAAGTCTTCACACTGTCACTGTGCATGCCAGGTACCCTGGTGAGACAATGGAGATCTGCATCAAGATGCCCTCGTCTTCCAATGGTCGATGGGGACTCCAGGTCTGAGGCTCATGTCATTGGAGAGACTGCATTAGAATGGTTGTACAAGCCAAAAGTCTCACCTCTGTGCATGCACTCTTACCTTCATCTGGCACCCCGCCTCTCCACGCATGGTTGCACTTGGGGCGTGCAAGCTCTCTAGCCCTAGGGCGCCTTGCTCATATCTCAAGAGGGTTAGGAGGCTAGCAGGGCCTCCGCTGGTCTGTGACCTTTCTATTTTGTTTTGGGCCGTCGTCTCCTGAAACAACAGAGGAGCATTGGTTAGTCCACTCTGTACCTGCAGCGCCATTGCAGCCTGGCAAACTCCAGCTGAGGAGCACCTGGCAGGGCACTTCGTGGCCCTTGAGCCACAAGGCACTCAATTCAAGCAGCCAGGGCTCACTCCCTTGGCCAACCCGGCATGATTAACAGTTGGCACTCAGACTCTAGCACCCCTGAGATCCACAGGGGGATGGCCAGACCTTAACACATCTGCACACTGACCCATGCCAACATGGTACTCACCCTTCCTGAGTGCAGCAGGTCATTGAAGCGCTTCCAGCACTGGACCCAGGAGAGTCGCACCATGCCATGGCTGCTCACCACTGCTGCCATCTCCTCCGATGGCCTCTTGGTGAGGTGCGGTGGCCTCCTCCTCCCATCCCTGGGGACAAGGGTGTCCCTCCTAGCAGCCACCTCCTCCAGGAGGATGGCAAGGCAGTCATCAGAAAAGCAGGGGGGCCAAATACCTACCTGGCCTGCCCTCCCGTCTGCCGCGTCCAGCCGCACTCGTGTCCATAGCGAAGGTTCAGGGGATGTTGTCCATGGCACCCTTCCATGGGCTGCCAGGCCAGCTTTAAACTGGCCGCTGGGTCGCCATTGGACCCGGCAGCCGTCAGGCCCCCACCCTCGCTCGGCCCTTCCCGGCCAAATGCGGAGCCGCGTTTGATGCTTGGCGGGCCTTAATTGGCCTGCCAGCATGAAATCGCGGTTGAAGCCTGATCCCGGGTGGCAGTCCGTTTCACAGCCGCTCCTGGGTCCGCCCGCTGTGCCCACCTGATGACCATAAAATCCTGCCCACTGTATCTTTTGACTAGGCCTGCCATTGCCTCTAGCTCTTCTTTTGTATTGGCTCTGATTGGTGTAATCTGCATGCATGAGGTTTTATATACTGCGACCTCCTATGATGCTTCCTATGGCCATTTTGCAACTTGTTGACAATGTGCTGTTGACAATGATGGCCATTTTCTCTTTGTCCTGCATCTGTTCTTTTACTTTTCCTTCAAATGTTGTTGGGTTTCTCTTAATGAATTCCAGTTTTTTCCTAGGTTTTTTGCCTATTCTTTAGCTTATGACACCAGCTCCTTCCTTTGATCTTTGCCCATACTAATTGATGGTCAGAACCACAATCAGCACTAGGAAAGGCTCTGGAATCTATCCCTTCTCTTTCAAGTCTTCTTCTGACTATGATGAAATCAATTTGGTTCTTGTGGCATTTACTGGGGCAGCTCACATATATAGCGCTGACTATCTCTATGACAGAACGTGTATTCAGGACAAGCAGCTTGTTGTCTTCTAACCAATCAAAGAGCATTTACTGCCCCTTTTCCTTTTGTTGGTTGCACCAAGTTCATACTTGCCACAAGCTCTATGTCTTGTATTTGCTTCCAACTATCCACCACCTTAAACATTCATTCCCTCCAATGTGGTGCACAGTGACAGCTGACCATACCATCCACAAGATGCACTACAGCAACTTTCCAAGGCTCCTTTGACAACACCTCCCAAACCAACAACGTCTACACCTAGAAAGATGAGGGCAGAAGATGCATCGGAATACCACCACCAAAAATCCCCCTCCAAGTCACATGCTGACTTGGAAACATATCAGTGGTCTTTCACTGTCACTGGGTCAAAATCCTGGAATTCCCTATTTAACTGTGTTTTACTTTCACCATATGAACTATAGCAGTTCAAGAAGCTGGCGACACATTACCACCTTCTCAAAGGCAACTAGGGATGGGCAATAAATGCATTGCCTTGCCATAGATGCCCACATCCAACAGGTCGATTGAAAAAATGTTTGCAGTAAATGCAAGAACTAAAGCACTTGTTTGCAGGTATAAGTAACCAGCAAACCTTGCTTACATATAGAGGTTGAGACCCAAGAGGCAGCTGTTTCAAGGCACATCTCATTCACACCTTGAGTAACTTGAGTCACATGACAAGCAGTAGGTGTCGACTGCATGCTGTACTCTAATCTTTGTGATAACACTTTCTTCCCTTTGCCATGGTAGGATAACATACTGGACACATAATTATCATAATTAAAACATGAGGAACTCAGGTCATTTGCTTGGCTTGCAGAATGGATTGCTGGACAACAGTATTATGTTTAATTATCATTTTCCATATGGCTAACTTTCAAATCCTCAAATGTCTTCATCCTGTATTCAGGATTCTCACACTTCAATACATATGGGGTGAGGTAATAATGCTTGGCCTTTTCTTCAAAAACTATATAACTTTAATATCCTGTTCACGTACATTTTACACATGAATCTGTCTGATGTGCCATTACATCACAACCAGGCAATTCCAGGTTTTGTCACTTGTTTAATAGAACAAGCAATAAATACATCATTTAGCTATTTTGAATCTGTTGATTCTCTTGTCTGTTTCTTGCTTTCTCTTTTAAAGGTGCTGAATTTTTGTTGGGGTAAAGTTTCATGAATAGTTGTCAATCTTCAACACCTCATCTGAATGATTTTCATTCATGTGTGAGGATTGACAGTATGGATTTAATCATAAAGAGAAGGTGCATTACAGAAGATTCTGCCTAACTCGATATTCATAGATGCACAATTCCAGCAGGAATCACTGGAAAACAATCTGAAGAGGGGTCGCTGGTTATTTTTCCCCTCTCTAGTCCATACGGTTTGATAAGGAATATATCTTCTAAAGAACTACAATGGGAAAGAGATGAAAGAGTTATGTGAGAAAAGCATTGGGCTGGATTACCTTTAGAAATGGTGGCCAGGACTTGATACCAGTATTCTTGACCCCATTCCTGAGGCTTCTAATTTTTAACAGCGTCTTTTAAAGGCGTGGGCTTGTTTGGGTCGTAAGCATTCCTAACCTGTCTGGCTCCATTGTGGGGATAGGCATGTCCTAGTCCCCTGCAACTATTGTAGAGTTTGGCCAGCTTTTCAAGGAGTTGTGGTTCACGGCACCCCAGAGGTGGCCCCTCATACCAAGGTATGCCCCCCACTGATCCACATGGCCCCTCATGCCCCCCCCCATGTGAAACTATGGCACCTCCATGCCCTTTCACCCACTGTACACTCTAAAGAACCAATTAACTCTATAGTGACAATAGGATGTGTAAAAAATGTTATAAAAACAAGTTATTCATAAAAACCCATCTAGTTCACTAGTGTGCTTTGGTGATGTAAACCTGCCACCCTTACCCACTCTGGCCTACATGTGACTCCTGACTGACAACAATGTGGTTGACTCTTAACTGCCCTCTCAAATGGCCTAACAAGTTCAAGGATGCTTAGGGATGGGCAACAAATGCTGGCCTTACCAGTGTTGCCCACATCCCGTAAAAGAATTAACAAAATACTCTAATGGATTTTTGGGCTTGAGCCCAAGGGAAAACATTACTTGATTGGTGGCTCTGGATCTCTGATCTGTCAATTGCACAATGTTTATTTACGCAAGATAAGGAGGCTTCAAGTGCTTGCAGTTTCTGCTAGTGATACTTTAAGGGGGGTCAAGATGTTTGACACTTTTATTGGCCTATAGTAAAAATGAGTTTTTCAGAAAGTGTAAAGCTATCAATAAATGACTGTTGTTTTAAAGCTGTTTTTATACAACCTACTGTCACTATAGGGTTCATTGATTCTATGCAATGTATAGTGGGTTAATGAGCATGGAAATGCCATAGTTTGGCATAAGGGGCATGAGGAGCCATGGGGGGGTACGTGGGGGGCACACCTTGGCATGAGGGGCATGAGGGACCATTGGGGGTTGTGAAGGGCATAGCTAGGCATGGAGGATATGAGGGGCCATGGGGGGTGTGGGTGGAGGGCATGAAATGTCATGGATAGGGATTTGGTAGTGTGTGGGAGGGTGAAGGCTAGAGGGTCATTCTGTTTTTATTATAACTGAGATGAAGTCCCATAGCACTGAGGTGGGCTATTTAAACAGCCCGTCTTGGCACACGGCGGTCTGTGGCTGCCTCTGAACTTTTCCTAGGTCAGCTGGCTCAACTGCAGCCCGCACTTGACCACCAGGAATGAAAATCCTGCCTTTGCGGGCACTTTATCCCGAAGCAAGCAGATGGAACCTGGAATTTTCCTGGCTCCGGCTACCCACTTGCCTCCAGGATGAAAATCCAGCTCATTTTCTTTTTTTTTTAGCTCGAAGGAAAGGCATTCCCACCTCCGCTGCTTATTAATTCTGTGCTGCCTGCCCCAAGGCCCATTGACCTCACCATGGTTACAGTTGGCTTGGAAGATGCTCCTTTTTTATACGAGTGACAGGGTACAACAGCAACATCACTAACTATCAATGAGATGGTGGCTGCATAAAGTTTTTGACACCTTATTAACAAACAAATAATCCCTCCTATGATTATTTTATAACAGTAAAATGAGGTCTACAAGGATTGTAGGATACATTGTAATCTAGTTTTTGTTAAAACACAAAATTTGTATCCCACAATCCTTAAAATCAAGAGCCGGGATTTTCCGGCTCCGTCATGGGTGGGACCCACCGCGGGTGAGGCAGCGCCCCTGCCAGAAGTCCATTGACATGCGGTGGGACCGGAAGATCTCAGCGGCGGGCAGGTGCGGAAAATCCCGCTCAAAGTTCCTGTTGTCCTAATACGACATGGAATCATGAGACACGTGATATTAATATAATGCCAAGCTACTATTTGCAAACACAACAGCAGTTTTAGCAAGATTCACTTTCTAGTAGATTTCAAAATATATCAGGTTTTATTAAGTTCTCAATTTTTTAAGAGAAACGGACCTTATAAGGTTATTGTATCATATGAAGCACCAACTTCCTAAGAAACAGATGATAATGAGTGAAACTGAAACTGTGCTGTCAGTAAACTAGGTTGGATGTCAAAATGTCAACTGAAGCACGAACCAACACAGCACAGCATAATATTTAACTGTAAATTGGAGTAGTCCAAAATATATTTTAAAATTAAAGGAAGTTGAATTTTCTTAAGTGAAGTTATATGGTTCAAGAATGCAAACAAAGGTCTACCTACAGGCCTGAAGTCTGAACCAAAGTTTATAATCTAACATTAATATATGTGTGCAAATGTACAGATTCTCACAATCCTAGTGGAGAGCCATGCCTAGCAAGTGACTCAGTTCTATTCAGAAGGTGGTAAGCCACCACCACCCTCTAATGGGCAGTTAGGGATGGGCAATAAATGCTTGCCTTGCCAGTGAAGCTCACATCTGAAGAATGAGTTAGAAAAAAACTGCCCTCAAAGATCATGTAGATTGAAGATGGGGGGCTGCAAACCTGTATGCTTCATTCCCTTTAAGCATGGATGTCCAGCAGGAATGCAGGGTTAATGTGCTTACTTTATTATTTACTTTTCATTTTTATTATTTATTTTATTACTCCATAGCTTGAGGGGTGATTTTGCAATTTTCTGCTGCTGGAGCACTTTAACCCCATTCTTGCCACTAACAAGGCTTACTTTCTAACAACAGTCATGCAAAAGTACTCTTGTTTCAGATCCAATTGGATAAGAACCTTTATAAATGAGAATCAGTAGTCTTGGCCTTTTCCAAGAGTTGCTGGGAGGATTGTAATTATAGTAAAGTTAAAGGCAAGCCTGTTTTTTATCTCCTATGTAGTTCAAAGGATGATGTCAAGTTGGACTTGAACAAAAGACATTGGTTTAGTGTAGAATAGCTGCTTTTTTTGGAGAAACCTAAAATACCTAGCCCCATGATGCAGGGCATGACTAAGCTGCGAAGAGTGGGAGAGGAGGCGCGTTAAATGGAGAAGCAGTGTTTAGGAGATGACATGTTTGGAATTTAAGAACCTGTAACTTGTAGATTTCTTAGTGTGGTCAGAATAAAAGCTCCGTTTGGTTCAGCTTGGAATTTATTTCAAATGGGGATTTTTGAACTTCTCCAACTGACAATTATTGACATTGGTGGGTACATTGGTGTAAACATGTTGATGTGATAATACGGGGGCTGAATCTCTGAATGTGAGCAATGTTTCTGATGATCTAACAACATCCTGAAACAGCAGCTCCATACATATGGCATCATCTGTGCAGACAGAAGTTCCCCGTTCCTGACACAAGTTTCAGCTGTTGGAAACAGTTATGTGAAGCTGTCATGAATACTGTAATTAAGCTCATTAAATGCTGACAGATTGAATTGAATCAGCTAAATTCTATCTTTAAATCAATGCAAAGGCTTGAGAACATGCCTCCTTTGTATCAAACACAGAGTTGCCTCTAATGGAATAAAATATTTTCCTATTGTAGCTTCCATCATTCCTGCTGATGATAAACAGGGTGATTGACAAACATTTCAGCTAATGAACTTTCCCATGCCAAGGCAAAACTATATCATAGACTTCTCTGGTTGTTTACACTTGCTTCTTGTGTTGAGAGCCCATGCAAAAGGGACATTGCTCAGAATGCAGGTGATACCAAGCCTGAAAGCAGAAAAATAGTTTTAAAAGCCTGAGATTATTAAGGAAGGGAAAGCATGGAAGTTAAGAAATCCCATGATTTTGAGGTCTTGACAATGAGTCGTCATTTTTAGACATGGAATGGAAATTGTGCAGAAAAGCACAACTGGAGTTCAAATTTGTCTGCCTTGGTTTCTGTGCATGATTGTAGTGCTGAGCTGAACATCTGCTGCAGCTGTGGCAGGCTGGCTGTAAAATGGGGGGGATCTAACAGTGTGTGAGGCTAGCATGTGACATAGCGAGCCTCCAACTCTTAAAGGCAACCTGGCCCTCTTAAAGAGAAGCTGCATCACAAAACAAAAGGCTGCCAGTAATTGATTTTGGGACAGTGAAGAATCACAGAAATATTGCAACATTCAATGGAGAGGGCTCCCAGATCTTCTGACACAACCTTGGTGGGATCCAGGAGGGAGACCATGTTTCCCTGATGGGGCGCGGCGGGGAGGCAGGAGGTCCTCATGTAGTAGCCTCCAAAGGGAGTGTGAGAATGTGGCAAGGGAGCTGAATTACTGCAGTCTGACCCCAAGGGCTTGACAGCAGTGCTGCGAGAAGATTAACAACCTCAGACAGGTGGTCAAGGCCAGTGAACGCACCTTCAAATGACGTCCTGCACACACAACACTACCACCCTCTCAGGCTACTCAATGTACCACACCCCAAATACTCATCCAACCACTCCCTGGAACTCAGGTCTCATGCCCCATACGAAGATGCTCTACCTCACCCACACATGCTGTTCAATCACGCCAGCCTTACCCCCAACTCTCACTGCCTCCACATACCTCTGCTATTTAATTAAGGCACCCACATCACCTCCAAAGCAGTGCAACATAGGCACTGAAATTCTGCCTTTTTGCTTGCAGGAGAAGGTGGATCACAACACTAAGGAGACCCACTGAAAGAGTGGCTGGCCAGCATGACTGCACCCCCTGAGCCCCTCGAAGAGATGATGCTTTGAATTATTGGGTGAGCAGCCATGGAGCCTATGGCATCCAGCACTACTGAGGTCATCAAGGATGACAAGTACTGCCTTCTGCTTCTTCTTGAAAACTCCTTATCCTCATCCTGAAATGTGGTATAAGGTGAAAGCTGCAGATGGCGTGTCCATGGACCTCCTGCTTTCCTCGTCGCTCACTTCCATTTCCCCTTCTAGTTTTATGTTTTCAGGTTCCAAAGAACTGTCGCCTGGACACCCCAAGTGCAGCCTGGAGGAAGAGGAAGAGCAACCGGACAATAGTGATGATGAGGCACTATCACTTGATCTGGCACACACAGCTACTGGGTCAGACACTGGCACTGCACAAACTTTAGAGACTAATACAATGTCAGGATCAGCACATGGTTAGTGCCCACTGTGAGCGAGAGGGCTGCAGCCAGGCCATTGCAAATGAGTAACTCGTGCCAACTCACCGGAGGGCAAGATTGAAGATGAGTTCTCCTGCAGAAGACTCAGATGTTGACTTTGATGGGGTGGCATACAAGAGGAGGCTGACAAGGCAGTGCACATTGAAGATATGGCAGGCCTGCTAGACAACCTCCTGCCACTGTCTAGGAGCATGGAGGAGTCCAGCTCCAAAGTGGCAGAGTTTATTGGACAGATCTTGGAGCCCATCCTTTACACTGTGGAAAAGTTGATCAATTCCATGACTGACTCAGCAGTGACATAGCATTTAATGTCCGTTCTGTCAACTTCTATTTCAGCACAGGTGGAGGCCACTCAACATCTCAGTATTGCTCAGGGAGAGGTCATGAGATCCATGCTGAGGTGAGCTGCCTTCTTGAACCGCTGCAGTCCATGTGGTGTAGGTACACCCACAGTGCTGTTAGGAAGGGAAAAGTCTTGCGATGGTACGGCTGGCATGAATGTGATGTGCAGAATGGTAGGTCCACGTTGCCCCGGAAATGTTTTGTCTCAGTGGAAGCAGAGCCTCATAATGCACTCTCTGACAACCCACATCGGTTTGAGTGGTTCAGGATGCCTCCTCCTCTTCCTCTTCCTGAGGTGGTTTCTGGATCCCTGGAGGCAATGGCTGTGCCCTCAACATGGTAAGGTTGTGGAGGACATGGCAGGCCAGCACAAACTTCATGTCCCTCTCTGGACTGCCTCCAAAGCAGACAAGGCAGTGGAACAATTGTTTCAGGAGGCTGATTGCCTGATCCATAATGTTCCCTGGCTCTCATTGAAGGTCGTCATGACATGCATGGTGGGATGATGGAAGAAGTGCTGTCTTCTCTGCATTGGAGTGGTACTTTGGGTGCATAAGAGTGCAAAATGAGAGTTTGGTGAGTGAGGGAGTTTGGTGAAGATGGGAAGAAGGTGCTCATTTCTTTTACTACCTTTTCTTTCAGCTTCCAGTGATTGGCTCTTACTTTGGGGAAGAAGCTGATTGGTGATTAACTGGTAAGTTATTTTACTTATTCTAAATTGTAATAGGTAGTTTTTAATGGTATGGTATGGCAGGTCAATTCGACCCAGTGGAATGTACATTCTGTGGAATGTACGAAGTCATGGGCGCACTATGTGTCCTAGACAAACACATCTGCAGGAAGTGTCACAGACTGCAGAAGCTTGAGCTCTGGGTTTCGGAACTCGAACAATAGCTTGTGGTGCATCCGTGAGGCGAGAACTACATGGGCAGCACATTTATGCAGGTGGTCACACTGCAGGGTTAGGAGCATAGAGGCAGAGAGGGAATGAGTCACTGCCAGGCAGTCTAAGAGAACTAGGCAGACTGCAGGAGGTCCTTGAGTCTATCTTGCTTGCTAATCAGTTTTACATTTTGGATACAAGCCTGTGGCACCACAGGTGGCTCAGCTGCACAGGAAGGGAGGAAGAAGAGTGGAAGAGCAATAATGATAAGGGATAAAAACAAAAAACTACTGCGGATGCTGGAAATCCAAAACAAAAACAGAATTACCTGGAAAAACTCAGCAGGTCTGGCAGCATCGGTGGAGAAGAAAAGAGTCGACGTTTCGAGTCCGCACGACCTGTTGAAGGGTCGTGAGGACTCGAAACGTCGACTCTTTTCTTCTCCACCGATGCTGCCAGACCTGCTGAGTTTTTCCAGGTAATTCTGTTTTAATAATAAGGGATTCGATAGTAAGGGGATCAGACAGGTGTTTCTGTGGCAGTAAACATAACTCCAGGATGGTGTGTTGCCTCTTTGGTGCCAGTGTCAAGGATGTCATGGAGCGCTGCAGGGTGAACAACCAGAGGTTGTAGTCCACATTGGTACCAATTATATAGGTAGAAAAAGGGATGAGATCCTGTAGGCTGTGTTTAGAAAGTTAGGAAAAAGATGAGCGAGCAGGACCTCAAAGGTAGCAATCTATGGATTACTCCCAATGTCACGTGCTAGTAAGTATAGAAATAGGAGTACACCAGATGAATGCTTGGCTGAAGAGATGTGCAGGAGGGAGGACTTCAAATTTCTGGGGCATTGGGACCGGTTCTGGGGAGGGTCAGACCTGCACAAGCTGGATGGTCTATACCTGAATAGGACCGGGACAAATGTCCTTGCAGGGAGATTTGCCAGTGTTGTTGGGGAGAGTTTAAACTAGATTGGTAGGGGGATTTGAACCTGAGGGCAGATTCAGATAGGACAAATTCAGAGCAGGGAATGGGGACAGAAAATTGGCGGGTGACTTGGAAAGACAGAAGAAGCAAAGGTTAAAAAGTTTACAGCACGGGAATTTGGCAATGTTAACAGCTATATATTTAAATGCAAGAAGTATAGCAACAAAGCTGATGAGCTGAGGGTACAGATAGATACATGGCAACATGATATCATTGCTATAATGGAAATTTGGCCTAAAGAGGGGCAAAAAGGGCAGCTCATCATCCCTGGATATAGAGTTTTCAGACAGGATAGGGGGAAAGATAAAAAAGGTGGGAGTGTAGCATTATTGGTTAAAGAATCATTTACAGCTGTGAGGAGGGATGATATACTAAATGAATCATCAAGTGAGGCCATATGGGTTGAGCTCAGAAATTAAAAAGGGGCAGCCACACTGCTAGGCGTGTACTATGGAACCCTAAATAGTGAGAGGCAAAAATGTAGTCAAATTTCTGAGTGCAAAATCAAAACGGCAATAACAGTTGGGGACTTCAACTACCCTAATATCAACTGGGACATGAACAGTATGAAGGGCACAGAGGGGACAAAATTCTTGAACTGCATTCATGAGAACTTCTTTAGCCAGCACGTAACAAGCCCAATGAGAGGGGGGCGCAGTTCTATATTTAGTTTTAGGAAGTGAAGCTGGGCAAGTGGATGAAGTACAAGTGGGTGACTATTTTGATGATAGTGACCATAATATAGTTAGATTTAGCATAATTATAGAAAAGGATAAAAATAGAACAGGAGTAAGAGTTCTAAATTGGGGAAAGACAAATTTTACAAAGCTGAGAGATGATTTGGTAAAAGTGGACTGGATACAACTACTTGAAGGGAAATCAGTAACAGATCAGTGAGAAGGCATTCAAAAGCAAGATTCCACAGACACAGTGTAGACAGGTCTCCACAAAGAGAAAGGGTGGTAGCACCAAATCTAGAGCCCTCTGGTTTCCTAGAAGGATACAGGATAAGATAAAGCAGAAAAAGAAAGCTTATGATAGTCACAAAAAAATTAATACGTTAGAAAGCCTGGAGGAGGATAGAAACACAGGGGTGAAGTAAAAAAGGAAATCAGGAAAGCAAAGAGAGGATGTGAAAAAAATATTGGCAGGTAAAACCAAGGAAAATCCAAAGATGTTTTATCAGTGCATTAAGAGCAAGAGGATAACGAGGGAAAGGACAGGGCCTGTCAGAGATGTACAAGGTAGTTTATGCGTGGATGCAGAAGATGTGGGCAGGATTCTTAATGAGTACTCTCTGTCTTCAAGAAGGAGAGGGATGATGCAGATATTCTAGTTAAAGAGGAGGAGTGTGAAATATTAGATACAATAAGCATAGTGAGAGAGGAAGTACTGGAGGGACTGGCATCCTTGAAGATGGATAAATCACCAGGGCTGGATGGACTGCATCCCAGGCTGTTCAAGGGAGTTAGGGAAGAGATAACAGATGCTCTGAGCATCATTTTCCAATTCTCACTAGATACAGGCGAGGTACCAGACGATTGGAGGTCTGCAAACATTGTACCAGTGTTTAAAAAGAGTGTGAGGGATAGGCAAAATAATTATAGGCCGGTCAGTCTGACTTTAGTGATGGGAAAATTATTAGAATTAATTCTGAGAGTCAGGATACACTGTTACTTAGAAAGTCATGGATAAATCATGGATGGTCAGCGTGGTTTTGTTAAGGGAAAGTTGTGTCTTACTAACTTAATTGAATTTTTTGAAGAAGTAACAAGGAGGACTGATGAGGGAGTGCAATGGATGTCGTCTATATGGATTTTAGTAAGGCATTTGACAAGGTCCCACAGGGAAGACTGGTCAGGAGAGTAAAAGCCCATGGGATGCAGGGGAATATAGGAAGTTGGATCCAAAATTGGCTCAGCGACAGGAAACAAAAGGGTAATGATCGACAGATGTTTTTGTGAATGGAAAACGGTTTCCAGTGGTGTTCCACAGGGCTCAGTGTTTGGTCTCTTGCTGTTTGTGGTATGTATTAATGATTTGTATTTAAATGTGGGAGGCATGATTGAGAAATTTGCAGATGAAGCAAAAATCGGCTATTTAGTTGTTAGTGACTGATATCAATGGTTTGGCTAAGTGGGAGGAAAAGTGGCAAATGGAATTCAATCTGGAAAAGTGTGAGGTATTCATGTCGGGAGGGCAACTGAAGTAAGTGAGTACACAATAAATGGGAGGAAATTGAGCGGTGTAGAGGAGGTGAAAAACCTTGGAGTGCATGTCCACTGGTCCCTGAAAACGGCAGGACACGTAGATAAGTTTGTAAAGAAGGCACATGGAGTGCTTTTCTTTATTGGATGAGGAGCAGGGCTGTAATGATGGAACTGTATAAAACGCTGGTTAGACCACAATTGCAGTTTTGCATACAGTTCTGATCATCACATTACAAGAAGGACATTATTGCTCTGGGGAGAGTACAGAGAAGATTTTCAAGAATGTTGCCAGGGCTTGAAAATTGCAGCTATGAGGAAAAATTGGGTAGGCTGGGATTGTTTTCCTTAGAACAGAGAAGGGCGAGGGGTGACTTGATTGAGGATACAAAATTATGAGGGGCCTAGATAGGGTGGACAGGAAAGATTTGTTTCCCCTACCTGAGAGGTCAATTACCAGACCTAAGGTGATTATGAAGGTCACTCAGCAACTCTGCATTTATAGAATGGAAGCTCTTAAAGTTCCTGTATTTCTCCCTGTTAACATAATTTTTACAAGTTAGTATCCAACAGTGAAAGGTGGGATTAGAATGGGTGATTAGTTTTTTCCTTTTAACTTCACCTTTTAACTTCACAGGATTTTAATTAATACGAGGAGGGCCCCACAGAGCCACTTGGGTGTGATCTCTGCTGCCCTGCACCATCAGGAATCCTACTATCCTGGAGAAGTCAAGGGCCCTTTTGCCTTGTTTGTCCCTTGGGGGTGAGAAGGGCGACCTGGCCAAAGACAATGATTAAGGCCTAGTTTTTGTGAGGGCCCGGGCATAGTGGGTTGATCGTGAGCTGTCAGCGTTCTCCGTCATTACACCTCTGAAACTGGCCACAACCTCAGGATAACAGGCATGCCCAGGTTAGCACAGAAATCCTGAAGTTGTAGTCTGTCACTCAGGGCTCCGGCTTAGGCTGCACTGTGGCTCCTCCCAATGTGGGCAATAATTTAAATCAGTAAGAATTTCAACTTTCCCATTCCCATATCACCCTTTGGAACCCCTTAAAAAGTTACACCTGTTCAATCATGTGTAACTGGCTTTTAATGGCGATGTGATTAATAAACTTTGATGAACAACAGAACTGATCCCATAAAAATAGTTTTATATTTGTGGAGCGCTATCAAATCATTAACTAGTAGATTTTTTAAGCTAATTTTATTTAATAGTTTTTTTAAAAAGAGCTCTTTCAGAATATTTTAGCTTTTATCATCAGTCCATGTGTACGACCTGAACTTTAATTCGCTCCAATTAAGATGTTTTAAAAGAGATTTTATTTTACTTCTTTTTGTTTCCTGTTTGGGGTTAGGTAGGTAGGTCAGCTGTTTCTCACGTGTCGGTGCAGACTAGATGGGCCGAAGGGCCTCTTCTGCACTGTGATTCTGTGATTCTGTTTGGAAGTCTGTGAAAGTCCTTTAATCTGAATGGCTGCTTGGACATCCAGATGACATCACTGCTGCTCAGAACACCAATCAGTTGCAGTACCACTGCACAGCAACAGAGGTGCAATTTCACCAGAAAGATTGCTAGATTTCTCAGCAAGACTTACTTTGAGTCATTCCCATGCCGACTATGTACTCTACACATAACATAATCACACCCTGGGCCCACATTTAGGTCAAGGTATCATGAGTGGAAGATGAGTTGTCTCTGGGGGAACCTTCTGATTGTTTCAACATAAGGGTGAAAGGTTCAGGAGTGGTGTCAGGGTGAAGAAAGCATTCAAGAGTTGCCAGGAAGAATGCACCGGCTTTGTGCAGGGTATGAAAAATTTTATGGCCAGCAATTCTTTATTATTATTTTGTATGGCTGGTGAAGCAGGTATAGTTTGATGTCAAAGTTAAGATCCTTTAATGGCTTCAGCTGATGCAGTGTGAATGGTTGTGATGCCATCAGGAATAGATCCTTCAGGACAAGAGTTCAGCATGTGGGCGATAGTCTGACTTGGATGGCCACAGACACAATTTGAGCTGTTTCTGTTCCACATCTTCCCTGGCCCATCCTCAAGCGCTGAGGGTTGTCTAGATTTTCCATGGAAGATTGAAACCTGGGACTTCACCACTTGGGTCAGTTACCAGGTTGCTGTTGGTGAGGTTTCCAGTCAACCAGGAAGCGTGCCATTAAAAGGTGTGGTTGTCATTGGTTTGTAGGGTGTGGAGTGCATTCCAATTAAGGGCTACGGGATTTCAGACCGATGTGTGGGAGTTTTTTTTTGAGGTCCTGTGTTAGCAGGAGTGCTTCATTAGCTGTCAGCCAATGGTGTCCTTTAGGGAGGATGTTTTCCCTGCAGACATCAAGAAGTTCAATACGTGCTAGCACAGGAATCCACTCAGGTTGTGTAGGTCTCAATATTCCAGAAATAATCCTCATGATTTCCCAGAGGTGGATATCTACCACGTTTTTGTTGTGGCTCCTGAACCAGTACTCTGTTGCCCTAGGCGTTCCTCAATAGTTTGTGTATGAGATTCACTCTCATCTTGACTGTTATGACATGGCAGACGATGTGTGCCAGGTGGAACAAATGGACGAGGGAAACTTGATCACAATGGTTTTGCAATTTGTATTTATTTTGCGATGTGTGCCCTGAATTCAGAAGAGATAAGCCCAACAAGACTTCAGAGATTAAAAAAAAAGTAAATTAAACATTTATTAACAAAAGAAAAGATTTCAAGCACATACATAGGTCTACAAATTACTACTATATCTCCTAAAACCCCTAATTAATCTGGCTTCCAGTTACACCCCTGTTAAGGCAACAGTAAAAAAAATAGATTTTAAAGAGATCCATGCAAGTCAACACAATAATAATAAAAAAAGCTGGAAAAACTCAGCAGGTCTGACAGCATCTGCGGAGAGGAATACAGTTAACGTTTCGAGTCTGTATGACTCTTCATCAGAACTGAGGGAATAGAAATGAGGTGAAGTATAAGCTGGTTGAGGGGGGTGGGACAGGTAGAGCTGGGTAGAAGGCCAGTGATAGATGGAGGCAGAGGAGAGATTGCCAAAGATGTCATAGACAAAAGGACAAAGGGGTGTTAACAGTGGTGATATTAGCTAAGGAATGTGCTAATGGTGACATTAAGGGTAGAAAGCAGGATGAGCAAGGTACAGATAGCCCTAGTGGGGGTGCGGTGGGGGAAGGGATCGAAATAGGCTAAAAGGGGGAGATGAAACAAGGGATGGGAATACACTTAAAAATAATGGAAATAGATGGGAAAAGAAAAATATATTAAAAAATATAAATTATTGGAAAAAGGGGGATCGGAAAGCGGGTGGGTATGGAAGGGAGGTGCAGTGGGGGAAGGGATCGAAATAGGCTAAAAGGGGGAGATGAAACAAGGGATGGGAATACACTTAAAAATAATGGAAATAGATGGGAAAAGAAAAATATATTAAAAAATATAAATTATTGGAAAAAGGGGGATCGGAAAGCGGGTGGGTATGGAAGGGAGAGTTCATGATCTGAAGTTGTTGAACTCAATGTTAAGTCCGGCAGGCTGTAAAGTGCCTAGTCGAAAGATGAGGTGCTGTTCCTCCAGTTTGCGTTGAGCTTCACTGGAACATTGCAGCAGGCTAAGGATGGACATGTGGGCATGAGAGCAGGGTGGTGTGTTGAAATGCAAGCTACAGGGAGATCTGGGTCATGCTTGCGGACAGACTGAAGGTGTTCTGCAAAGTGGTCACCCAGTCTGCGTTTGGTCTTTCCAATGTAGAGGAGACCGCATTGGGAGCAGTGAATGCAGTAGACTAAATTGAGGGAAGTGCAAGTGAAATGCTGCTTCACTTGAAAGGAGTGTTTGGGCCCTTGGATGGTGAGGGGGGAAGTAAAGGGGCAGGTGTTGCACCTTCTGCGGTTGCATGGGAAGGTGCTGTGGGAGGGGGTTAAGGTGTAGGGGGTGATGGAGGAGTGGACCAGGGTGTCCCGGAGGGAACAATCCCTGTGGAATGCCGCCAGAGGGGCACAATACCCTGGACAATAGAATTTAAAGTGGCTTTTCCCAGCTTTGGTTTCTGTAGACAGTAGGCTTAATGCACAAATACTGGAGGCTTCTCACACTTCTGTTTATTCTTACAATACCTTCTCTGACACAGCCTCATTCTCCTTTCAATGTAAATTCCATTGTTCTTTGTACGTCTTTGGAACTTTACCTTTCTCATAATATAAATCTTTTCATGGTGCTAATATTGTCAGTAACCTTTGGGAAAAATAAACAACACTGCTTGGCCTAGCTTCTCTGGCTAGGTGTAAAGATCCTACCATCACTTTGAAATTCAAACTGCCCTGATTTATCTAAAAATGCAAATTCCCCTCATCTCACATTCTAAGACTTCAGCCATGTTTACGCATTTAGCATTTCAAACCTAATTTCTTTTGATGAATCAAAGCCTCCAGACCAGCTGTCCCTAATTCAATTAAATCACACATACATGCACACACACACATACACAGAAACTATCTAAACCCCACTATTAACTACTTTTACAATAAATCACAATAATATTATGAGAACAATTATACTTTTGTGACATTGACCTTGACCCTGGTATTCTGGGGGTGCTGTCGGTACGTCAGCATACAGTCAAGAGTGATGTCAAGCTCTTTTGGTGTTAGCTTGCGAGTGAGTGGTCAGCCACAGAACTGGACATGATGTTCTTCCCTGTCCTTTGAGTTGTTTAGTTGGAAGGCTGAAATAACTGTTTGGCAGCATTTGGTTGAAGCCTCCATTTTCTGAAGAAGGCTTCCAGAGAACATAAATCTTCAGTGAGTGTTTTCTCTATGCCCTGGAGTTCTTTAACCTGGAAAAGCAGGGCCAAAACCTCAGCATATGTGAAGAGTTGTCACTTTGTGGGAGGGAGGTCACCGGTATAAAACTTGAAGAGGGTTGGTCGGAGCCCTTTGTTGGTTATGTGTGGGTGGCTGATCCTCAAGGTGCACACAGTTGGTTGCTGATCATGGAATTGATTAGTTTTCAGCTTTTCACACAGCACATGGTTTGGGAGAGTTTCAACAATATGCTTGTTGTTGCTTAACACCTGTCACCTCCATTAAATGCAGTCCTATGTGTAGTCCCCAGATTAATTTTCTATACTGAAATTTTTTGTTGCACTTGATACTGAAATAAAGCCTAGATATTATTATTTTTGATATTAATATTGAAATATTTAACCTGCTTGTATAAAGTTGTCTTCTATTTTAACAGATGCTTAACCCATTTATTTTGACTAGATAAAGCTTTGGCTGAAATATTGGAAAGAGGCATGTCACATGAATGTGATAAGCACTTGTATGCATCTGGAGCAATGCACACAGATTCAGGTCATATAAATGGGACTACCAGAGAATAAAGACAATGCAGAGTAATGAGGCTGATCCTTGATGTCATTGAATGATAGAATGATACAACACTGAAGGAGGCCATTTAGCTCATCATGCCTCTCCTGTTTCTTTGCTGGAGATATCCAATTAAATTCCACACTCCTGCTTTTAGCCCATAGCCCAGTAATTTATTTTTCCCCTTTAATTATTTATCCAATTCCTTTATGGATTTTATTATTGAATCTGTTTCCACCTACCTTTAAGGCAGTGTATTCCGGATGACAACAACCTCTGGTGTAAAAAAAATGTCTTCTCATGTTGCCTCTGGTTCTTTCTCCAGTTGCCGAAAATCTCTGTCCTCTGGTTGCCTGTCAATGGAAACAATTTCCCCTTATTTACTCTATGGAAACCACAATTGAATCGCTTCTTAACTTTTTCAGTTCTAAGGAGAGAAACCCCAGCTTCTCCAGCCTCTTCACATAACTGAAGTCCCTCATCCATGATACCACTCAAGTAAATCTCTGCTGGACCTTCTCCAAGACCTAAAGACATCTTTCCTACTGTGTGGTGCTTGAGGGAAATTCTGATGACTACATAAGATAGAGTAATAGAGTTGTAAAAATATTTTACTGGATAAAGGAAGTAAGTTTGAAACAATGTTTTCAGATTTGCCAGTGCAGTCCACGCATTCAGGATTGCATAGGACAGATGCCAAAAAAGGAATCTTTACACCTAGAGTGATCAGCAACTGGAATGGCTTGTTAGGAAGAATAGTCGAGGCCAGAAGATTAGATCTATTTAAGTAGCAATTAGATACTGTTATGTGATTGATATTCTGAAAAGATGATATAGCTAAAGATGCTTTATTTAAGCAGATCTTGGATTTTTTGAACAACAACTTCATTTGTTTTTTTTTACCATTTTATTGCATTAATGAACTGCAAACATTATTAACAGTGGAACAAAGGCAAAGACAGAAGCAGATCAATATACAGAAAGTAATTTAAACCTATGGAAACTAGAAGGCAAGGGCAGCAGATGCATGGGAACACCCACCACCTCCAAGCCACACACCATCCTGACTTGGAAATATATTGCTGATCCTTCACTGTCGCTGGTCAAAATCTTGGAACTCCCTCCATAACATCACTGTGTGTGTACCTACACCACATGGACTGCAGTGGTTCAAGAAGGCAGCTCACCAGGCACCTTCTCAAGGCAGTTAATAATGGGCAATAAATGCTGGCCTAGACAGCAATGCCCACATCCCATGAATGAATAAAAAATATTTTGTACGACATCCCTTTATCCACTATTCTATATGAATATTCTAGTTTAAAATAAATGGGTTAAAGCCTTAGTAAAGGCACAATCAAAAACAGCTTTGAAGTGGATATAATCATGTTGGTCTATCCAGGTTTATCTAAACCTAGAAAATGGTGTTTGTAATATTACATGCAAGCTCTTAACAGGCTCATACTGACATATTATCAAGGTTATCTGTTTCTGTTCATGATAGCTCAACAACTATTTTTAGCCAATATCATTATAAGGAACCATAAGTATTTATCAGTAAGTAATGATGAAGATAATCCACGCCTCCAGAGCAAGATTAACATGGAGATCCATGGTCACCAACAACCTGTTAGGGCATGGTACCTGAAGAGAGAGAAAGAATGATTTTCAGAAAGAACTTTCCATTTTATAGCATCATACCACATATTTCAGAACATTCCAAAGTGAATGAATTACTCTTTGAAGTTTTGTTACAATTGGGAAAATACAGAAGCCATTTGGCACACAGCAGTATCCCACTGGCAGCAACCAGATGGAGAAACAGTTTATATGTTTTCAGTGGCGTTTGCTTAAGGATGAATGCTATCAAGGACTCATTGCCCTTTCTTTGAATAGCCCTGAGTCCTTTAACATCCACCAGGACCACAAGAGCAGGCAGTGGAACCTCAGTTAACTATCCCATCTAAAGGACAGTATCTCTGACCTTGAAACATTTCCTCAGTATTAAATGTGGTAGTGGGGAGCCAGTTAAGTTAGTTGGCTAGGTAGCTAGTGTGTGGATCAGAGTAATGCCAACAGCATAGGGTTTGATCCCCATTCCAGCTGAGGTAGACTTGGGCCTGCCTCCTCAGCGTACCCGTAATAAAAAATCATGGCACTTTGTTGTGATTTGGTGAATAATCACCAAGGGCCTGCCTTTGGGCAGAGAACTGAAGAAGAAGAACATGTGATTGTAACCCTAAACTGCTGGGGTGCGAAACAAACCCAAGATCTTCTGATTCAAGAGGCAATCAACGTAGCCAAGATTTTATTGAGCTCGCATTGCTCCATTTTTACAATTGCTTTATTGTTGTTGAGTCACTAGTGTAAACTGATAATAGCTTCAATTTCCTTTTCTTCTTACTCATGTTGACTTTGTGGAAGTAACAGTCTACTCTTTTCACTGATTCTAGCATTTTGTAAAGGAGACGTTACTCATTTCATTTATTATTGCTCAATTAGTTTTGCTGTCCAGATGATTTCACATGACCACAACTCATACAACTTGGTAACAAAGAACTTTTCTATAGAGTTGTTTCCCTTTAGCTACACAATGCATGGTTTGTTAATCGCTTTTATATCATAAGCATTTAAAGGACAATCCTTCAAAATTTCCAGAATATGTTTGATTTGTTTTTAATAGAATTAGAGGCTAGGAATTATGCAATGCTGTAATACAGTTAGTTGAATAATGAAAAGTTGTAGAGAGCTCTACATGCAAACATTGCCAGAGCTGTGTGGATGAAGAGTTTCTTAAATGCAATGCAATGTTCAGTTCAGTAATGTAAATACACTTCTAGGAACAATTCATCATGCCATCTAATGCTTGAGGCTCTGTAAATAAAACATGCAATAAAATGGAAAGTTAGAATTAGGTCTATTAAAGGCTTGAAGGTACCTAGAACTATTTGAAACATCTGGGACATGCACATAAAGCACTTGAGGTTTGGATGTCAACCCAGCTGACCAATTATGTATTTAGAGAAGGGAAGATATTATGCAATATCTTGTTCAGCTGTCTAGTGGTAGAAATGGCAAAGAAATTTGTTTTACTGAATACATTAAGTACTTAATTTATCGATGTAGATTTTTTTTGCAATATGCTAATTTAAAAAGGTGATCCCACCACATGTATGTTGAGAAACCTGTTAAACCAACATGGTTTTCAGTGATGTTGCTGTTGCAGTTATCATTGATTTTAAATTTTATGACAGTATTAATAGCTGCTAAAAACAGAGGGCTGCACCTTAACTCCCAAAATATGTGTGGGTTGAGGGTAATGCCAGATGTTAAAATGCAAAAAATCTGAAACAGGAACCCAAAGTGCCTCAAACCCGCACACTTCTGGTTTAAATGGAGGCAGGGAAGTGGATTGGTCATTTATACATTATAATGAGGTAGCCTACCTTCATTTTAACAGTCACTTTGTTTTTAACTCAGGCAGGCCAGGTTTCCCAGGCCTCATGAGGCCAACAGTTGTAAAAATGACCAATTACCGCCCTACCAGTCCACTCTCCATCATCAGTAAAGTGATGGAAAGGGTCATTGACAGTGCTATCAAGTGGCACTTGCTTAGCAATAACCTGCTCACTGATGCACAGTTTGGGTTACACCAGGGCCACTTAGTTCTTGATCTCATTACAGTCTCGGTTCAAACATGGACAAAAGTGCTGAGCTCCACAGATGAAGTGAGAGTGACTGCCCTTGACATCAAGGCAACATATAGCCGAGTGTAGCATCAAGGAGCCCAAGCAAAACTGGAGTCAATGGAAATCAAGGAGGGGAAACTCTCCACTGGTTGGAGTCACACCTAGCACAAAGGAAGATGGTTGTGGTTGTTGGAGGTCAATCATGTCAATTCCAGGACATCACTGCAGGAGTTCCTCTGGGTAGTGTTGTAGGCCCAAGTATCTTCAGCTGCTTCATCAAAGACCTTCCTTCCATCATAAGGTCAGAAATGGGGATGTTCACTGATGATTGCACAATGTTCAGCACCATTCGTGACTCCTCAGATACTGAAGCAGTCCATGTCCAAATGCAGAAAGACGTGGACAATATTCAGACTTGGGCTGACAATTGGCGAGTAACATTCGCATCACACAAGTGCCAGACAACGACCATCTCCAACAAAAGGGAATCTAACCGTCACCACTTGTCATTCAATGGCATTACCATCACTGAATCCATCGCTATCAACATCCTGGAGGTTACCATTGACCAGAAACTGAACTGGACTAGCCATATAAATACTGTGGCTACAAGAATAGGCCAGAAGCTAGGAATCCAGCGGCGAGTAACTCACCTCCTGACTCGTCAAAGCCAGTTCACCATCTACACGGAACAAGTCAGGAGTGTGATGGAATAGTTTCCGCCTGCCTGGATGAGTGCAGCTCCAACAACACTCAAGAAACTTGACACCATCTAGGACAAAGCATCTCACTTGATTGGCACCACATCCCCACAAACACTCACTCCCTCCACCACAGTGCACAATGGTGTGTAGAATCTACAAGATGCACTGTAGGAACTCACCAAGGCTCCTTCGGCAGCATATTCCAAACCCATGACTGTTGCCATCTAGAAGGACAAGGACAGTAGATACATGGGAACACCACCTCCTGGAAGTTCCCCCCAGGCACTCACCATCCTGACTAGGAAATGTATTGCCATTCCTTCACTGTCACTGGGTCAAAATCCTGGAACTCTCTCCCTAACAGCACTGTGGGTATACATACACCACATGGACTACAGCATTTCAAGAACACTGCTCACCACTGCCTTCTCAGGGGCAATTAGGAATGGGCAATAAATTCTGGCCTAGCCAGTGACACCCACATCACATGAATGAATGAAAAAAAGGAGGCTTGTGAGCCAGGCGGAGGAGTGCTTACACCAGGCCTAACAAGCGACCTAGTAAAACCACCCTAATCTGTCTGCTCCCCCACCGACAACCATCAGACAACCCCCTTCCATCACCTCCGGCCCCCCCACCACCCCTCCCAGCCACTATCTGCCATTCGCTGGCCACTCTCAGAACAGTCCCTGCAATTAGGACTGGCTTGACCACCCACTGGGGCCTCCCTCATGATCTCACTCACTCCAGCACTTGTGAACTAGGATTTCCACCTGAGGCGCCTCCACCCGGACAATCCTGCCTGTGGGCAGGAACCCGACAGAAGAATATTTACAAGAGCCCCTTAGTTAGAAATTGTAGGACATTCAGGAAACCCATTCTTCTGGGTCTCTTAGCCTCACAACAGCCGCTCCCCCATCCCGCCCCAAGTGGAACTCTGAAGCTTTTAACTCCTGCTTTACCAGAGAAGAATCCATAACCATATTATTTTGTAATGATTTGAAAGAAGCTATTGGGTTAGATTTCGGCATTATGGGCAGAATTTTGCCCTTGATGGGCGGGCGGGCCCGACCGACTCGGTGGCGGGCGGGCAGCCGATTGCCACCGCCGAAACGGGCCGCGCCGCTATTTTCCACGGGTGGGCCAATTAAGGCCCGCCCAGCGGGTTAGCGACTCCCGTGCAGAACAGGAAAATAGTCGCGGAGGCGGGCGTGCTCAGACCGCCAGTTCCAATGGGGAGCCGGCAGTCTGTATAACGAGTGGCCAGGCAGCCTGCTTGAGGCAGTGCACCATGGCCACTCGGGGAGAGAGAGGGGCTGCTCTCAGAGGACAGGAGCAGGAGGAGGGGGGCAGGCTGCAGGAGAGGCCAGCAGGGGTCCAGTGTGCCCCTCGCTTCTCTGATGCCTGCCTTGCTGTCCTCCTCCAAGAGGTGTCCAGCCGTCAGGATGTTTTGTATCCGGAGGATGGGAGGAGGAGGGCTTCCCATGTCACCAGGCAGGCGTGGGAGGAGGTGGGTGACGCAGTAAACGCCCATGATGATGTGCGGCGCACAGGCACCCAGTGCCGCAAATGATTCAATGATTTGCTGCGCTCTGGAAGGGTGAGTACCATGTTAGCCTTGGCCATTTAACCCAGCAGGTAGCCTTAGCCTTTGAGCCCCTCCCCCTCCCCACGTCTTAGTGTCGTTACTGCATTGGGCATTTGGCGCATGCTGGGTGGGCAAACAGGTAGTGACCATGTTTACATCAGCCTTAGTGGTTGAGGAGAAGACGGGTTCTCCCCGCAGCATATGTTGGCGTTTGTCGCATTTGAGAAGTCTGGGGGCAACCTGCAGGGAAGGCAGCTAGACACATATTCACAACTCCAACACATGTCTTATTGATGGTGATGAGATGGTGGAAGGGGAGCCTCAAGGTGTCGTGGCCAAGAGCCATCTGTTGGCCTCGGCATCGCACCTAGTTGCTTCTCCTTGCCATGGGTGCTAAGACCCGTTTGTTATTCCAAGTGATGGACGCTGAATGTGTCCAAGGTGTCCATTGGGGGAAGGGGTTGGGACCAGCCGTACTATCTTCTGGGGACTGATCACCAGTAGTGTGGACAGGAGCCGCTGGAGGCCTCAGATGGGCCACAGTGGTTGGGGTGCGGCGTGTGTGTGCAGACTACATGAGCGATCAGCCCCAATAAATGCTCTTCTCTGTTCTGCAGGCAAAAACTGAGCACAATCTCAGGGAGCGCCAGAGGACTGGTGGTGGGCATGCCTTGCTCCAGCGCCTCACCCACCTTCGAGGAGCGGGCCATGGAGCTGGGGAGGAGGCAGGCGGCCAGGGCGGCAGGTGGCGGTGAGGCTGGGGCCAGCGGCCAGGTATTTGAGGTCCACAGTCCCATCCACTCTGTTTGCCCACCATCCAAACCACTGATGGTTGCTGCAATTATTAATGCAACAACACTGCTCATTCACAGACTGAGACACTCTGACGTGTGTGTCATACACAAAGGTCCCTCGTCCCCTTGAGGATGCGCGTCTCCAGCACCTTCCAAAGCTGCCTTATCCTATTTGTGACCACTATCCCCATGGCCTAACATGCCATGGCATCGCTGCTGCACAGCCAAAGATGTTTTGCATCTTAGGAGGGTTTGTACCTCCACCTCCCTTTCAGCCAGTACGTCCCACATTACTCTGCCCAAAAGGTCCTCAGCACCTCACCTGTCAGCCTCATGGCACTCAACTTAAATAAATGCCACCACGTTACTCATCCTTGCGCCAAGGGGAAATGTTGCCTTCTGTCCACCCGTTCTATGCCCCTCCTTACTGAATGAAGGTCAATAATGTGACCTGTCAATCTCCTGTGATCCACGGCAAATGTCGCTACTGTTTGCGATGTTTGCTCAGCCCCGCAACTATCCAGGCCACAATGCATCCAGGTCAGGTACCTCTGCACTCTCCCCACTCCAATGGCACATAACATGCCATGTGGCATTCCTGAAGCCATCTGACCAGCCTGTCTGTATGCATGTCTAATGTTTGGACCTCCTCTTGACTCTTTTCCACCTCACCAATGTTCGTCTCCTTAGGGTCTTGAAGGGTGAGCGACTTATGAGGCTGGGGGGGGCAAAGGGATGAAACGTGTTACTGACTGAACGCTAACTGATCCACTGTCTTTGTTGTTAATTTCAGCATCACCACCGCATGGCCGCCCCCAACGACACCGGAGCCCCCCCTCCACACCTGAGGCCCAAGACGTGCAACTTGCGGCACATCATTTCAGCCAGCCAGGCACCAGCGCAGACACACACACCTCGGTGGGGAATTTAATGTCGGCTAGTGTCCCGGGTCACAGTGGAGAGGGCACTTCACAATCGCTGGAGGAGATGGCACGGACAGAGAGTGCCAATGGCGCCAGCAGCCGGAGGGCTGCAGGGGACCAGGCACATGCTGAGTCCGGTACTGATGACGTGCCTCTGGAGTTGTCCCCAATGCAGCAGCTGCAGGACAAGCGGCAGGAATCGCGTTTGCATCTGGCAGGGTTGCATGAGGGTATGCTTCAGTTGGTCTCTGCGATGGAGGAGTCCAGCCAGAGTGCAAGTGAAGGCATGAACCTCAGGGCAGAGCTTCACGCTTCCTCCACTGAGAGACTGGCGACTCTCATGGAGAGGGGGTTTGATCAGATGGAGAATCTTCTGATTGGGTTATGCTCTGACCTGCAAGCTCTCACAGCGGTAATGGCCACAGGTGGTCATTCCCAATGTGGGAGATGTAGTGGGCACCAAGTGTCGGCGCTCGGTGCACATCCATCTGCGGTGAGCAGGGAGGTCCAGTGTGACCTCACATCGGCGCAGCAGCTGCCTGTCGTCGCTGCGAGCTCCTCTCAGGGCGCTCCGGATGAGGGCAGCAGCTCCTCCGCCTCTCTGCCAGTCAACGTTTCTTCTGTTGAGGTTGTGACAACTGGGGAGGTGCCAGTTCTGGAACTGGCCACTCCCTCCCAGGCGGGGCCATCACAGGCTCCATGGACCAGAGGACGCCCATCAAGGTCTTCGAGGCCAGCAGGACAGCAGAGTCAGCAGGCAGTCTCACAAGCTACTCCGAGCGATGGAGAGGCACCTAGATGTAGCACCCGTAAATGAAAGCATAATGCACGTTAGGCACTCCACAGGTATGTCACTGGTGAGTTTGTGTTGGCCTTAGATTAGGGAACAAATACTTATGTTTACCATAGAGACGTTTCTGTTTTATGTTGGACCGAATAAAGTCCACTTTTCTGACCATGGCTGAGGGTGTTTCCTTTGTGCTGCATTTGTATTTTTCACAGACATCTCATGAGTGTTTGAGTGGACATTGATGTTTCTGTACTAAGCCCTTAGTTGCAGCTGTTGAGGTGGAAGATGTAGCACCTAAGTGCCACATGTGGAAGCGCCAGGCAATGCTGGTCCTGCTGATCGATGTGTGTGGAGCGAGCTGAAGGTTTGTTGGATTAAATTGTCCCAGGTGTCCCTGCCTCCTTGGTGTAGTAGTGGGTCGGCGTGCTGCCCCTCATCGTTGCCCTGTGCTTCCTCATCCTCTGCTGGATTCATCATCAGCCTCATCCACTGCGTCAAGGTCTTCATCGTCAACTGCATCCCCCCTTTCCAGTGCAAGATTGTGCAGGATGCAGCATGCTACCACTATCAGAGAAACGCGATCTGGGGGGTACTGGAGTGCGCCCCCTGAGCGGTCCAGGCAACGGAACCGCATCTTGAGAAGACTGATGGCTCTCCCCACTACAGCCCTTGTGGAGGCGTGGCTCCTATTGTAGCGCTGCTCAGCTTCTGTTCTTGGATGGCGGAGAGGCGTCATGAGCCACCTTCTGAGGGGTTAGCTCTTGTCACCCAGCAGCCATCCATCCAGCCGAGCTGGAGCACTGAAGAGCCCCGGCACCTGGGAGTGTCTGAGGATGTAGGCGTCGTGGGAGCTGCCTGGGTACCTTGCACAAACTTGCAGAATCTGCATCCCGTGATCACACACTATCTGCACGTTCATGGAGTGGAAGCCCTTCCTGTTGACGAGGGCACTGGGCTCACCTGCTGGCGCCTTGATGGCCACATGTGTACAGTCTATTGCACCCTGGACACGGGGGAAGCCAGCAATGGCTGCGAAGCCTCTGGCTCGCTGTGTCTGGCTTGCCTGGTCACAGCGGAAGTGGATGAAGGTCAATGTCCGTCTGAACAGAGCGTCTGTGACCTGCTTGACTCAAGTGTGTACAGCTGATTGGGAGACACCGCAAAGATCACCCACTGAGCCCTGGAAGGAGCCAGAGGAATAGAAGTTGAGGGCAACTGTGAACTTCAGAGCCGCTGGCGTGGGGTGTCTGCCCACACAGTTAGGGGAGATCTCAGGGCCAATCATCGGACAGACATAGTTCACTGCCCCCCTTGACAGTCGGAGCCTCCTTCGGCACTGCACCTCAGTCATATTGAGGTAGCTGCTTCACCGCCTGTATACCCTGGGAGCAGGATAGTGGCGTCTTCTGCAGCCCCTTCCACCTTGGACAACCTCTTGGCCCTGCGCCCCTTGTGCCTGCGCCTGGCCTCCGAAAGATGGCTCCCCTGGAGGCTGATTGTCCACTCCTGGCCTCCTCCTTATTCTATCCCTCCCTTCCTCCTCAGTGGAGCTGCCTCCAGTGGAGATGTCAGAACCCATATCCAGGCTAAATGGAGGCCTCCGGAAAGCTGCAGGCCCGATAAAGATTACTGTCTGCAAGTTGGTTTCAAAGTACATAGAAAGCTCTTGGAAATTGATGTGAACTGCTAACCATCACACAGACAAGTTTAAAGCACTTTCTGCATTAAAGACTTCATGAAAAACATGAGCAACCCCTCCGAGACCAAATACCCCGCCAGTGCATGAGTTTTAATAAAAAATCTCCTATCCACCTGCCCGTTGGGCCCGTTCGCCGAGCCGAAGTTTGCATGGGCCCCTCAAAATCGTCGACAATTGGCAAGCTAAGGGCCTTAAAGAGGCCTTTAATTAATGGCGGGTGCGCGTCCCACTGCTGTGCGTTTGCTGACCGAAATATCGCGATGCCGCGCGCTGACGTCGGGATTATTGCGTGACATTTTAAGTGCTGACGTGTGGGCTCCCCCACCCGCACGTCAGCCAGAAAATTCTGCCCTATGTGATCGTATAAACCATGCGATAGTCAGTCAGCAGCCCATGTTACATTTCCCCCATTTTTTTATTTCTAGTGAAGTCAAAAGCTACTCCACTGTGGAGAGATGTAAATTGAGTTGTTGATTAACTATCACTTGTCTTACACTATTGGATCAAGTCAAAACCAGCCCCAGTGTAATCACAAAATCACACGCAATAACGTACCATGGCAAAGAATGGATAGAGGCTAAAGTATTACTTAAAACTGATTCTGGATTTTGTACTTTCCACATCAAACACATTGTCATAATAGAATAGTAATTATTTTAATTTAGATGGGATCTAATAGATGTAAGAAGCATTTATTCAACTCTACATATTTTAAACAGGACCCAAGCTTCAGGATTTCAATGTTCTATAAGTAACATTCCACATTTCTTTCTGCTGCTCCACTTTCGACTATCTGTGTGTATTGAAACTTGTACACTGCTGAAACTCATTATTTGAGTCAAGATATACTTTGGTAAATTATAGGAATAGCATCGCCTATGTTTTGCTTTCAGCAACCTGCCTTCTTCTTCAGTCCTTTTTTCTCTCGTTCTTTCTTGATATTTGCCAGCAGCATGGCAAAGGGTTGATACCCCACTGGACCAGTCTGCAGAATAGAGGAGCTGAAGGTTTTCACAGCATTAATTGATTCCATCAACAGTAGCTTTCAGAGATTGAGCAGCATGCATCTTTGACGTCACTGTAGTCCACTGAAACTTTACTCAATGGCAGGGAACCAAATGACATCTTTATGTCACTCTGCAGGCAAATGCAAAAACAGTATAAACTTAAGCTTAACACAAGGTTTTCCCCTTATTACCATGACTGAACCATTGAACACCCAGTTACAGGAGCCTATCACAGTTGAATATGACAGGCAGTAACTCTTTAGAGAAGCAGTGCCAGTGGGCTTCACCCTGCTCAGAGTACCAAATGGACTGGTCTCATAGAAATAGAGCTATAACTAAAGGATCAGTCCCAAGGGCAGGACGGGCAAAGGGCCTCATGAAGCAACACGCACTCAAAAAAACTGGACAAGTTCACCCTCCAGTTCAACCACTCAAAGGAGCCATTAGGCTGGCACTGGCGCACACCCTGATCACAAGTTAAATGTACAAAACTGTTTCTAGGCCAGTGCAAATTATTACTTAGAGATGTCACAATTATTGCTGATTGCTGGGATGTGAAATATGCACACTGGTATAGCAAAGGTCACTCTTCTGGGAATTTGGTTATAGAATACTGTGAAGGCAGTCTGTGAACTTCATTTGACCCATGTTATGACTGATCTGAAAGTTATTAATGCTGACTTCATTAAATGCATTTTTATAGGAGATAAGAACTGAGTGGTGTATATTTGTGCAAAAAGGTAGAGAAGGCCAAACAAGGCAACTATGTTCATGAACATTTAGAGATTCATGGAATAATGAAAGATAAATGGCATGGACTTCTTTAAAACAACTCACAAATGTGATATCATGCTGTACTTTGAACAATTGAACTAACATACAGATAAAGGGAATTCGGTGGTATTGATTGAGCCATTTATATGGGATAGACAAAGGCAAAGGGGAAATACTCGGACATGTGGAATCCAAGTACAAAACAGATATCCATTGGTTTCTTGAAGTTTTCATCAGTCTTCTGCCAGAGTTGCAGTGGAATACTGGCAAAATCCTGCAGAACTTTGGTCCCTGTGTTTACGTCCCCACCATTGTCATATTTAAAAACAAAACTCATACATAAAAGAAAAGGATAGTGTCTAACAGGTGGTGAACTATCAGACATAAAACAGCTCCTGTACGTAGCCCAGGCAGCTTACTCTGCTGTCAGTTGCCATCATTTCTGTTGTGGGTTCTATGCTTCCTGTGTGTTCTGTCAAACACATGAAACTTAAGAGCTACAGTCACCTTGAAAGCTCAGGCAATGTTGTATTTGGTCTACTTTGATGTTATCACTGCAGCAGTTGGCCAATTTCACTCACAGCCTCATTCGTGAACTGAAGATACCTTATGCATTGCTCCTCACTGAAATTGAGGTCAGATAATTCTTCTCTGAAGATCATCAGTGGATATGACCTCTTACTGAGAGCTCTTCTCCTTATACTCCTCCTCCCTCTTCTAGGAGTTTGTTCCACTTTGTGTGGCCTCTCATTCTCTCAGTCATGCAATTTCTGGAAGAAGCCTTATCAGGCCACTCAGGTCTGGAAGCAACTTCTTTCAGCACAAGATTTTAAATTTGCAATTAAGGTACTTCAATACCAGCCAGACCTTTCCCTGTAGAGTATCAAAGTATAGGGGGAGGATTGTTTCCTCATTGGGAAGGCACGGCGGGTGGGTCCTGAGGCGGCCGCACAATGGTCTGCCGCTTGCAGTCGGGTCCCGACTGCGATTTCACATTGGCTGGCCAATTAACAGCCAGCCAGCGTGAAACGTGCGCTGATAACCTCAGCGCTGCCTGGGTGGGGGTGGGAGGAGCGCGAGTGCTGAAATGTGCACGTGCGGCAGGTGTGCTCAGTGAAAGCTCCCTGAAGGCACAGAGCTGCCTCAGGGAGCTGAAGATTTTTAACATTAAAAATAAAGATTTCAAAAATACGGGGCAGAATATTGAGCCCGGCAGATGGGCGCGCGCCCGACCTGGCTGAATGTAAAATGACGTGCGATGATGTCAGGCGAGCATCCCGATGTCATCGTGTAATTTCGCGATATTTTGTTCAGCGGGCGCGCACCAAAGCTGGCAGCACGCCCGCCGACAGTTAAAATGCCTATTAAAGCCATTAAAATGTCATTAAATTCAAATTTACACTGTCCGTCCAACCTTACGGTTGGCGGGCAGGCGAAAATGTCGAGCAGTCTTTGCACTTTTTAGGAAACCTCATCCACGGGTGGGGTGAGGGTTCCTAAAGCAAATAAAAATCAAATAAAAATTTTACACTTCAATTAAAAACATGTCCCTGCTCATGTGACCGAGTCACATGAGGGGACATGTTTTATGACATTTTTATTTTCTTCATTAGTTTTTTTAAACAGCGCTTCACCTCCCGGAGGTAGCTCTGTGCCTCAGGGAGAGTGAAGCGCTCACTCACACGCATCCGCGAAGTTCGGCCTAGGCCCACTCACCCTCCCCTCCCCCCGCCCGCACAGACAGCGCTGAACGCAGCTGCTAGCGTTCCACACTGGGCTGGCCTTAATTGGCCCACCAGTGTGACATCGCGGTGCGGTGCTGATCGCGGGCAGCGGTCGGCTTCCCGACCGCCCCCGCCCACCCCCGCTGAGGGTAAAATTCTGCCCAAGGAAAACATGTCCCTCTGTCACATGAGCAGAGACATGTTAAAAATGAGGTTCAAAAATTTTTATTTTTTTTTAATCAATGTTCAAAACCTTATACCGCCCATGGATGAGGTTTCAAAAAAATGCAAAGGCCGCTTGGCCTGTTCGCCCACCCGCCAACTGTAAGGTTGGACAGGCAGGGAATAATTCACTTTAATTAATTGTTCAATGGGCTTAACAGCCTCTCTTAATTGTCGGCGGGCGCACTGCCGCGCACCAGGCAACCGAAATATTGCGCAATTGCGCTATGACTTTGGAATGATCACCTGATGTCATCGCGTGCAATTCCACACTCGTGCGTGTTGGGCATGTGCCTGCATGCCAAGCTGAAAATCCTGCCCTAGGAGAACTCCAAAAACACATAGAATTTCATCTGCAGTCAGGAGATATTATCCAGCAATTAATCTCTAAATAGCTAATGACCTCTTTAAATAGGGCCGAGTGGATCCTTCATTCCATTTAGCATTGTGTTCAGAGGTAATGATGGCCCTCATGTTGTGCAGAAAGGTCAGGGGAATGAGACACCCCTTGTCTTGTGTAAACTTGTTCCTAGTCAGCTCAGTGCCAGCCCCTGCTTTATTTCATAATTAACTCAATGCTTTGGCTCGAAATTTCCTTGGAATTTTGTTAGAGGTTACAGCAGCGGAATAAGAGCAGCTCCTAGGAACTTCCTGGCACTTGCCATTCATGTGTCATCACCTTGCCCATATAAGAATAAAAGTTATATTTTATAGTTATGCTGGATGATTTCATAATGCCTCATAGTCTCTTTTATCCAATACTCATTACAGTTAGGTTCTGATAAGCAAAAGCCGATTTGCCAAGAAATGTACTGCTGGGCTTCTATGAATTCTTGATGAAAATAGTCAGTCTGTAAACCATTATCAGTGTGACATCTATTCATTCATTTACTTCAAGCCAAATTAACTTTATTGTATCCAAACATGATTAGATTCCTTAAACATGCTGTCATCTGTATAGGGCTTTTTGACAGTAAAAGACAAGTGTGCTGCTGTACATTAAATAGGGAAACACTTTAAGCTTGGAATGGGATTTTTGTGTAAATGTTTTGCTTGGATCAGGATTCTATATAATAGCAGTAATTTGGGAGTGGTTTTGTAGTTAGCAATTTTATGCTTAATTTGAACTTTATTGAAGGGACTGTCATATTAAACTTTGGTAAAGGTTGAAATGCTTACATATATTAGAGTGGTTAATTTTTTGTTAACACAAGTGATATACCAGATGGACACATGTACAGAATATTGGCCCCAATATAGACTGATTAAATTGACCATAAGGCCTAACAGGCATGCCCTGATTTTACTAGGGGGCTGGCAAGTTCCGTCCATGCGAGGGTCTTACACAAATAACAAACTCGTAAGGGGTGGCCTCCTGGGCATCATTTTCATGTTCAGGCCCTGACTCCTGTCCACGCCCAGCTGATTTAATTGCCTGGCTAGTGGTTGCAAGTGGGACTTCGGGTGGCAAGAGTCCAGCTCCATGGAGACCCGGTCATCGACAGTCAGGTAAGTGGATGAAGAGGGAGTTCCAAAAATGAACAGAGGGTGTTGGGCGAAGTATGCCTGCTCCCCTGCCCACAAGGAAATGAAAAGGAAGTTACAAAACTTTCTTTGCCGGGCCTCTTCAGGCCCTTGATCCAGCTTCTGGCAGATTTGACAAGACCGGGGAGCCACTACAGCTTCCCACACCAGATAAAATGGTGGGACAGGTCATTATGATGTCATTTAAAGTAATCTGCATAACGAGGAATGCGGCAGGTTTGGGAAAGGCATCTTTGCCCCTTGCTATTTTAATATCGGTTGGTCAGATGGAAAGTAGTGAGTTAGACCCCCACTCATTTTAATTACCCCACCTCCCCCCACACCCAGCCCGGCCTCCACCCAGGCAGGGGGAAGTTAACAGCAAAATACTGCGGATGCTGGAAATCTAGAACAAAAACAAAAATACCTGGAAAAACTCAGCAGGTCTGACAGCAACTGTGGAGAGGAATCCAGTTAACGTTTCGAGTCCAAATGACTCTTCATCATAACTAAGGAAAAATAGAAAAGAGGTGAAATATAAGCTGGTTTAAGGGGGGGTGGGGGGTGGGACAGGTAGAGCTGGATAGAGGGCCAGTGATAGGCGGAGATAGCCAAAAGATGTCATAGACAAAAGGACAAAGAGGTGTTGACAGTGGTGATATTAGCTAAGAAATATGCTAATGGGGACATTAAGGGTAGAAAACAGGACAAGCAAGGTGCAGATAGCCCTAGTGGGGGTGGGGGGTGGGGGAATCAAAATAGGCTAAAAGGTAGAGATAAAACAATGGATGGAAATACATTTAAAAATAATGGAAATAGATGGGAAAAGAAAAATCTATATCAATTATTGTAAAAAGGGGGATTGGAAAGTGGGTGGGGATGGAGGAGAGAGTTCATGATCTAAAGTTGTTGAACTCAATATTCAGTCCAGAAGGCTGTAAAGTGCCTAGTCAGAAGATGAGGTGCTGTTCCTCCAGTTTGCATTGAGCTTCACTGGAACATTGCAGCAGGCCAAGGACGGGCATGTGGGCATGAGAGCAGGGTGGTGTGTTGAAATGGCAAGCGACAAGGAGGTCTGGATCATGCTTGCGGACAGACCGAAGGTGTTCCGCAAAGCGGTCACCCAGTCTGCGTTTGGTCTCTCCAATGTAGAGGAAACTGCATTGGGAGCAGCGAATGCAGTAGGCTAAATTGAGGGAAGTGCAAGTGAAATGCTGCTTCACTTGAAAGGAGTGTTTGGGTCCTTGGACGGTGAGGAGGGGGGAAGTAAAGGGGCAGGTGTTGCACATTCTGCGGTTGCATGGGAAGGTGCCGTGGGAGGGTGTTGAGGTGTAGGGGGTGACGGAGGAGTGGACCAGGGTGTCCCGGAGGGAACGATCCCTGTGAAACGTCACCAGGGGTGGTGAACGGAAGATGTGTTTGGTGGTGGCATCATGCTGGAGTTGGCGGAAATGGCGGAGGATGATCCTTTGAATACGGAGGCTGGTGGGGTGATAAGTGAGGACAAGGGGGACCCTATCATGGTTCTGGGGAGGAGAGGAAGGTGTGAGGGTGGATGCGCGCGAGATGGGCTGGACACGGTTGAGGGCCCTGTCAACCACCGTGGGTGGAAAACCTTGGTTAAGGAAGAAGGAAGACATGTCAGAGGAACTGTTTTTGAAAGTGGCATCATCAGAACAGATGCGACGGAGGCAAAGGCCCATTCTCTCAGTTCCTTTGCCTCCGTTGCATCTGTTCTGATGATGCCACTTTCAAAAACAGTTCCTCTGATATCTCTTCCTTTTTCCTTAACCGAGGTTTTCCACCCACAGTTGTTGACAGGGCCCTCAACCATGCCTGGCCAATCTCCCGCGCATCCACCCTCACACCTTCCTCTCCCTCCCAGAACCGTGATAGGGTCCCCCTTGTCCTCACTTATCACCCCACCCGCCCCCGGCATTCAAAGGATCATCCTCCGCCATTTCCGCCAACTCCAGCATGATGCCACCACCAAACACAACTTCCCTTCACCACCCTTGGCGGCATTTCATAGGGATTGTTCCCCCCGGGACACCCTGGTCCACTCCTCCGTCACCCCCTACACCTCAACCCCCTCCCACGGCACCTTCCCATGCAATTGCAACACCTGTCCCTTTACTTCCCCCATCCTCACCGTCCAAGGGCCCAAACACTCCTTTCAAGTGAAGCAGCATTTCACTTGCACTTCCCTCAATTTAGTTTAATGCATTCGCTGCTCCCATTGCGGTTTCCTCTACTTTGGAGAGACCAAACGCAGACTGGGTGACCGCTTTGTGGAACACCTTCGGTCTGTCTGCAAGCATGACGCAGACCTCCCTGTCACTTGCCATTTCAACACACCACCCTGCTCTCATGCCCACATGTCCGTCCTTGGCCTGCTGCAATGTTCCAATGAAGCTCAACGCAAACTGGAGGAACAGCACCTCATCTTCCAACTAAGTACTTTACAACCTTCTGGACTTAACATTGAGTTTAACAACTTTAGATCAAGAACTCTCTCCTCCATCTCAACCCACTATCCGATCCCCCTTTTTCCAATAATTTACATATATTTTTCTTTTCCCATCTATTTCCATTATTTTTAAATGTATTTCCATCCATTGTTTTATCTCTACCTTTTAGCCTATTTTGATTCCCCCCCACCCCACCCCCACTAGGGCTATCTGTCTGTTGCTCGTCCTGCTTTCTACCCTTAATGTCACCATTAGCACATTTCTTAGCTAATATCACCACCGTCAACACCTCTTTGTCCTTTTGTCTATGACATCTTTTGACAATCTCCACCTATCACTGGCCCTCTATCCAGCTCTACCTGTCCCAACCCCCGCTTAAAGCAGTTTATATTTCACCTCATTTCTATTTTTCGTTAGTTCTGGTGAAGTCATTTGGACTCGAAACGTTAACTGGATTCCTCTCCGCAGATGCTGTCAGACCTGCTGAGTTTTTCCAGGTATTTTTGTTCTTATTCTAGGGCGAAGTTAAAATTGGGGCCATTCATATTATTGATAGAAACAACAGAAATTGAAATTATATAGAGCCTTAACATGTCTCCAGATGCTTCAAAACACTGAAATAAAATTATATACTTTTGGAATGGTGCCACTGCAGTTTTGTGGGAGAAAACAGCCAATTTGCAGACAAAACTACATCGAGCATGCAGATAAATGACTAGTTAACCTGTTCTTTTTGGCAGCATTGATTGATGCAGGAATGTTGAGCAAGATACCTCCCTGTTCTTCTTTAATTAGTGCACTTGAATGGATAATCAAAGACTAGAAATTTCCTCAGAGCTGTTTCCACTCCACTGCCATTACTCCACCAAAAGTTACACATATGAATGTTCTACCATTCCTCTGGCAAAGTTACAGCATGTGGAACAGGAACAGATTTGAGGAATAAGGTGTTCATTTAGTATCTCACATGAAAGATGACATTTTTAAAAGTACACCACTCCACTAACTTGTCAGTCTAGATAATGTGCTCAAGTTATACACACAGGGGTGAATTAATTACCTTCTAATTCAGAAATAAATGATATTAGACACTTAAAAAATTGCATCTGTAACCTCTAGACAGGTACAATTTTGAGATCATATAAGTGTACCACTAATATGCATTGAAAGATGGGACATATAAACAGGAGCTTATGGCAGGCACAATAGGGGATATCAACTCCTTTGGATGTACTGTATATACACCCTGCATTGTCTGACATCAGGTTCACGGAAACACACCTCAAAGCTTTACAATCTCCTTAGCATTATCTCCCACCTGAAGTAAATAATAAGATTTGTAAATTTAAATTCCACTGCCGTGAAGGTTTTGTATCTTGGGACAGGCACTTTATTTGTGACACCAGATAAGATAGTCCTCCAACTCTGCAGGTAACGTTTGATTATTAATGTCAGCGATTAAGGAAAATGTTGGATATCTATTTTACATTTTTACATGAATTATGTAATTTCATAGCCCTTTGCCTGAACTAAACACCCAGACAGAAACATTTTACTTCCATTTGAAGTCCCTGTTAATCAGCAAAGCAGAATGAGAGCTAGGGGATGGCCAGCATATTAACAGGGTTATGTAGGTTGTGGGGAGGTGTTCTGGGCAGGAAATCCAGAAATTTCCCTGCATGATATGGAGCATGCATCTTTTGTACTTGACTGGTTCCCTCCTGATGGAAAGGCTTGGCTTCCATTCAGATTGGGAGTCCGTCAGAGCAGGGTGCAGGACCAGGTAGGTACGATCCACGGCCCAGGGCAGGAGTCAATTCCTGGGGCAGTGGTGGATATCCATTCCTGCCCCACCCTCCACCCTGGGGGCTGGAATCCTGAGGTCCTTTGTATGATGGTTTCTTATGCGGGTGTGGTGTTTGAGGTCGTGGTTCCTCCAGACCCACAAGTAGTGCTGTGAGGCACTTACCTTCTCCCCAAAGCTTTCCTTGCCTCACACCAGCTTCTAGATTTTCTGAGTTTGGGAAACCCACTATAAAACCTTCCAAGCAGATTAAATCAGAGGCTGTGAATTGTCAGCCTCATTAAAATATTTAAGTTTGGGAGCCTCCTGAGACCTGTTTGCTTGCCCCATCCTCGCCATCCACCCCCCCCCCCCACCCCCCCCCCCCCACCTGCCACCCCCCAACACCCCCACCATCACTTTGTTCCACCTCTGTTAAACTCAGAACTGGACAAGTTGAAGTGTTCCCAACACAGTTGGAAATTTGAACGATTTAACTCGTAACTTCACCCAACTCCATGTGTTGGCTCATATTAAAATTCCTGCCTATGATCCTCCCATGGCCATGGGCAAGTTCAAAAACCAACTAAATAAGTTTGAGATATGGGTTGTTTAGCAATCTATATCAGGGAATTAATAGGATTACACAATGTTAGCGATAAATCACATCAAGACTAATGACTCCCAGCAGATAAACAGCGAACTTGAAAATGAATAAATGTGCCATTTTTAGCCTTGAGGGCAGTATCTCCCTTCTGATAAACTGAAGGCCATCTTTAAATTGACAGAGACTGTGAACGCTGGGAATCTTTAAAACTTCTTTCAAGTTAAGTGAAATAATAGTACACTTATTTTTTTGTAGGAAAAAATATCCAACATTAGGCTTTTTTGATGCAAAACTACAAAAAATACATAGCTATTTTGTTATAATTGGTTTTGGGCCTGGGAATATCTTACATTTTGAAATGAAAATAAATGTTTGCGCTGCAAAGCCTTGGGAGAACCTTGCTGCGAGATAAGACGAAGTGCAAAAATGGATGTCCAAAGCAGTGGGGAAAGATGAAAATGGGAAACTTGAAAAATAGTCAGCATGAAATATGGATGAGTGAGATCTGTATGGGCAGATGCAGTAAATAGAAGAGGTTTAGTGGATCAGCAAGATCCATGTGGCTGGTATGAACTATTGGAGCATCATCAAGGAATATGATGATGTGTTCCTGCTTCTGCTATTAGCATTTGCAAAAGAGAAGACAGTCGTGATGCATGATGACATAATGTTCATTTTTCAATTTTATAGAGCCTTTGGGAAAACATGGTCTTGCTTTTTTGAAGATCTATGTTGACGAATTAATGGGTTATACATATTAGCCCAGAATCATTGAATAGCATAAACTTCTGTCTGATTGATTTAAAGCTTTGTTACAACTTTATTATGAGTGCTTAAATAATAAAAATTTAAAAAGTAATAAAGATGAATGAGTACAGAAGTAAAACCCTCAGTAGTTATAAATGAATTCCATATATTTTTTATTCATAGTTGACTATTTGTTGAGAACATTGGCAGAATTTTCCACTCGGCGCGCGAGCACGTGCGCCCGACATGCTCGAGCGTGAAATAGCGTGCGGTGATGTTGGGTGAGCGTCCTGACATCATCATGCGCTTTGCGATATTTCGGTCGGCGGGTGGGCACGAGAGTTGGCAGTGTGCCGGCCAGCAGTTAAGAGGCCTTTTATGGCCATTAGTTCATTAATTAACGGAGATTTTTCTCTGCCTGTCCAATGTTACGGTTGGTTGGTGGGAGAATTGGTCAGGCGGCCTTTGCGTTTTTGAGGAAGCCTCATCCACGGGCGGGATGAGGTTTCCGACATTAATTTTAAAAAAAAATGTTTTGACATAATTTTTATTATCTACATAATGCGAATGAATCCTATGCGGGGACATTTTTTTTCAGACTTTTATAATCTTTATTTCTGATTTTTAAATTTTTCAGCTCCCTGCCTTCAGGGAGCTTTCATTGCGCACCCCCCGTGCCTGTGCAGACGTTAGCACTCGCCCCCCCCCCCGCCGCCCCCACCCCAGCAGCACTGAGCATTTCAGCACGCCTTTCATACTGGCTGGCTGTTACTTGTCCAGCCAGTGTGAAATCATGGTTGGGGGCTGACCGTGGGCGGTGGACCATTTCCAGGCGGCTCCCGGGCCCCGCCCACCATGCCAGTCCGACAACCCGAAAATCCTGCCTATTATCTTTCTATAAATAAAATGAATAAATTCTGAGCTCTAGTTGCAGTGATAAACATACACTTGCTCAGGGTTAACATCAGTCATTTTTGAATTGGAATTGATTGCAACTGGACTTTTCCTGAAGTCAGTTAAGCATTAAGACACTGCTGCTAATTGCCAATGAGCGCATTTAGCGACCTTTGCGCAACATTTTTGTCAAGATAACAGCAAGGCTGAGAGCATTTGTTGGTATTTATGCGCAAATACCATAGTAACTTCAGGCATGTGCAGATGTGCGATTAAAGGCAGATATTGAAAAGTTAGGCATGAATTTGGCCTCCCCATCTTAGTGAAAATGGCAGACATGCTGGGAAATCGCAAGTCCGCCTCCCCCTACCCCCCGAACATGGCATCTACCATTTTTACAGGGGGTGGGAATAGACCTGAGTCAGGGTTTGTGTTTGCGCATTTCATGGAGGCAGCTGCTCATATTAATCAGCAGCTACCTCCACTGGAATTTGGTCACACAGGTGCAGGGTAGACCTGGTAGGAACAGGTCTGAACTTTGTTCATTTCTTTGCATATCCAGGGTACCCTTTTGGAGAGGTGCAGGTACTCTTGTAGAACTTGCTTTAAGCTTGTCTTAACTGGCTCAGAATTGGCAAAAACTCAATCCAAAGTGTAGGAGGGTGGGTCTGCTGGACTCACAGGCAGTTTTTTTTGCCTCTACTAACTCATACACCCAGGTGCCAGGAAGGATGTTGTGTTTGAGAAGGGTGCATTGTGCCTCATGCGAAGGAAGATACAAGATGGACATGGCATCCTCGTACATAGACGACATAGAAACCAATCAACATTAGCAGTCAGAGGCCAGAGAGGTGGCTGAAGGTCAGGAGGAAGAGGCAGCACCACGCGCACCAGGAAGGAGGAGGAGGAGAGGCAGAACAACCAGGTGATACCCTGTGGGAAGGGTGTACAGACCCAGGACATCATACCTCAATATGACGAAGAGCCAGTGCCGAAGATGACTGAGGCTAGACTGTGATGGACAAATATCACATGTCCATCAACAACTTGAGGCACAGTCTATTGACCCTCATGCCCTGCCAGTGGCTGTAAAGGTAATCATCACTACCAATTTTTATGCCTGAGGCTCTTTCCAGGGATCAACTGAAGACCAGTCTGCTATATCCCAGTCAGCAGCACACAGCTACATCAAGGCTGTAACTAGTGCCTTGTTTGCTTGCGTGGGAGAATCACATTAATTTTCCTGTAGATTTAGCATCTCAGACGCAAAGAGCCACAGCCTTTGGCCAGTCAGCAGGCTGCCCTCAGGTGCAGGGTGTTATTAATTGCGCCCATGTTGCCATAAAGGCTCCAACTTATAAATTGGACACCTTCATCAACCGAATGTTCTTTCACTCATTCAATATACAGGTGGTTTGTGACCATAACAAAAACTTCCTTTAGCTGTGTGCAAGCTTCCCTGCGCTCCCACGGCTCCTTCATACTGAGCAGTTCGCAACACCCTCGGCTATTTCAGCCACCCTCATAGGTCCGTGGTTGGCTCCTAGGGGGACAAGGGCTACCCCTTAAGAACCTGGCTAATGACCCCCTTCAGGACCCCTCAAACTGAGGCAGAGTGCAACTACAACAGCAGCCATGTCGTCACAAGGGGTAAAATCCAGCCAGGCCATTGGCATTTTAAAAATATGCTTTCAGGTGCCTCGGTTCCTCAGCTGGAGACCTGCAGTATGCCCCAGCAAGGGTATCCAGAATGCATGCTGCACAACATTGCAGAGTGAAGGGGCCTAGAAATCGATGACAACAATGCCATGGGCAGACCTCCAACCTTGGAGGAGGATGAGGAAGATGAGGAGGGAGAAGAAGCCCCTGCCCATTCTTCCCAAACAGAGCAGGCTGAGGAGGCTAATGGCAGGACAGCTAGGTGTATGCCCATGTGCCCAGCTGTGCAGAAGGGGATCATTGCCAGACTTGTCCGTGTGCAAAATTGATTCTCAAAATGTTCTCCTGCCTTAAAATTACTATCAGCCAGTCCCTGCTGAGCAACTTCTGAGTAAAGAACCTTTTACATTGACGCCACAATTACTCGGGGGAATGCCCGTCCCCCACAGGAGAGAGAATCAACATCAATGCGTTTGATTCAGTTACATTAAAGTGGCTGCAACCCTCAACATCATAACCATTGCCCTCAACATATTACAAACACACATGGTAAGAAGCCCTTCATAACCTGGCCCCCTCACATAAATAGCTGTGCCTGTAAATGAGGCACCAAACCATGCCCAATGCTGAGAGTGACATCATAAACCTTGGGTTCCCTTACAAAGCACATCCTCTGCCACCTAGAATGCCAATGCTGTCAAAGTAGTGGGGACAGCAGATGAGCAATATTCTCTGAAGCATAAATGGCATGTTGTGCTGCGATGCTTGCACCTAGACCAGTGCATGACGGTGCTGTGCAGATGAGTGCTTTGCACCCAGCACACATGCTTGAGATGTGCTTGCTGCACAGCATCTCCTCATGGAGCCTGGTCACTGAGCCTCCATTAAAGTAAAATTTGGATGGACAATGAAAGATGCAAGGAACATTTCAGTGCTTGAGCCTTTGAACCCTGGATTCTTATGTATTAGACCAGGAAAGGAAGAAGCCCTCCAATGCCTCACACATATGGCCACACCTTTGCACCTGATGCCTCCACCTCGAGATGGACCTCAGCATGCCACCTTCATTATCACAGGTAAGAATGTCCTTCATCATGGTACCATTCTTTGGGAGTTCTAAAATGTACAAACACATTTTAAGTCATATACAAGTATATGTAAATGTATTCAAAAAGTGCTCAAATGTGATACCTGCAACGTGAAAAGTGTAACCATGGTGGGCCCATTAGTGCTCTAGGTGTTGCATTGGAGGAGGTGGAGGCAGGCTGCTCACTCCTCTGTCTATATGGAAATGAGGAGTGTTTTGGAAGACCTTGTCATGCAGGAAATCGTTGGAGACCTCCTTCAGACTGCAGCCTCTGCATTTCTGCATGGGCAGCCGTGGTCTCTAGCACATGTGTAGCAGACGTGGTGTCTGGCAGAGGAGCTTGGAGGTGGAGGAAAAAGAGGGTGCTGAGAATCTTCCAGTACCTTCACTTTCCTCAGCGACTTCCACAGCCCTGGGTAGGCCTTCAGATGGGTTAATGGGGCTGGCTGCTGCTGCTGTGCAGCAGTCATCCATTCCAGCAACCACTGTGTGGACAGTGCGACCATCCTGTTAAGGGTGCACACTCCTTATGTATTCCATAGATGTTAGTGTTCATATTCTGAGCAGACTGATCCAAACTACTGAGGGAGGCTTGCACCCTTTCCTGGCCGAGACACTGATCTCGCATCTACTCCAAGTGCTGTTGCTTCTATTTCTCCATGACAGCGGCCAATCTCTCTTTGTCGGAGCTCATGTGGCTGAGCCCCCGGGACAATGTGGAACTCATGACAGCGATGGACTTCTCCATTCACAGTCCAGGAGCTCCCATTGCCTCAGGGAACTCTGCCCAATGTCCACACACCTGCTGTTGATGTCCAAATACTGTGCCCCAAAAGATGACTCCAGAGGCTCCACATTCCTGCCTACTGGAGCACCATCGTGACTTTCCTCTGAGGACAGTACAAAGATGTCTGTGACTCCGACACCTCCTCCTGCACTCGAGCGGTGCCCCTCACCCTGTGCCACCAACTTTACATGCGCGCTACATTCCTCTGAAGTGCTGTATCTGAGTTGGCGGAGTGCGGGTTAGTCTGATGCGACACTGCCTCCTTGGACATCTTTTCCTGTCTTGATGTCCAGGGGATGGTCTGACCTAGGGGGGTGGGGGGGGTGGGGGGGTGGTGGGATGGGGCATGGGGAAGGGGGCTGTGGCGAGCAAGCAGAGATGGGGCCTGTGTGAGACACAAAGGAGTTATTTAGGTATAACCTTCCCTCATTGAGAAAGCACTCGCTGACGCATGCCATTGCCTTAATCGTGCTGCCCTTATGATGCAACCCCATCCTTGTATTCCCACTCACGCCAACATCGCCTTGTACTCAGTGAACTGACATCATGACCTCCAACATTACCAGTATGTTCCAACATGGTTTTAACACTGCCTTTATCACCCGCTTCCAGTGATTCACCATCACAAACAGACAACTGCTCAGGGACCCTAGAAATCTCCATGGCCATCTGCTTAACTGAACAAATTGTTCTCAGCCAGGCTGACCCACCCTGTCCGGGTCATCACCATGGTGTTTTTCTCCCTTTTGGTCTGCAACGACAACATGATTTCACGTTAGCCTGATATATGGTGCATGCAGGGATATTTCTCTTCACTCTGTGCATCACAGTGCTCATTCACATGTGTTCTGTATGTAACCTACATGAGCAGCTTACACATTCAAGCCTCAATGCTGAAGCAGAAGTATGAGCCAGGCCTTACACCTTAGCTGCAGCATGCAGATATGACCCTTCCCTTGGAACTCTGTGTGGATGAGCCAAACTACTCACCTTGCTGGAATGCAGCAGGTCATTGAACCTTTTCCGGCACTGAATCCAAGAGCTCATTCAGAGGGCATTGAAGAGTCAACCACTTTGTGGGTCCACAGTCACATGTAAGCCAGACCAGGTAAGGACAGAAGATTTCCTTTCCTAATGGACATTACTGAACCAGTCATCATTAGACTTTCAATTCCAGATTCCAGATTTTTATTGAATTCAACTTATTCACTTCGGCTCCCCAGAGCATTACCCTGAGTGTCTGGATCGCTAGTCCAGCAACAATGCTGCAAGACCACCACTTCCCTCTGAGGTACACTGTGAATAGGTGGCAACCATGACATTTTTCCCCATGATGATCTGCTCCAAGGTCAGCTAAGAGCTGTACAATATTTACAGAGTTCCCACTCAACTGGCAAGTTAATGGTGTCTCCTCTGAGAAACAGGCACTGCATCATGGATGACCAACCTCTCAAATGGGCCTTTCTGAGGGCCCGCTTTTTTTTTTGCACTCAAGTTGCCCAGCCTGTGCCGGGCTTGCCTGCAATCCCTCGCTAATTCTGGGGTTGCCCAGCCTGACTCTTAACATAGCCTGCGGCCCCCGCGTCCCGGACTGGAAATCGGAAGTTCAGTCAGACATTTTTAGAAGTTGGGTTCCCAGGGCCGGGAATTCTCCTGACTCTGCACACCTGACGCATGGATGAAAATATAGCCCTTACTGAGGGCCGGGTGACCAACCGTCCCTTATCCAGGATCGTCCTGTATCTGCGTCCACTGTCCCCTGTCAGAGTTGCATGGTGCCAGGATGCTGTTTGTTCTGTAATTCAGACCTGCAGCAGGATATATGTCAGGCAGGATAGAGCCAGCACAGGTGGCGGTGCCGTGATATACATTCGGGATGGAGTTTCCCTGGGAGTCCACAACATCGACTCCAAACCCCATGAAGTCTCATAGCATCAGATCAAACATTGGCAAGGGATCTTCCTGCTGATTGCAACATGCCGCCATCCCCCAACCCTCCCCTCAGCTGATGAATCAGTGCTCCTCCATGTTGAACACCAACTGAAGGAAGCACGGAGGGTGGCAAGGGTGCAGAATGTACTCTGAGTGGGGGATTTCAATGTCCATCACCAAAAGTGGCTTGGTAGCACCATTACTGACCGAGCTGGCCAAGTCATGAAGAACATTGCTGCTAGACTAGATCTGCAGCAAGTGGTGAGGGAACCAACAAGAAGGAAAAACGTATATGATCTCATCCACACCAAACTGCCTGCTGTAGAATGTGTCCATGACAGTATCGGTAGGAATGACCATCGCACAGTCCTTGTGAGGACAAAATCCCATCTATACACTGAGGATACCCTCCATCATGTTCTGTGGCACTACCACTATGCTAAATGGAATAGATTTCAAACAGATCTAGCAACTCAAGACTGGGCAACCATGAGGCGCTGTGGGCCATCAGCAGCAGCAGAATTGTACTTGAACACAACCTATAACCTCATGGTCTGGCATATCCCTCACTCTACCATTACCATCAAGCCAGGGGATCAACCCTGGTTCAATGAAGAGTGCAAGAGGGCATGCCAGGAGCAGCACCAGGCATACCAAGAAATAAGGCGTCAACCTGATGAAGCTACAACTCAAGACTACTTGTGTGCCAAACAGTGTAACCAGCATGAAATAGACAGAGTTAAGCGATCCCACAACCAATGAATCAGATCTAATGTTCTGCAGTCCTACCACATCAAGTCGTGAATGGCGGGAGACAATTAAACAATCCACTGGAGGAGGAGGCTCCACAAATATCCTCAGCGTCAATGATGGAGGAGCCCAGCACATCAATGCAAAAGATAAGGCTGAAGCATATGCAACAATCTTCAGCCAGAAGTGTCAAATCGATGATTGATCTTGGTCTCCTCTAGAGGTCCCCAGCATCGCAAATGCCAGTCTTCAGCCAATTAAATCCATGTGATTTCAAGAAATGGCTGAAGGCACTGGATACTGCAAAGTCTATGGGCCCTGACAGCATTCCAGCAATTGCACTGAAGACTCGTGCTCCAGAACTTGCCACGCCCCTAGCCAAGCTGTTCCAATACAGCTACAACACTGGCATCTACCCGGCAATGTGGAAAATTGCCCAGGCATATCCTCCATACAAAAAGCAGAACAAATCCAACCCGGCCAATTACCATCCCATCAGTCTACTCTTGATCATCAGTAAAGTGATGGAACTGCTGTCAAGTGGCACTTGCTTAGCAATAACCTGCTCACTGACGCTCAGTTTAGGTTCCGCCAAGGTCACTCAGCTCCTGACATCATTACAGCCTTGGTTCAAACAAGGACAAAAGAGCTGAACTCCAGAGGTGAGGTGAGCATGACTGCCCTTGATATCAAGGCAGCATTTGAACAAGTATGGCATCAAGGAGTCCTAGCAAAACTGCAGTCAATGGGAATCAGGGGGAAAACTCTCCGCTGGTTGGAGTCATACCTTGTACAAAGGAAGATGGTTGTGGTTGTTGGAGGTCAATCATCTCAGTTCCAGGACATCACTGCAGGAGTTCCACAGGGTAGTGTCCTAGGCCCAACCATCTTCAGCTGCTTCATCAATGACCTTCCTTCCATCATAAGGTCAGAAGTGGGCCTGTTCACTGATGATTGCATAATGTTCAGCACCATTCATGACTCGTCTGATATTGAAGCAGTCCATGTCCGAATGCATCAAGACTTGAACAATATCCAGGCTTGGGCTGACAAGTGGGAAGTAAGATTCGCATCACACAAGTGCCAGGCAATGACCATCTCCAACAAGAGATAATCTAACCATCGCCTCGACATTCAATGGCATTACCTTCGCTGAATCCCCCACTATCAACATTCTGGAGGTTACCATTGACAAGAAACTGTACTGGGCTAGCAACATAACTAATGTTGTTACAAGAACAGGTCAGAGGCTAGGAATCCAGTGGCAAGTAACTCACTTCCTGACTCCACAAAACCTTTTCACCATCTACAAGAACAGGTCAGGAGTGTGCTGGAATGCTCTCCACTTACTTGGATAAATGCACCTTCAACAACGCTCAAGGAGCTTGACACTATCCAGGAGAAAGCAGTCCGATTGATTGGCACCCCCTCCAGAAACACTCACTCCCTCCACCATCGACGAACAGTGGCAGCAGTGTGTACCATCTACAAGGTGGACTGCAGCAACTCACCAAGACTCCTTAGACAGCATCTTCCAAACCCACAGCTGCTACCATCTAGAAGGACAAGGGTAGCAGACACATGGGGCGGAATCATCACAGATTTGCACTAAGTGCGGTAGTGGGTGTGAAGAATTATGTTTTACCCGCCGGCCACAATGATGGGTTTTCGCCCTGTATCTTTCCCCTTCCCAGTGTGAACTAGCTCATTAATAATACATTCATAGGAAACATGCCGGATCACTGGTGGACAGACTTGGATCTGCCTACCACGCCATGAACTCAACGCTTCCTCGCTCTGGGCACATATTTAAAGCACACCAGACAGTAATCTACTTGATGTCTACAGGACTGCTCCAGGTGACAGGTGGCCCCGAAAGCAAAGAAGATGGCAGGGCCCAAATTTAGTGATGCCTCTCTGGGGCACCTGATAGACACAGTGGAAAGCTGCTGCGATGTCCTCTATCCTCGCTCTGGCCGCAGGAGGTCCACCAGAGTCACTAATCCGGCCTGGGAGGCAGTGGCAGTGTCAGTTAACACCACTGGAGAAAAGAGGAGTCAGCTATCCAGTGGAGGAAGAGGATGAATGCTCTCATCCGTTCTGCCAGGTTCAGTCAACCACCTCATCATTCTTAACTCGCATACTCACAAAACCATCACACATCCACAGGGACCTCACACCTCAAGGGACAACACCACTAACTCTCACACACACCCTCACATCTCCATAAGGCTCATATCCTCTGGAGCTTGCGTCCTCATCCCATCCATGGCTCCGCTCACCACACAAACATTCCATGCAGTGCCATGTGTCCTGCTCACACTCTCTCCACCTGTTTTCATGCAGGAGAAGCCTGCTCACATCAGCAGGGAGAGGTCCCGCACCGGGGGTGGAGTGGCCCACATTAGGCCCCTCACTCACTTTGAGGAGCGTGCCATCGCGTTGACTGGTGAGGATGTGGACCGTGCCTGCGGCAATGGTGAGGTCGGCAGCAAACACCCATGTGAGGATCCTGCACCACATCATCCCTCTCTGAATGCAGCTGTGAGTGCTCTCTCTCCTGCTTTTGACTCTGTTGCCATGCACTAATTATCTCTACTTTGGTTCACAAACAACCGATACCCTCAGCCAGACAGTCCCTCAGCTCCATCCATATCCTCACCTCCAGCCAAAAGGACACCTCCTCCATTGAAGAGCTGGAAATAAGCAGCCTGGAAGGCCTGTCACAGCGCTTACCCACACCCTCCACCAGAGCAGAGACACACACCTTGCTGGGGTCTAGATCTAGAACAGGCTTGAGTTCACAATCTGGTGGTCAATGCATGGACACGTGTCCGCAGCAGGAGGAGGCAGGTTCAGCCGAGCTCCCTGGCACTCAGGGGGCTGCTGAGTAAGAGGCACCTGTGAGGCCCGAGTCAGATGCTGAGACTCTGGATTTGGCCTTTTAACTCATTGTGGAGAGTCAGCAGAAGGCGAGGGAACATCACAGAGACCTGTTGGAAGCCCTCAACAGAGTGGCAAATGAGTTGGAGGATTGTGTCCACCTGCTTTCTGATGAAGTGGTGCCCACATGTGGGTGTATGGAAGCCTCCATGGGAAGGATGGCAGATGCCATGGAGACCCTGGCCCAGCAGAATGTGGAGATGTGTGCAGATCTGCACTCCATCGCGGGAGCCATGGGTGAGTTCCTGCAATGGCAACGTGAAAGGGAAACGGGGCACCTGAACACCCCTCCAGGCACTCCTTCCCCTTAAAGAGTCAAAACGGGGCCCTCAGACACCCGAAGGGAGGAGGAGCAGCAGCTGGATACACCTGGGTCATCTGCTCCGAGGCTGTCTGCTTCCTCTGACTTGCCATTGCCTGTGACCCCCTCAACCTTGCCCTCTGTCACTGCAGAGGGAACAGCTGGCCCACAGGAGGGAAACCAAAGTAAACGGGGGCCCTCAAGGCCTTGGCTCTCCAGAGGAACCATGCCGAAGTCATCAGATGCAACAGGGCCAACCATTGCACAGGCTGTCTCCACCCCTGCTGCGAATGTCAGGGCAGCACCTAGAAGAAGTGGTAGGCCTAGAAAAGTTAAGAAATTCTGATCACAAGTGGTTGCATGGGTGGACACATTTTGTCACTTTATAATCTGAAAATACATTCACCTTTGCTGAATAATGTGTAATGTTGTCTTTCAGTTTCATTGTTAGGCTTCGCGAGTCCTCCCATCCATCCCCCCCCACTAGCAGTTCAGCTGCACGCAGCCGGACCACGAGTGATTCTGGAGGGGGAAGTGTCTGTGGCAGGGTCATCCGGAGCCTCGTGCAAGCACTCTCCCATGCCTGCGGAGCCTTCATCCATCACACTCATCTCACTGTGCTGAGCATTTTCAATGCTCTCAGCTGGGGGTCTCTTTCAGTTGTCCATCTGAGCTGACCTGCATCTCCACCCACCCACTGATCACACTCCCATGCAGCACCTGTGCCTGTCCAACACGAGGCTCCGCTCACTTTTGGTTTCAACAGCGATGGTCATGGTCAAGTATATTAGCATCTGTCCTTTCCCCTCCCCCAGCCACCCATGTCCTTTAACCCAACACTGTTGACTCCCTGGCATCACCTTCCACTTTCCCACAATCACCTACCAACCTGAACCCTTGTCATTCCAGGATGTCCCGGTGAATGTGCACGCTCCCTAACTTCCTAAGAACCCCACCCCCATCCACATTGACCTCCCCAACTTCTTCCTTCCCACCCCCAGGGTCCGTGTCTGCCTCCGAGTCCCCACCAACCACCATCGCCATCCCTTTTACCGTTACCAGCGTACTCTCACCCTCCCACCACACCGGCTCCCTCTGCCTCCTCTCGCACTCACCATTCCCTCCTACCATGCCCACCTTCAATTTGCTCCCCAGGAGGCAGTCATTAACTCTATAGACCCCTCCTTGCACGTTCACCTGGACATTCCCCCATCTCCTTACTCTCTCCTCTGCCCTACTCCCTCCTCCACCCTTACACTCTCCTCCCTTTATTCCCTCCGCCACCCTTGCTCCCTCCTCCCCCGAACTTTCCCCTCTCTACATTCCCTCCTCCAATGAACACCTCCCCACTCCGCAATCCCTCCCTTCCACCTTCCCCTTACACCTACCTCCCCAGCTGCAGCATTCTCCCTCATTACACCCTATTCCCCCTGTTTCCTCTCCTCCCTCTCCCAATCTCACCCCCTCGGAACCGTCGCCTCTCCCCAACCTCACCCCCCCAACAACTTCGTCTCTCCCTCCCAACCCGAACCCCCCAACACCTTCGTCTCTCCCTCCAAACCTTACCCACCCCGACACTTTCAGCCTCTCCTCCCAAGATCACCCTCCAGTACACCTTCCTCTGCCACTCACAGAGCCCCAGTAAACCTTCCTCTCCCACTCACACAGCCCCAGTACACTTTCCTCTCCCACTCACACAGCCCCAGTAAACCTTCCTCTCCCACTCACACAGCCCCAGTACACCTTCCTCTGCCACTCACACAGCCCCAGTACACCTTCCTCTCCCACTCACACAGCCCCAGTACACTTTCCTCTCCCACTCACACAGCCCCAGTACACTTTCCTTTCCCACTCACACAGCCCCAGTACACCTTCCTCTCCCACTCACACAGCCCCAGTACACTTTCCTCTGCCACTCACACAGCCCCAGTACACCTTCCTCTGCCACTCACAGCTGGATCTTTCCTCTCCCCCACCTCACTGATCATCCATAGCTGCCGATGGCCAAGACTGTGGTGTTCTGAAGCAGACCCGAGACATCAGTGGAGACCTCCCACCTTCCAGGAGCTGCTTCATGGCGGAGCCAAGTCCATGAGAATCCACCCAGCCTGTGATGCATGTGTTCCTCCAGAGTCCAGTAGCCGTAGGCCTCCAGCAGCTTCCTCTCCATGGATGTCCGCGGTCTGAGCAAGGCCCTAAAGGTGAGTCCCAACTTCTGCATGTCACACTTGACCAGACATGTTCTGGGCTAAAGTGTTTTCCCACCGGTGTAATGGTAAATTGGGTGTGGATGGATGATTCAGGACGGGCCTTCCTTTGCATTCATTACCGGGATGCAAATTGGGTTCATGCCTGCCTCCAGTGGGATTCATGCTCTACCATGGAAGACACCACCAGATGATTCCACTGTGATTTCATGCCTATGTGAAACCGATTTCTGTCCCTCCCACCGAATTGCGCCCCCCTCGCCACGCCTGCTGCATACATCACCAGATGATTCCGCCCATGGGAACACTATCACCTGGAAGTTCCCCCCTAAGCCACATACTGTCCTGACTTGGAAACATAATGCTGCTCCTTGGGTCAAAATCTGGAACTTTTTCCCAAACAGCACTGTGGGTGTTGCCTACACCACGTGCAGCAGTTCAAGAAGGCAGCTCACCACCACCTTCTCAAGGGCAATTAGGGATGGGCAATACATTCTGCCCTAGCCAGTGACACCCACACCCAATGAATGAATTAAAAAAAATAGATAATGTGAAAAAGTGTGAAGTTAACCATTTTAGAAAAGCAGAATATTTTGAAATGGTGAGAGGGTGGAAAATTGTTGATATTCAGAGGAAATTGGATATTGTTGTACATGAATCACAGAAAGTTACCATGCAGTTACAGCAAGCAATTAGGAAAGCAAATGGTATGTTAGCCTTTATTAAAATGGGATTGGAATGTAAGAAGTCTTACTGCACTTGTATAGTAAGACCACAGCTGGAGTACTTTGTACAATTTTTTTTTCCTTACCTACGGAAGTATATACTAGCTTCGGAGCGAGCACAATGAAGGTTCACTAGATGGGTTCTTGGGATTCAGGAGATTGTCTTTTGACAAGAGATTGAGTTGACTTGGCCTATAATCTCTAGAATTTAGAAGAATAAGGAGTGATATCACTGTAATTTACAAAAATCTTAAGGCGCTTGGAGAATATTTCCAGTGGCTGGAGAGTCCAGACCTAGAGATTCACAGTCTCAGAGCAAGGGGTTGTACATTTAGGACTGAGATGAGGGGAAAATTCTATACTCAAAGGATGTGGATCTTTGGAATTCTTTGCACCAGAGATCTGTGGATGCCAAGTCATTAAATATAATTAAGACAAAGATTGATAGATTTTTGGGTACTAAGGTACGGAATTAAGGCATATGGGGATAGTGCACAAGCTGTGCAGTTGGGATAGGAGATCAGCCATGATCTTACTGAATGGCACAGCAGGCTTGAAGGGCCAAATGGCCTACTCTAATTCTTATTTCTTATGTTCTTATATTCTTACATTTCAGTCTGGTATTTTTTGCTGAAAGACAGGAAAATGATAAAATGGAACTCAAAACAAACACAAACACCATTATTAATCAACACATTTTATTTTGTTACTACATAGTTGTTGAAGGAATTCTCAAGACCAAAGATGCGATACGTTGATATGATTCTTGGCCAGGCACCCAAATTGTTGGTGAGATCTGGTTAGGAGCAAATAATGTTTTGTTTAATGTTGACAAAGTTTGAGATTCAAAACACTTGCTAATATAATAAAGCCAAAGGGTTCCATGGGTTTTGTACAAACAAAATCTAAACTTTGCTAAGCAAGGCCAGAAAGGTAAAGCAATTTACAATATCTATCTTACACTCTAACATTCAGGGTAAGTGTGAAGTACATGTAAATTAACAGGCAAACTGTGGTCGGACACACCACACTACACAATAAATGGCAGATGCCATCAAAATGGATTCCATGGATTTCTCAACAACCTATCCAGACGTTAGGCACACTATGAGTCAACTAATCTCACTAATACTCTGTCTGTCATGAGGATTTCTAATCATCACCTTCGAAGATCTCGCCTCGGAATTCTCTATAAAAGTCGCTCCAACTTGGAGGGCTTCAACGACAACCCATCTCACAGCGTTTCAATCCCACCTTCTGAGATTACGTTCCCCTGGATTCCTGAGCACACTCAAGCATCAATTTACAAGCACAATTTCAGCTCCGCGGCTGTGCCAAACAGAACACCTCTGCTCCAAAGGGATACCTTTGCCTCAATGGCCCACAGCATGGAGCTGCCAACATTCGGCTGTCTTCTTGGATCTTCAGGCTTCTCTTGAGCCCTCTTCAATTACCAAACTCAGATGACATAAACCATGGCCCACCTTGCAGGGTTTCAATCTCACCTTCTGAGATCGCATTCCCCTAGATTCCCGACTATGCACCCAAGCGCCAAATTACAGGCACAATATCAGATCTTTGCTGTGCCAAGCAGAACACTACTGCTCCAGAGGGGTAACTTTTCCCCAATGACCCTCTTTAGAGTGTCCTCCCTGCAACCCTTTCTCTAACTTGGAGCCTGTTTCTCTGCTTCTCTCTTTTAACTGAACTTAACTGGGGCCTGTTTCTGGCCCTGGTCATTATCCCTTACCTGGGCCTTCCTCTTGGGACCTCTCTCTGCCCCCCTGCCTTATCCCCTACCTGGGACACTTCTTGGAAACTCTCCCTGTCTCCTCTCCTTTGCCCCCTACCTGGGACACTTGCTTGCCATGGCACCCTGCACCAGGTCATCTGACCCAGGTTTTTGCACCCTTCTCTTCTTTTCCTAATGCACAGGTGCACTGGGCCTGTCCTGGGCCCATAGAACGTAAAGATGGAGAAATGTGTATGTGCAGCCTGCTCCCAGAGTGCTCATGCGCGGCAAGTCCGAAGACAGTCCCAGCCTCCAAACTCAGCAAGGTAAGTATAACAACGTACTGACAACAAACTTGTGTCTTTGAAAAATATATACATGCTTTGGTAATATGATACCATAAGCCAACATATTACCATGGGTTACCATTGACCAGAAACTGAACTGGACTCGTCATGTAAATACTGTGGCTACAAGAGCAGGTCAGAGACTAGGAATCGTGCGATGAGTAACTCACCTCCTGACTCCCCAAAGCCTGTCCACCATCTACAATGCACAAGTCAGGAGTGTGATGGAAAACTCCCCACTTGCCCGGATGAGTGCAACTCCCACAACACTCAAGAATCTTGACACCATCCAGGACAAAGCAGCCTGCTTGATTGACACCACATCCACAGACATTCACTCCTTCCATCACTGATGCATAGTAGCAGCAGTGTGCACCATCTTCAAGATGCACTACAGGAATTCACCAAGGCTCCTTCGACAGCACCTTCCAAACCCACGACCACTACCATTTAGAAGGGAAAGGGCAGTAGATAAATGGGAACACCACCACCTGGAAGTTCCCTTCCAAGTCACTTGTCAGCCTGACTTGGAACTACATCACTGATCCTTCACTGTGGCTGGGTCAAAATCCTGGAACTCCCTTCCTAACAGCACCGTGGGTGTACCTACACCACATGGACTGCAACGGTTCAAGAAGGCAGCTCACCACCACCTTATCAAGGTCAACTAGGGATGGGCAATAAATGTTGGTCTAGCCAGTGATGCCCACATCCTGGAAATGAATGATAAAAAATGATCTCAATTTTCTTCATGTTTGGAATGTGCAGATATAAAATAGTAATTAGATAAAAGGTGATGTGCACATTTGATGTAAAAGACATGTGTAACCAATGGCATATTCACTGAAATTAGATCATCTAGAATTTTAAAAATATCTGAAGGATGTTTGGAGATAATGGATTCTATTTTAATTTTCTGACCTGGAGGAATCTGGCAAAGCTTCAAGAGCCCTGATGGTTCAGGAGTGCACTTGTCAACTTTTTAATCCAGCCACTATATTTGCACCTGACTTCCAGGTTTCTCACTAGTGAGCAAGCATGATGATGACCCACATCAGTCTCTCTCTGCTCCATTATTTCAAGGGACTGTATGAAAACCAGACTTGAAGGTTGCCAGAGAGAGTCAAACCCTGCAGAAATGGAGTCGCAACGTGCCAAGGCAGCACCGCACTTCAGTGATGCTTCTCTGGAAGACACTACAGAGGAGGTCACTCACTCTGGAATGGACTATGACATGACTGATGTGTACACCCTCCACCAGCACAGATTCGCATATGTCGGTGGGGTTACCAAGACATGTGATTGCGGTGTCCCGTGGTGAATCACACACCAGAAATGAGCAGAAGCAGAAGGTGGAGGTAGATACAGGAGTGGAGAATCTCAGTTGGAAGATTTAAGATCCTCTAAGCTCTGTTTAATTGGATGCAGATGCTGAGCCTGAAGATGGTGATTTTGGAGCCACAGCAGAAAATGTGTGAGGTTCTGCTGGCATTTCCAGCTGCAATCTAGTCCAGCATGAATGCCATGGTATCTCAGGCCTTTGCACTGATATTTATGTCCAGGGAGAAAGAGGGCATTTGCATTGAGTGTATGCTGGCCATGGCCTGCATACTCAGACTGTTACCTCGCAATCACCCCTGAAGTGCAGCAAAGTACTCTCATGCTCTAGGCAAGGAGAGAATTGCAAGCAGACCATGAGAGGGATGATACAGAGATGGCATATGGAAGTGGAGACTCTGCTCAAAATGCTTCCATTCTGACCCTCCCCCCCCTCCCCCCCTCCACCCAGCCAGAGCACCACATGCTGTCCCGATGGATGAGTATGCCCCTGAATAAGTATAGATGGAAAGTCTTTGGTGGGGTGTTGCTTGCCTCTCAAATCCAGAGGACAACAGCCAAGAGCATCTGAACAGTCAGAGCAGGGATTTGAGCAGTCTGCTTCTAGCTCTGTTGTACCATGTAGGAGCAGTGAAAAAACAAGAGAAAGGGTTTGTAGTTGCACAAGGGTATTCACTTGGGTATTTAATACAGTGTTACAGTATAACATTTCTGTTTCATGTTTATGTGGCATAAAATTTATTTCACTACTCTATTATTCTGACTTGCCCACTTTGCCTGCTGCCTGCCAAGTGGCCTTCTGTCTAGTGAAGAATGGTAGGACAAAAGTTAAAAACAAGCAATGGGTGTCTGTGAGAGATATAAATTGTTGATTGTGGAAGTTTTGTACTGGGAGCTGGGAGGCACAGTGGGTTCAGCATTGGTGTGCCAGGTGGCTACATGCCTCAGGTTAACTGAAGCATGACTGATTCAGGCTGTCCATGGCACCTCTGCCAGCTAGGTATGCAGCTATTGGTGCTGTCAACACACTCTGGTCCTCCTCCTCTTCTAATGATACAGCACGTTCACCACCGTCCTCCTTCTGGAGCTCCAGTCCTCTCTGCTGTTCAATGTGTGCAAGGCACTGCAGACCATTACCATACAGGAAACACTGGCTGATTTATACTGAAGGGTGCCCAGATCTTGTTCAGGCACCTGTATCGCATCTTCAGTGTCCTAATGGCTTGTGCAACTACAACTCTGATACTCATGAAGCTTCTGTTCTTTCCTGGGTGCCTCTTCTCAGAGATGTCATCAGCCACATCTTCAAAGGGTAGCCCTTATCTCCAAGGACCCATTTGCTAACTCTGCTTTGGAGTGTGAATACTGTAGATGTCAGCATATAAGTCAACCTTTGAAGCCTCGAAAAATCCCTCCAAAAATGGAGTTGACTTAAACACCGAGTATAAAAGTGAACTGGTGGCATGGGTATGTGTGGTCACCATGTGTGTCATTCATCACACAGGGTCTGCTTTGTATAGGCACATCTTAAACTCCCGTGCATCTTTGCAACACAACCCTTATTGCTTACTTGATTGCTTGTGTAGTATAAAGGGTTAAAAGATAGGAAAGACTAATGTATGACATATATGATGATGTACTACTGACTTCAGTCAGTCATGTGTTAGACACTGTTGAGAGAGAGGTTGAACTCATGCCTAGGAGCAATGTGCCTACTCTGTAACTTATATAGATGTAGTACTAGTAAACAAATGTTAATTAGTTACCAGAGTATGTCTAAGAACCAAATCTCATGCCTAGCGTCCAAGACCAAAGGACCCATCTCAGGACATGGTGGCAGCTGTGGGAGCATTAATATAAAAAACACATCAGTGTTATCGAAGGAATCACAGAGTGAAGAAACCTTTGAAAGCAACAGCCCTACCCATAAGAAAGTCCACCAAATCAAGCAAAGGTGCGGTAAACTCCATGCTGCCAGCCATTTTGAGATGTTTGTGGTGCGAAACCTCAGCATAGATGCCTAGACTGCCCTGCAGGAGGTGTGGGATGCTTCCAATGTAGCAAAACTGGGCATTTGAAGCATTTCTGCAAATCCAGCAATTTTAATTGAAGATCAGAAAGTATTTATGAAAAACATTCCTTCCAAAGAAATGTAAAGCCAAAAAAAGACAAAATTACAGAGTTCCTAGGGAAAATAGATAGTCTTAAGCCAGACTACTGGTACAGTCCATGTTCAAGGCTTTGATACTACTTTTAAAATTGATGCTGGAGCGGCCGTTAACATATTAGTGGATGACTTTGACTGGCTTCAGTCAATGACACTTCATCTGTCAGACTTCAAGTTACAAGGTCCAGGCAGCATAGGCCTTCCAATAAAGGTAGGATTATTGCTCCTCTTTGCTACAAAGTGGCAACAGATTGTTGATCCTCTCTATGTTCTCCACACTCAACGTACATCCTTATTGAGTGGCGATGTTGCCATACTTCTAGGAATCCTGGAAAAATCACATGTTGCGCATCATTTAAATGACTCACTATCTTTCATGTGGAAATTCAGCTTTCAGAAGCTGAGGAAGTTTATACACTCAGCTGTAAGTTCCTTTCTTTCACAGAGACACCACCCAGTAGACCCTGGGTGGAGATTGAGGTTATGAATCTCTTAGTCCTTCACAAAGTAAGGCCAGGGGTGGCGGATACTGCAGCAGATAGTGACCATCCCCATGAAGACCTGCTGGACCTGAATTGACTCTTCCTAGAGAGTGATGAGGAAGAACACCTTGGAGTACTGAGTGACCTCTTGGAGATTGAGGTCCTAGAGAATGATATCTTTCCTGTTGATGTACTTTTAGTTGAGCAGCTTTCAGATCTTGGTTCCACTGCTTGTGAGGCTGCAATTAACTCATTAATGTCAGATGGCCTCATACTTCTAGCCTTTTGGATCATTTTAATTTACATACCTAGCCTCACAGCTCAATCTGTTGCTTGAACACCAACTGGAAAGAATTCCAGCAGCTCCCAGCTGACCAAACAGCCAGCAACCATCTCTCAATTCCTCGAGGCCTGTTTGATTTTCAAAATCTCTGATTATCACCAAGCGGCCTAAGCACAGAAACTCTATCGTGATGCAGTGTCGTTTGTTTCAAGGTTTTCCGTGTTGCTGTCTCCAGCCATCATGGCGGCTCCCTGGACCTGTTGCACAGACATGCATGATGCATCTTTTTTTGGTTGCAGACTAACTAAGGATTGATAGGGTGGAATCCCTTTCTGTTTCTGGGTAATCTGGTACCACCTTGATTGCCACATGCATTTAATCAATGACTCCCAGGAGCTGTGGGCATCCAGCCAGAGTAGCAAATCCGAGTGCCCACTCTTTCTGACTAGCATCATCAGTTGTCAAGCACACAGTTGATCCTGTTAAGCATGGCATTCATCACCTGTGAGATGCACTTCTGGGCATCAGATTGCAAAATTCTACAAATTTCAGCAGAAGATCCCTGAAAGGAGCACAAGGCAAAGAAACTTAGGGATATAGTGACTTTGACAGGACTCTGGTAGTCCCACTTGGCCCAGTTGGCATGAGGTCTTTTTCCAGGAGGTTGAAAAAATGCGACTACTTGACAGGAAAGTCTGAGCCTCCTGAGGGACAGGTGCTCAGTCCTGTCCAGGGCATTTATCCTCTGCCTGTATAAAACGTGTTGGGGACACTGTCTCCTGTGAGCTGGAGCTCTGAGCCTGTCCCCTCTGTCCTATGGAGTGGCTGGTGGTTAAGGAGAAGACAGGTGCTGGTCCTGCTGGTGCTGCTCCTGCTGCTCTTGGTATTACTGCTGTCCCTCTTGTTCCTCACCTGAGATCCAAGTTGTTCCAAGTCATGCTCAGGTTAAACGTGGAAATGGCTGGTTTCTGGAGGCTTCCCAACATGCTGATGGTTTCACATGCCACCTGCTCTGAAAGCCGCTCACCCTGTCAGTTCAAATTCTCCCAATGAGCAAGGTGCATGCCAAAATATGAACTTCTTTCCTCTTCCCTAAATTAAAGGGGTAGAAATCTTTCTGGCTTCTTTTTTTGGCCCTGGAATTGGTTCTGGACTGTCAGCGTGCACCTGAACTGAGATTGAGCCTCAGATCCTTTCAAAGTATGAGGCAACTCAGCTTTCACGATTGGATTTTGGGCTGCTTCCTTGGCTGCCTTGCTCCTCCTGGCTTCACATTAAAATTAGAAAGAAATGCTTTTTGCTTAGCTTTTTGGTAGCAGCTGCATTTACGGCGGCAAACCAGGCTCAGCTGCATTTAGGCAGCCATTTTCCTTGAGGGGTTGTCCTTCATTAGCATAGGCAAAGGGCCTATTGCCTGTTTTCAGAGGGCCGCTGCAGCCAATATGGCGTCAGATATCTTTCCAGTGGCCTTGGGGCACAGGGCATGGCTTTGCAAAACTGGAAAACAGGTGTAATAATGACCAATTTCTATCCAAAAATCTCCAAACTTCCACAGCTGTTAAATAAAGACTCCAATGTGGCTTATGTCAGCAATTGAGAACTTGGATGAACAAAGGCTGCTAGTTTCACAATGAGATAACAAGTTAAATAAAACCATAGTCTAACCAATACAACAACTCCAGACTCAGCAATCTTTAGATTAAAAAAATTGTTTGTACTTAAAAATTTCTTTGTCACAATTTGAACCCAAGGTTTTTGTCTATTTGGTAAAGTGAGAATAAAAGTAAAATACAAGCCAAATCTAAAGAAGGAATTGTAACTTGGTAAATTGCTACAATTCATAACTGTTGAGAAAAATAAAATGTGTATAGCGCTCAATCAGGCCAATTTAGATTCCTACACACTGGCAGAATCTTCTTGACATAGAAAATAATCAAGGGTTGGGGCCATTTCCAGATCCCAACCCCGCTGGTGTCTGCCATCTGCATGGTGTTGCGATCTTAGGGAAGGCAGCCAGTTAACAGACCACCTTTGTGCTCACTGTCCAATTAAGGCTAGTGGGGGGAACTGCAACACGGGAAGCCTATTAAAAGGGCCCACAGTGCTGGATGGCCGGCAGTCCCACCGGGAGAGGTGGGCGCTGCTGAGGCAGGTAGGAGAGCACGAGAGCGCCTCAAGATGGAGGTGTTCTCTGATGGCTGCAGAAAATTTTGAAAACAAGAAGGCCCAAAGGTGTTAGGGCCCTCCATGTGGAGGGGCATCTCCTCCACAGGAGTGATTGTGGCAGTGGCTGCAGCCATTTCAGCCTTGTGGCTCCATCATTGGGTGTTTGAGAGGAAGCTCTGATGGCCCTCCAACCTGCTGCTGGGAGGCCGCCTCCAAGTAGTTCCTGAACTCTGGAATTAGTTGGGTTGGGATAATGGAATATCTTGGATATATTCAAGACTGAACTAGATAGATTTTTGATCTACAAGGGAGTCAAGGGTTATGAGGGCAGGCAAGAAAGTGGAGTTAAGGCCACAATCAGATCAACCATGATCTTGTTGAATGCTGGAGCAGGTTAGAATGGGCTGGATGGACTACTCTTTGTACATCTCATTGGTGCCTGTTATGAGGGTTCTTTTGATGGCCCAGTGCTCCTACGCAGTACTATCCTAGCCCCTACATCATGGCTGATGGAAGGCTGCTGACTGTCAATAGAGGAAACTGTAGATAACCTTGCTGGATGCCCTTGAGTGACTTTGAACTATACTACCTTGGCATGGCTGGCATCTGCCTGGGATGGCTGGCTGACAAACAACAACAGTGGCACTGGTGGAATGTCAGTGGTGGGAGTACAAAAACTGTCATTCTGAGAAAGGACAGCAGGTTCATGCACCACAGAGATACTGCCACTCCCCCTGCGCACTGCGTCAGCAACCCATCAATCTGCTGGACTGTTGTGACACTCTACAAGCCTGTTTGAGCACTGGCATCTGAAACCATGATGCCAGTAGTCCGAGCCTGCATGGCGCTAAACTGGGCTTGCATGAAAACAGGCAGGGATCTCATGTCATCAGTCTGAGCTTCCACTTTAGCATTCTGATGTTGGGTGGCTTCTGCCTGTGCTACAATGTAAGCTAAGACATCGAACATCACACGCTGCATCATAGATGGGTCTGCATGTGCTCTCATGGAGTTGACCACCACTTCCACACTGGAAAGGATGGGCTCCAAACTCTGGGTGAAACCCTGTACCAATTTGGATTCTAACTGCTCCATGGTCTTTGATAGTGACAAGCAGCTACCCTAGCAGAACTTACAATACATCAATCATTTCTGTACACACTCACCACAGCTTTTTCCTGTATGCTATCCATCTAAGTCCTCATCTGGAAAACATAAATGCACAAGGGAAGGGTCGGGTTGAGGGAAGGAGGCTGTAGGTGCAAAGCAAGACGTGCCTGGTGGTGAGGACATGCAGCCGTGCCTGTCCCCTGCCAGTTCTTTGTTGTTGTCTTCTGTTATGTGCCACCTCATCCTGTAATAGAGAGGGAGGAGTGTCAGTCAGTGCATTGCAATATGTTGGTGTGCCTGTCTAGCTGAAAGTATTTGGATGCTGCAAGATGTGGGTGTAAGGCTTGCACCAGTGGTAAATGTCTGAGGCTGAAGTGGGCATATGAATTTTAGGCATAATCCCTGATTACTAGAGATTGCTGATGACTGAGTGAAGGGCGTGTGGTGGTGTTTGAGGATGGTAGTGCAGTTGGGAGGAGATGACATTTAAAAATTCACCTTGATAACTTGTGTGAGGTCATTAAACATTTTCCAGCAGTGTACCCAGATTTTCAGGGCCAGATTCCTGGTATTATCCTCCATGGCTCTCTATCACAAAATCGCAGAATCATAGAATTTTTACAGTGCAGGGGGAGGCCTTTTGGCCCATCATGTCTGCACTGGCTCTCCAAATGAGCAATTCTGTTAGTGCCATTCTCCTGCCTTCTCCCCATCACCCTGCACATTCTTCCTTTTCAGGTATAAGTATAATTCCCTTTTGAATGTTTCAATTGAACTTGCCTCCACCACTTTCTCAGGCAATGTATTCCAGACCTTAACCACTCGCTGCGTGAAAAAGATTTTTCTCATGTCACTTTTGCCAATTACTTTAAATCTGTGCCCTCCCTTTCTCAATCCTTTCGTGAGTGGGAACAGTTTCTCCCTATCTGTCCAGACCCCTCATAATTTTGAATACCTCTACCAAATCTCCTTGCAGCCACCTTTCCTCCAAAGAAAACAGCCCTAACTTCTCCAATCTGATTTTATAACTGAAGTTCCTCATCCCTGAAACCATTCTCGTGAATCTTTTCTGCACCCTCTCTAATGCCTTCACATCCTTCCTGAAGCGCAGCACCCAAAACTGGACGCAATACTCTAGCTGAAGCCGAAGTTGTGACTTATACAAGTTCAACATAACCTCCTTATTGCTGTACTCAATGCCACTATTAATAAAGCCTAGGATACTGTATGTTTTATTAACTGCTCTCTCCACCTGCTCTACCACCTTCAATAACTTATGCACATATACACCCAAGTCCCTCTGCTCCTTCACCCCTTTTAGAATTCTACCTTTCATTTTGTATTGTTTCTATTGTCTCTACTCCCATTGCCTTCACACTGTGGGTGGAATTTAACCCGCCCAGTGTGACGGGTGTCTCACTGGCGAGAGCCCCAAGTCGCTTCCTTTGGGGGAGGCCTGCCTTATCAGGCATTTAAGTGGTCAGCAGCAAGTCTTCCCCAGGAATGGAAATTCTGCCCCCCGAGAGCTGCCGGGCAACGAAAGGCTGGCAGTTGTCCATTGCAGGCAGTGCCAGCGGGACCAGAGGCAGCTGCCGGCAATGCACCCACCAGAGGCCCAAGATCAGCAAGTGGCCCAGGCAACAGTTGAATGAGGGCCGAATGCGGGTTGTGGGGTGTGGTCATGAGGGAGGGGGGCAGAGGGGGTGGTCAACATCAGGGGTGGGGGCTGGCTTTCAGCGCCCTCCCCCCTTCCTGATGTTGGGCCCCTCGATCAAGCTTTTAGAAACAGGGTGTTGTTTTTCAGGCTCCCTGCATGGCGAGTCTCCCACTTAAGGGGCATCAGTTGACAGTGGAGCAGGAAGACTGGACATGAGCATTTCCATCCCGGACTTTCTAAGGGCTGAGGTGAGAAGCTGGCTGGGTTCCCACCTGGCACCCTCCTGCCCGGTTAAATACCACCCCACCCCAACCTCCAAACTCAACCCAGGAGAAGGAATTGACCATCTCTGAAAATAATTGGAAATCCCCACCACATTTATTGCAGTATGGCCTTGGAATAAAAATAAACACTTTAATAAGTAAAAATGGGGAAATACAGCAGTTAGATTTCAACATTTTATACATTTTTTAAATATAGAAATTGCCTAACACTCCACAGATTAACATCCCAGTGCTTGCACATTACAATCTAGAAAATGGTGGTCACAGAGAGGATCAGTTAGGGGAATCCCAAAATTTGAGTTCTCTCTTTGGGAACATAGGAACAGGAGCAGGCCATTCAGCCCCTTGGGTCTATTCCATAATTCAATAAGAATTCCATTTCCAACAAGAGAGAATCTAACCATCGTCCCTTGATATTCAATGACATTACCATTGCTGAATCCCCCAATATCAAAATCCTGGGAGTTACCATTGACCAGAAACTGAACTGGACCAGCCATGCAATTACTGTGGCTACAAGAGCAGGTCAGAGGGTAGGAATCCTGCGGCAAATAACTCACCTCCTGATCCCCCATAGCCTCTCCACCATCTACAAGGCACAGGTCAGAAATGTGATGGAATACTCTTCACTTGCTTGGATGAGTGCAGATCCAGCAACAGGTTTTAATAAGTTTGACACCATCCAAGATTAGCACCCCATCCACTACTTTAAACATTTACTCCCTCCACTGCCAATGCGCAGTGGCAGCATTGTGTACCATCGACAAGATCACTATAGCAACTTACCAAGGCTTCTTCAACAGCAACTTCCAAACCTGTAACCTCTATCACCTGAAACGACAAGGGCAGCAGAGACATGGGAACACCACCACCACCTGCAAGTTCCCCTCCAAGTCACACATCATCCTGACTTGGAACTATGCCTCCGTTTCTTCACTGTTTCTGGGTCAAAATCCTGGAACTCCCTTCCTAACACTACAAGGGCTGCAGTGGTTCAAGAAGGCTGGTCACTGTCACCTTCTCAAGGGCAATTAGGGGTTGGCTAGCATTTATTTGCTGGCCTAGCCAGTGACACCCACATTCCATGAACAAATAAATAAATAAAAATCCTGCTATTGTAATCAGGATCCTAGCTTAAAAATTGTTGGGGTTTTTTCTATTTAATAAATGTCACTTTAAAAAGAAAATATCGATGGATCTGTGGGTTGAATGTAGACTCTTGAGAGATACAGCGTGGATGTCATTAATTTTAAGAGGTAATCTTCGTATCACTGTTTTCTTAACTGCTGTCTTTGTGTTTGTGTTTTATTATCTCAATTTATTTCAATGGACAATCAACACTAGACTGCCTCTCAAGGGGAAGTATACAGAGACTATTGTTATTGACCCAAGTAACTTAGAATAGTTCTTACAAAAATATAGAACGAAACCTTCTGACTTAGTGGGGTAGGTTTTGACTTTGTAGGATAGTGTAAATGGTTGTTAAGTGAATTGGAAGCCTGTTTTACATCTTTCCCAATTTTTATTTTCACTGATATTAATAACAAAGGCTGTCAATTCGTTATCACTTATTTTACACCACCACACAAAGCCAAAATCCACCCCAATACATCTGTTTTTAAGAACACCGATTCATCTTTTAAAGTGCCCCCAGGGTACAGTAAATATGCAGCACTTTTTTCTCCAAAAATATACTTTATCCATAGAATTTGTAAAAGTACATTACAAAACATTCTGACATGAAAATTACAGAAAGTGCAATAAAATTCAACACGTCTCCATACAGTATGTTCCACTCTTAGATGCCTCTGTACGATTTAATACTCTCGATATTTACAATATACATTCCATGTTAGGCATACAGCCTGAGGGCAAAATCATTTCAAATAGCAAATATGCAGTAACACAATTGGTGGAAAGATTTGCAACCATATTATTAGTTGTCAAGTTGCCGAGTGTTTCTGCCCAATTGTAGGTCATATCATTCTATTGTAAGTGTAATTCATTTATTACAGCTAATCATCTCTCTTCATTACATTATTTCTAAGCTTAAGAATATGACATTTTTTGTTGAAAAGAATTAGAAAAAACGTGTGGAACTATATTGGATGAAAAGGGATAAAAATGGGTTTCTTGTTAAACAATGTCCCCAGTACTCCAGTTTAATATAGACTCAATTCCTCATTCGGGAACATAAATCAAATGTGCAATAATAAGTATATACAGAAAATCAAGCTTACATTACTCTTTTTATTTCTTCACTATAATAATTCTATGCAACAATAACAACATGCATTTATATACCTCTGACACAGGAAAATATCCAAAAGTTAAATTAGACAAAAATGGACACCCAAACTATGGGAGATATGAGGAGGGGTGGCCAAATATCCCTTCTGGTTGAAGAAGTAGATTTTAAAGAAGTCCTGAAAGTGAAATTCTTGGGAAGAAACAGTAAGCTTCAGTATGAAGCATTCAGAATCATAACTTCATGTGCTGTTAAAACATGGATTCCTTTATTCTCCCTCTGCTGGTACATGTGTATGGTAGCCTTAAGTGATAAAACACACAATGTAATTTTCAATTCACTACATTGAAAGGGGCAGTGGAAGGTAGATAGACAGAAGGGTTGAGGGAGGGAATGCCAGATTGTGGGGCCCAATTGGCTGTATCAGGTGCTACTTGAGGAGACATCAGGATTCTCATTTGGTGAACTCTCAAGATGTTGATTGATGCTATCATATGTACCTAGCTCTTTTGATGACCTCTCTTTTGGTTAGTTTAATCATAAATTAAATCAAACTAAATAATTAATCTAATATTTATGGATTGGAGAAATTGAAAGGCTATTACATGAACCAGACAATTATCCCTAATTTTGAATCATATTTTGAACTATTTATATTCAACATTAATAACAAATTGTGTCTGTCTTTACAATTCATGACCTAACATTGACTCTCTGTGAGGTCTATTAATATGTACAGAATAAAAGAAACTAGTCAATTTTGGATAGGACATAATGTGAAGCTTTGTCAAGGCCTACTAAAAATCATTGAATACCTGAGGTGTATTCATACAAAGGCCTTCTCTCAGCAAATAAATTCTTTATCTGTTTCCAACAACATGTTAGCCTTGTGATTTTTAATTAGGGCCCAAATATAGTAGGTCATCAGATATCGGAAAACAGAATGAAATGTTCTTATGATCTTGGGCTTTGTGCATAAAAGTGATAGCTCTTGACAGGTCCCTGACATCAGTTAATGGCATTTTCCCTGAACCTCTGGGTGTGCAAATCAGATGCCTGTTGCCTGGTAGAGTCTAGTTAGAAACGATACCTGACTTTCAGGTTTCTTTTAGGCGATTGAATCCCTCATTTTGAATCTTGTTGACTGGAATATTTCTTGATGTTGATCGGTAAGCTTGACTCTGAATATGAAATTACGGTCTGGTCTCTCCTGTGTGGACTCATGGCACATGAGGAAGTGAGGGGAAATTGGGGCAATGAGATCCACTGTTGTCTTATTGCCTGCACTGGCTTTCCTTCCTCTTATCCTGCTGGGACTCCTGCTGGATTACACTTTTCCCAGCCACCTCACTGGGGAGTGCAGCTTGGTCTCCACAAAATTTCCCTGCAATTCATCTTGTTTATCATTGCTTCCTAGGGCTTTGTTGTGAAAAGCAGTAGTAGGCCTCAGGAAACAGTGGCAAAGGCCACAAGGTTCCCAACAAAGTCAGAAGGTCTTGAAGATGTCTCTCCCGCTCCAATTTAGGACTAACCCAGCTACCTGCTATAAGTATCAAGGCCCTTTCTTCCGAACTTCAAAGCTCTTCTGACACATTAAGATCCTTTAACGTCTTTACTGGTGTTGCAGTCATGTCAAAGCTGCAACATCATCAGGATCCTCTTCCTTGTATTGGTGGGCAGCAGTCACACTGCATCCCACTGCATACTAGAAGAGACTCTTGGCCAAGAAAATGGATTGGAATTCCAGCAGGCAGAAGCCTGTCCATGGCCAGAACACTATCCTGAAGAAAAGAGTCCTAGCCTTTCTCCCTGATGAAGGAGAAGGTTCTATTGCCTCATGGGGAGATGGCACTGATAATTGCAGCCATAATATTGATCTTTCTAATAAATTAGAATGAGATTGTATAAATATCAATAATGAAGTACCATTTATGTCCTGCCTCCATCTCTGAGTATGATGAATAACCCATGTATCACCAACAGTTGCAGCCGCTGCTTCTTTCCTGCGTGTTCTACAAGTAACATAAATCAGGGTATAAACATATTTATGATTCTATCATTCTTGTCAATTTCTTGGTATTTAGGCAGTAATTCATCTCCTGGAACTATGTCTTGGAATTATCTTGGTTAAGTTCTATTTTAATATAGTTTACACATAAAGAAAGCACATTATATTCAACCAGTGACAGAATTGTATGGACTTGTAAGAAAGATTAAGAGCTGAATTTTTCCCATGAATTTTTCCTGCTGGGAAACCAGAATTGGGTTTGTTTCTGGGTCAAGAAAACCCCCTCCTGTGAGAAAGTGATTCAAGTTAAGATTTTCATAGGGGTGAGCCCTTAATTGATAAGAGTATGGGTTTCCCATCCAATGAGAGCCAGTGGGGGCTGGAAAAGGTGCAGTGTGAGCCTGATTTAGACTCCCCACAGCAGCCAAAACTGAGGCTGCTGGTTGTCTTCAGGGGGAAATCTGTTGATTGCACCAAAGCCTTCCACAGCACAGGAGGGAAGCGAAATCCCACGTGACAGTTGGATGCCTGGCACCCCGGGCAAAACTGTCCCTCACTTCATCAATGCCAACCTGGAACTAATGCTGGAGGCCTGGAAGGAGAAGATGGAGGTCCCCTACCTGGAGGATGGCAGGAGGAGGCTACCTTGTCTTGCAGCAGGGGCACCTCTCTGTCCAGCGACCTCTCTCACTGCCTCCAATCTCTCCTCCTCTCTCACCTCCTGCTCCTGCTCTTTTCCCGATGAGCTGTCTCCTTCCAGAGCCTCACTGGCCTCAAGGCCCACACCCTCTGGAGGGCCATGCTATGAAGAGTGTAGCAGACCATCACAATGAGCGAGACATCTTGCAGGAAGGTATACGTGGGGGGCCACCTGTCTGGCCCAGGCACTAGGACCGCATTTTCAGAAGCCTAATGGCTTGTTCAATAGTTGTCCTATTGAGCAGTTGGCATTGGTTGTATTGCTTCTATCCTTCTGTCTGGGGATCTGGTAAAGGTGTAAGCAGTCTTCAAAGGATATTTCTTGTTCCCTAGAATACACCAAAACACTTTGGGGATTGACACGGAGATTTGAGGACTGCTGGATGATGGAGGAGCGATGGCAGCCACCATGAAACTGAATGCACACATGGAAGAAGCTCAGCATGCCAGCCTTGCCCCCTTGCTTTTCTGCCCCCATGAAGCCTGGGAGGTGACGACCCCATTCAATGCCCAAGTGCTGTTCCTGCTCTTCGCACCACTTATGCAGTGCCAAGAGCATCTCCTTATCAAATGCTGAATCCCCCTTTGTACCACTGACCCTTTTATGGGACAGGGTTGATGTCCTGGGGCAGCGGTGATTGAATTCTCACTAGGCACCCACCTCCCTTTAGCAGATCCACAGCAAACGCCTCCTGAAACTGATGTTCCCCCTTTAAAATTCCACAGCAGGCCAGTTAAACATCAAGGGTCTGGAAGCTGTTTTCTTTTGTTGAATCAGAATGGGCAGTCACTAGGTGCCTTGATGGCCACATGGGTGCAATCGATGAAGCGCTGCAATGGGGAAGTCCGGCGGTGGTGACAAAAATCAATGCCCTCTGTCCCCTTGAGGCCTCCTCTGTCATTAAATGAAAGTACTTTAACAGTTCTGGCAAAGAAGGCACCAATGACCTGTGAAATGCAGCAGTGTCCAGCCCCTTGTTAGATGCCACTAAGGTCCTTGGAAGGAGCCAGAGGCAAATAAATTGAAGGCCTCAGTGACTTTGATGGCTACTGGCAGGGCAGGGCGACCAGTGCTGCAAGATGAAAGATCTTCGGCGACGAGGTTACTGATGTCTGTAACGATCTGCCTAGAGAGTTGTGAGTTTCAGTCATCTCCAGGTAGCTCCGCTTTTGTCAGTCAATCCTGTGTCGATGGTTTGGCTCCTGTTGCCTCCCTGCCTCTCCTATACCCTCTTGATGCTCAGGGTTCTGCTTTTCCTGCAGAGGGTGTTACCCTGCATCACCATTAGGTCCAGGATCTGACATTCATGCCCCCATTGCCACCTGCCACCTTCTTTCTGGGCAGGTAGCTGTCTAAGTGTCTTTGGAAGCCTTGACCCCTGTTCTCCTTTCCCTGCAAAGCCTGAGAGCTGACAACCCCAATCAATGCCTGAGCACTGTTGTTACCACTCTTCCTGCCACCTGTACAATGCAAAGGGCACTTCCTTATCAAATGCTGCATTTGCCTTTGCCATGGAAACCCCCTTATGGGACTTGGGTGATGCTGGGGCAGTCATGACTGGCTCCCCACTTTGTACTCACCTCCATTCAGCAGATCTGTAGCAGACACCTTCTGAAGTGCCTTTAAAATTCCATCATCCACCTCCAACTAGCTCTCATGTGAGAGAAAACTCTCCACTGGTTGGAGTCAAGCCAAGCACAAAGGAAGATCATTGTGGTTGTTGGAGTTCAATCACCTCAGTTCCAGGACATCATTACAGGAGTTCCTCAGGGTTGTGTCCTAGGCCCAACCATCTTCAACTGTTTCATCAGTGACCTTCCCTCCATCATAAGGTCAGAAGTGGGGATGTTCACTGATGATTGCACAATGTTCAGCACCATTCGCGACTCCTCAGACACTGAAGCAGTCCATGTACAAATGCAGCAAGACCTGGGGCAGATTTTTACCAGATCAATCATAAAATAGTTCACGATGATGTCGGGCGAGCGTGATATTTCAGTCGGTGGGCGCACATGTGAGTCAGCAGCGGGCCCACCGATAATTAAGAGGCCTATTAAAGCCATTAATTCATTAATTAAAAGAGATTTTTCGCTGCCCAGCCAACCTTACGGTTAGCGGGCGGGCAAATCGGCCAGGCGGCCTTTGGATTTTTGAGGAAATCTCATCCACGGGCGGGATGAGGTTTATGACATTAATTCTAAAAAAATGTTTTGGCGTAATTTTTATTATTGGTGTGTTCATGTGAGTGACTCCTATGTGGGGACATGGTTTTTCAGAATTTCCAAATCTTTATTTTTGATTTTAAAATTCTTCAGCTCCCTGAGGCAGCTCTCTGCCTTTAGGAAGCTTTCATTGCACGCAACCCGTGCCCGTGCTGATGTCAGCGCTCGCCCTCTTCCCGCCCCCACCCCGGCACCGCTGAGCTTCTCACGCGCGTTTCACGCTGGCTGTTAATTGGCCAGCCAGCATGAAATAGCGGTCAGGGGCTGATCGCGGGTGGTGGCCCGTTTCCCCACTGCTCCTGGGCCCGCCCACCGCATCTGCCCCCGAAAATTCTGCCCATGGACAACATTCAGGCTTGGGCTGATAAGTGGCAAGTAACATTTGTGCCACACAAGTGCCAGACAATGACCATCTACAACAAAAGAGAATCTAACCATCGCCTCTTGATATTCAATGGCATTATCTTCGCTGAATCCCCCACTATCAAGTTTCTGGGGGTTTCTATTAACCAGAAACTGAACTGGACTAGCCATATAAGTACTGTGGCTACATGCACAGGTCCGAAGCTGGGAATCCTGCGGTAAGTAACTCAGCCCCTGACTCCCCAAAACCAGGCACAAGTGATGGAATACTTCCACTTGCCTAGATGAATGCAGCTCCAACAGCACTCAAGAAGCTTGACACCATCCAGGACAAAGCAGCCCACTTGATCGGCACTCCATTCACCATCTTAAACGTTCACTCCAACCACCACCACTGCATGGTGGCAGCAGTGTGTACCATCTACAAGATACACTGCAGCAACTCACCAAGCAGCACCTTCCAAACCTGCAACTTCTACCACCTAGAAGGACAAGGGCAGCAGACACATGGGTACACCACCACCGACAAGTTCCCCTCCAAGTCACACACCACCCTGACTTGGAAATATTTTGCTATTCCTCATTGTCGTTGGGTCAAAATCCTGGAACTCCATCTCTAACAGCACTGTGGATGTACCAACGCCACATGGACTGCAGCGATTCAAGAAGACAGCTTACCAGCACCTTCTCAAGGGCAACTCGGGATGGGCAATAAATGCTGGCCTAGTCAGCGAAGTCCACATCCCATGATCCCGTGATCCCGTGATCCCGTGAATGAATTTAAAAAAAATTCTCTCTTTCCTACACCATTCCTGGATTATCCAGTATCCACATTTAAAATAAATCCTGTGACATAGTTTGCCATAATGTAAAGAGCAGCATCAACCTGGGGCCAAAGATCAAAAGGTTTTCTTGAGAAAGAGCTTTGAAACATTCTTTGGACATAGGCTCCCTTCTAGATTTCAGTCTTAGAAGAGCACCCCATGCTGTGGCAATGTGCCTTAACCATTTCCCAGACTGCTTATTGTTACATCTGTCCTCCTGCAATAAAGTAACTTAACTCTTTAATTGTAGGCTAGCTATCAGACTACAGCCTACTTCAAATTTAATGAACCCACTAATTAACAAATTCTCCTTCCTCTCTTGAGAAACAAGGAGCAAATCAGCCCTAATCTGCTCTTTATCATTTCTTGTACTCGCAACTTTTCTTATCATTCTCATTCACTTAACTCTGGTTTAATAGAATTAAACAGCAACTTGGCAAAACTGCATGGCTTAGAAATCCAGGCACAGCCATTTTGGGGCACACAAGGGGTACAGGATATGATACTTGCACATGAGCGGTGACAGTTTAGGCAGAAACTCAAGTTGGAGGCTAGCTATCAGACTGCAGCCTACTTCAAATTTAATGAACCCACCGATTAACAAATTCTCCTTCCTCTCTTGAGAAATATGGAGCAAATCAGCCCTAATCTACTCTTTATCTTGTCTTGTACACTTGACTTTTGTTATCATTCTCATTCACTTAACTCTGGTTTAACAGAATTAAACAACAACCTGACTAAACAGCATGGCTTAGAAATCCAGGCACAGCTATTTTGGGGCACGCAAGGGGTACAGGACACGATACTTGGACATGAGCGGTGAGCCTGAGGCATGTCCACTATTAGGCCTAGTACCTTGTTTTTCAGAAGGAGGTGTGCTGCGGAGAGTAAGAGATCTGAGCAGTGGGCCTCATGTAGGCGAGGGGGCATGGGGAGCAATGAGGTAGTTGCAGTGGAGCTATGGAGATGGCATCTGTAACAAGGGGCAGGGTCGGGGACAATAATTGGTAGCTGAGGAATCAGACAGCTATCCATTTGTTTTCTGATTGCTTCAACCAAATAATTTTCTGTGCCATGTGGCAATCCCATAAATTAACAACTGAAAATATTAAACAGTTACTGTCATGAAAAGCTGATTACCATGAATTACTTATGGGCATGTTGAACTTTTTAAGGAAGACTTCTGTGTTTTTAAAGTATTACAAGCAAGGACACTGAGCAAAAGATGGCTGATGATGTAAAGTGACCACTTTTTGGAAAATTCCTACGTGGGTCATACTGACAGACCTGTCCTGAGAGAACATGGAATGTCGGACCTGAAAAGGTGTTTTGGCCTTCTTCAAGGGAGGTAGGAAAGCTGCAAAAGACTGAACTTTAATCTCCTGTGCTTGCGGAGACAAAAGACTGATTTACACATCTCAGCAGTTACCCAAAAATCCATCACCTTTTGTTTTATATCTCAGAATGTGTAAATTGTTCTGATATGAATGCAAGATGACTATTTCCTCTCTTGGAATATACTGGCAGGAAAATGGATTAAAAATCTAGCTGCAGTGCACACTGGCATGCTGCAAGACTGACAGCACAAGAAGACCAACTAGTCACCCCTGCAGTTGCAGGTGAAGTCTTTTCCTCTTTGTTGCTGGAGGCAAGGTTCAGCAGAAGCCACAATCAAAAGGGAAACAGTACAGCCTCTTCAGCAACCCTGCAGAACCAAGTGTCTCCAAACTAACTGTGAAACTGCCAAAGTTGGCTCTAACGGAATCACCCAATTTAAGAGCCGCAATGTACCACCATCTATGCCTCACGGACAAGCCAAGGAACCGATTCATATATTTTTAAAAACCTTTATTTGAACTCATAACTTCTCATTTCTGATCTATGCGTGTGTGTGTTTTTAAAAATTATTTTTCTTAGATTTTAATAGCTAATAAACTTATTCTTTCTTTGACTCAAGAAAGCTTAGTTAAATTGGCTCCTTCTAAAAAATAAATACATTTCGACTGAGCAAAGGTATTGAAAAGAACCTTTATTTAAATTTTTCTTGGACTGTGGCTTTAAAATTGGACTGTGGCTTTAAAAACTACCACGACTGCAGTTGAAAGACATGTTCACTGGGACAGAATGAGGAATGTGAAATGTTGCTATCTCCTATGGTGCTGGAAAGGGGTCCTGAAATAGGGGGAACTGCCTAGCAACAACATTTTAATTGGCTCCTGATCAGGTGACTAAGGTTTTGCAGCGAGGTCCTAGCCTGCAAAGAGAACACACCTAAAACCTCTCAATCCTGTGTGTGTAAGATTCCAGTAAATCTACAAGGCTAGCTAGTTGCTTTTTCTTCATATCTCTGTAACCTGCTTTGACTGAAAACCCCCTGTCAGAGGAAAAGGGGAAAATCACCAGTAGAGACATTGAAAAGCAAGTTTTCAACCAGTGAACTACAGACTGAAAGTGCTGGAAGACCATCTCGTGTCATTAACAACAAACTGCAAGGAATTTGGGAAAACATCAATCAAAATCAACCCATCTAATCCTGTACTTCGGATTGGTGTTATTGAACTGTTTTATCTCACCCTTAAAATCCATGGTTTGTATGTTTTATGTGTGTGTGTGTTTGTGTACAGGGGTTTAAGAAGGGGCAGAGTTTAAGATATTGAGTTATAAGTTAGCCGTTCATATTTCTTTCTTTTGCCATTAATTAAAGGCAATTTGTTCAATAAACAGTTATTTACTCATTAAGTTTTACAAACTTGGTGCTCGTTATTCTGTTAACCTAAATTAAACAGTTAGGTAGAATTGGGGCAATCCGGTGGTTTGGTCAAACTTTTCACATTTGTTGCGGCTCAGGGAAGAGTGGGGCTTGATATTACAGCGCACTATCCCCAGTGAGTCGTGACAGTATCCATGGGGGGAAGGGATCCCTTTTAAATTAACCTTGTTGCGAACAACCGAGGTGATTGGATAAAGCAGGGAACCTCACCTATTCTCCTCAACTGGGTGCATAACAAAATTGGGGCCCCACTGGGGAAGTGAACAAATTGGCCCAGGGAACCGTGGTAACAGTTGCTCCATGGGTTAGATTTAACTTGTATTTTTCTTTGTTTTATAACAATGTCCTTACTTTGCATGTACTGATTTCAGACAAAGGACCTCTCCACAATTACCCTACTGACTCCCTTCACTAGTGAAAGGATTGGGATTATGTTTCCACAAGTCTTTCACAATGAGAACAGAATGACTATTTTAAAAAATATTTCAATGAACAGGTAATTGAAGCTTTTTTGTTCTCTGAATTTAAATTGTGAAAATATCTTTCTTACTGTCTTAAAATAGAATTCATGAATACATTTTAAATGTAAAAATATGATTAACACAACCCTTCATCTCCTCCACCTCTCTTAACCCCTCCACTGTCTCTAAACTGTCTGATTGCTTGTCTGACATCCAGCATTGGATGAGCAGAAATTTAATCCAGTTATATATTGGGAAGACAAAAGCCCATTGTCTTTGATTTCTGTCACAAACTGTTTCCTTGACACCAATTCCAAACCTCTGCTTCTCCCTGGCAACTGTCTCAGCTTGAACCAGGTTGTTTGCAACATTGGTATTATATTTGACTCTGAAATGAGCCTCCTACCAAACATTACTAAAGTTGTCTATTTCCATCTCCTTAACATTTTCTGACACTGTCTAACCTCAGCTTATCCGCTGCTAAAACCCTCACCTGTGCCTTTGTTCCCTCTAGACATGATTCCAATGCACACCTGGCTGGCCTGCGATGTTCTACCTTTCACAAATTTGGTCATTCAAAACTCTAGCTAGCATCAAATGCCACTCGCCCCTGTGGTCATTGACCTGCATTGGCTCTTGAACAAGCAATACCTCAATTCTAAAATCCTCATCCTTGTTTTCAAATTGCTTCTTGGCCTTGCCTCTCCTTGGGTGGAATTTTCTACATTAGTCTTTGCTGAAACGGGAACCCGTTGGATTATGCAATCATCTTTCATGAGGCTCTTCAACTGAGCTACAGCATTAGCTTCCCATCTCCAGGTTCCCTGACAATCTCGTGGGTGATATAAGACACTGGACCGATCAAAAGGGACACCAGCATGGTTTAGAATGACTCACCTACAAATGAACTTTTGAGGCTGTAGCAGCCACATGAATGGAAAGGAGACGTGGGACCCTAGGCCTCTCTTTTACCTGGAGGTTCTGCTGCAGAATCTGAGGGCCTGCAGTGAGGTGATTTTTTCCCCAAGGGTGGGAGGATGAGGGCAATGTCTCCTACCAAGCAGGCGTGGAATGAAGTCAGCAGCAGAAGTATGATCCATTCATCATGAAGACAGTGTACCCAGAGGACCCAGGACCTCAGGAGAGCAGGAAGGATGAGTGATATAAGATTTCCAAGTGTCAAGCCCCACACTCTGACTTTCCCAGCATTTGCCTGCATTGCACTCCTCAGAACGACATACTTTGCAGATCCATTCATTCCTCTCTCTGCAGGTACCTCACATCCCTATCTGAACAACAACATTCACATTCACCTTTATCCTGTCGCCTTCTCTCACCCAAACCTCCACAAATGCTGTCCTTCCCTGCTATCCACACAAGCAACTTTTAACACATTTTGGCTCTGCTTTCTCTCCTTGAAAGAAAAGACAACACACAACTTGGTGCGAGGCAGAGACCCAGGCTGGAGGCTGTTTCTCTGGTTACAGGCACTTTGTCAGTCACTGGCAGCACTTGCCCATCTGGCCCACTAGAAAGGAGGTCTTATTCTATGAGGCTGTAGATATCAGCAACAATCTGCATGAAAGCCTGAGCCTCCTGAGGCACTGGTGTTCAGACATGCCGAGAGAGCTTATCCTCTGCCTGTAGACCCTCTGTTGGGGGTCTTGATTCCTTGGAGCTGGATCTCTGTGTCCATCCCCTCTGCACAGTGGAGCGGCATGCAGATGAGGAGAAGACAGTGGTTGCTGCTGATAATGCTGTTGTTATGCCTCTTGTTCCTCATCAGAGGTCCAATGTAGAGTTGCAGAAGCTGTTCACATGCCATGGTGAAGGCTGGCAGCAGGGAAGTCCAGCTGAAGGTGAGTGAAATGCAAGGCAGGTGATTTGATTTCCAAGAAGTTTACCTGCCAAGCACTGAAGCCACTCTGAGAATGAGTGCTGTGAATAGTAGCCTCTCACCTGGCCATGGCTGGAGCTCTTCAGTTTATTGATGAAAGGCTTCCCAGCCTGTCAGTTTCACTGAAGAAGCACCCCCGCTGTGCACTCATCTCAGTGATCCTGGCAAATCTCACACAGCTCAAGAAACAGGTCCACAACCTGCTCACTGCAGAATCCTTGTTTAAAACAATAGTTAATTGTTTATTGTAATATCCAAATGCCTCACCTGATAGCGGCATGGAGGTTTCCCCACTTGCTTTCAAACCTGCCCCGCTCCAGGCAAAAGCCAAAGGAAGACACGATGATGTCAGGCTGCCAACCCAGCACATCCTTACCTGGAAAAATTCCATTCTGCATTTCTGTAATCTTCTTCAGGCCTACTTTATGCGCTCTGCCAATTCTGGCCTCTTGAGCATTCTCATTTTTAATCAGGCCACCATTGGTAGTTCAGTTGCCTAGGCTCTAAGTCCTGGAATTCCCTCCCTGTGGGTGGAATCGTCCAGTCCTGTTGGCGGCAGGCATCAAGGTGGGTGTGAATGGACAAAATGGCGGGAAGGCCAAAAATCGGTGTTACGCTGCCATGAAACCAGTTTGCGTTCGTCCACTCCACCTGTCAATGGTGGGCTGCGTTTCCCACCACCACATGTCAGGATATTTTAGCATCTCATTATAAGCCCTGCTCGCCAGAATCATCCCCCAACACTAGGTCGTCCGCCACATCGGCGTGATTGCATGCCTACGTGTTTCACAAGTGTACATAAGCAACATGACCTGGTGAGCTGCACTTCGCTCAGGACTTCGAGGTTTGTTTGCCTACCTTGCTTCAGTCAGCACTCGCAGTCATCAGAGCCAGGCTTCACAGGCAGCGCCACACCACTTTTAGGGGGGCTCACGGGCAGGTCTCTACCTACCAGATCAGCAATAGGTGGGTGGCTTTTCAATGGCTGCAGGGCAAGGTCTTGCTTGGGGAAGGGGGAGAAGGAGCCTCAAGCAAGGAAAGAGGCTGCAGGGTGAGGGCTGTACTGGGGAAGGGAGGTATCCCAAGGTGTGTGTTGGGGCGCGTGTTGATCTGTGCAAGTGGCCTCAAGATGGTGAGGGCTGAGGAGGCAGTCTCCAGAGGAGAGGGAGCCAGATGGAGACATGAGGGTATGTGTGTGAGAGATTTTTTCTTTTTTTTAATTCATTCATGGATGTGGGCGTCGCTAGCTAGGCCAGCATTTATTGCCCATCGCCAATTGCCCTTGAGAAGGTGGTGGTAAGCTGCCTTCTTGAACTGCTGCAGTTCATGTGGTGTAGGTACACCCACAGTGTTGTTATGGAGGGAGTCCCAGGATTTTGAGCCAGTGATAGTGAAGGAACGGCGATATATTTCCAAGTCAGGATGGTGAGTGACTTGGAGGGGAACTTGCAGGTGGTGATATTTCCATGTGTCTGCAGCCCATGTCCTTCTAGCTGGTAGTGGTCGTGGGTTTGGAAGGTGCTGCCTAAGGAGGTTTTGTCAGTTCCTGCAGTGCATCTTGTAGATGGTACACACTGCTGCTACTGTGAGTCAGTGGTGGAGGGAGTGAATGTTTGTTGATGGGGTGTCAATCAAGTGGACTGCTTTGTCCTGGATGGTGTTAAGCTTCTTGTATGTTGTTGGAACTGCACTTATCTGGGCAAATAGGGAGCATTCCATCACACTCCTGACTTGTGCCTTGTAGATGGTGGATAGGCTTTTGGGAGTCAGGTGATGAGTTACTCGCCACAGGATTCCCAGCTGCTGACCTGCTCTTGTAGCCACAGTATTTATATGGTCAGTCCAGTTCAGTTTCTGGTCAATGGTAGCCCCACTGGAGTGGAATGGTGATGTGCCTTGAGCTGGCAATGAGTGAGATGCCAGTGAATGTGTGATGACCTTGTTAGTGTGTGGGTTTGGAGTGATGAGCTGGTAGCCTTACCCTGGCGGCACGGATGAGATCATTCATCCTCTTTCTGCACTGGATTGCCAACCTCTTGTGTGCAGCTTCAGCACTGGCAACCACTGCCACTGCCTCCCGAGCCTGAGTGGTGAGATTGTTGGACCTCCTGCAGGAGTGGAGGAGATCATGGCGGGTCTCCGAAAGGCATTCTAGTAACATGTCACTGAACCCTTCTTGGATTTCAGGGCCATGTCTTCACTGGATCAGTCCTGGGCTGCAAGTATTGAGAACTGTGTGCGCGGCTGCAGTTTAGATATGACACCCAGGGTGAGGAAACAGTGAGATAACGGTGTGGCAGGTGATTTGGAGGCCGCCCGCCAGCAAGGTGGCATGTTTACTGTGGCTGCATAATTAATGAGGCAGGAAGCGGGCGATACAGTGCGAAAATACGCCATTGAGCCAGCGGGTAAAATGTCATTTTTCATACCTGCTACCACACCTAGTGGAAATCTGGGATGATTCCATCCTATAACTCTTTGCCTCTCTGCCCTGCTTTAAAATGCTACCTAAAGCCTACCTCTTTGGCCTAATTTTTGGTCATCTGACCTAATATTTCCTTATGTGGTTTGGTGTCAATTCTTGTTACGTGACCCTCCTCTAATGTGCATTGGAATGCTTTATTACTTTAAAGATGCTCCATAAATGCAAGTTGCTGTTGTTGTTGTTATTGGAGTAAATTAGAATTAAAATAAGGAAGGGTATGTGCTGGGATTCCACATACATAGCTCCGTCTGGGAGCACTAAGGATGAAAATTTACCGCATAATGACCATAGCTCGATATACGAATCACTGGGAGGTCAATTTGATTTTATTGGTTTCCTCCAGGGCAGGTTAGGTTGAAATGATTCTTCTTACTATCTCTTTGCCACCCTCCAGAAATGAGACATGAGGAACTGGAGCAATCTTTACTGGCTTGATTGCAGGGACAAGGTGAAGCTGCACTAAACTGATTTCTGAACACTGGAGTATTTGGGAGTCATATAAAAACATTATTGGGGAAAAAAAAGTAATGAAGGAATATCCATTGAAATGCTGTAACTATATATTATACCAGAACCAAAAGCTAGTAAATAACACAAAATAATATGGCAATTTATTGTGCTGCCATTCCATATTTTAAGAATTCAAAGGACCAACAAGATTGTAACAAAGAGCAAAGAAGGCCCTGATATTTATGGGAAGGTGGCAAGGGTGGGAGGGAGGTTAAACAATCTGGCAAAGCTACGGCAAAGTTAATGGCAAGAAATCTGGGATCATTCCACCCTATATCTCACTGCCTCTCTGTCCTACTTTAAGATGCTACTTAAAACCTACCTCTTTGGCCTAGTTTTTTTGTGTTTTTGGTGAATGTTTTGGTTCTGTTTCTGCGCAACAGCCGGCCAAATGGACCACCTGGTCGGTGGAAGGGAAAACCAGCAACAGGAGGGACAGCCAGAGACCCTTGGGGATGGTCCCCAACAATTGGGAGATAGACTAGCCAGCGGGAGGTATTGTCAGGGGAAGTGGATAGTGATTAGGGCTGGAGAGGCCAAAGGCTTTCTTGAGGGGCTGAGGGGAATCACTCATGCTTCTTGTGGTTCACAAGGAGTGCTGGAAAAAACACCTTCTGAAACAGGCACCGCCTTCTTCCCTTTGGCTGCTGGGTATCCTGAGCCTTGGGAAACAATCCATTTTTAATTGGACTCTCAATTACACTGTGAGGAACCAATTTAAATATGCTAATTAAGTATCTCACCTTTTACGGTGTGATGCATTTTCGCTTCGATAATTGCTGTTGTTTAAAAGGCATTTGGCATACACACGGTGGGTTGGGGATGTATTCCCTGTGTTTAATTCTTTAGCTACTGCCCACCAGCCCTAACCTCTCCGACCCTATCCTGCCCATTGTTGGTTGGGATGGGAGTGCTGGTGCTGGGTTAATACAGCACTGAATAGTAGACAGATAGTGCACTTGGCCTGTTCTGTTTAGTTGATCAGGCAACATGCAATTCTGACATTGAAGAATATTGCTCTAATGTGAAACTTGTAACATGAGATACTTCTACAATTATAATTCAGCTTGACAATCTGCTGTGCAAATATAATCTTTAGTCATAAATCCTTGAAGCCAAATCATAATGCTGGTTAGAATTCAATAATAGATCTCCTGCTGCAAGACAGGAAAATAGCACATCTCAGTACAATCTGTTTTATTCACCATTAATTAGGTTACAAGCTAGGACAGTTTAATGACACATCACTGAATGAAGTTTGTCTTCCTAATGAGTTTACCTGTAAAAACAAAATCAATAGTTTTTTAAGCTGTCTACCGTTGAATCTAAGTCAATCTCCAGCTGTTTCTATAGGGGATTGTGCACTGGCTAAAACACCTAACGATTGCCTCATCTTTAATAAATTCTCCATTCACTATTCCAATACATAATCTGAAGTCTGAACAATGGGCAAAAAGTTACATTGTAAAAACAATTTGTTGTGATTACTCATCATTGGCAAATAGAACCTTCTCTTTGAATTTTGTAAAACAGCTCTTCATCACTAAGAGTGGTTGCTGCACTGTAACTGGAGGATATGAATTGACAAGAAAAGTAGAAATACAAACTTAGTATGGATCAGTGAATGTAGGAACAGTTACAGCCCTATCATGGACAGATACATCAAGAAGGTGAGAAAGAAACTGAAGAATTGGATTAGGAGAAAAAATAGTGGTGCTACACCCAAGCCTAGTGAGTTCCTGTCTTTAAGAGTTTACTGGAGGAGAGCAAAACTCATCTTAAGAGCTCATAAGTGAGCTCTTCAGTCTAATATTATCAAGGCAAATGAGCCAAAAGATCATAAAAGGGTTTCCTTGGAACACTTCTTCGACAGAAAAGTAGCAAGCTCCTTTCTGGTACAAACTGGTAGTTAGTGACATAGGCAGATGCAATCTTAAAGGAGACAAGGACAGAACTTGGGACATGCATGCTCAGCTTTAACAGACATGTTTCTGGAAGCCTGACAGAGTTAAATTTGAAATGGTGGATAAATTTGAGGCACTCAGCCTCATTATAATATATAAATTGTTAACACAACTTCTGTGAGTGGGTTGGTCAATTACACCCTCACCAAACACCCTCCTCCCGCCACATTTCTGTTAAATCCAGACATGTGTGGCTGGCATTGGGATTCAGTCAAAATGCCAGTTTTGAAGACTTTAACTTTAATCTGACCCAAACCTGCCCGATTTTTGGTTTAGCATTCCCTCAATGGGAGTGAATAGGCCATGGCAAGGTCAAGGGGTGTGAATATGTGTAGGCGATTCATATAGAGTGAGATGCATATACTTTCTGACTTGGTTGTCCACCACCATCCTTCACTGTCAGGTGGGATGTAAGAGAGCTTCATTACATTAGCATTGAAATAAAGTATAACAAGGCTGTCCATGAGTTTCTCCTTTCCCACCTTATTCTGAACCAGCATCAACCTAGCACATTTAGGGTGGTTGTACCAGGCATTCATACAAGGCATCTTCAGATAAGTGTCTCTGACTTTCCCCTTTAAGGAACCTTTTGAACCACAAGTGCACAATTAAGTAGTCCAAAACACAATCACCAACGCATCCCTCAATGTCTATCCTTTGGTCTTCTGCTCCCTTCTGCATAATTGAAAATAAAATCTCTGGATGTAGTTCCAAATTATTGTGATCAATTTATTACCCTAATTTGTAGTGTGTAGCTGCAAGTTCACTGTTTCTTCCCTTGTTTTTAACCTTAGTACTAACATATTGTGTGTATTTTTCAGACCTGTGACTTTTTCTAGGTAACCTCTCAGTGGAAGGAGTAAGTGGCTAACTGCTGGTCTGCTGAAAGCCACTTGGAATTCAAGTATCCCTATATCTCCATCTTTTGATAGTGACTGCATCAGTTGCAGCTGGGAGGGTAACACACATTTCTATGCTTCAGATTCCTTCTAGGTATCAAGAAATAATGAGACTGCAATTCCTTCACACATGATGTTCAGTTACATCCAGGCGGCCACAGCCATGCTTTATAAGTAAGGTTTATGTTATTGTTGATTTTATTTGAGTAATATGGATATGTGTTAGTTTCTCAGAAGAAGCTTGTTTAATGATTTATAATGCAACTTAGAATGTTTCAGATAAACATGCTCTCTTTTAGTATTAATATTTATAATATCAAAATGCGTATGCTTTGGTTTCTGGCAATGAATTACTAATTTATTTATGATATTTAATGATGACGGTGGCAGGTTCTTCACGGGTGAAGATCATGGGAAAATTTGTCCCTTTGGTAGTTGGCATGATCATTGGTGACAATGGATGTTCATTCTCAATTTGCAGACTCTTGAGCAGTTGAGGCACAGAAGCTCCTGGTTTGGAAGGGTTCTGGTATAAGCAGAGTCCTGCGCCTTTCTTCAGAAGCCATCCATCTGTTTGTTTCACACTTGTAGGTTGCTTTCCTGGTTGTTGTGCACCAACCATCTCTGCCGACAGCTCCCTGTTCCCAGACCTGATATTTAATAAAAGAAATTAATGAATATCAATTTAATATATCTTGTACATAGCAAAAAATCAGCAAAATATTAATAGTTTCCATAAGTTCCCATTAATTCTGATAAGTTTTTATTAGTGATGGCATGCAAACCAGGTGGGGTAGGACTGGTTGGTAATCCATGGGGTTTTTTGCCCTGCCTAAGTAGTTTGCAGATGAAAGGGTTTGAGAATCACTGCCCTTCCAAATTCAAACTGGACAAGACAGCCTTTTGTAAATTGGAGCGCAAGGCCTCCATAGCAATAATTTATGCATTCATAAGTGATTATTGTATTGAACTTATGGCCAGGCCATATGACTCCACTGCACATACAATGGAATTGCCACACACTCTTTGGTAGACTGCAATCCAGAAAATTCTTCCTTATAGGAACATAGGAAATAGGAGTAGGATTAGGCCCTTCGGCCTCTCAAGCCTGCTCTGCCATTCAACTAGATCATAGCTGATTTTCTACTTCAATGTCATTTACCTGCACTTTCCCCATTTCTGTTGATATCATTAATATCTAGAAATCTATCGGCCTCTGTCTTGAATATACTCGATGACTGAGCCTCCACAGCCCTCTGAGAATTCCAAAGATTCACCAACCTCTGAGTGAAGAAATTCCTCCTCATCTCAGTCCTAAATGACCTACCCCTTATTCTGAGATTGTATCCCCTGGTTCTAGACCCTCCAGCCAGGGGAAACATCCTTCCTGCATCTACCCGGTTGAGCCACCTAAGAATTTTGTCTGTTTCAATGGGATCACCTCTCATTCTTCTAAACTTTAGAGATGCATCATTCCCCTCAAAGAACAATCCCGCCACCCCAGGAATCAATCTGATGATCCTTCGTTGCACCCCCTCTAGAGTAAATATATTGTTCCTTAGGTAAGGAGATCAAAACTATACACAATACTCCAGCTGCAGTCTCACCAAGGCTCTACACAATTGCAGCAAGACATCTTTACACCCATACTCAAATCCTCTTGCAGTAAAGGCCAACATACTATTTGCCTTCCTAATTGCTTGCTGCACCTGCATTTCATGAACAAGGACACCCAGGTCCCTTTTAACGTCAACATTTACCAATCTCTCACTATTTAAGAAATACTCTGCACTTCTGTTTTTCCTACCAAAGTGGATAACTTCATATGTTTCCACAGTATATTCCATCTGCCATGTTCTTGCCCACTCACTTGGCCTGTTTAAATCCCCTTGAAGCCTCCTTGCATCCTCCTCACAACTCACATTCCTATTTAGTTTTGTAACATCAGCAAACTTAGAAATATTACATTTGGTCCCCAGATCCAAATCATTGATATAGGTTGTAAATAGCTGGGACTCAAGTACTGATCCTTGCAGTACCACACTAGTCACAGCCTGCCAACATGAGGATGACCCATTTATTCTTATTCTCTGTTTTCTGTCCATTAACCAATTCTTAATCCATGCCAATATACATTACCCCCAATCCCAAGTGCTCTAATTTTGTTTACTAACCTCTTGTGTGGGACCTTATCGAAAGCCCTCTGAAAATCCAAATACACCACGTCCACTGGTTCCCCCTTATTTATTTTGCTAGTTACATCCTCGGAGACTTCCAACAGGTTTGTCAAACACGATTTCCCTTTCATAAATCCATGTTGACTTTGCCCAATCCTACCATTATTTTATAAGTTTTCAGTTATCAGTAGCTTTTTTCCTACTATTGATGTCAGGCTAACAGGTCTGTAGATTCCTGTTTTCTCTCTCCCTCCTTTCTTAAATAATGTGGTTATATTTACTACCTTCCAATCTGCAGGAACCGTTCCAGAATCTATAGAATTTTGGAAGATGTCCACCAATGCATCCTCTTTCAACACTCTGGGATCTAGATCATCAGGTCCAGGGGATTTACCAACTTTCAGTCCCATTAATTTTTCCATTAATTTCTTTTTTTATTAATACTGATTTATTTCAGTTCCTCATTCTCGCTAGTCCCTTGGTTCTCCCTTCTGGGAGGTTTTTTGCACCTTCCTCCATGAAAAACGGACACGTTTGTTTAGTTTCTCTGCTATTTCCTTATTCCCAGATATAAATTCTCCTGTTGCTGCCTGTAACTGGCCCATATTTGTCTTTGCTAATCCTTTCTTTTTTACATACCTGTAGAAGCTTTTACAGTTCAATTTTATGTTTCTCACTAGTTTACTTTCATATTCTGCTTTCCCTTCTTTTATCAATGTCTTTACCCTCCTTTGCTGAATTCTAAAATGCTCCCAATCCTCCGGCTTACTACTTCTTTTGGCAACTTTATAAGCCTCTTCCTCTGATCTAATACAATCTTTAACTTCTCTTGTTAACCACGGTTGGATCACTTATTCTGTTAGGTTTTTGTGCCTCAAAGGAATGTAAATTTGTAGTTCTTTGCATGTTAGCTATTCCCTGCCTACCATCATGCCTTTTGATATTGTTTCCAAATCAACCGCAGACAACTTACCCCTCATACCTTTGTAGTTTCCTTTGATTAGAGCCTAGTTTCAGATTGAACTACATCACTTTCAAACTTAATGTAAAATTCCATCATATTATGGCCACTCTTTCCTAGAGACTCCTTTACAACAAGATTATTAATTAGTCCTTTCTCATTGTACAATACTAGATCTAAAATAGCCTGCTCTCTATTGATTCCTCAACATACTGCTCCAGAAAACCATCGCATATACTTTCCAGGAATTCATCTTCCACAACATTAGCAGTCTATATGTAGATTGAGGCCTCCCATGATTACTGTATTATCCTTGATACATGCACCTCTAATTTCCTGATTTATACTGGGCCCTACATTACCACTAGTGTTTGGTGGCCCATAAACAGCTCCCACCAATGTTTGCTGCCCCTTGCTGTTTCTCAGCTCCACCCAAACTGATTCTATATCTTGACCATCCAATCTAAGATCCTGTCTCACTAATGTACTGAACTTATCCTTTATTAACAACACTACCCCATCTCCTTTTCCTTTCTGCCTATCCTTCCTAAATGTCAAATACCCTTGAATATTCAGCTCCCAGCCTTGGTCACTTTGCAGCCACGTCTCCGTAATGGCAGTTAGATCATATCCATTTACTTCTATTTGTTTCGTCAATCCATTTACCTCATTGTGAATGCTGTGTGCATTCAGGTAGGGTGCTTTTAATTTTGCCTTTTTAACAGTTTTCTGTATTTTGACACTATTTGATGCTGATCTTTATTTCCACTGCCTTTCAAATTTTCTTACTACGTTTCTTCCTACCATTACCACCTTTGTTTGTTTCCTATCTGAATTCCCTCTCAGGTTTCCACCCCCTGCCAAGCTAGTTTAAAACCTCCCCAACAGCACAAGCAAATCTCCCTGTGAGAATATTGGTCCCAGTCCTGCTAAGGTGTAACCTGTCCTCCTTGTGTAGGTCCCACCTGCCCCAGAATCAGTCCCAATGCCTAAGAAAACTAAAGCCCTTCCTCCTGCACCATCTCTCAGCCGTGCATTAATTTGTTCTACCATCCCATTTCTGTACTCGCTAGCACAGGACACTGGGAGTAATCCTGAGACTACTGCCTTTGAAGTCCTGCTTTTGAATCTCTTTCCTAGCTCCCTAAAATCTGCTTTCAGAACCTCAAGATGTGGATCACATCCTCTTGCTGTTTACCCACCCCCATAGGAATGTCCCGAAGCCGCTCAGTGACATCCTTGACCCTGGCACCAGGGAGGCAACATACCAGCCTGGAGTCAGGTCTACGGCCACAGAAGCATCTATCTGTTCCCCTAACTATTGAATCCCCTACCAATATGGCTCTTTCACTCTTCTTCCTCCCCTCCTGTGCAGCTGAGGCACCCATGGTGCTACAGACTTGGCTCTGGCTGCACTCCTCTGAGGAACCATCACTCTCACCAGTATCCAAAACGGAAAAAAAGTTAGTGAGCAGGATAGACTCAGGGGACTCCTGCACTACTTCCTGGTCCTCCTCAGCTGTCTGGTGCCCATTCCCTCTCTGCTGCACTCTCTTAATCTGCAGTGTGACCACATTGCTAAGCGTGCTATCCACATGGTTCTCAGCCTTGCGGATGCACCACAGGGGCTCCAACCATTGCTCAAGTTCTGAAACCCGGAGTTCAAGTTTCTGCAGCTGGTTTCTTACTAGAGAGATGTGACTAACGGACTTCTCCACTGTAATAACCAGGCTTTGCAGGCTGGTTGAATCAGCTCAAGTAACTCAAAAGGAACAACATGGCAGATGCTAGAAATCCAGAATAAAAACAACAGAAATGCTGGAAGTACTCAGCAGCTCCGGCAGCATCTGTGGAGAGAGAAACAGAGTTAATGGGCTGAATTTTACCTGCCATCCGCAGGCAGGAAATCAGGTGGGTGGACCTGTGAAATAGGGCATGGTGCCATTTGTGGTGTTCCGCCCTCCCCAAGCCCGCTGCGATTTTACGTGCGGTGGGATGGGTGTTGCTTTTGCCACCCGCCTGTGGTCCAATTGAGGCCCTTAAATGGGAAATTAATACCCACTTAAGGGCCACCTCATACCACTAATCAGATTGCCTCAGGAGAGGCCTATGCATAAATATGCGGTTTGTCCCTGCTGTCTGCTGGTCAGTAAAAGGGGATGGTGTTTCCTTTCTGGGTCCCCAGTGCGAATCAAAAATGCCCTCCCCAGTTTTCCCTCCCCACATCCGTCATCCTCCCGATGCTTTGTCCAACATGGCCCCTCCCACACCCTTCGCCGGCTCCTGCCTGCCAAGCCCTGGTGAGATCCCGTACTTAGCTGGAGATCTGGATCCATTGCTGAACTCCTCCTCCTTGGCCTAGCTGCAGTACCAGCAGTGGCCACCACTCCCAGTGGCACTGCTGGTACTACGGAGTTACCAGCCTCTGACTGACCGGCAGCTGTAGGAAGTCGGACTTCCTCCTGAAGATGGGCAGAAGCCTCGCCTCATAATAATTTAAGGTCTGTTGGCAGAAAAATTAAAGTGGGAAGAGACAACCAACTGGAGGCTGGCTTGCCCCAGACATTTACGCTTGGGTGCAGTGAGTCCACCCTCAGCATACATTCCAGCCCAATGTTGGTCTTTGATCTTTCATTAGAACTGGCAAGTAGCTGAGTTGCTCTTGCAGAGATTTGACACATATACGATAGGTCAAATGACCTCCTTCGTTGCTGTAACCAATCTGTAATTCTATGATTCTTTGTAGCAAAAACAAAGTGGTTATAATGGGAGATTTTAATTTGCACATGGACTTGGAGAATAAGAATAACTCAAGTAGTAAGGGCAGTTAATTTCTAAAATGCATAGAGGACAGTTTTCTGGAGCAGTATAAACCAATAAAGAATAAAGGTATACTATGTTTAGTGATGAGTAACAAATCAGAATTAGTTAATAACGTGATGGTAATGGAACATCTTGCAAGTAGTGAACATAATATGATTGAATTTTATATTATGTTTGAAAGGGAGAAACAACAGTCAACAACCAAGGTTTTAAATTTCGGTGTATCTGTAACCCCTCTTTGCTGAGGCTGTTGGCAATGAGACTGGTGGCATGAAATTTCTTGCCGAGAAAGGGTGAGGTGCCTGTGGAGGTGTGACAGGCACCAACAACTCACCCAGATTATTTAGATGAAGCCCAAGGTCCAATTTTGGATTGGTCTCAGGCCTCCTGGTTCAGGTGCACGTTGCAGCCCATCACTCTCTTGGCATGGAAAACTGGTGTCAACAAATTTACACCCAATTCCCTACTTGCCTGAATTCCTGAACTGCACAGTCAGCTTTCTTTTGACCTGAGTTTAACAGGCTACTTTATTACATGTAACAAAAGAGTCGGTCTTTAAGTGCAGTCTAGTGGCTGTGGGCAACATATTATGATATACTGCAAGTCACTTTGACACCTTCAAATTCATTTTAGTACTTGCTAATGTTATTGTAATCTGTGCCAAAATCCAAAATAAATGGGTATTTTCCTATTTGTGGATCTTAATTTTAAAATGGCAGCCCATTTCTCAATCATTCAACAAATGAACACATTTATGACTATTGAAATGAGTAGCTAATTTTTTTAAGTGCCTATTCCTGGAGTAGAATATACAGCCTCTGGTTTTCCACCTCCTGGATCTGTTTCTTTTACTCAAAAATCTCACAAAACCTACAAATCAAATTTATGTGTCTAAGGGGAGATTGCTGCTGCAGCTGCTTCCAGAAGAACAAGTAGGAGCTGCAGCATGAGTATAATGGAGTTAACATAGTTAGCGTTCGTTAGGTTTTTGGAACAGGATGGAAATAGTTTTCTTTTAATATGATATCAGCAGAGTGTTATGCAAAAATGTGAAGTTCATAGTGTTTCAATAACAGTGGATATTTAGGAAGTGGTGACAATGTGCAATCAGCAAAAAAGGAAGGCAAGAAGGTCTTGTGGTATTAATGCAGTTACTTGAAACACATTTAAGTTACAAATATCACTGTGGTTTTTTTGCATTTGTACCCAGATCCCCAGTCATTCTGAGAAACCCTGCTGAGCTCAGGCTGCTTTCGAAATGCAAAGTTTCACAGGAATGTACACTTATACCCCAGCTAAAAATAAAACATTCAGATCACAGTCATTTTTGCTTAAGCAAGTGGTGGGCTTTGGCAAGGGTTAAATGCCACTGATAGTGTTTCATTTGGAAAGGAAGCTATAGCTATCGAATCCTTTGGTAACTGTGTGAACGGCCAAAGATCTTGGCACTCAAAGCCAATAAAAATTGGGGAAGTAGTTTTTATCTCACTACAGATCAAGCCAGCCTGTCATCACATGTGCTAAAGATAAAGTGGTGTGTGGTATTGTAGGTTAAAGCACACAAATCATAGAAACAGCTTTGATGATGGGCAACACTATAAAACATCTATTGCAAAACTTTAACAAAGTGGTGTTCAGCATTGGTAAGATTTAACTTTTGCCTGATTAGTTTGGCCCAACAATGTATATTATTTAAATTTCAGCTTAAAGTCAAGAGTTTCCACAGTTGAAAATGATCGGATTGATGCCAACCAAGCACTGGAAAATGAATACAGACTTTTTTTTTATGAGACCTATAATTCTTTCTCTGACATGATTGGACTTTCAAAATGGCACATGTTTATTCTTTAATTCTGTTATTGTAACAAGAAATGTCCTTATTCATCATTTAGTGGTCTAATAAATTGTGATCTTGCAGTAATTAAAATAAATGCTGATTTATAAGAAAAATACACTCACCAAAGCAGTTTCAGCAAGACAAAAGCAGGAACTTCCCAATCAAAATATATTTGTACTGTAATATGAATTAATATCATTATAGAATTCTGCTTCCTATTCAGACCAGTAAGAAGCAAAGGTCACATATTTCAAAAGTGACTGATCACATTTGTTTATAGTGATGCAAACTTTGCTCATACAGGCCATAAGAAGTGGCCACATGTGGCCCAGATATTAGTGCAAGTTTGAAGTCTTTGCTTCCTTTCCATTTCAATAGACTAGTTACATTGTAGCAAGTTTTTTTAAAATTAACTCTCTGGTGTCAATCTCCAGGACTATCCCATGTTGCTGCACGATATTCATCTCTAGGTCTCGCTTTCCTCAGTGTAAATTAAAAATAGGATCAGCACTGGTATAGGAGCTGTGACAGTACCATCCTTTCATGCTGACATGTATGTCCACTCACTACTGCTGGAGATTATGCTCGCAGTTAGCCTGCTACGGGCTGCAATGTGAAAGGATGGCTGACGCTGGAAGTAACTTAAAATCTGTTCCCATTGCACTGGGAAATTCTTGGGCAGGCTTAGTTCCTAGAAAAACTACATACAAGCTGAAGAAGAAATTTTGTTAATGCTAGTTGTTGGGGATCATTTACAGAAACATTTTGCATGGGGTTCTGCACTTCATCTTTATATAACGAAAAATGTTTGAGCAGCACTCTGAGATGTTCTTTTACACAAGGCACTGTCACATTCCAGGCTGAAAGGTCAACACTCGAAGTCACAGATTTAGCTGAAAGAACCACATCATTTAATCTGCCATCTAACTTCTTAATATGTGCTATCTGACTTTCATCCCCCAGTTTGACCCCATATGTAGTACAGAGTGTACCTTACAGTTTCTTATCTGAGTACCATATAGTACCTAATGCTCAAGTCCACACCCACAACCAGCTATCACCATGACATCCCTACCTCTATTAGACCAAAATTGTGTCCATGGTTTTTCTGCTTGGTGTATGTAGCTTAGACTCCACCCCTTGCTAAAAATGTTGCAATAAATTTTGCAAACAAAATAAAAAAAAACATTATTTCCCTAACTCACTGAGCAAACAAATTTCTTCAATTATGAATGCCAGGTGAATCCAGTGCATCATCTCAGAGTCCAACATAGTTTCAGTCTTTTGTTCAGTATTTCAGTTTCTGGAACTGCTATTTCCAATTTCATGGTCTGTGGCTAAATTATACAAAATCTTCACATTACTTTGGTGTTCTCCTCTCATCCCTTGGTTCTGCCTGCTGTCTCAGGAACTCGGATCATCACATTAGTATTAGGGAGCCTTGTTGTCCCCTGGGTTTTTTCCTCTGGATAGAAAGCTGTCTGCCTGCCATCAGCATTGCTGGCTTGGACTTCAGGACTGCCGGATGTCAGCTTTGCCTGAGCCTTTTCATCTGGTTCATCTGCTGCTGTGTCTTTGTCACCATGATACTTTTAGACATATGATGAATTTCTGTTATACAGTACTGCAAAGTCAATCTGTTTCCCTTCTTCACAATGACAGTGTGCGGCTTGGAGTAAAATGATGTATCCATCTTACTTGGACTATCCTGTCTCAGCAGTACTTCATCACACCATATCAGACTTTCTAGCTCCCCTTCTGTGGTCTGCATAAAACTTTGCAGCATCTTTTTTCTCAGCATCATGGGCCTGAACTTTGCAGCTTGGCGGGCGGGCGCGATCGGTGGGCCCAGGAGCGGTTGGGGGATGGACTGCTGACCATGATCGGCCCCCAACCCCGATTTCACGCTGGCTGGACACTTAACGGCCAGTCAGCGTGAAGCGAGTGCTGAAAAGCTCAGTGCTGCTGGGGTGGGGGTGGGTGGAGTGCGAGCGATGACATCGACGCGGGTGCACGCGAGCGCTGACAGAGAGCTCCCTGAGCAGCCTCAGGCAGCTGAAGACCTGAAACCCAGGAAATGAAGCTTTTTAATCAGGAAAGAAATGCCCAAGAGTCACAGTCAGACATCTGAACATACAGATTATAAAAATGGTGTCCATACATTTCTATTTTTATTTTATTTAATAAAGGAAGCCTCATCCTGCCCTTGAATGAGGTTTGCTGAAAAATGTAATGGGCGCCAACCATAAGGTTGGATGGGCTACGTGAAATGACAGACAATTGCACAATTAATGGGCTTAGTAGCTTTCTTAATTTTCAGCAGGTGCACTTCCGACTTATGCGCCTGCCCGCCGACCGAAATATCGCATGAGTGCAGGAGGACGTAAGGACGCTTGCCCGATGTCATCTCAGACAATTTCACGTCCAATCGGGTCGGGCGCGCGCCTGCCCGGTCAGTGTAAAATTCTGCCTATGATCTCGATCCTCCTGATCAACACTGATGTCCCTCAGCTCTGGCATCTTGGTGCGTATTTTGCACCCCAGTATAAGCTCAGCTGGCTCTTTCCTGTCGTAGTGTGTGGAGTTGCTCTCTACATGGCCACATGTGACAGCAACACCTCCTTCCAGCCTGAGCCATCCTCATCCATTTCTCTAATGATTGGTTTTGTCGTTCAACTTCCCCATTTGTCAGTGACCATTTAGGGGTTACTCTGTGATGGCGAATGCCTGTGACTTGCATATAATCTGCAAAGGTCTGTGAAATGAACTGTGGCCCATTGTCTGAATACAGAGTGACTGGTAGACCAGGCCTTGCAAATGTTTCATTCAATGCAGAAACCATTTTCTCTGCTGCTATAGACTTCATCAGAATGCACTCAGTAATGTTTGTTGTAGTCAATCACCACTAGTATGAACTCTCCTGATGGAAATGGGCCTAAGAAGTCAACTGCTACATCCTCTCAACATCCAGCCAGTAACAATGTGCTGCGTACTGGTTCTGGTGGAGTGGGCCTGCTGACAAATTGACATCCATGACATATTTTGACAAGCTGCTCCAAATCTTTCTCCAGCCCTGGCCACCATATTTTCGTACATAAGTTTTGCTTAGTACCAACCACTCCCAAGTGACCCTCATAAGCTAGCGTCACCATTCTAAGCCTAAGCTTTTGTGGTACCACAAGTCTGCTACCTCTGAAAACACACTTCCCAATTGTGCGCAGTTCATCTCACATAGCGGCGTACACCTTGACTGGGCAATTCTCCCAGTTTCCAGCTTGGATCCTCTGTCTGATGTCATCCAATTCTGGATCTTTGTCTGACTCTCCTTCAATATTTCTTGTTGTCATTGCGCTGGGTGTGGCATGAGCTGCCACAAGCCTCATGAACGATTCAGCTTCCTTCTCCAGTGAAGATCTGCATGTATGATCCTCCCTCAGTAGTCGTGACAGTGAGTCAGCAGTGTTCATCTTTCCAATGATGTGAATCACCTTGTATTTGTACTGCTGGAGTCTCAAAACGCATCTTTTCATTCTGGCACATGGTTTGGATCTGGGAGAATAAATCATCTCTTATAACGTATGATCTGTCATTAATTCAACTCAATGCCAAACAGGTAGGCATGGAAACTTTCACATGCTCACATCAATCCTAGGCCCTCTTTTTCCATCTGACAATATCTCCTCTCCACATCAGTCAGAGATCTGCTTGCAGAGGCAATGATTCGTGGGCCTTCAGCAGGCATTTTCACCGGCACTGCTCCTAATCCTACTGGATTAGCATCTGTCATGACTTTCATTGGTGCATTTGGATCACAGTACCCCAGGATTCGAGCACTTACCAAGCTGTCTTTCAAAGCTTTGAAGGCAGATCCCTGTTCTTCATTAAATCTGAGCTGTTCATTCTTTCTGGTCAAATTCCTCATTGGATCGTCCAGAGTAGCAATGTTTGGGATATACCTTGCACAATAGTTTACAAGTCCCAGAAAACTTCTCATTTTGCTGGCATTTTGTGGTTCACATGCTTCTGCTATTGCCTGTTTGTCTTTGGCTGGATTGATTCCACTGCTTATGAGTTTCTGCTCCATGAACATTAGCCCTGTCACACCCAGCAAGCACTTGTCTACATTTACTTTAAATCCTGCTGACTGCAATCTAGCCAATACTAATCTCAGCCTCTCATTGTGTTCCTCTCTATTGGCCTCATGAATAATGATGTCATCTGAGATATTGGTTGTTCCTGCAAGCTCTTGTATCACCTTCTGGATTTCATGTTGGTAAATTTCTGGTGGCGTGTTGATGCCAAAAGCAATCTCTTGCATCAGTAAAGTCCACAATGAGTGACAAGAGCTTTCTTGAATCAGGTTGAAGCTCCAGTTGGCGGTATCCCCACTTTAAGTCTAATTTGAAAAGTCCTTTGCTTGTTGAAAATTCTTGAAAGATCTCACCCACAGTGCGAATTAGGTGACGTTCTCCCACTATCGCTTCAATCATCTGTCGCATATCAACACAGATTCTGATGTCACCATTTGGTTTAGGCACGGCCCCAACAGGGCTCACCACAGTCTTCAACAGGCTCTATGATGTCTTGGTCAATCAGTTCTTTGATCTTTGCCTCAACTTTCCCACTCAGACCATAAGGTGTTCTGCGTACAGGCTGTGCGACAGGCTTCACCTTCTCCTCAATGTTTAATCTCACTTGGCGGTTTTGCAGCTTCCTAAATCCTTGAAACACTGGTCCAAACTCATTTCTAAGCTTCACTTAGGACTTTACAGGATTCACTTTCAATCCGATGTGTAGCACCCCCATGGTTTGGGCAGTTTCTCTGCTCAGAAAAGGCTGACCTCAAACACTACATATTCTTCCTCTACATTCTGATCTCACATCCACAATGAAGCATCCAACAAGTAGGGTTTTAGATGTGTAGGGATAGAGTTTTTTGACACATTTTTGAGATGTGCACTCGATTCTCTTTGCCTTCAGTTCCTCTCACAATCCTGTGTCAATGACATTACTGTTGCTGCCTGAATCTACAATAATGCTCACGTCAACACCACTAACAATCACTGGAACTTTCTTGTGGTTGCTCCAGTTGACAGAATGCAAGTATCCATGATTGCTAATTGTGTCCTCACTCTCTGAATCTTCTTCAACTCGTCTCACAATTATGCAATTGAATCTCTCTTTCCTTTACAAGGTTTGCCAGATTTCCCTCTCTCTTCAACTTTGCTAATGGGCAAAATGGTCCTTGCCCCCAAATTGCCTGCATTGGCAGGGCAACAGGCATCTTTTCCACAGGTGCAACATCCGAAAAGTTTGGCGAAATTTTTCAAGCCTGGTGGCGTTGGACATGTTTGGCAGAGTAAGCGGACAATATAGAGAGGAGGCCAAAACTCAGTATCACAACGTTGTGAAATCAGTTTGTGATCGTCCGTTCAGTCCACCGATGGCGGGCTGCATTTCCTGTCGTTGGATGTCTGGAACCTCATTGTGATACATCTGAATAGCAGTATAAGGCCAGTCTGCCAGAATCATCCCCCCACGCTGCATCATCCGCCCATGCCGGCATGATTGCACACCGATGTGTTTCACAACAGCATATATAAGGCGTGCACTTGGTGGGCTGCGTTTTGAGGGGAGCTTGGAGGTGAGTGCACAGTACATTGTGCAGCGCTTGTGAGGGTCACCTGTTGGACTTCAAGGTGGAGGCACCTTGGGTGGGGGAGGGAACAAGGGCTGCTCTGCCATTGAAGGTAGTGCACAAACACTTGTGGGGTGGGGGAGAGAGAAGTGGCCATGTATTAGGGAAACATATTCTAAAGGGACCATTACTCTGCAGCTGAGACAGTTCAGACACAGCCACTGTTATGGACTTGATTTTCCAGACAGATTTTTAATAAGAAACAGTGAACTTTATTTACAGGGCTTCAGCAGCAGTTACATGCCTCCATCAAGATCCACAACTAGACACAAAACTCCACCCATGAAGTTCCCTGTGCTTAGGGCTGATTCGTTCATACTGTCACGTGATACTACACGGCACAATAAGACTTAAAGCTACAGTTGCTACAGCCATTTTGACATGGGTGGAGTTGGGTCTCTAGCTTATCTGCCCACTCAAGCAATGCAAAGGCATGAAAGTGCCACCAAGTGCTCCAGAGCTTTTCACTCCTCAGGCACAGACTGCAAACTAATGAGCGTTTTAGTGGACTGCAGAACAATTGGATGACTGTGCATGTTGTATAATCTCCTTGCTAAAGCTGGCCATGGAGCAGTCACTAGTAGAGGCGCTCACAGGCCCTTGCAAAGTCATCACCCAGGTTTGGACCAGATTCCCCCATGGTTCAAGCTAACAGCTCAGCCTTGCAGTGTGGGTTAGGAGAATGCCTGTGCCTGAGCTGAGAGCACAGCATGCAGTCCAGTGGGCAAAACTGCCACCAATCGGTCAGGTGGAATGGGGCAGAGGAGGGTGGGGCTTCGGGCAGCCATGCAGCGCACTAAACTCTGGCCATCCACGTGGTGACCAGCACTCTCTGGGATGCATTAAGGGGCGATCAGGCTTAACCAAGAGAGGTTCTTAGAAGACCCAAGCTAACCCATGCGTCTCTCCCTTTCATCCTGCAGGAGGAGTACATCAGGAGCATGGAGCCTGGTGAACTAGCTGTATGCCTCATTGCGTACAGAGAACGAAGACAATGGAGAAGAGAACGATGGAGGTACCTGGCTGGGCAGAAGGAGGAGCAGCACCCTCAGGAAGAAGGGGTGGCTGGGGTTCCCACACACGCTGCCGAAGAGCCACAGCGAGTCATCACTGCTTGGTGCATAGCTAGACCCAGGGTCTATAGACGGTGCCTTTCACTGCTGCAGGTGACCAAGAACAAGTGTCGCCGAAGACTGTGCATATCTAGGGAACTGGTCGGTCACATCTGCCAGCTGCTGCAGGATTTGGCGCCATGGGGACATGAAGGACATCCACTTCCCATGGCCGTGAAAGTGACTGTAGCCGCTCAATTTTTATGCCAGTCACTCCTTTCAGGGCTCCACAGGTGACCTCTGTGGGATATCACAAACCTTCATCCACAAATGCATCCATGAGGTTACAGATGCCACCTTCGTGAGGGCACATAACTTTGTACATTTCGCCCGGGACCAGGAAAGCCAAGATGCAGGAGCGATTGGATTTGCCCAGATCTCGGGTGTTCCACAGGTAAGGGTGCCATCGACTGCACTTACATGGTGCTCAGATCTCCATAGCAACAGGCGATTGACTATGTCAACCTCAAGGGATTCCATTCACTGAATGTGCAGCTGGTGTGTGACCACCACAAACTCATCCTGCAGGTCAGCACATGGTTTCCAGGGAGTGTGCATGATTCCTACATTCTAAGTCGGTCACAGATCCCTGAAGTCTTCCACGGTCCACAGAGGCTGCAGGGATGGCTCCTCAGGGACAAGGGCTACCCGCAGAGGATGTGGCTGACTCCTTGAGGACAAAGGGAAGCTGGAGTGAGAACGAGCTGCCCTGCATCTCTTTCACATACACACTGGTAGAGGCCAACTATGCTGTCAGTGATGGAGCTCAGCCCGCCCAGCAGTGCAGGAGCAACATCCTAGAACAAGGTCTCCATGGCAACTGCCATCCTACCAGTGTTGACCTTGGTCCGTTGGCATGCCAGCGTTATCACCTCACCCTGAAGGTGGACAGAGTCCTCCATTGTGCTTTGCAATCTGAGGAGTGTAGTGGATCCCTCCCTGATGTTCCCGAGCTTGCCTTTGTAGCTCCAGCAACTGTGACATGACCGAGTCCAGGGACCCGTCATCTGACTCCGACCCAGCAAATTTCTGGCTTCCAGCAGTCCTCCGAGTGTTGGACACCTGGGAAGTCCCTGCCTCGGCCTGCTGTGGATCAGACAGTGCAATGTGCTCACCACATTGTGATCCTGAGGCTACTCTAAAGCTAGGTCCCACTGAGGTGTGTTTCACTGCATTGGTGGAGGGTGTGGGTGAGCACTGTGATGGGACTTCAAGGAGGGTGCCTCCTGATTCCTCTTCAGAGGTTTCTTCAGGGCTTGATTGGAGGCTCTGGGTCGTGGACTCTGTCGGCTGTTTCCCAGATGTGCCTGCAAAAACAAGGGGAGATAATTAGTGCATGGCAATGGCCTGTGTAACAGGGCACATCACTCACAGCATGGTTGTCTGATGGATGTTGCGCTGATGAATCCTCACTTGGTAGAGCAGCGTCGACCTCACCGTCAGCACAGGAACAGTCCAGATCCTCACTGGTCAGCTGTATGGCTCTGTTTTCAAAGTCCGTGAAGATCTTGATTTCAGGTATTCTTCCACCAGCCTGCAACCTCCCCCTCTTGTTGTGTGTCAGCTTGTCCTGCATGAATGGAGATGGAGAGTGTGTAAGCAGGGCGCCTGCCAGGCCAGATGATAAGTCTGCCTGGCATGTATGGGTGGTGAGTGGCCCCGTGTATGGGATGAGGACAATGAAGGTGCGTGTGAGAGAGTGAATGGTGATGTCCCTTTAACTAGCATTGAGTGAGATCCCCGTGGATGTGTGATGGGTTTGTGAGTTTGTGAGTTGAGAGTGATAAGAAGGGTGACTTATCCTGGCAGAATGGAGGAGATCATTCATCCTCTTGTGGCACTAGGTGGCTTCCCTCTTTTGTAGACCATTGGCGCTGACCACCGCTGCCACAGCCTCCCCAGCCAGATTGGTCATGTTGCTGTCTATTCTGAGGCCAGAGTAGGGGTAGAGGACATCACAGCGGGTCTCCACTGTGTTCAAAAGGCACTCGAGGGACGTGTCGTTAAAGCTGGGGGCTGCAGTCTTTTTGCCTTTCAGGGCCATGTCTTCTGTGCAGCAGTTGTAGGTTGGAAGCACTGAGAGGTGTGCACGCGGCTGCACTTTAAATATGGCGCCTGGAATGCTGAAGCGTTGAGGTGATGGCTTGGCAGGTGAATGAGAGCCCGCTCACCATGGAAACAGCATGTTTGCTGGGAATGCACAATGAATGCAGCGGGATTGGGATGATACGCCATGAGAAGCTGCCATTGAGGCCGGTAGGTAAAACATCATTTTTCCCGCCCACTACCGCACTTAGTGCAAATCTGGGACGATCCGCCCAGTGTCTCTCAGACTTTGCTGTTTACTTTTACACGTACCTGGATCTGTTGTGCCACTCTGTTGACCTTAACAGTTGTGCCACTGGCTGAGGTGGGGCCAAGTTTCATGCTGTGAAATTGTCCATCCACTGCTTTCAATGTGGCAGCTATTTTTGAAGTGTCTTCCAACATTGAGTTTACTCCCCTTTCCAGCATTTTACGCTTCAAGTTATCTGACTGGCAATGGTGGGCCACCTGATCAATTATCTGGTTATTCAGATCCATCGTAACATAATTTCATCCATCTGACTCTGCCTCACAAATTGGGCTAACGTTTCCCCTTCTTTCTGTCACATCTAATGGAAAACATGCCTTTGGAATGTGACCTTCGGCATCACCACATAACGGTCCTTCAAAGCTTTCACTGCACATTCATAATCTGCCTTTTCCCCCATGTCAGGCAACATCTTGAAAGTCTCCCTCACCGAAGCACCCACACTGAACAACAATAAGGCCAGATGCTGTGCTTTCTGCGCCACCACTGTCCTGTCCAAAAACAAACCGTGACTCTTAGCATAGACTTAGCACTCCTCCAGACACGCTTTCCATTCCATGCTGGTGGTACTGGCATCACCCGTCAAACTGAACAGCTCAGCTCGCCAGGCTACAGGCATATCAACTCCAGCAAATACCTTGGCAGAATCCTCAATGTTTCTGTGTTTATCCTCGTCGCCAATGTTACATTTCAGGCTGAAAGAACAACACTCAAAGTCACAGATTTAACTGAAAGAACAACGTCATTTAACCTGCCATGCTGGCTAACTTCTCGACATGCGTCACCTGACCTTCAACCCCCCCAGGTCAGGTGACCCTATATGTAGATAAAAACAAAAAACTACTGCGGATGCTGGAAATCCAAAACAAAAGCAAAAACAGAATTACCTGGAAAAACTCAGCAGGTCTGGCAGCATCGGTGGAGAAGAGAAGAGTTGACGTTTCGAGTCCAATGACCCTTCAACAGAACCAGTTCTGTTAAAGGGTCATTGGACTCGAAATGTCAACTCTTCTCTTCTCCACCGATGCTGCCAGACCTGCTGAGTTTTTCCAGGTAATTCTCTTTTTGTTTTTGTTTTGGACCCTATATGTAGTGTAGAGTGTACCCTGCAATACCACATAGTATTTAATACTCAAGCACAACACACACAACCAGCTATCAACATGACAGGCACATATAATAATGCAAGTTATTATTTGTTTTCAGGTCATCTTGGGTCATGTTATGGCACCTCCTGACACAGGGCTGGAAGGAAATTATATGGCTACTAGGTGCATGATATGGGAAAGCGCCAATGAAAATAAAATAAAAAAGAACAGTGATAAATAGAAATCTAATATTGTCATAAAGAAGTGCTCATCAAAGGTGCACTGAGCTCAGCTCCAACATGAACATTAAGAAAAAAACCTGAGAACTGTGTGGTTTGTAGTCCATGGGAACGCAAATATTAAAATATTGTTGCTATGGCTCCTAAATAAATACATATCCAATATGATAAATCTGTACAAAATTTATGAACGTGTATATATAGTTCAAAATTTCCACACAATATCCTACACTCTGCTAAACATCAGCAAAAACAAATTTTTTCCTCATCATGCCAGGGTTATAAATAATGAACTTCTATAAAATGGTACATTCTAAATGCATGAAGTTAATGTTGCTGGAACACTCTGTGTCACATTTTGGGACAGTTACCAAAGTATCATGTAAATTACATTTGCGAAGTTTCTTTAGAACATCTGTCTATTTAACTTTTCCAGTGTAACAGGGCCGAGCAATTGAGCTGTGTGTATTGTGCAAATATTGTCAAAATAAAACAATATATTCAGACAAATGTCCAAATAATAATTAAAGAAAACTGAAGATATTGGAACTGTACAGCAGTTTGAACATGAAATGTTCATGTTCCTTTCATGCTGAGGCATTTGTCGACCTGCAGTCCATTTCTAGACTTTTGTTGTTTATAGTGGGTAATGACTTAGCGGAAATGTCACGAGATGTGTAATCCAGAGGCCCAGGCTAATGCCTTGGGGACATGGGTTCAAATTGCAGCATGGTAGCTGGTGGAATTTAAATTCAATTAATTAATGTGGAATATAAAGCTAGTCTCAATAATGGTGACCATGACAACTACCATCGATTGTTGTAAAAACCCATCTGTTTCACTCATGCCCTTTAGGGAAGGAAATTTGCCATCCTTATCCTACATCTGACTCCAAATTCACAGCAAGTCACTCAGTTCAAGGGCAATTAGGGATGGGCAACAAATGCTGGCAGGAAAGGATTTTTTAAAAACTTTGCCTTTCCAGCTGTTGTGAACATGTGAGACCTGGGCGGAGATTTTCAATGTTGCCTACCTGGCTCTGATCTGACAAACTGGCGACTGATGTTGGGGGTGAGGGAAGGGTGGGGGGACAGGGATGGTCTCAGGTGCTCTCTGATGTCCAAGGTCCAACAGGTGTAATATTCAGGTGAACATGGGCCTATAAATGGGCAAGCACCTGAAAGAGGCATAAGGTCATTAAAATATACAAAATGGGCTCCAACACTGGCTTTTAGACACTAATTTACAAATCCATGTGCTGTGCACTCTCCTCCCATTTGTAGCAGGCAGTAAGTGCACAAGGAGGTCCAAAATGCTTTTTTCTTTTATTTTTTATGGTGCCAGGATACGCAGGAGGGGTCGATAAAAATACTGTGACCCATTGTTGGCTCAGAGTGTGAGATTTCCTGCCCTGTTCCTACCGGCGAACTCCAGTGGAATGCCCAAGTAGCATCACAGCTTTTTGGTTGCATTCAAATGAAATGACTCTGGGCCTCCCAGCATCAGTTTCGGGCAGGTGGTGTGGCCTTTCTGCTGTATTCACGCCCATTTTGGACTGAAATCAAAAATGCTCTGCCTGGTGATCATTATTGAGTGATAAAGACTTGAAATAAGGGAACCAATTTCCTCTGATCCTCTTCCCTGCTGTTATAGCTTTGGCAGAAGTTTGGTGTAAACTTCCTTGTATGTACACAAATGGGGTTTCTGTTAAGCTTTAAGCCAAAGTCACTGCTGTGCAGAGAAGCCCTGAGGCAATTTACCCCTCAAGGGTATGGATCTATGCTCTTTACAGCAAATGGAACAGTTTAGAATGATTTTCTGGTCATTTTCAGGTTTTCTGTTCATTATCACATTGCTGTTTTTAGGAATTTTCAGTGCATGAGTTGGCTCCAGCTTTTCTTACGTTACAATAGTGACCCACTTCAAAAGCACGTTAATGTACTTTAGGGCAACTTCAGGTCATGAAAGGTGCTTTATAAATGCAGGTTTTCCTTTTACACTAAGTGCCAATATTAGAAAGGTTGAATTTGTGAATTCACAAATTGGGTACTCAACCATTTTGATGGACTTATGAAATTTTCAGCTGCATATTTTCCTTATGGATTTTCATTCCCCATCTCTGTAAATCATGGCAATGTTAAAACACATGGCCACTGCCAAGGTAACTGGTTGATATTATTCCATACTGATAATATGACTTTACAAATCCTTAATGCGTTTCTCCAGTTTCCACACTTTTCAATGCTGAAAAAGGTTAAGGTATGGAATAGATGATTAATTGTCTTGGACTATATTGAGTATTCAAGTAACAAAAGACAGTCACAACATTACAGATTAAAGTTGACGTGAGCAAACTATTTGACGTGGACAATATGCACAGACCTTAATGACATAAATATGGAATGCCCCATCCTCAAATAAGCGAAGAGGTTAGATACAAAAAAAAACAAACCAAATAGTGGACAAATGTAACAGATTCTTAGAAGAGGTAGCAGGTTCAGAGTCAATTGAGACCATTAAAGGGGAAATGGATTGCTATTCGTTGAAAAAGGAAATGAGGGTGGCTTCATTTTTCCAGCATAAATAAAATAATTTGGGGGAATTCTCCTGATTGTCCCCTATAACTTTCGATGAAGAGCCACTTTTTCAGCCCTTTTACTGGGGTTTCTTCAGCTCTTCTGCCAAGGGTACCAAAGGCCAGTGGAAGAACTCTGTCAGAAATGCACCCTTCTAATGTTCCTTTAAGCAAGTGATCAGCAGGGTAACACGAGAAGGAAGACCATGTTAGAATTATCATACATGAATGCTAGATGATGTTATTTTGATTGGGTAAATGACTTTTTTCATTCTAGACTTTCTTACAATTGTAAAAATATTGCCCCTGTGGGTGGTTGAACTATGTGAGCCCATCAGTAGTTGAGCAATACAGACCAGGATTGATCCTTGGCCTTTGCGGAGTCCACTGATCTCCGTATTAGGGATTCCTGCAATTTGGTTTCAATGTCACTGGGTTAAGGAAGGAAACAATCAGCCAGGGCTCACTGTAAAGTCACAAAGTCATTTTTGCACAAAAGAAGACTATTCTTTTTTTGGCCATCGAGTCCTTAGTGGCTCTCTGCACAGCAGCCCAATAAATCCCATTGCTTCTGCTCTATCTCATAGTCCTGTAACTTTATTTCCCTCAAGTGTCCAGCCAATTTCATTTTGCAATTATTGATCATCTCCACTTCCAGCAACCTCCTAGGCATTATTTGCTGCATAAAAAAATCATTCTCATGCCCCACCGCCTGTATCTTTTGCCCCAAAATCTTAAATCTGTGGCCCCTAGTACTGACGCTTGGGAAGCTCCACTGTCTACCATCGTCAAGTCTGAAAAACAACTACTTATCATGACTTGCTGTTTTAGGTCCTTATGCCAGTTTTTTTTATCTAAACTAACACCAAACCTCCTATTCCATGAGCCTCAATTTTGTTAACCAACCTTTGCTGTGGAATTTTGTCAAACAATTTCTTAAAAACCATATAGGTAACATCTATTGATAACCCTTCATCAACCTTTTCTGCTGCTTTAAGAAAAGATTCAATTAGATCAGTTAAGTACAGTGGGTGAGGGGTGGGGGGGGGGGGGTGGGGTGAGGTGGAGGAGATCATTGAGAAGTGAAAGGGGAAGGGCCTGTAGTTCCTAGGTTTGTTGGGGGGTGGGTGGGGGAGGGGGCAACAATCAGCTAAGATAAGAAAATTAGGGAACTAAAGGGAGGGGCCTGCACTGTCCATATATTGGTCAGATGATAGTCCAACACCATTTGTCAGCGCCCCACTCACCCATTATCCGAGCAGACCCATGGATTTTTCACATGAGGAAAGCATGCTTAATGACCCAAGTGCTTTATTTGTTGCCGTGTCAGAATGTCCCAGAGGAGAACGATAATGGGGAGCCAGGCATCGAGTCTATCTCAATTCAGTGACCAGGACCTGGAGCTCCTCGTGCAGTCAGTGAGTGACAAGGGGGACATCCTGTGCCCGGTGGGCAGAAGGTGCATAATGTCAGGGTGATGAGCCAGACCACTGATGGGCCACTGCAGCTGAGGGCAATACGGGCCGTGGGGAGCTAGTGTGCATTCCCTGTCCAGAGGGTATGAGCCTGATGGAGATGTGAGGGTGCATTGCGTCCAGAGCATTGGTGATGGAGAGTCTCCCATTCTAGTTGCAATTGGGCATGGACAAGTCATAGAATAGCATGTTTTAACTGGTAGGAATGATGGTTTTCAGTGTCGGGTTAGGGAAGGGATATGCCAAGAATGATGGTGGCAAGGGAAGGAAGTGGATTGGGGGCCAAAGAAGGAGTGTGCAAGTATGGCTGCAGGAAATGGCCTTGAGGCAAGAATCATATCATCACTGAATGCTGAGCACTGGATGGTGTGGATGGTGATATGTTTGTGTAGTGTCATGGAAAGAATTTATGGATGGAATCATCCCAGATGTGCACTAAGTGCAGTGGGGGGGAAGGGAAAAGGATGTTTTACCCACTGGCCGCAATGGCGGCTATTGACACTGTATCGTCCCAATCCTGCCTTATTAATCCTGCATTTCCGGGAAGTACCCTGGGTCACTGGTGGGGCGGCCTCTCATTCGCCCGTCCGCTGTCAGGCCGTCAGTCAACTGGGCGCCATATTTAAAAGGCTACCCCTGCAAAGAGCTCAAACTCTTCAAGGGATGGGAAGCTGCTGGGAACTGATGGCTGCCAAAGGGAAGAGACGTGCTACCCCCTAAAGCACCTACTGGATGCAGTGGAAGCCCACCGCAATTTCCTCTAGCCCTCGCTCTGGGCAAAGGCCAGCAAGCAAGGTGACAAATCCAGCATGGGAGGTGGTGGCAGCTGTGGTCAGTGCCAATGTCTTGCAAAAGAGGACAGCCATCCCATACAGAAAGAGGATGAATGGTCTCATCTGTTATGCCAGGGTAAGTCACTCTTCTCATCACTCTCAACTCACACACTCAGAAACCCACATGGATCTCACACTTCAAGGGACAACATCACTAACTCTCACACACCCTCACATCTTCCTCAGACTCATATCCTCTGGAGCTCACTTCCTCATCCTGTCCATGGCTCCTCTCACCACACAAACATTCCATGCAGCGCCATATGTCCTGCTCACACTCTCTCCATCTGTTTTCATGCAGGAGAGGCTGGCTCATAGCAGCAGGGAGAGGTCCCAGACTGGGGTTGAAGTGGCCCACGTTAGGCCACTCACTCACTTTGAGGAGTGTGCCATCACGTTGACTGGTGAGGACATGGACCATGCCTGCGGCGATGATGAGATTGGAAGTGAACACCCACATGAGGATGCTGCACCATATCGTTCCTTTTTCAATGCAACTGTGAGTGCGCTCTCTCCTGCTTTTGACTCGGCTGTTATGCACCTTTAACTCTACTTTGGCTCACAGGGAGATCTGCCAAGTGACCAACACCCTCAGCCAGCCAGTCCCTCAGCTCCATCCAGGTCCTCATCTCCATCCAAGAGGACACCTCTTCCATCTAAGAGCTGGAAATATGAAGCCTGGAAGGCCCGGCAAAGTGCTTACTTTGCGCACTCAGGAATCTCAGAGGCTGTCCAATCCCTTTGACTCCCCTTTGCCTGTGACCCCTTCAACCTTGTCCACTGTCACCACAGAGGGAACAGCTGGGCCACAGGAGGACAAACAAAGCAAGTCGGGGCCCTTAAGGCCTCGGCTCTCTAGAGGGCGCACGCCAAAGTCATCAGAGGCAACAGGGTCAACCATTGCACATCCCTGCTGCGGATGTCAGGGCAGCACCTAGAAGTGGTAGGCCTGGGAAAGTTAAGAAATTCTGCTCACAAGTGGTTGCGTGGGTGAACACATTTTGTCACTGTATAATCTGAAAATATATTCACTTTCACTGAATAATGTGTAATGTCGTCTTTCAGCTTCATTGACAGGCTTCTCGAGTCCTCCCCCTGCAGCCCCCCCACCAGCAGTTCAGCTGCATGCAGCTGGCCCACAAGTGATTCTGGAGGAAGTAGTGTGTGTGTGTGTGTGTGTGTGTGTGGCAGGGCCTTTGAGAGCCTCATGCAAACACTCTCCCACACATGCGGATCCTTCCTCCATCACACTCATCCCAATATCCTGAGTATTTCCAATGCTGCCTGCTGGGGTTCTCTTTCAGTTGTCCATCTGAGCTGACCTGCATCTCCACCCACCCACTGTGCACTCCCATGCAGCACCTGTGCCCATCCAACACGAGGCTCCGCTCACTTTCGATTTTAAAAGAATGGAACTGGTGAAGTGTGTCTTTAGCTCTGCCATCTTTTCCCTTCCCCAGTCACCCATGTCCTTTCAGCCATCACTGTCAACCCCCCTGGCATCACCTTTCACTTCCCCACCGTCACATACCAGCCAGAACCTTTTTCTGTCCAGGATGTCCAGGTGAACGTGCATGTTCCCTATCTTCCTGAGAACCCTACCCCCATTCACATTGACCTCCCCGATCTCCTCCTTCCTATCCCCAGGGTCTGTGTCTGCCTCCGAGCCCCTACCAACCACCCTTGCCGTCCCTTCCACTGCTACCATCACACCCTCACCTTCCCATTCACTCTGCCTTTTCTCATTCCCACCATTCCCTCCTACCATGCCCACCCTCATTTTGTTCCCCAGGAGTCAGTCATCGACTCTACGGACCCCTCCCTTGCACGTTCACCTGGACATCACCTCCCCTTACTCCTCCCTCCACCCTTTCTCCTTCCTCCGCCTTTACTTCTTCCCCCCTGCGAACTCCTCCCACCCGCCAGACTCCTTCCCCTCACCTTCCTTCCTCCCCTTGGACTACTCCCCCCCCTCCGAACTCCTTCCTCCACCCGGACTCCTTCCTACCCCTGAAGTCCTGCCCCCCTCTGAACTTCTTCCTCCATCCGAAGTCCTTCCCACCTCTGAACTGCTTCCTCCCCATTAAGTCCTAACCCCTCAAAATTCCTCCCCCACTTCGAGCTCCTTCCCTTACACCTAACTCCCCAGTTACCGCATTCTCCCCATTACACCTAACTCCCACGTACTCCCTCCCGCCTCTTTCAACCTCATCCCCCTGACAAGATCGTTCCCCTCCATCCCAACTTCACCCACCCCACTGGTACACCTTCCTCTCCCAGTCCAACCTACACCTTCCTCTCCACCCCCTCGATGATTATCCATAGGAGACCATGGCCAGAAAACTGATGCCCTGAAGCAGACCTTCAATGATGATCTTCCACCTTCTGTGACCTGCGTCACAGCGGAGCCATGTCCATGAGATTCCTCCCGGCATGCGATGGACATTCCTTCAGGGTCTGGTTGCTGTCGGGCTCCAGCATCTTCTGCTCCTTGATTGTGCACAATGTGAACAAGGCCCTGGCGGTAAGTCCAGACTGCTGCACGGCACAGTTCTCAATACATGTTCTGCACCAGCGTGTTTTCCTGCTGACATGGGCGGTACATTTAAGGTGAGGGGGTGATTCTGGCAAGCAGGGCTTATAATGATAAGCAGATGTATTAAAATGAAAATCCCAACGTGCAGTGGCAGGGAAGGTGGCCTGTCATTGATGGGTACAGTGGACGATTGCAAACTGGCTTTTCACGATGGCATGAAGCCGAGTTTTAGCCATTCCGCCATATTGTCCACTCGCCAATTGTCCGATGCCAATGGGCACAGAAAATTCCTCCCTATGTGTTTTATCATGAGCAAACTGTTTGAATGTGTGAAGTTAGCATGTATTTCCTTCCCCTCAGAGTGGTTGTGCCAATTTAAATAATTTCTAGCAACAAGCTTTTGTGAACTTTAAAAAAAAAGAATATTTATTGACACACTTTCCCCAGGGGTTTTAACGTGACATCTCACACACACCACCATACATGCAAAGATGACATACTGATGAAGAAGAAAACAATACAATTATAAGTTTTAATGATGTCAATCTCTTTCATAGCTGCCCTGTAGTTTCTCAGTTGAAATGATATTTTACTTGGAGTGGAGATCTTGAAAAGCAGAGGAATCTTAGTAAGCTGTGATGCTTCTTGTAGTTGAATTTCTAAGAGGTTTGTTCTCAGGTGAACTTGAAGTCGGGACAGTTTTGGGGGTGATTCCCTCTTCCTCTTTCAAAGTACAGCTGTTTTACTTTGGTTGCATTGTCTTCCACATGGTTTGATGGCTTTTCAGATGATGCTTCTGATGTTTCTGACCTGAACAGCTTCTGCTGTTATTTTTAAAAAGAACAGGTAACAAAGATGGCTGCCTTAAATCAATTACGAGTTCAAAGTCCTTCTTCCAAAAAAGGGTGGGATTTCTTCACGTCCTGCATTTTTAGCCTTTCAAATATTGAAAGCTTTTGAGATGACCAAAGTCATCTTTATTGAGTGACTCATTCATTTCAAATTACCCTTTGAATGCCTTTCATAAATAGGACAGTAAGTTTCAATGACTCTGTGGCCCAGGATGACAAGTTGGCTGATTTGTGATAAACTTGTTCTGTTTGCAGTTCATCCTTAACAAAAGGACTTGTGAGGTTCACAAATGGCACATTTTAATGAGGTACTTACTGGAGTTTCAGTTATGCCTGGTGTCAATAAAGCAAAAGTCACATGATATATTACCAGTCATCTTAAAAACGGTTGTGTCCATTTAAAAATATAGCTTTAAAATTTGTAATATCTTCATGCCTGTACTGAGGATCACAAAAGCCATTAGGATGTCAAAGGTGAATTCTCATTTCCACCTCTTGTGTCTCACACAGCCCCAGTGGTTTGCAGCTACCTCCAAGAGCCAGGTCAACCCTTGGGCATGAGAATGAGGAAGAAATGTCCGAGAGTACAGCATCACATTAAATAAGCATACATCCCCCACTGCAGAAACTTGCACATCGGTGGGTCCTCACGTGCGATTAGACTTGGGGTCACCAGGTGATGTGCACAGTGCCAGAGTGCAGGAAGAGGTGTCAGAGTCAGAGATATTCATGGACAGCTCCCCTCGGAGGAGGGAGGGCAATCACGACAATGCTCTGGCACGCACTGAGGAAGGGCCTGAGGAGTCACTGTTTGGGGCTCAGCACTTGGAACAACTACAGCAGATGTGTGAACATCTGGCAGAATTCCCGGAGGCAATGCAAGATCATACTCCACAAGTGGAGGAGTCCATGGCACAGAGGAGCTCACTCATTTCTAGAGGGCTCAAGTGTCCTAGCTCTTTCTGGGAGAGAATGGTCAACCTCCTGCAGTGCCACATGCGGCAGCACCTGGAGTGCATGCATGAGTTGTGAAGCTCATTGCCCTCTATACCAGGGAATCCGCGTCCCTGGGAAAGATGATGAAGTCCGTCACCTGTGCCAGCAGGTATCCATAACTGTGGTTATGCAGCGGTGGGCTATCACTTGTGAAATGTCATATAGGTCTGCAGCAGAGCCCTGGAATGATTCAGATGCAAAAAAAATTAGGGCTACCATGACCTTGACTGCTATGGGCAGTGTGTGTTGCTTGTTGGCTTGTGACACCAGTTTTTCCTCTATGATGACACAGATGCCTGTGACCATCTTTCTGGACATTCTCAGCCTTTCCCTGCTTTGGATCTTTGACATGTCCTGATAGCTGTGCCTATTATATATACCCTTTGCTCAGGGTAATAGTATGTCCTCCTTCTTTGCTGTGGCCCTTGAGGTTTGCCTCCTGATGCCCAGAGTCTCTTGCTCTTGTGGCATGCGTGTGCCGTTGTCCTGCTTTGATGACCTGGATGTGTGAGAGACTTACATTCAGTTTGTAATTGGGGGCCTCCTTCAGAGAGATACAATTGTTGTGATAGCCTGGCAGGACTGCCTGGTGCCCACTTTCTTGTCTGGCATTGTTGCAGCACCTTCGTCGACGCAACACTATTCCCTCCCTCTTCCCCCCTCCCGGATGTAAGGCCAGCACTTTGAACAGTGATCTCCAGGTGACTTTAACAAACTAATAACAGTTTGGGATAACTTTGAATAAAGTTGGAAAACCTCAGCAGGCCTGACAGCATCTGTGGAGAGAAAGACAGAGTTAACGTTTTGAATCCATATGACTCTTCTTCAGAACTCCAGAGTCATATGGACTCGAAACGTTAACTCTGTCTTTCTCTCCAAAGATGCTGTCAGACCTGCTGAGTTTTTCAAGCATTTATTCTTTTTGTTTCAGATTTCCAACATCCGCAGTATTTTGCCTTTACCTTTGAATAAAGCTTCTTGGCCTTCAATCCACCCTCTAACATCGTTCACATCTCCTTACTACGGATGTGCTTCCGAAGCCCTTCACTGCAGCATTGGGAACGACGAAAATGGGGTCTGAAAGCTTTTTCCACAACAGGCCCTGGCTCACCTGACTTCTCTCTAAACTCATTTGTGAAACACGCCCCCTTTCACATGTAGGGGAAATTACACGGAGCTGGAAATGAGGCCAGGACTTCTGTATCCAGTCCCATTTGGCATTTCTTTGGTCCCTCTCCATTTCAACACAGACGGAAGCATGAAATTCCAGGCCTTGGTCTACAGACATATTAGATGAAGCCTTCTATGAGTAGTTACCTTCACCTGCAGCTGATCTTGGTTATTGATACTGTTGTTCCTCTTCCCTCAACTGTTCTTCCAACCAACTGAATGATGCAATGAAGGCACCCATTGTAAGTAGGGAGAGTTTCTTCAGGTTAAGTAAGGGGAAAAAAAATCAGATACAAGAAAATTCAAGACTTGAAAGTTCATGAATCACAATAGTACATATATCCTAATGACCTGAGTGCCTGGAAATCTCTTCCTCAAAAGGCAGTGGAAGCAAAGCCTTTGAATATTTTTAAGGCAGAGCTTAATAGGTTCTTGATAAACAAGGGGGTGAAAGGTTATCAGGGATAGGCAGGAATGTGGAGTTGAGGTTACATTCAGATCAGCCGTGATCTTATTGAATGGCGGAGCAGACTTGAGGGGCCCAGTGGCCTACTCCTGCTCTTAATTCGTATCGTATGTTTGAAGTGAATTCCCCGTTAAATACAGTTTTCGGTCATGTCAGTCAGCTTGTGAACACATTCCCACTAGGTTTTACACAGTGGGTTTGCAGCTAAATGGAATTTCTGATTCACCCACCTAAAATCAAGCCTGGGTCCTAATTACATCATAAAGCCTCAATTTGCATTTAGCAATGAGATAACCTCCTGCTTCCAGTAAGTTTGTTTGCCACCAGACTTAAGATTGCAGGTTAGTGAGTTTGCAGGAACAGGCAGTAAGTTGATTTCCACAATTGTAATAGTGCTACCAGATTAGACAGGTTGATCTACAGAAGTAGCTTCAAGCTTATAACAAAAGTCCATGCCATATTTCAACTCTTTAAGAAGAATATCTTACTTTATTGCCCCACATTGCCTTCATTATCAGGAATGTTTGGCTACAAGGCAACAACTGAGCAATAATTGGATATAATGCATATATCTGGGATAATCCAAAAAAACAGAAATGAGATAGAAGTAAAGACCTGTGGACAGTTCAGAAGGACAAGAAACAACAAGACTAATTCCAAAATAGTTATGCATGTGGTCAAAGCATGTGCAAATGTAATACTTCCACTCAGGAAAGGAGGGAGACAGTAAGCAGGAAAGTAGAGGCAGTTAGCCTAACATCTGTCATAGGGAAATGCTAGAATCCATTATTAAGGAGGTAGTAGCAGGGTATTTTAGAAAATCATAATACAATCAGGCAGTGTCAATAAGGTTTTGTGAAAGAGAAATTGTGTGTGACAAATTTATAGTTCTTTGAGGATGTAACAAGTAGGGTTGATAAAGGGATTCCAGTAGATGTAGCGTATTTGGATTTTCAAAAGACATTCGATATGTTGCCACTTAAAAGATTACTGCACATGATGAGAGCTCATGGCGTTGGGGTGATATATTAACAAGGATAGTGGATTGGCTAACTAACAGGAAACAGAGTCGGGATAAGTGGATCATTTTCGAGTTGGTAAACTATAATGAGTCGAGTGCCACAGGGATCAGTGCTGGGAGCTCAACTATTTATGATCTATTTTAATGAATTGGATGAAAGGATCAACTGAATTGTAACCAAATTTGCTGACAATATGAATATAGGTAGGAAAGCAAGTTGTGAGGAGGTTACAAGGAGTCTGGAAAGGGATATAGATAGGTTAAGTGAGTGGGCAAAAGTCTGGCAGATAGTTTTTAATGTGGGAAATGTGAGGATATCCCTTTTTGGTAGAATAATTGGAGAGAGTCTGCAGAAGGCTGTGGTATAGAGGGATCTGGGTGCCCTTGTACATAAATAGCAAAAAGTTAGCGTGCAGGTACTGCAAGTAATTTGGAAGGCAATGGAATGTTGATCTTTATTGCAAGGGGAATGGAGTATGAAAATAAGGAAGTCTTGCTACAACTGTACACAGCATTAGTGAGCCCATAGTACCATGTACAGTTTTGGTCTTTTTGCTTAAGGAGGGATATACTTACATTGGAAGCAGTTCAGGGAAGGTTCACTAGGCTGATTCCTGGGATGAAGGGGTTATCTTATGAGGAAAGGTTGAGCAGGGTGGGACTATACTCATTGGAGTTTAGAAGAATGATATTAAGCTTATTAAAATATACAACATTCTAAGAGGGTTTGACAGGGCACAGGCTAAAAGGACGTTTCCCCTCATGAGGAAATCTAGAATAGGAGGCGCAGTTTAAAAATAAGGGGTCTCTTCATTATTTAAGATGGAGATGAGGAGGAATTTCTTCTCTCAGAGAGGTATTAGTCTTTGGAATTCTCTTCCACAAAGAGCAATGGAGGCTGGGTCATTGAATATATTCGAAGATGAGTTGGACATGTTTTTGATCCAAAAGGGAGTCAAGGGTTATGGGGGGAAGGCAGGAAAGTGGAGTTAAGGCCACGGTCAGATCAGCCATGATCTTATCGAATGGCAGAGCAGGCTCGATAGGCCGAACGGCCTACTCCTGCTCCTAATTCTTATGATCCTATGATCTTTAAAGTGGGAAATGCTTCTGAGAATACCCCAGCAACTATGTCCTAGATCAGCATAATTCTCATCCAATAAGAAAAGAAGCTTTGCTTTATTTAGACCTGGGAAATGAAGTGGGAGGCTAACTGACTGGAGTGGAATAAGAACAATTGGGAAATAGTGACCACAATATCGTTAGGTTCAGTGTTGAATAAGACAAGCGTGAGTGGTAATTAGTTCACTGGAAATGAAGATCAGACAGCATGCCACTTGCTCACTGATTTGCCGTCACCCGTTTTGTGCTACAGACCAAAATGAATTTCATCCCCTTTAGGATTGTTCAGGTAGGGGCTGATTTTAACTTAAAATATGGTCACTCAGTCCACAGGGTCCATTGACTCTGCCAATAGCTGATACCTGTATCCACAGGTATCAATAACCAAAGGGGTGTGTTTGTTTCCCCAGTAACCATTTTCCTGTTCAGCTTGCTCCATCAAATAGTTGAAACATCGCAAACTGTAGCGAGGTATCATGGCTGTTGCTGAGGTATCTTGCAGTTATCTGTGTTATTCACTTATGATGGCTTGAGAGCAGCTGAATGTTGATCAAATGAAATTCTTTGCACTTCAGAAATGTCACTAGGGGGCCTTGAAACTAGCTGGAAGCATTAGAGTTCTGTGCAGAGTGGCCTTAACCACAATAACCACAATATCCATGTGCTAGGTGTCATCTGATGTTCAGACTCCAAGTAGACAGTACAATTCTTTTACAGTCTCCCAACTGAATCCTAGACAGCGAAGATAGGCCTCTTCCAACATGTTCAAGTAGCAGTGTGGCCTTGGATGGGTGCCAGGTGCCTAGCGTGACTGTGTTGCTTTGCTCCCACTGCAGGCATTCCATCTTTTATAAACTAAAGGGTCCAATTCAAAAGGAAATGCACAAACAGAGCAACTTCAGGGTATATCGGCACAAATTGTTGAAGATGGCAAGACAGGTTGAGAAAGTGGACCGAAAATGTATATGGGAACCTGAACTTTATAAATCGAGGTCAAAAGCAAGGAAGTTATGATGAGCCTTTATAAAATACTGGTTCGGCCTCAACTTAAACATTTTGCTTAATTCTGGGCAGCACAGCTTAGGAAGGATGTGAAAATTTAGAGAGGGTGCACAGGAGATTTACAAGAATGGCTCCAGGGATGAGGAGCTCAGACACAGGTTGGAGAAGCTGGAATTGTTCTTCTTAGAGAAGGCAGGGTTGAGGGGAAATTTGGTGGAGGTATTCAAAATCATGATGGGTCTGGACAGAGTAGATAGAGAGAAACTGGTCCTGTTGGCAGAAGGGTCAAAAACCAGAGGGCACAGATTTAAGGTAATTAGCATTAACCAAATAAAGTGGTTAGGATCTAGAATGCCTAAGAGTATGGTGGAGGCAAATTCAATTGTGGCTTTAAAGAGAGGCTTAAGCAACAGAAGATAAAAAAAAACATGCAGGGTAATGGGAAAGGGGTAGGGGAATGGGACTAGCTGAACTGCTCTTGCAGAGAGCGGATGTGGACTCAACAGCCCATGCAGCCCCCTTTTGTGCTGTAACCATTCTATTCTATGATTCCGCCTCCATTGCAGCCATATGACACTCCCAATAAAAGGCCCATGGTCAGCACTGCTTTCAGTTTCACAGGCAAATTAATGACACCAAACCAATGCTGACTTAGAGGAGGGCAGCAACATGCACAGGAATTGGAGATTATTGTGCGGTGGGTGGGGCGGGTACTAGATCCTATTCGCAAAGTTTATGAAGTCAAAGGCAACAGTGTAAGCCTCATGATTACTGGAAAGTATCTTTAAATGGTGGAGTTCTTCAATATGATCTTCCAGTTTTGTGCAGTTTGTGACCTGGGATATCTGCTGTAAAACAGTATGGGGAATTAAACATGGAGCCACTTTGCAACAATTTACATGAGCTAGTAGGAGGCTAATGAAATCAGTGCACACGCATAACACTGGTACAAAAACTTTAAAAAAAACTTGCTCCTGCGTAATTGGGTGTTCAGGCCCTAGTGCGCTGGGGCCTACCTGCCCAAATCCACGGGCCACACACATTGCTGGCAGTGGTCTGCTCTTTAAGAGCACCACCATGGAATCAGCTTTCATGTCTAGCATCATTACAAATCTATTTATGATGATTTCCTCTGTTTGCTACTTCGTAAACCCTCTAGAATACATTTATTGGTGCGCCAGAAATAATGAACAGATTAAATCTTTATGAATGGATTTTCAGTGCCATTACAGAGGAATTCTTATTCCTTGCTGTAGAACTTTACAAAATAGTGATGTTTTCTTGGCTAAATTTGTACGAATCTTCTCCCAGATCTCCTCATTACAGCCCCTCTATTGCATACACGTATGTCTTTTGGGCTGCTAAAATCATTTAGGAAATATAATTCTTCCCACAGGAATGACAAATGAGTGGAAAAAAATTATGAAAATTGGTTCCACCATTTCCTGCTGTGGATACATTTACAGCAAATTTTTTTAACTGTCAAAATGAAAATTGCACAAGCCCATTTCTTTTTTCTCATTGGATTTTTGCTATTAAGGTAAAGAGATTTCAAGTGCAACAGATTCTGACAATACCAAATTAGTTGTGATTTGTCGATAAGTAAAATAAAAGGTATTATGGCCATTGTTTTGACCTTATTTATTTTTGATTTTGAAAGTCGATGCATGTTAACAATCCCTCTCTCCTCCTGTGAGATTGCCAGGGACTCTAATGGATCTCTCAGTCACATTCAGACAGAGAGACTCACACAAACTACTAGAGAAGACAAATATAAATCATGGTATTTGTCAGTTCACTGCATTGAAAAAAATACATTTGGGGGCTGTTCCTTTTTAAAATGTGATGTTCCAATGGATGGGAACACCAATAACGATTTGTATTCATTTAACACTTTTAATGTAATAAAATGCCTCAAGATGCTTCACGACAGCATTACGAAACAAAATTTGACATCGAGCCAAATAATGAAATATTAGAGCAGATGGCCAAAAGTTGGGCCAAAGAGGGAGGTTTTAAGGACCATCCTGGGAGAGAAGAGAGGTACAGAGATAAAGATGTTTAGGGGGAATCTTCCAGAGCTGTGGGCCTTGGTAGCTGAAGGCATGGCTACCAATGGTGGGTTGATTAAAATCGGGGATGCTCAAGATGCCAGAATTAGAGTAACTTAGATAGCTCAGAGGCATGTGGGGCTGGAGGAGGTATGAAGGAGAGAGGCCATGGAGGGGATTGAAAACAAGGATGAGAATTTTAAAATCAAGGCAATGCTTAACTGGGAGCGAATGTAGGTCAGCAAGCACAGGGGTGACGGTTGAATTTGGTGCAAGTTAGGTCATGGACAGCAGAGTTGTGGATGACCAAGTTTACGGGATGCTAGAATATGGGAGGTCAGTCAGGAGTGCATTGAAATAGTCAAGTCTAGAAGTAACAAAGGTGAGGGTTTCAACAGTAGATGATCGAAGACAGTAGGATCAGGTGATGTTAAGGAGGTGGAAATTGGCAGTCACAGTGATGACACAGATTTGTAGTTGGAAGCTCATCTAGGGATTAAATATGACACCAAGGTTGTGGCCTATTTGGTTAAGCCTCAAACAATTGGCAGGGAGAGTGATGGAGTTGGTAGTTAGGGAAGGAATTTTGCGGTGGGGACCAAAGTCAGTGGCTTTGGCCTTCCTAATAATTAGTTGAGGAGAAATTTCTTCTCATCCAGTGTTGGATATCAGAGAATCTGTCTGACAATTTAAAGACAATAGAGGAGTCAATAGAAGTGATGGTGCGATAGAGCTGAGGCTCGTCAGCATATATATGAAAACTGATGCTGCGTATTTATATGAGAGGCAGCATGTAGCTGAGAAATAGGAGGGGGCCAAGGATAGGTCCTTTGGAACTCCAGAGATAATAGTGCAGGAGTAGGAAGGCAAGACATTGCAGGTGATTCTCTGGCTTTGATTAGATAGATAGGAATGGAACTAGATGAGAAGTCCCACCCAGCCAGGCGACAATGGAGAGGCACTGGAGGATAGTGGTGTGGTCAGCCGTGTCAAAGATTACAGACAGGTTGAAAAAGATGAAGAGGGATTCTTTGCCTTTGTCACCCTCTTTCAGAGTGTCATTTGTGACTTTAATAAGAACTGTTTTGGTTCCGTGGTAGAGGCGGAAACCTGATTGGAGAGATTCAAACATTAAATTCCAAGAAAGATTGGCACAGAGTTGGGAGGCAACAACATACTCAAGGACTTCAGAGAAGAAAGAAAGGTTGGAGAAGATGGGGCAATAGTTTTAAAGGACAGAGTGGCCAAGGTTTTTTGTAGAGAGGGGTGATTATGGCAAATTTGAAGGAGAAAGGGACAGTACCGGAGGAAAGTGAAGTACTAACAATATAACATAGAAGCCAGGAAGGATAGTTGGCTGATCAGCAATTGGATGGAATCGGATCAAGGGAGGAGGAGTTGGGTCTCATGAACAAGATGAGCTCAGAGAGAGAATGAGGGGAAATAGAACAACTAAAGAAAGATGAGAAAGAAAAAGGGATGACATTTGAAACGTTTTTGTTCAGTAGAAAACAAATGCTTTTCAATTTTGTTTTTGATATAATTGTTGATGCTTAAGTTATTTGTTGGTTTCAGATAAACATTCACAGTGAACCAATATGTGAAAATTCTTAGGTGACAGAAGCAGAGTTCTGTCTTATTCCAAAGCCAAAAAATCTTATTGAAGATTTAAGTTCCTTTGTTTCTTTCCTGCTTTCTTTTAAATAATTTTCCAATTCGTTAAGTAAATTAAGGAAGTGGATTAAAGCAATAGTCAGTGTCATGATAATGTGACTTGTGTATGAGTGATATCACCAGCTGATCAAACATATAGGGCGGAATTTTCCATTTATGAGAATAAGTGTGGTGGCTGGTGGTTTCAGAGGAGCCCAACCTGCTGCTCAGAATGCTGAGAACCCGTGTCTGATTCTGCACTTGGAGGCTCGTTATTGATGCACAGGCGAGTGTCAGGCCGAGTGACCTGACGGGGCGGGAGCTGATTTGTCCGTCCCTCCTTAAATTGGTGGGGTTGAAGGTCCGAGCTCCATATTTAAACACTAGTGGAACACATGCATTTCACTCTCTGCAGCCCGCCTGTCTCCAGGAGACCGTTACAGATGTCTTTCATACAGAACAAGAAGGCTACGCTCCACTTCAGACATGATGCCCTCCAGGCCTTGATCAGCGGAGTGCGGGCACATAGGATGTGCTCTGTCCCAGGGACGGTTCCAGGAAGGACACCAGCCTCACCTCTCGGGCCTGGAAGGCCATTGCTAAGGAAGTTGGAACGAGATCCAGTGCAGGAAGAGGATGAATGATCTCATTCGTTCCACCAGAGTAAGTCATCCTTCAACTCCCTCTAATATCAAACTCTCATCATGGAATAATGCACTCAAATGGCTACTGTCTTCAGGGAGCTCAAACAACCATTACCAGGGGGCACATATCAGCACTGATAGACTAAAGGAAACTTTTACATCATCAACCCATCTTTCATGCTGCGCACTCTCCATCCTCAGACCTGCAGGCGAGGACTCAACACACACAGGAGGCAGAATCATCTCAGGTTTGCACCAAGTGTGGTAGCGGGCTCAATGGTGGCTTCTCACGCTGTATCATCCCAAACCCATCACATTATGCATTCCTGGGAAACATGCTGCTTTGAGGGCCGGCGGGCTCTCATTCACCTGGCATGCCAACACCTCGCTGCTTCATCACGCCAGGTGCCATATTTAAAGTGCAGCCATGTGCACACCTCTCAGTGCTTCCAGCCCAGGACTGCTGCACGAGAGACATGGCCCCAAAAGGCAAAAAGACTGCAGCCCCTAGGTTTAATGACATGTCCCTTGAGCACCTTTTGGACGCCGTGGGGGCCTGCTGTGATGTCCCCTACCCCCACTCTGGCCACTGGATGGGCAGCAGCCTCCCCAGTCTAGCTTGGGAGGTGGTGGCAGCGGTGGTCAGCACCAAGACCCTGCAAAAGAGGACAGCCACCCAGTGCTGCAAGAGGATGAATGATCTCCTCTGTTCCACCAGGGCAAGTCACTCTTCTCATCACTCTCAACTCACATACTCACAAACCCATCACACATCCACAGGGCCCTCACTCACTGCCAGTTCAAGGGACATCACCATTCACTCTTTCACACTCTTCGTCATTGTCCTCATCCCGTCCATGGGACCACTCACCACCCACACAGGCCAGGCAAACTTATCATGTGGCCTGCTTACACTTTGTCCATCTCTATTCATGCAGGACAAGCAGGCACACAACAAGAGGGAGAGGTCGCAGACTGGTGGAGGAATGCCTGAAATCAAGGTCCTCATGGACTTTGAAAACAGAACCATCCAGCTGGCCGGCGAGGATCTGGACCAGTCCTGTGCTGATGGTGAGGTCAACAGTGCTCTACCAAGTGAGGATCCAACAGTGCAACATCCATCAGACAACCATGCTATGAATGATGTGTCCTGTTTCACAGTCCCCTGCCATGGACTAATTATCTCCCCTTGCTTTCACAGGCACATCTGGGAAACAGCCGATGAAATCCTCGACCCAGGGCCTCTAATCAAGCCCCGAAGAAACCTCTGAACAGGAATCGGAAGTCACCCTCCTTGAAGTCCCGTCACAGTCCTCCAGAGGATGCCCGTCAAGGTCATCACAGACAGGGTGTCACAGTCAGCAGGCTGAATCCACCTGCACTGTGGATGTCAGGGGAGAACCAAGATGTAGCGGCAGGGTTAGGACAGTTAAGAAGAAGTAATTGCACAGTCTGGGCAAGGAAGTTAATCACTTCTATTTAATGTTTACTATTGTAAATAAATTCTCAACAATGTCTCCCTGCCTATGGCTCCTTTTTTCTGTTGAACAGTGTTCGTGTCACTCAGATGTGAAATTTTCATGCGCGAGATAAAGGCAGGTGTCTCAGTGCAGGGCCTCTTCCCTGTCCTTTGTGCAGCCTTCAGGCCAAAGTGATGGTCTGGCCTCACACCCACTGGACACATTACTGATGTCTGCAGCTTGATGGTGCTGGTCATTGCCGCCAGAATGTAGTGGGCAGGTGTCACAGAGTTCTCTCATTCTCTCTGTGTGCTCTCAGCACCTTTAAGGTGGGGCTGGCCCCCATCTCTTCTGCATCTGTGACCAGTGATGCTGTGCTCCTGAAGGGATCGGGTGCTGAAGGATGACAAAGGATCAGTTGCTTTCAAAGATTATGGGCTGCGTTTCCACGATATGACCCTGATTACAGAGCGTTAGTGAGCTTCCCTCGGCCAGACAGGAGTCAGACATTCTCGGAGGCTACGTGAAGATCTATGGAGTGACCTCACTGTATGTCGTCATCATCCTCCTGCAATCAAGTGACTATTAGGGCCTCCACTGTGTCTTCCTGATGAGAGCTTTATGACAGGGAGTATGTGCACTGGCATAAGCCAGACTGGACTCAAATGTTCATAGATGCAATGTGACCATCTATTGAGTCTCCTCACTGCATGTCGTCATCGTCCACCACAAATCTAGCAGCTACGAGGTCTTCTCGGGCACATCTGCATCGTCTCGTCCTTGTGAGGGTCTCATCGCCATCAACATTGCCTTTGATGGCCTCCTCGCTCTCATCAGTCGACATTCTCCTCATCGGAGGAGACCTCCAGCTCCTGCATCTCCTCTTCAGCCAGCTCCTCTCCGCGTACCAGCGCCAGGTTGTAAAGGGTGCAGCAGGCGATGACGATGAGGGCTATATTGCAGGGCTCCACCAGATAGGTCCAAGCACCAGAACCTAATATTCAGCATCCTGATGGTTTGCCCCACCAAATTGTGAGTTGCATCATGAGCCTTGTTATACTCTGCTGCAGCCTGAGGCCACCACACGGGTCTTAGCAGCCACGTCCTCTGTGGGTAGCCCTTGTCTCCTGCAGCCTCTGTGGACCCTGGAAGATATTGGGGATCTGAGATCGACTGAGAATGCAGGAGTTGTGGGTACTCCCTGTAAACCGTGCGCAGACCTGCTGGATGCATTTGTGGTGGTCGCACACCTGCTGCACATTCAACGAATGGAAGCCCTTGCAGTTGATATAGTTGACCACTTGTTGCTACGAAGATCTGTGCACCATGTGAGTCCTGTCGATGGCACCCTGCACCTGTGGGAAACCCGCGATCTGGGCAAATCCAATCGCTCTTGCATCCTGGCTCTCCTGGTCCCGGGTGAAATGCACAAAGTTGTGTGCCTTTGCAAAGATGGCATCCACAACCTCATAGATGCATTTGTGGGTGGAGGCTTGCGATATCCCACAGAGGTCACCTGTGGAGCCCTGAAAAGAGCCACTGGTGTAAAAATTGAGCATCATGGTCACTTTCATGGCCACTGGCGGTAGATACCCTCCATGTACCTGTGGCGCCAAATCCTGCTGTAGCTGGCAGAACTGACCAACCAGTTCCTTATACATGCACAGTCTTCAGTGACACTGGTTCTCACTCAGCTGCAAGAATGAACGGCGGCGTCTATAAACCCTGGGTCTAGCTATGCGCTGACCAGCGATGGCTCACTGTGGCTCCTGCGCGGTATGTGCTGAAGCCCCAGCTACCACTTCTTCTTGAGGGTGCTTCTCCTTCCTCTGCACAGCCAAGTGCCTCCATCGGTCTCTGTCATCTTTGCTCTCTGTATGCCTTCGCGGATGGTCGGGTGGTTTCCCGGCTGCCCCCGCTTGCCCCCGTGGAGCCCTGCCCCCTGTTACGGTCAGACTTGGAGTGGTAGGTGAGTCATTTTTACTCTTTATCACATGGAGGTAACAATAGATACTGAATAGTGATTATATGGTTTTGTGCAGCCAGATGATCTCTCAGAGGGAAATTATTAAGTTAATTGCACCCAAAATTCTCTTCTAACTTTGAAATGCTGGAAGGACAGGGTGGACTAAAGATATTGAGTTCTTAACTTGACGTTTGGTGAGGAGGGAGCACCCATCAAAAATACGAACACTCTCAGTACACAGTTTTCCAGCTAAAATGTGCATCTGAATTTACAGTGTGCCTGATCAATGGACAACACTCCTTGCTTGATGAGTGGAGTTGGAAAATGACCTGTTAAAAGAGTTTCCCAGGACCAAGTGACTTGTGAGGCAAGGTGGGTAACAAAGGAAAATACAAAACCTATCAACCTTCAATGAATTGCAAGCAGTCCCACAGGTTCTCGGGAGCCTTTTTAAAGGTGTTTGTGGAAGAGTTGAGAGCGAAGAGGGAACTTCTGTTCCTCAGCAGTGTCAGGAGGGTTTCTAAACATGCTGCTCAGCATGCATGGAGAAAGGTTTCGGAGGTCATCATGCCCATGATCTGGAAACGGTGCAGGAAGCACTTCAATTACCTCACTGGGGTAGGAAGAGTTATATAGCTCTTTATTTAACTTTTTTTCTCCATAACACATGGCACCAATCCTTCAAAACCCAACAATTCCCTACACTCCATCACTTCCTTCATTACCCAGGTCACACTACATCACTCACATTCTCATTACAAACGCACACACGTGCACACAATTCCTCCTTTCTTCCTTCCCACCAGCCACTTGTACCATTCCCTTCTCGTTTGTTAGCCTGTGCAGAATCACAGCCTTCCTTCAGTACTTCTTCCTCACTTCACACTCCAGGCACATGCTTTTTATTCAACACCTCCTCATCCTACTTGCATCTTGCTTCTTATCCCACTCAGTATATAAACTATCAGCGCATGATCCATTCGTAGCCACTCACTCGCCCGCTCTCCCTGTAGGACAAACAGCCCAGAACAATCATGACAGGCATGCGAACAAGGGAGGACTAGCCGAACCTGAGTGAAGTGGAACAGCAAGCTACAGAAACTTATGAGGCTGCCAGAAATGTGAGAATTTGTTTTACTACACGGAATCTCCGACTTCAACCAGTTTGACTAAATCAAATTATACTGCAATTGTGCAATATATCTGCAATTCAGCCGTTTTTCCATGTTGACAACTTGCCTTCCTTTATGCAAAAGTGGATTTTGATTGTCATGTTATCCTTTGTGCTATGTGCCCCACTTGCGATTTAACTTCTTCTTAGCTGTATCTACTCCAAACCAAGGTGATTCTGTCTGAGTGATGGCAACAGCCTGTCTTTGCCGACTGGAAGAGATGGGGGCATGGTGGCTGCATACTTTTGTTATCTCCTAATACTTGGCCAGATATATGTAGTGACAAAGGACTGGCAGAGACTAGAGAACCATCTGGCATTCCCTGTGTTTCTACATGCATGCTGCTATTGCAGGTAAAGTCCCAAAGCTAGTCACTGATCCCTTGAGACAGATACCATGGTACTTCTATTAATTCACTGAATCTGTTGATGATAGTTGCCCCTAATGTATTTCCAAGTATTTTTCAAGTGGCATTAATCATGCCTTGAATCTTGAACCCAAGTTACTCAAAATCTTTAGGGAGAACATTCCTGAGAGATGTTCCAACTATACTCATTGGTTGGAGGCTTCTGGCTTTCCTTCCAAATCCCACTGAGATTGTTTCCTGCCAATGTCCTCATGTAGAGAAGATTTTCAGAAAGTATGGAATATATTACTGCGGCTGTAAAACATCAAAACAATTTTAGGAGTGACATTCATGATTCGTAGAAGTGACTTAACACACCAGCTCATTTAGATATATGAGGATAAAAATCGCCGTGTATTCTTTTCCAATATATTCACCTTCAGAGGAAACCTTCACAGAATGCATTTATGCTGTTGCTGACACAAAGCCATGTTTATTTTTTAAGGGTTACATAATCAAAGAAAATCAGTTTTTAGCATCTAAAATGTATGACTTCCATGTCCAATGAATGAAACTTGTTAACTTTGATGTTACTTTTTCTAATCCCACTCATGACACTGTCTGTGTAATAGGGAATGTTGGTTTAGCACAATGTATCTCCTTTATATATATATCAGATTTAAATCTCTATTTATGTGCAACTAATATCATGAAGAGAAATACTAAATGTCCTTCCAGGATTCTAATAGGGAAACAGAGCCTGTTTAAATAGATTTATAGATTAGTGGTGGCTGTATTTTAAGTACTTCTGCTTCAGTGCTGCATTGAATGACAGTACAATGGCCTCTAGTGGACTGTTGGTAATTGACAGATATAGCTCAATCATTTCCTCAGCTGCTGGCTTCCAGCTACAGCTGGCTTTAACATTAGTGAAGGCCCTGACTGACAGAGGCCTCGACTTTAGGCTGAGCTCATGAGGCCCAGTAAGTACATTCAGCTCCCTTTTAGGCTGTTGATTTACAGTCCCCAAAGACTGGTTGTTGATCCATGTCCCCTCTCAATTTGTTCACGGGGCACCCCACGTCCATCCTGCAGTCACATATTTGGTTTATAATTTTCTTCAGTCTGGAGACAGGAGAAAAAACAGTGGTGTTGTTCACCTGTTGCCTTGAAGGCAGGAATATGATGTTAAAATGGTAATCCCTCAGTCTTTAATGGATCTGATACAATTCTTTCATAACAGATTTGAGAACTTGCTATTAGCGGTGAGGTAGGCATGGGAATAGTTTTGCTGAAGCACTGTCAGAGGAATTAGATGTGTCTGCATACATTCACGCACATGCAGGCTTTAAAAGGATTGGGGATAGGAGGAATCTAGATCTGTTAACAAAACAGCCTTGTTACCAGCTGAATGCAGACAATGATCACCACTTCCTCAGCTTTCCAGTTCATTGATGATTATGTGAGTAAAAACAACGAGCCAAACGGAGACCTTCAGGGCACAGGGGACCAATTAAGGCCACATGACTTCCTTAAAGGGTTCCATGAAAATAACTGTATCACAATGGTCTGTGATATTAATACCAGCTTTGGGAAACTCAGGCAGTAGTTCCGTAGGGAGGGAAGACGAATGAGCAAATATTGAGGAATGTAACTAGCATAGCGGACCATGAGAATGGATTGTAGCTCCATCTGAACCCTCATAAGATGGATGTTGCCAAGTACTGTAAATGGTTTTCCTTTCTGACCCTACTGAATAGTTAGTGGTGTTCCAAGGCAGCATTCACAGGGAAAAGTTAAGGACCATTTAATTTATCTCTCGACATTTTATGCTTCAGCACGGTGGAAACACTGAGGTTTAAAATGGATGAAGTGGAGAAAAGCACATTTCCTTTAGAAAACACATTGCATTTCCCTCCATGTGTTGCTCTGGTGTCAAAATGAAAACAGCAAATATTTATTGTCATGTTTTTCATACTGCATTCCCTGCACACACCCTGTTGATGTTGCATTGTCTTGTTTTTACTATCACCTTTCTGTATGTTTCATCTCTGAAATATCCACATAATATAAATAATTCTTTCTGTGTTCCCCTTAATAGTTAAACAATGTTTCTACATCCATTTAGCATCCCAGCATGTTTTTTTTAAACATCCAGAGAGGGAATTACAAGGGTAATAGGTTTTTTAAAAAACAGAAGAAATTTATATTACCAAGTTATAGATAAATTTGTTAGCATTTCAATGTTAAATGACAGTAGAGCAAGTTGACAGTGCCATGCACCGCTGCTTCAATGGGCTGTGATACAATAGATAAAAAGCAGCTTTGATTTACTGAGAGGTTAGGTCGTGCTTCAGATCATAAAATTCTACATCTTATTTTTCTGAAGAATTTACAATTTACCGGTATTGTGACAATTTTTAAATCGCTGCATATTGAGATAGTTTAGGATACACCAGTTAACAATGCTTGACAGTAAAATGCTGTGGGGTAGGTTGGGGTGGGGTAGGGTGGGGGTGGGGGGGAAGGAGGTATGCCTTTGGTCCCTCAACAGGTCTGAAGTGGTTGGACAAACACCTCAGGCCTGTGTAATGCCAATTAATTTAGCATTATTCTGCCAGGGAGCCAAAACAACATCAACAACAACTTCCATTTACATAGCATCTTTAGCAAAGAAAAAATATCCCAACATGCTTCATCCCTAATTGCCCTTGAGAAAGTGATGCTGAGCTGCTTTCTTGAACCGCTGCAGTCCATGTGGTGCAGGTACACCCACAGTGCTATTAGGAAGGGAATTCCAGGATTTTGACCCAGCGACAGTGAAGGAACGGCAATATTTTTCCAAGTCAGGATGGTAAATGACTTGGAGGGGAACTTCTGGGTGGTGGTGTTCCCATGTATCTGCTGTCCTTCTAGATGGTAGTGGTCGTGAGTTTGGAAGGTGCTGTCGAAGGAGCCTTGTTGAATTCCTGCAGTGCATCTTGTAGATGGTACACACTGCTGCTACTGTGCGTCGGTGGTGGAGGGAGTGAATGTTTGTGGATATGGTGCCAATCAATTGGGCTGCTTTGTCTTGGACGGTGTCAAGCTTCTTGAGTGTTGTAGGAGCTGCACTCACCCTGGCAAGTGGGGAGTATTCTTTCAGGAGGTGAGTTACTCACCAAGGATTCCTTGCCTCTGATCTGCTCTTGTAGCCACAGTACTTATGTGGCTAGTCCAGTTCAGTTTCTGGTCAATGGTGACCCCAAGGATGTTGATAGTGGGGGATTCAGTGATGGTAGTGCTATTGAACATAAAGGGGCGATGGTTGGATTGGATATTGGATGGGAATTTGCTGCAACATTGTTATTGGCGATGTTCACCATAAGTAAGATTCATTCTAGTCATCCATCCTAAGCCAAAATTTGCCTAGATGATAATGGCGATCTATGAAGCGTTGAGATAACAGTACCATTCATAATGGGGCAGCCATATACAGGGTCTCATGTGACCATTGTTTGTTTGTTCAGTGATTGAAGGCAAAAAGGATAAATAAATGAACTGCAGGACAAGCAAGATCAGCCTGAGGTAAGAGAGAGTTAATTGATATTTATGTTGTTCTTGGGTTACTCTTTCAAATGTTTGCAAGGTTAGTAACAATTACTCTTGCTCCATGATACTGTATGTTTTTGGGTTTGTAAAATCAGGTGTGACAACTCAATCCAAAATATAAAAATCACCTTGAACTATCCACTTACAAAAGAATAAGTCTTAATAACTGCGAGAAGCAATGAAACAGGACCCAATGCAACCAGACACACTTAGCTTTTCAAACTTATTGCATTTTTAAAAAAATGTGAGCACTCGGCCAATGTCCTTACTGAATTTGATTCCATTCTTGGAACTCCTGTGGTCTATAATGCAGCTGAAGAATTTTAATCACAAACCCACTTTGCTCCCATGAATAAATTAGAAAAATATGTCCCTATTCTATGTTATCTTGAGACAGCAAACATTTCAAAATGCCATAGCCCAATGACAAAGCTTTCCTACTTTCTGTATACCAGTGAATGCCCTCCATTGGGTGATAAGTGTGAGAAAATAAGTGATTACAATTCACTGCCATTGTTTTAAAAGTTAACAGATCCACACAATTAAGTAGGACTAAAGGGTTAACGCTCTTTCCTTTAACTATCCCGGTTGAAACAGACACAAGGCCAAGTTATTTGTATTGCGATATTAACGTTAAAAGTTGATAAGCCATCCAGGCATGAAGGCTTTTTAAACTCAAAAATTCTATTATCCATTTATGAAGCTTATTTCATTGTGTCTTTAAACTTTATTTTTACACTGCCAGTTTTGATTAATTGCAAAGGTTTCTTTTTATTGTTCTTTTCTTCCAGCCTGGATCAAAAAGAAGGGATTCCAATGAATAAGGCGAGGGATCTTCCTGACCATCCCCTTTCTCGAAGCAAGGAAGTTGACAGAAAGAGGCTACTCAGCCCATCATATCTGTGCCAGCTCTCTGAAACAGCTATCCCCAATTTATGTTTTAGTTGTTCTTTTTGTAACCTCATCAGGAGAAGGTTTCACTTTTCATCCTGCAGACTGTTATCCCAGATAAGGTCACATTTTCATGAGGGATAAAGCTTGCCTATAGAAGTGAACATCTGCATAGGGCATGGAAAAGCTATCTGAGTGAGCCGGAATCATAACAATGGGTTCTGTCTGAAATGTTCCATGTGGTAAGCTCGCGATCTCAGCATGAACACCTGAGGAAAGCACTCCCATTGAAAAAGAGAAGGAACAGAGAAAGCGAGTTGGTTCCTGATATTGTTGCAGGCGTGCAAGCAGCTGGCTTAGGAGAGATCTGACAATACTGAATATCCTGGCTGGGGGAAGGGGTGTACGAGGCCGCCAGGGATGTGGGATAGAAGGAAAAGCTAAATGTGCAGCAGAAAGTAATGTAAAATGAGGAGAAAAAGGCAATTTTCTCCCAAAACTATGGAAAATCCCCACATTTTACAGTGACCCAGCTCAAGTGAAAATACAGACAAGAGGAAAGAAAGAAAGAATTTGCATTTATTTACCAGAGGCCCAGTGGGGAAGGTGGTCTTCTCAGCCCTGGTTAAGAAAGTGTTGAGGACTTGCTTAATGCAGCTGTAAACTGCAAGTCAGATCTGGATGATGTGACCTGCAGCAGACTGAAAAATTCCACTTGAACCCACTCCAACTGATAAGTTTGCACTGATTGAACGTAGTTCCTACCAGATGTGACCCTAGGACATAAAACCACCCCAAATTAGCAAATGTTAGTAATGAGGGCCAGTGGGCATGGCATGCTCCCCTAGTCCAGCCGACGCCAGGTCCTGTTGCGGGAGATAACAGAGGTCTGTGACAGTCTGCGTTAAGAAGAGTCACTTCCTCCTGCACAGCTCCTCAGAAGGACTCTGTGCATCTTCTGTACTGGGTATGGGCTCCTGCCTGCAGTTTCTCTCATGTATGGTGGTGGTGGTTGTCAAGCCTGCTGCTGCTCCTCCTGTAACAAATGTTGTTCCATCCGAGGCAAAGAAGTAAGAATAGTTCCCATGCACAGAAAGCTCAATAAAGGCAACAAAAGTGTAGAAGTTGCAAACTGGAAGCTGGAAATTCTCCTGGAAAACCAAAAAGCAAAATGTCTCATGATCCAGTGAGGTTCTATTGCTTTATGAAATTCAGAAAGTTACCATGCAGATGCAGTAAGCAGTTAGGAAGCCAAATGGCATGTTGGCCTTTATTTCAAAAGGATTGGAGTAGAAGAATAAAAAAGTCTTGCTACAGTTGTACAGGGTTTCGGTGAGACCACATCTGGAATACCATTTGCAGTAAAGCAAAGGCTCACTAAATTGATCCCTGGGATGAGGGGATTGTCCTATAATGAGAGGCTGAGTAAGTTGGGCTTATACTCTCTGGAGTTTCGAAAAATGAGAGGTGATCTCATTGAAACATACAAAATTCTGAAGGGGCTGGATAGGGTGGACGCAGAGAGATTGTTTCTGCTGGTTGGAGAATCTCAGTCTCAGCATAAAGGGCCAATCATTTAGGACTGAGACGAGGACAAATTACTTCACTCAAAGTTTTGAATCTTTGGAATTCTCTACCCAGAGGGCTCTAAATGCTCCAATGTTGAATACATTTAAGGCTGGGATAGACATATTTTTAGTCTTTCAGGGAATTAAGGGATATGGGGAGCGGCAAGAAACTGAACTGAAGACCAAGATAAGCCATGATCGCAATGAATGGTGGTGCAGGCTTGATGGGCTGTGTGGTCTATTCCTGCTCCTGTTTCCTGGGCAGAATCTCCTGTTCAGTGTGTGGGGGCAGGCCCCGAACGCCGACGCCTAAAATGACGCGCGGTGTCATCGTGCGTGTGTCCCAATGTCACTGCGCATCATTCCGATCTTTAGTTCCACGGGCGCGCAGCGGAGTCGGCTGCACGCCCCGCTGAACTGTCAAAGGCCTATTAAGGCCATTAATAAACTAACTGAAGTAATTGTCAGGGCTGCCTGTCCAACCTTAAGGTTGGCGGGCAGACGAAGAGCCCAGGTGACCTTCGCATTTTTCATGAAACCTCATCCACGGGCGGGATGAGTTTTCATGAAGGTTTTATTAATTAAATAAAAATTTTCATGAAAATTCATAAACATGTCCCAGCTCACGTGACACTGTCACATGAGCGGACATGTCTGAATAATTTTATTTTTCCTTTTTATCAATGTGTCATTACGAAATTAATCTCCTTGATGCAGCTCCGTGCCTCAGGGAGATTGCTGCGCTCCTTCGCGCGCATGTGTGAAAGAGTGCAGGCCCCGACTCTCCTTCCTCCCCCTTCCAGCACAGGTAGCGCTGAGCACTACCAGGCATATGTCACGCTGGGCGGACCTTAATTGGCCCGCCTACGTAAAATGGCAGCGTGCAGCTGATTGCGGGCAGTGATCGGCTCCATGCTCGCTCCCGACCGGCCCGCTTGACTGGGAGAAAATTCTCCCCCCTGTGTTCTTGTGTTCTTTACACCAATCCCATTAGATTTTGTTGAAATGTTCAAGATTGGGTGCAGCATTCACAATTTGGAGTTAAAATATAGCGGAGGCAGGTATGATATTACCAGAGTGAGACTTTGACCTTTTAATTTGCCCCCACTTCCTTGAGGAGGGCACCTGACATGCAGCCAGAAACTGGCGAGTTAAATTTGTGGTGCAGATCTCCCTCAGATGAAATTTTGATCCCTAACCAACCCCATTCTCATTCAGCAGCCTGGGTTAAAATCAGCTCTTGGTATGCATTTTCAGAACATTATTAATGTAGGATAAAAGCAAAATACTGTGGATGCTGGAAATCTGGAACAAAAACAAAAATACCTGGAAAAACTCAGCAGGTCTGACAGCATCTGCGGAGAAGGATACAGTTGACGACTCGAAACGAGTATTTTTGTTTATTATTATTAACGTAGGGTTTGGTTGAATGGTTAATTAATGAAGGAGAATTTCCTTGTGATATTGGGCTAATGTTATACTGTTATACCAATGAAGAAAGATTGGTGCCCACTGGTGGTCAGGAGAATTATTTACACAAGATTGTCCCGAGCCAACTCATTTATATACTTGTAGCATTGATTGGCAGAAATTCCATGTAAAACAGGTGTGAGCTGCTAAAGTGCATGGAAACTGGAGAGCAGCATTTTAAGAATCAGTTCAGCTTACAGCAGCAGACAGGAGGCCAACCAGATAAGGAGAAAGCAGTGCTTGTATCACTCACTTGGCCCCCTAAATAACTTCACTGTGTCTCATCAACCTTTTTATTATACTTTTCAAGAACACCATCCCCTTTTGTCCAAGCAGTCAAGCAACGAGGCAGGGCATGGCACCCAGCCGTAGCATAACACAGAAATTTTCTGATTCAGACCGCCAAGCCTCTCTTGAGGAAATTAAATTAAGTGGGCACAGATTCCCGGAGAGGAGTGGCACCGAATGCCTGAATGTTCTCTCTCTCTCTCTCTTTCAATACCAGGACTGTAGGTCAGTTCCACAGGAAGTTCAACAACTTTCCCCATGCCAAACAAATTAGCACACCAAATGCTCTGTCTTTATTTCTATGCTCTCACTGATTACAAGCGACCACTCAAAGCAACACTTTTATAACCAAATCATCACAGTGCACTCCAGATAAGGGCTTACCAGTTTCACTCACAACAATTACTTATGTTCAATACCAAAAACTGCTTTCTACATTTTAACAAACTGTTAGCGTCACCTCCCTTGTTTTAGCCTCCCATAGTGGGAGGCGGTGATGTCATGGTATTGTCACTGGACTGGTAATCCAGACACACAGGGTAATGCTCTGGGGATCCAGGTTTGAGTCCTACCATGGGCAGACAGTGGAATTTGAATTCAATAAAAATGTGGAATTAAAAGTTTGATGATGACCATGGAACCATGCCGATTGCTGTAAAAATCCATCTGGTTCACTAATGCCCCTTTAGGGAAGGGAATCTGCCATCCTTACCTGGTCTGGCATACATGTGACTCCAGATCTGTTGACTCTTAAATGCCCTCTGAAATGGCCTAGCAAGCGACTCAGTTGTATCAAATAGTCAAAAAGCCTAAAAGGAATGGAACCAGATGGACCACCAGGCAACAACCTAGGCACCAGAAACGACAGTGGCAAACTCAGCCCTGTCAACCCTGGAAAGCTTTCCTTACTAACATCTGGGGGCTTGTGCCAAAATTGGGAGAGCTGTCTCACAGGCTAGTCAAGCAGCAGCCTGACATAGTCATATTCACGGAAACATGCCTTACAGATCATGTCCCAGACACCACCGTCATCATCCCTGGGTATGTCTTGTCCCACTGGCAGGACAGACCCTGCAGAGATGGTGGCACAGAGGTATACAGTTGGGAAGGAGTTGCCCTGGGAGCCCTCACCATCGACTCCAGACCCCATGAAGACTCATGGCATCAGGTCAAACATGGGCAAGGAAGACTCCTGCTGATTACCATGTACCACTGTTGCCCATCCACCCTCCCTGATGGATCAGTACTCCGCCATGTTGAACACCACTTGGAGCAAACACTAAGGCTGGAAAAGGCGCAGAATGTATTCTGGATGGGGGACTTCAATGCCCATCACCAAGGGTGGCTCTGTAGTACCACCACTGACTGAGCTGGCAGCGTCCTTAATGGACATAGCTGCTGGACTGGGTCTGAGACAGGTGGTGAGGGAACAAACAAGAGGGAAAAACATATTTGACCTCATCCTCACCAACCTGCCTGCCGCAAATGCATCTACCCATGACAGTATCGGCATGAATGACCACTGCACAGTGCTTGTAGGGATGAAGTCCCATCTTTACATTGAGGATACCCTCCATTGTGTTGTGTGGCACAACCACTATGCTAAATAGGATAGATTTCAAACAGACCTAACAACTCAGGAGGTGCAACCATGAGGCGCTATGGACCATCAGTAGAAGCAGAATTGTACTCAACCACAATCTGTAACCTCATGGCCTGGCAAAGCCTCCATTTCACTATTACCATCAAGCCAGGGGATCAACCCTGTTTCAATGAAGGGTGTAGGAGAGCATGCCAGGAGCAGCACCAGGCATAGCTAAAAATGAGGGGTCAACCTGGTGAAGCTACAACACAGGCTTACTTGCATGCCAAACAGCATAGGCAGCAAGTGATAGACAGAGCTAAGCAACCCCACAACCAACAGACCAGATCTAAGCTCAGCAGTCCTGCCACATCCAGTTGTGAATCGTGGTGGACAATTAAACAATTCACTGGAGGAGGAGGCTCCACAAATATCCTCATCCTCAATGATGGGGGAGCCCAGCACATCAGTGAAAAAAATTCACAACAATCTTCAGCCAGAAGTGCCAAGTGGATGATCCATCTTGGCCTCCTCCGGAGGTCCCCAGCATCACAGCTGCCAGTCTTCAGCCAATTCGATTCACTCTACATGATTTCAAGAAGTAGCTGAAGGCACTGGATACTGCAAAGGCTATGGGCCCTGACAACATTCGGCAATAGTACTGAAGACTTTTGCTCCAGAACTTGCCGCGCCCCTAGCCAAGCTGTTTCAATACAGCTACAACACTGGCATCTATCCAGCAATGTGGAAATTTGTCCAGGTATGCCCTGTACACAAAAAGCAGGACAAATCCAACCCATCCAATTACTGCCACATTAACCTACTCTCCATCATCAGTAAAGTGATGGAAGGGGTCATCAACAGTGATATCAATCGGCACTTGCTTAGCAATAACCTGCTCACTGACCCACAGGGCCACTCAGTTCCTGACCTCATTATGGCCTTGGGTCAAACATGAACAAAAGAGCTGAACTCCAGAGGTGAGGTGAGAGTGACTGCCCTTGAAATCGAGGCAGCATTTGACAGAGTGCGGCATCAAGGAGCCCTAGCAAAGCTAGAGTCAATGGAATCAAGGGGGAAATTCTCTGCTGGTTGGAGTCATTACTAGCACAAAGGAAGATGGTTGTGGTTTTTGGAGGTCAAGCACCTCAGTTCAAGGACTGCTGGAGTTCCTCAGGGTAGTGTCCTAGGCCCAACCATCTTCAGCTGCTTCATCAATGACCTTTCTTCCATCATAAGGTCAAAAGTGGGGATGTTTGCTGATGATTGCACAGTGTTCAGCACCATTCGTGACTCCTCAGATACTAAAGCAGTCCACATCAAAATGCAGCAAGACCTGGACAATATCCAGGCTTGGGCTGATAAGTGGCAATAACATTCACGCCACACAAATGCCAGGCAATGACCATCTCCAACAAGAGCGAATCTAACTGTCACCCTTTGACATTCAATGGCATTACCACCACTGAATACCCCACTATCAACATCCTGGGGGTTACCATTGATCAGAAATGGAACTGGACTAGCCATATAAATACTGTGGCTGCAAGAGAAAGAGGCTACAAGATGAGGCTAGGAATCCTGCGATGAGTAACTCATCTCCTGACTCCCCAAAGCCTGTCCATCATCTACAAGGCACAAGTCAGGAGTGTGATGGAATACTCTCCACTTGCCTGGATGAGTCCAGCTTCAAAAACATTCAAGAAACTTGACACCATCCAGGACAAAGCAGCCCACTTGACTGGCACCACATCCACAAACATTCGCTCCCTCCACCACCGACGCATGTTAGCAGCAGTGTGTACCATCTACAAGATGCACTGCAGGAATTCACCAAGGTTCCTTCAACAGCTCCTTCCAAACCCATGACCACTACCATCTAGAAGGACAAGGGCAGCAGATACATGGGAACACCACTACCTGGAAGTTCTCCTCCAAACCATTCATCATCCTGATGTGCAAATATATCGCCGTTCCTTCACTGTCGTTGGGTCAAAATCCTGGAACTCACTTCTTAACAGCACTGTGGGTGTACGTGCACCACAAGGACTGTAGTGGTTCAAGAAGGCAGCTCACTGCCATCTTCTCAAGGGCAATTAGGGATGAGCAATTAAGGTTGGCCTGGCTAGCGATGCCCACATTCCATGAATGATTAAAAAAAATATGCCACTTGGGACAGATCCGAATGCTAGACTTCCCCGCATAACTCAATGTTTTTTCAGAAGAGGTTGGTGTACAACACAGTCAACCGCAGAAACATTCCAAACATTAAAACCCTCATACTATATGAGGAGAATACAATGCAGCTCATGAGGAGGTATTCATCTCTTTCCATAGTAGATGAAGAGTTTGGTGGTTTATTGTTGGTGGTTTATTAGTGATTATTTTACATTACACTGTTGCCCTGACATTTCTAGCAATATTCAAATAAATGAATACCCACAAGAAGTACAGTAACATTTACTGCGAAGGTACTACTGTAGAAATCATATTACTATCAATTTATAAATATGTAATTTTAAATGCTACTGTTTAGCAATAGTGCTAAGGTAGATAAGTAACACCAATTGCAAGAGCAACATATGCACTTTTTGCCTATTGCACCTATCACTTTGGGAGCTTTGGGAGAAATCCTAAACCAATAGGGTCACCCTCAGAAAGAAATGTCACCTCAATAACCGAAACATTTTCTTTAAGACAGCCCTTAACTGACTTTACAAAGTCTGTATGGCAACAATCCAACACAGTAAAGAGGGCTGTGAATATATCTACTTAGAGATGACATTCTATAACATTGAGTTGCATGACATTGTAAAATGTTTAAAAATGTACTGACATTTCCACACATATGGTTAAATATATACTGAGTATTGTCTAGTATGACTGAGTCCTAACAGCAATCTGTTCAGTGGAGAAGCTGATCTCTGTTCAACTTTCATTGATTTATTCTTGCCTTAGCCACATCAGGTTTGTTATACTGGTCAAAGTTATCCTTCATCCCTCAAAGCAGGAGAATTTGTTGGTACATTACTGAAGTAATGAACAACTCAGCTATGGAAATATAAAAATAGGATCTTTCTAAATTAATGATTGACTTGAAATAGATTGAAGCTTTGCAAAGAAGAAATATAAGTAAACTGTTCAAACAAGAGGAAAAGCAAATGGTTATCGACCACCAATATCGTCACATGCTTTAAAGGACTTGCATGATGTAATGTGGTCACTTATAGTATATAGTATGTACTTATCATTGCAGAGAATATTAGATATGTAGTAAAATAAATCATTTCATAAACTAGTGAAGTTCCAGAGTAGTGATCTTTATTTTGGGAGGTGAAATATTTTGGTGTCTATATAAACAACTAATTGTAGAATTCCATATATCCTGGATCATAACATCATACTGAGCAGGACTAATAAACAGTCATCGGGACTGACATTCATACATCAGATTCCTTTGATTCAGAAATAATTCTGTGCTGCTTGTGTTTAGCAAACAGTATCTTAACAGTTTGGAATCTTAATAAACAATGGGATGATAGCTTAGGATTTTCATCTATATGCCTTCTATTGAGTTGCCTTGTAGCTAAATACATGTTAGTAATTGGGAATTGCATATCAACCAACACAGACAATATTCCCTCCCATTGTCAGGTTTCAACAAACTAGCTCTAAATGAATTGCTAGTTGCAGTAAGAGACAAAAATTACAATGTTGTTTACAATAATTACTTTTAAAAGAAAGTTGACTAATTCTACAATTCAGGACAGCATGTTGAACTTTTTAAAAGTTGGAATGGTTTTGACAAAAAATTGGCATTTAAATTTTAAAATGCTTTTCCCATCAAAGGGAAACTTTCATGTGGCTAATTTATCATCAGGCCCCATTTGAAACTTACAGATCGCTCATTTTGAACCTATAAGCTGCAACCTCATTTTAACTTTAAACTTTGTAAAAATGAAGATAGAGGGCTGGATTTTATGGGGGTTGAGGGTGGGGGAGTGTTGTGGTGGTGCATGCTGCTCAGCCCCCATAAGGAAAGCTGGTCCTGAATTGACTGACTTTAAATAAGGCTGCCCCGTAGCGGTAACATGCTACCCACAGACTAAACAAGCAAATAGTGGGGTTTCCCACCGCTAGAAAGTTACAGCACAGAATGAGGCCATTCAGCCCATCATGTCAGCACTGGCTGAAAAATAAAAAATAAAAAACAACTGCCCATTTTAACCCCTCCTTCCAGCACTTGGTCTTGCAGGTCACAGAATTTTAGGTGCCTTTTAAATGAGTTGAGGGTTTCTGCCTCCACCACCAAACCGGGCAGCGAATTCCAAACATCCACCACCATCTGGGTGAAGAAGTTTTTCCTCATGCCCCCTCTAATCCTTCTACCAATCACCTTAAATCTGTGCCCCCGGTAACTGACCTTTCTGCTAGGGGAAACAGGGCAACCCTGTCTACTCTATCTAGGCCCTTCATAATCTTGTACACTTCAATCAGGTCACCCCTCATCCTCCTCAGTTCCAAGGAAAACAACTCCAGCCTATCCAGTCTTTCCTCATAGCTGCAATTTTCCAGCCCTGGCAGCATTCTTGTAAATCTCCTCTGTACTCTCTCCAGAGTAATTAGGTTCTTTCTGATTACCAGTGGTGACCAGAACTGTACACAAAATTCCAGCTGTTGCCTAACCAGTGTTTTATATAGTTCCATTATTACATCCCTGTTTTTGTATTCCATACCTCATCCAATAAAGGAAAGAATTCCATATGCTTTCTTAACCACCTTATCTACCTGTCTTGCCACCTTCAGGGTCCTGTGGACATGCACATTAAGGTCTCTCACTTCCACTACCCCTTCCAATTTCCTCCCATTTGTTCTCCCCCCACAAATGCATTACCTCACACTTCTCTGGATTGATTTCCATCTGCCACTCTTCCACCCACACAACCAAACCATTGATATCATTCCGGAAACTACAACTATCCTTTTCACTATCAACTACCATGGCCATTTTTTGTGTCATCTGCAAATTTCCCAATCATGCCACCCACATTTAAGCCCAAATCATTAATATATACAACAAACAGGAAGGAACCTAACACTGAGCCCTGTGGGATGCCACTGGAAACTGTTTTCCATTCGCAAAAACATACATCAACCATTACCCTTTGTTTCCTGTCACTGAGCCAATTTTGAATCCAAACTTGCCACATTCCCCTGTATCCCATGGGCTTTTACATTTCTGATCAGTGTGCCATGTGGGACCTTGTCAAATGCCTTACTAAAATCCATGCAGACAACATCCACTACACTACCCTCATCAATCCTCCTTGTTACTTCCTCAAAAAATTTGATTGAATTGGTAAGCCACGACCTTCCCCATGGCAAAACCATGCTCACTGTCCTTGATTAATCTGTTCCTTTCTAAGTAACAGTTTATCCTGTCTCTCAGAATTGATTCTAATAATTTGCCCACCACCGAAGTCAGATTGAGTGGCCTATAATCATTTGGTCTATCCCTTGCACACTTTTTAAATAATGGTACAATGTTCGCAGATCTCCAATCCTCTGGTACCTCACCTGTGTCTAGTGAGGATTGGAAAATGATCCTCAGAGTATCTGTTATTTCCTTCCTGGCTTCCTTTGGGATACAATCCATCTGGCTCTGGTGACTTACCCACCTTCAAGGATATCAGTCCCTCTGATACATCCTTTCTCACTATGCTTATTGTATCTAATATTTCACACTCCTCCTCTTAAAGTAGAATACATTCATCCTTCTGCTTATTGAAGACAGAGACAATGTACTCATTGAGAACCCTGCCCACATCTTCAGCACCAGAGCACAAGATACCATGTACATGTCTGAACGACCCTACCCTTAGTTATTTTTTTTTATTCATTCATGGGTTGTGGGCATCACTAGCATTTATTGCCCATCCCCAATTGCCCTTGCATTTAAGAGTCAAGCACATTGCACCAGGTAAGTGAACTGGATTTTACGACAATCATCCGTGGTTTCATGGTCATCGTCAGGCTTTTAATCCCAGATTTTTATTGAATTCAAATTTCACTATCTGCTGTGGTGGGATTTGAACCCAGGAACCCAGAGTATTACCCTGGGTCTCTGCAATACTCATCCAGTGATAATAGCACTATACCACCACCTCTCCTATTCTCTTGCTCTTAATGTGCTGGTAAAACATCTTTGGGTTTTCTTTGGTTTTACCTGCCAATATTTTCTCACATCCCCTCTTTGCTTTCCTTATTACCTTCTTTACTTCACTCCTGTACTTTCTATACTCCTCTAGGCTTTGTACAGTATTAAGTTTTTGTGGCTGTCATAGCTTCCTTTTTCTTCTTTATCTTACCTTGTATACTTCTAGGTAACCAGGGGGCTCTAGACTTGGCAGTACATCCCTTTTTCTTTGTGGGTTCATGTCTACACTGTGCCCGATTTTGAATCTCTCGCTTTTGAATGCCTCCCACTCGCCTGTTACTGATTTTCCTTCAAGTAGCTGTAACCAGTCCACTTTCGCCAGATCACCTCTCAGCATCGTAAAAGTTGTCTTTCCCCAATTTAGAGCTTTTACTCCTGTTCTATCTTTATCCTTTACCATTATTATATTCCATTATTATATTAAATCTAACTGTATTATGGTCATTATCTCCAAAATGGTCACCCACTGCTACTTCATCCACTTGCCCAGCTTCATTTCCTAAAACTAAACCTAGAATTGCACTCCCTCATGCTGGGCTTGTTACGTGCTGGCTAAAAAAGTTCTCTTGAATGCAATTCAAGAATTTTGTGCCCTTTGTGCCTATTACACTGTTTGTATCCCAGTTGATATTAGGGTAGCTGAAGTCCCCAACTATTATTGCTCTATTGTTTCCATTTCCTTTCACTAGTTGGGGATCTATTGTACACTCCTAATAGTGTGGATGCCCCTTTTTATTCCTGAGCTCAGCCCATATGGCCTAATTTGATGATTCATTTAGTATATCAACCCTCCTCACAGCTGTTAATTGATTATTTAACCAATAATGTTACACCCCCACCTTTTTTATCCTCCTCCCTATCCTGTCTGAAAACTCCATATCCAGAGATGTTGAGCTGCCATTTTTGCACCTCTTTAAGCCAAGTTTCCATTCTAGCGATGATATCATGCTGCCATGTGTCTATCTAAACCCTCAGCTCATCGGCTTTGTTTGCTACACTCCTTGCATTTAAATAAATAGCTTATAACATTGCCAAATTCCTGTGCTGTAAATCTTTTAACCTTTGCTTCTTCTGTTTTTCAGAGTCACTCACTAATTCCTGCCTCCCATTCCCTGCTCTGAATTTATCCTATCTGAATCTGCCCTCACGTTCCCAAACCCCTGCCAATCTTGTTTAAACTACCCCCAACAACACTAGCAAATCTCCATGCAAGGACATTCGTCCTGGTTCCTATTCAGGTATATACCATCCAGCTTGTGCAGGTCCCACCATCCCAGAACCAGTCCCAATGCTGCAGAATTCTGAAACCCTCCATCCTGCACCATCTCTCCAGCCACATGTTCATCTGGTGCATTCTCCTATTTCTATACTCACTAGCACGTGGCCTTGGGAGTAATCCGGAGATTACTACCTTTGAGATCCTGCTTGCTAATCTCTTTCCTGAACACAGCCTGCAGGTCCTCATCCCCTTTTCTACCTATGTTGTTAGTACCAATGTGGACCACGACCCTTGGCCCTAAGTGGGAGGAAGTCCTGCCCTTGAGAACTGCTGTCCAATCTGATTGGCTGACACTCTAGTAGTCTCAGTAGCACCAGAACTCAGTAGTGAGTCCCCATGATGAAGGAGACAATGCTACTGGAGAGAGGCAAGTCTGGGGTTTTGGGCAGAGAGGGATCAGGGAGCCTAGGCATTGAGTGAGGGGTATGGTGGGGCAGGCTTTGGAGGCTAGGTCGGGGGGAACAAAGGTGGGGTAAAACCATGTAGGGGTTCCCCCGATGCACACAGGGGACCTCCTGCCCCAGACTGATGTGCCCCCCTACCTTTCTGACTTTTCAACAATGTTTAAAAAGATACCTTTGTTTATGGCAGTGGAGGCGGTTTGAGGGCGGTAAATGGGCAATAACTGGCCACTTAAGGCCCTCAATAGGTCTAAGGGCAGGTGGGCTAGTGGGCTCTTTATCCGCCCTTCGTATTATGGGGTCTGGGCTGGGGATGGGAGGGAAGACGGTGGGCTACCCACACGACATATTTTACATTCCCCCCTTGCCGAAAACATGCCTGGTTGGGGGGCTGTAAAATACAGCCCATAGGGCAAAATTTTACAGCCCTATCTCAGCAGGGGAGAGGCTGTAAAATGCAGCGAGCCATTGAAAAGTCCATTGATTTCAGCAGGACCGTAAAATCCTCCTGGCATAAAAGTCTGCCCGTAGATTCTAATATTGGTCACATTGGATTTTTTTTTGCTTATCGAGCAGTAATTAATGTACTACACATATGATAAAAACATTAATGGTTGTGTCTGCTGAGGTACTGTCACCCTCCTTTCAAATCTGCTGTCATCACCCCTCCCTTCTAAAAACACATCTTTGGCTCATCTGTTCTTGCAAATTACTGACCCATCTCCAACCTCCCTTTCCTCTCCAAAATCCTTGAATGCGCTGTTACCTCCCAAATCCATTTCCATCTTTCCCAGAACTCCATTTTTGGAAACATAGGTTGAGCACATGGAACAAGCTCTGGGCTCTGGTCCCTGGCTACCAACTCCATCCCCTTCTCTGGCAATTATCTGAGGCTGAACTAGGCTCTTCACAACCTCAGTGTCCTATTTCACCCTGAGGTGAACTTCCAACCACATATCTGTGCTATCATTTCCACATTTGCACCTCTGTAACATCACTCATAACTCCACCCCTGCAACACCTCTGTTGAGGCCCTCATTCATGCCTTTGTTTTCTCTAGACATGATAATCCTAATGCTCTCCAGGCCAACCTGCCATTTTCTACCCATTATAATCTTGAGCTCATTCAAAACCCTATTGCCTGTTTCCTAACTCGCACCAATTCACATTCACCCATCACCCGGGTCCTCATTAACCTACCTTGGTTCCCCGTTATGGCACAGCTGATGGTAAATGCTGAGTTGTTCATATCCCATTGAGAAAGGGATGACGTGGTGCAGGATCCTCAGGTGGGTGTTGCTGCTGACCTCACTGTCACCAAAGGCACAGTCTATGTCTTCACCAGTCAGTGCAATGGCACACTCCTCAAAGTGAGTGAGGGGCCTAATGTGGGCCACTCTACCCCCCGGTCTATGAACTCTCCCTGCTGGTGTGAGCCAGCTTCTCCTGCATGAAAACAGATGGAGGGAGTGTGAGCAGGACACATGGCACTGCATGGACTGCTTGTGTGGTGAGCGGAGACATGGACGGGAGAATTATGTGAGCTCCAGGGGATATGAGTCTGAGGAAGATGTGAGGGTGTGTGAGAGTTAGTGGTGTTGTCCCTTGAAGTGTGAGATCCTTGTGAATGTGTGATGGGTTTGTGAGTGTGTCAGTTGAGAGTGATGAGAAGAGTGACTTACCCTGGTGTAAGTCCTTTCACCCTGTTGCAGCACTGGGTGGCTGTCCTATTTTGTAGGGCTTTGGCACTGACCACTGCTTTCACTGCCTCCCATGCTGGATTGGTGATGCTGCTGCCCATTCTGCAGCCAGAGCAGCTGAAGAGGACACCACAGCGAGCCTCCGCTGCCTCCAGAAAGTGCTCAGGGGACATGTCATTAAATTGGGGGGTTGCAGCCTTTTTGCCTTTCGGGGGCCATGTCTTCTTTGCTGCAGTCCTGGGCTGGAAGCAATGAGAGGTGTGTGCCTGGCTGCACTTTACATGTGGCGCCTGGCATGATGAGGCAGAGAGGTGATGGCGTGGCATGAGAGCCCACCCACCATTGAAATGGCGTGTTTCCTGGGAATGCATAATTAATGCGGTGGGATTGGGGTGATACGGCGTGAGAAAACGCCGTTGTGGCCAACAGGTAAAACGTTGTTTTTCCCGCCTGCTACCACACTTAGTGCAAATCTGGAACGATTCTGCCCTTTATGTTAATTGTTGCTGTACATGTAAATTTACTCAAGATTTATGTAATTAAAATATTACATTAATTTCTTTAGTTTAATGATAAAGTTTAAAGCACTAGAGGGAGCTGACAGAGCTGCCGTGCTGGACAAAGAGACTGAAATGAGGAGTGCTTTAGTAAATTTTGCAGCATGGGCACCATGCCAAATGTGGGGGAGGAGTCCATGGGTCTTTTTTAGACCTTACCATTACCATTAACACACCCTTTGTCCTTTTGTTCATAACATCATTGTCAATCTCTCCTTTTCCCCTACCTATCGCTGATCCAGCTTCACCTGCTCCACCCCCGTTAAACAGTATAAATTTCATTACATTTCCATTTCTCTTCAGCTCTGAAGAAGTCATAGGGGCTCAAAATGTCAACTCTGTTTTTCTCTCCACAGCTGCTGTCAGGCCTGCTGAGTTTTTCCAGCATTTTCTGTTATCCTTTCAGATTTCCAGCATCCGCAGTATTTTGCTTTTATTTTAGGCCATGAGTCTAGGTAGTTTGTAGCCATAGGAGACAGGCTTCAGGATTCAATGCTACATGATGCAGTGTAACTATCACCAATGTATCACCTACCTGGAGTGAAGCATCAAATTATACAAGCAATGTGACTGACACTTACAATTTGATTAGATCGAGATTTCTAGAATTGTAAGATCATTGGTGTTCATACCCATGTCCAGTAATGTAAAGTGATTGACAGCTGTAACATAAGCAGCAGCGCAACATAATTGGCAAGGACCTAGATTGCTTACTTTGACACTTTCAAAAGGGTTTCTTCCCCTGTAGATTCTTTCAAGAGTAATGGTGGAGACTGCATGTTCTTCAGTATGATAGCCTCCCACACATAGATTGCTCTAAATTCTGAAGAACTTTTGTGATATGTTGCTCTAAATTCTGAAGAAAACATTTTTCCATTCTATCATAACTTTCACACCAGTCTGTAAATGTCTTTATTGTTAAATGGGCCTTTCCATATTTGATTTTGACCAGTGCTCTAATTTACATAATCCATGGCTGAAGTGACAGCAAATTTCTCTCGGTGCTTGTAGGCCCATTAAATGTCCGGTCTGGTGCCTCAGTTCTATTATTAGTAATATATTTTCCATTTGGTGTTCAGTTCTGCATTAATTGCAATGTGTCTGATTTCCAATTGCCTGAATTTTACAGCCCCTCCTAGGGATGGGATGGAAACTGAGGTAGGGGACGGGAGGGTGGGGTGGAAAATTGCCAACCATGGCAGCAGTGCCTTGCCCAAAATACCACAAACCCTTATGTAAGCTTGACTGAGAATCCAGCCCTCCATTACTCTTGTTGGAACAGCTGAGCCTCAGAGAAAACATTGCTCAATTGACAGCTCTAGCTCCCCGATCTCTGCGGTCAGTTTCACAGTGTTTATTTACACAAGGTTAAGTGGTTTCAAGGGTCTGCGGTTTCTGTTATTGATACTTTAAAGGGTCTGGATGATTGTTACTTTTATTATCCTGCAATGAAATTACTTTTTTTTAACATAATGGAAAGTAATGAATGAATTAACGACTTTTTAAAGCTTTTTTTGTTATACATACCACTGTCACTATATAGCGTCCATTGGTTCTAAACAGTTTATAGTGGGTGAATGGTATGGAAGTGCCAGAGCTTGGCATGGGATAATGAGGGGCCATGGGGGCCCCTACCTTGGCATAAGGGGCATTAGGACAACTTTTGGAACTTACTTTTTAAAAGGTCCTCTCATGCAGGCTCGGGTTCACAACTCCCCTGAGGGGCGGTGAATCATGACCTTTGAAGGACCTAGCCTGACTCCATGAAAATTGCAGAGGAATAGGACATGCCTATCCACGCAATGGAGCTGACCAAGTTGGGAGTGCCAGGTGTGGGCTTTTGACAGAAACCAGCACACACCCTATAAAGGCACTCCTGAAAATCAGACAGCTCAGGAGTGGGGTTGGGAATCCCAGGATCGGAACCTGCCTGCTACTTAAAGGGCTCCCAAGTGGTGAAAATTCAGCCCAATAGGTTAGTTTTAATTTAATACACAGTTAGTGTACTGACACCCAAATAAGTTGTCAAAGGGTTTGACTTCCTGTGCATGTTGTTGGTTAAATTGTTTGAACCTAGTTAACATAAATGAATTAATGACAGCACAAAATTAGCACAAATAGGAATTGAGTGTCTTTGGGCTGCAGCATCTGTGACTGAGAAGTCCCCTTCAGAATACTGTCTGCTTATCCAAAATGGGGAGGGGTGGGGGAGGCTAGAGAGGTGCCCTAAAAATAATCTGTCCCACTTTCTCCTGCTGGGGAACCACACCCTGTGGGATCACCATCTCCGTGGTCAAAGAAAGAAAACGTTAACTTTTGCAACCTGGAATGTTAGAATACTCACGGATAATCTCAAGAGTGACTGTCTGGAAAGAAGAACTGCAAACATGTCACATGAACTATCAAGATTCCAAATTGTCATTGCCGCCCTAAGTGAAACCCATCATCATGGGGAGGGGCAGCTGAAGGAATAAGTAGGGGGATACACCTTCTGCTGGAAAGGAAAGGCTGACACTGACCCTCGTATCCATGGAGTTGGTGTTGCCATCCAGAATAGGATTTTGGATTCACTGCCAGAACTCCCCAATTGTATAAATGAAAGACTCCTGACACTTCACCTACTGCACAGCAGTAATCAATACGCCGCCGTCTTCAGCACTTATGCCCCGACCTTTGACTCCAATGAAGATTTTAAGGAAATGTTCTATTCTGACCTTAATGAAGTGCTCACTGCCATCCCAAAAGAGAAAAGATCATCCTTCTGGGGGGGGCTTTCATGTCAGGGTTGGCCATGAATCTGATGTCTGGAGAGGAACCATTGGGAAAATGGTGCGGGAAAAGCCAATGCAAATGGTGTTCTCCTGCTGACAAAGTGTACTCAGCACATCCTCATTATAACAAGCAGGCTCTTCCACCAGACAGACAAATACAAAACCACACTGAAGCATCCTGGAACAAAGCATTGGCACCTCCTGGGATATGTCATTGTTCGAATCGAAGAACAAACTGATGTCTGTAGCACTCAATCCATGTGTGTGCTGATGCCTGCTGGACAAATCATTGATTTGTTCAATTGGTGATGATCCACCTAGCACTGACGCATTGCAAGACCCAAAAATTCAAGAGGAAGATCAATGTCTCATCCCTAAAGCAGCCCATAGAACCCATAGAAATGTTACGGTGCAGAAAGAGGCCATTCAGCCCATCATGTCTGTGCCAGCTAGAAAAAGATGTAAAAGAAACTAGCCGCTCATTTGAGTACCACTTTCCAGCACCCGGTCTGTAGCATTGCAGGTTACAGCGCTTCAGATGCAGATCCAAGTACCTTTTACATGAATTGAGCATTCAGCCTCAACCACCGATTGAGGCAGTGAATTCCAGATGCCCACCACCCTCTGCATGAAAAAGATTTTCCTCATGCCCCCTCTAATCCTTCTACCAATCACATTAAACCTATGCCCCCTGGTAATTGACCCCTAAGCTAGGAGAAACAGGTCTTTACTGTCTACCCTATCAAGGCCCCTCATAATTTTGTACACCTCAACTGGGTCACCCCTCAGCCACCAGGCCAACTGAAGAGAAGAATTATCAAGTGTAGTTTACAACCAATCTGGAAAATCTTCCCACATCCAACTCAATTTAAGAACAGTGGGATCAAATAAAGTCAGCTGTACCAGGCTCCTATGTCCAGATGTTGGATTCAAGCATCATCACCACCAGGATTGGTTTGATGAAAACAATGCTAGAATATGTGACCTCCTGGAATAAAAATGAGCAGCCTTTATTGCCTGGCAGAACAATCCAAGGTCGCAAATCAAGAAGGCAGCATTCCAACAGCTCATTGCTGGCGCCCAAAGACAAATCCAGAAAATAAGGAACATGTGGTGAGAAGAAAAAGCCCAAGAGATCCAACAATATGCTGACCATTGTGACATGCAAAGCATTTTTGAAGCCACCAGGGCCATCTGAAGACCAAGGTCAAATGGACAAAAACACCTTCGCTCATAGGATGGTGTTTCTCTTTTAAAGGATGGCAATGCCATCCATCGATGCTGGAAAGAGCATTTTCAACAACTCCTCAGCCATGAACCCACAATGGCAGCTGACACTCTCCTGGGTATCCCGCAGTACCCTGTGGTAGAATCCGTGGGTGAACCCCCATCGATGGGAGACTGCAACATGCAATCAAACAGATTAAAAACAACAAAGCCTGTGCCCTGGTGGTACTCCAGCTGAGATCTTCAAAGCTTATGCCACATCAAGACCCCATGCACTCATCCTACAGATTTGGGAGGCAAAAGAACTCCCCCACCACCCCTCCCCCCGCGGACCCTGACTTCAGGAGTGCGACAATTATAACTATCTTCATGAAGGGAGGTAAATCACGCTGTGGAAACTATTGAGCTATTTCCCTCTTGTCCATAGCTGGGAAAATCCTGACACTCATTCTCCTGAATTATCTACTTCCTGTGGCTGAGGAAACTCTCCCAGAGACACAGTGTGGCTTTAGACCATCTAGAGGAATCTCTGACATGGTCCTTATTGCCAGAAAAATCCAAGAGAAATGTCAGGAACAACATCAACAACTCTTCATTGTATTCATCTGACCAAAGCATTTAACTCAGTAAACTGTGAGGCTCTGTAGAATTTGCCCCAAAGATTTGGATGTCCAAGAAACTTCATCACAATCCTGCAATTGTTTCATGATGATATGACTGCAACTGTCTTGAGCGGGAGACCTGAAACTGTAGCCTTCAAAACCTGGACTGGGGCCAAACAAGGCTGTGTGAAAGCCTCCAAACTATTTACAATTTACCTGATAGTGGTTATTTACTGCATCAAAGATCAACTGCCCTCTGGTATCAGTATTAAATACAGCCTAAATGGAAAATGCTTTAACCTCCGTCACCTCTGTGCCAAAACTGAACTCACCACCATACACTTACATGATCTACACTTTGCAGATGACTGCAGTGTAGTTGCCCTTTCTGCACCAGATTGACAAGCCACTCTCAATCTCTACAATTATGTATGCAAGAGACTTGGCCTGTCCTTAAATATTGCCAAAACAAAACTCATACATCAACCTAAACCTGGTCAGCCAAATTATCCACCTCCCATATCTGTTGAAGGAGAGACTCTGGAACATGTTGAGCATTTCCCACACCTTGGCAGCTACCTCTCTCAAAAGGCCACCATTAACAAGGAAATCCAGGATCAGATGCACCAGCTCAGCCTTCTGCAACCTATGGCAGTGAGTCCTTGCCATCAAAGACCTCCACAAGTCAACAAAAGTCCTGGTGTACAGAGCAGTTGTCATCACCACACTCCTGTACTACGGTGAGACTTAGACTGTGAATCAGTGACACATAAGGGTGCAGAGAAATTCAATCAGCAATGTCTCCGCTGCATCCTCCAGATTCAATGGGAGGGTGCTTGAACAAGTGCTTGTGATCTTCTTGGGGCCAACTCTACAAGCATTCAGGCAAAATTCCAGCAAAATCAACTTCAATGGACTGGACACTACCAGATGGCTGAAAATGTTTCCCCCCCCCCAACCTGGTCCTGTTTTCTCAACTCTCAAACGGCCAGCATTCCAGGGGAGGACAAAGGCATTGCTTCAAAAACACACTGCAGTTTCCCTTGAAGTGTGGCAGCATTTGTGACTGAAAGAAGCTTGCTATCAATCATTCAAAATGTCAACAACTTGCCCACCAGGCTGCATCATGCTTGTAGTCCAAATGCCTGAATGAGGAGGCAGAGCACCAACAAAGAAGAAAAGAAAAGGAAGCAAATTCTACACTCTGGATCCCACTACTTTGGGGCATCTTGCCCCATGCGCTAAAGAAAGATCTGTGGGTTGCAAATCAGTCTGTTCAGTCACATGAAGACCTATGACAGAAATCTACAGCCCTGAGTAGACATGATCTTCAAATCGAGGGACAGCCGACAACATGTATTGTCAAGAAAGCTATTATCTTTGGCTTTTGGCATTAAGAATGGTGTTGCCATTTAAATATTTGTTGCTCAATGATGCTGGTGTTTTACAGTTAGGCCATGCTCAATACTCTGCATAACCATTCACCCCTACCCCCCACCACACCAACTAAACCCATTTTGCAATATGTCTTATTTGGAGCAGGGTGAATAGTGAAGTCCACAAGCCACCTTAATGACTGTGAAAGAAATTCATCTGGCTACTTTCTGAGCCACAAATAAGTGTTTCCTTATTCCATAGCACTATTCCTCCATCCTGTCATATATAAAAAGAGAAGGCTCCCAGTCAAACCATTATCCCTTTCCCTTTCTCCTATTACTGCACCGTCATTCTCCCACCACGCTACTTTTCTCTGTTCTTTCAAAATGCACAGATATCACAAGTAGTCATTTGGTAGTACGTAACTTGAGTATTGCTGAAAAAAGAGACATGTCTAAGTTCTCAGAATGTGGACATTGCTAGCAAGACCAGCAATAATTGCTCATCTTTATTGGTAATAGTGGGCCTTCTTCATGAACTAACATCAGAATGATGCAACTGAATGTCCTGCTAAGCACTTTAGAGTCAACCACATTGTTGTGGAGTCATATCTAGAATAGTAGGTTTCTTCTCTAAAGCAAGTCCCAGGACAGTTTTTACAATAGCTTCAAGGTATTTAGTTTTAGTTGCTTTTCTTTTGGACTGAAATCAAATTCTCAAAAAGCCACGTTAGGATTTCAGCACACGTGGTTTGGGCCTTTGAACCCAGTAACAATGATACTACCGTACCCTGACACGTGTGTCCATTGACAGCAATGCAATTCCTTTTTCTCTAAATGGAGATGCTATAGCAATCCCTTAGCCTGTGGAGCAGTGAGAACATATTCAAAAAGGAAGGCACATTAAAATCTGCAGGAAGAACAAATCAAATCTTTGGGTAGACCACAATCGATTTTAGATGTCACAAAAATGCATTTGAAAGTTTGCCCATAGTCTGAGTAACTCCATCCATTATAAATTACTGAACATTTTTGACTCACAGTCCAAAATAACAGCTTATTTCTTAAGTGCATTAAGTAGATTTAAACAATTCAAAATTTGGAGGATATTGCCAAGGTTATTGACATTGCATTAATCATGAATTTCCTTCTAGCTAAAATTTAGGGAGCTAATAGATTGGAACTCTGTCCTTTTACCCTTTACATAGCACATAGGGACGGCTGAATGAATACTTCTTTCTCAAAGGCTATTAACATTTCTCAATTAAAGAAGGTTTGGCATGTTTCATTTCATTTCATTTCAATTAATCACCACTGGCATTTATTCAGGAATCCCATTTAAAAAGACCATAATGTGGGCAGCAAGAGAAGAGTTAAGTTACTTTATTGCAGGAGGACAGATGTAACAATAAGCAGTCTCGGAAATGGCTAAGGCACATTGCCACAGCATGGGGTGCTCTTCTAAAACTGAAATCTAGAAGGGAGCCTAAGTCCGAAGAATGTTTCAAAGCTCTTTCTCAAAAAAACCCTTTGATCTTTGGCTCCAGGTTGATGTTGCCCTTTATATTATGGCAAACTATGTCACAGGATTTATTTTAAGTGTGGATATCAGATAATCCAGGAATGGTGTAGGTAAGAGAGAAATTTTTTCCATTCATTCATGGGATCACGGGATGTGGGCTTCGCTGGCTAGGCCAGCATTTATTGCCCATCCCTAGTTGCCCTTGTGAAGGTGGTGGTGAGCTGCTTCTTGAACCGCTGCAGTCCGTGTGGTGTAGGTACACCCACAGTGCTGTTAGAGAGGGAGTTCGAGGATTTTGACCCAGTGACAGTGAAGGGACGGCAATATATTTGCAAGTCAGAATGGCGAGTGACTTGGAGGGAAACTTCCAGGTGTTGCCATCTATCTGCTGCCCTTGTCCTTCTAGATGGTAGTGGTTGTGGGTTTGGAAAGTGCTGTCTAAGGAGCCTTGGTGAATTCCTGCAGTGCATCTTGTAGATGGTACACACTGCTGCTACTGTATGTCAGTGGTGGAAGGAGTGAATGTTTGTGGATGTGGTGCCAATCAAGTGGACTACTTTGTCCTGGACGGTGTCAAGCTTCTTGAGTGTTGTGGGAGCTGCACTAATCCAGGCAAGTAGGGAGTATTCCATCACACTCCTGACTTGTGTCTTGTAGATGGTGGACAGGCTTTGGGGAGTCAGGAGGTGAGTTCCTAGCATCTGACCTGTTCTTGTAGCCACAGTATTTATATGGCTAGTCCAGTTCAGTTTCTGGTCATTGGTAACCCACAGGATGTTGATAGTGGGGGATTCAGTGATGGTAATGCCATTGAACATCAAGAGGCGATGGTTAGATTCTCTATTGTTGGAGATGGTCATTGCCTGGCACTTGTGTCGTGCAAATGTTACTTGCCACTTGTCAGCCCAAGCCTGGATATTGTCCAGGTCTTTCTGCATTTTGAAATGGACTGCTTCAGTGTCTGAGAAATCACGAATGGTGCTGAACATTGTACAATCATCAGCCAACATCCCCACTTTTCAACCGAATTTCAACTGAAATTTCATCCCTCTTGTTTCGAACCCACCCAGGATTATAGGTATCTCTGGGACATAAAACGTTTCTCGGACTGCTGTTCCCGTCGCATTCTGAGATCCACACTCAGTGCCATGTGCCGCCATATGAACACACTCGACCTCTCCCTCCAGCAGCACCGCCGCACCCTTTTTCAAAGCTGCGTGCCCCCAATTTAATTTTATTCTTCGTCTCATCCGACGCCTCAACAAGAAACTTTTTCTCTTTCTCTCAAGTGCTAAGGAACGCAAGCTCCAACAACTCATCGACACCAACACCCATCTAGGACCCTCCACCCCTGCTTGTCCCTCCGTCCCCACCCCATCTTCCAATCCCAGCCCCAGCCGCGTATTCACTATACCCCCTGACCTTCCCCTCTCTGATGCTGAACGTTCAGTGCTCAGCAAAGGACTTAGTTTCATACCCTTACGCCCTCATCTCAATGAATTTCAGGCTCGGCACGGTGCTGAACTCTTCTTCCGCCGTCTTCGTCTCCGTGCTCACTTTTTTGGGCAGGAGTCCTCTCCCCGTTCAACGGATCCTTTTACCCACCTCCAATATTCTCCCTCCACCTGGACCCCTCCCTCTGGATTCTTACATTCTCTTGATCTTTTCATTGAGAACTGTCGGCGTGACATTAGTCATCTCAATTTCTCTGCTCCTCTCATCCATTCTAATCTGTCTCTCTCTGAACTTACTGCACTCCGTTCTCTGAGGTCCAACCCCAACATTGTCATCAAACCTGCTGACAAGGGTGGTGCTGTTGTTGTCTGGTGCACTGACCTCTACCTCGCGGAGGCTGAGCGTCAACTCGCAGACACTTCCTCCTACCTCTCCCTGGACCATGACCCCACCACTGAACATCAAGCAATTGTTTCCAGGACTGTCACTGACCTCATCTCCTCTGGAGATCTTCCTCCTACAGCTTCCAACCTGATAGTCGCCCAACCTCGGACGGCCCGCTTCTACCTCCTACCCAAAATCCACAAACAGAACTGTCCCGGCAGACCGATCGTGTCAGCCTGTTCCTGCTCCACGGAACTCATTTCTCGTTATCTTGACTCCCTTCTCTCTCCCCTTGACCAGTCCCTTCCCACCTACATCCGTGATTCCTCTGACACCTTATGTCACATCAACAATTTCCAGTTCCCTGGCCCCAACCGCTTCCTCTTCACCATGGACGTCCAACCCCTCTACACCTCCATCCCCCACCAGGATGGTCTGAGGGCCCTTAGCTTCTTCCTTGAACAGAGGCCCCAACAATCCCCATCCACCACTACTCTCCTCCGTCTGGCTGAACTTGTTCTCACACTGAACAATTTCTCCTTTAACTCCTCTCACTTCCTCCAAATAAAAGGTGTGGCTATGGGTACCCGCATGGGCCCCAGCTATGCCTGTCTCTTTATGGGGAATGTGGAACATTCCTTGTTCCAGTCCTACTCCGGCCCCCTCCCACAACTCTTTCTCCGGTACATCGATGATTACTTCGGTGCTGCTTCATGCTCTCGTCGGGACCTGGAAAAATTTATTAATTTTGCTTCCAATCTCCACCCCTCCATCATTTTCACATGGTCCATCTCTGCCACTTCCCTTCCCTTCCTTGACCTCTCTGTCTCAATTTCTGGTGATAGACTGTCCACCAATATCCATTACAAGCCTACCGACTCCCACAGCTACCTCTACTACAGCTCCTCACACCCCGCTTCCTGTAAGGACTCCATCCCATTCTCTCAGTTCCTTCGCCTCCGTCGCATCTGTTCTGATGATGCTACCTTCAAAAACAGTTCCTCTGACATGTCCTCCTTCCTTAACCGAGGTTTTCCACCCACGGTCGTTGACAGGGCCCTCAACCATGTCCGGCCCATCTCCCGCGCATCCACCCTCACGCCTTCTCCTCCCTCCCAGAAACATGATAGGGTCCCCCTTGTCCTCACTTATCACCCCACCAGCCTCCGCATTCAAAGGATCATCCTCCGTCATTTCCGCCAACTCCAGCATGATGCCACCACCAAACACATCTTCCCTTTACTCCCGCTGGCGGCATTCTGTAGGGATCATTCCCTCCGGGACACCCTGGTCCACTCCTCCATCACCCCCTACTCCTCAACCCCCACCTATGGCACCTCCCCATGCCCACGCAGAAGATGCAAAACCTGCCCCTTCACTTCCTCTCTCCTCACCGTCCAAGGGCCCAAACACTCCTTTCAAGTGAAGCAGCATTTCACTTACATTTCCCCTAACTTAGTCTACTGCATTCATTGCTCCCAATGTGGTCTCCTCTACATTGGAGAGACCAAACGCAAACTGGGCGACCGCTTTGCAGAACACCTGCGGTCTGTCCACAAGAAAGACCCAAACCTCCCTGTTGCTTGCCATTTTAACACTCCACCCTGCTCTGTTGCCCACATGTCTGTCCTTGGCTTGCTGCATTGTTCCAGTGAAGCCCAACGTAAACCGAAGGAACAGCACCTCATCTTCCGACTAGACACTTTACAGCCTTCCGGACTGAATATTGAATTCAACAACTTTAGATCTTGAACTCCCTCCCCCATCACCACCCCCTTTCCATTTCTTCCCCCTCCCTTTTGTTTTTTCCAATAATTTATATAGATTTTTCTTTTCCCACCTATTTCCATTATTTTTAAATCTATAACTGTAATGCCCTGTCAGTCTTTCCACCCCACCCCCACTAGAGCTGTACCTTGAGTGCCCTGCCATCCATTCTTAATTAGCACATTCTCTTAGATAATATCACCACCTTTAACACCTCTTTGTTCCTTTATCTGTGACATCTTTTGAATATCTGCTCTTATCACTGATTGCTTGTCCCTACAACCACCCCCCTCCTCCCCAACTTCTCTCCCTCCCCAACCTTAAACCAGCTTATATTTCACCCCTCTCCTAACTTTACTCAGTTCTGCTGAAGGGTCATGAGGACTCGAAATGTCAACTCTTTTCTTCTCCGCTGATGCTGCCAGACCTGCTGAGTTTTTCCAGATAATTCTGTTTTTGTTTTAGATTTCCAGCATCCACAGTAGTTTTTTGTTTTTATCCCCACTTTTGACTTTATGATGGAAGGAAGGTCATTGATGAAGCAGCTGAAGATGGCTGGGCTTAGGACACTACCCTGAGGAACTCCTGCAGTGATGTCCTGGAGCTGAGATGACTGACCTCCAACAACCACAACCATTTTCCTTTGTGCTAGGTATTACTCCAACCAGTGGGGAGTTTTCCCCCTGATTCCAATTGAGTCCAGTTTTGCTAGGGCTCCTTGATGCCACACTCGGTCAAATGCTGCCTTGATGTCAAGGGCAGTCACTCTCACCTCACCTCTGGAGTCCAGCTTTTTTGTCCATGTTTGAACCAAGGCTGTAATGAGGTCATATATCAATCATATGCCATGGCAGAACCCAAACTGGGCATCAGTGAGCAGGTCATTGCTAAGTAAGTGCCACTTGTTAGCATTGTTGATGACCCCTTCCACTACTTCACTGATGATCGAGGGTGGGCTGATGAGGCAATTGGCCGGGTTGGATTTGTCCTGCTTTTTGTGTACAGGACATCCCTGGACAATTTTCCGCATAGCCGGGTAGATGCCAGTGTTGTAGCTGCACTGAAACAGCTTGGCTAGGGGCGCGGCACGTCCTGGAGCACAAGTCTTCAGTGCTATTGCCGGGATATTGTCAGGGCAAATAGCCTTTGCAGTATCTAGTGCCTTCAGCCATTTCTTGATATCATGTAGAGTGAATCGAATTGGCTGAAGACTGGCCTCTGTGATGCTGGAGACCTTCCAGAGAAGGCTGAGATGGATCAACCATTCGACACTTCTGGCTGAAGATTGTTGCAAATGCTTGAGCCTTATCTTTTGCACTGCTGTGCTGGGCTCCTCCATTGAGGATGGGGATATTTGTGGAGCCTCCTCCTCCAGTGAGTTGTTTAATTGTCCATCACCATTCATGACTGGGCTGAATGATGTCACTCAGACCAGAATAAATTCTTGGAGCTTTGGATGCAAAGACGCTTCATGCAGTTCTATAATTGTAAATGCATCACTTACTATTCATCTGTTAATGCAATATCTTTGAATTCACAGCATCTTCATCCCACTGGTCAGTGAAGATACCTAGTCATCACCCGAGCCTGAACATTCATATGCTCTGCCTAGCTGATGGAGCTTGGGATATCATACAAGATCTACAACAGCCTATTCTTGAAACAAAACTATTTTCTTTCTTCTGTGCACCAGTCTTTATCCCACACACTTCTAACAGCAATATAGTGTTGTCAGGGGTGAAAATGTCATGTAGCATTCTGGCATTAGTCAAGATTAAGCCAAGTATCATTTATAACAATGAGCATAGGAACATAGGAACAGGAGTAGGCCATTTCGCCCATCGAACCTACTCCGCCATTCAATTAGCTCATGATTGATCATCTACCTCAATGCCACTTTCTTGCGCTTTCCCCATGTGCCTTGATGTCATTAGTATTCAGAAATCTATTCATTTCTGTCTTGAACATGCCCAATGATTGAGCTTCCACAGCCCTCCGGGGTAGAGAGCTCCAAAGATTCAACGCCCTCTGAGTGAAGAAATTCCTCCTCATCTCAGTCTTAAATGGCCTACACCTTATTCTGGGACTGTGTGCCCTGGTTCTAGACTCACTAGCCAGGGGAAACATTCTATCCACATCTACAATGTCTAGCCCCTTAAGAATTTTGTAAGTTTCAATAAGATCACCTCTCATTCTTCGAATAAATCAATTAAAAATCCCAAATTTCAAAATATGCTATTTCACTTAATTTGATCAGAAGTGGCCCCGATAATTTAATGTTCTTAGATGATTAGAGTTAAACATTTATTAAACAAGGTAGAATATGCAAATTAAACTTTGTGTAACAGAAATGGAGCATTTTTGTTCATGGTTGAATTGTTTTTTCCAGCTATTACATGATGTAATTCCCCCTAACTCCAGCCTCCTGTAAAAACATCTATCCTCTGGCCTATCTTTGATGGCCATGTCCTTAGCCTAGGCCCCAGTCTCTGGAATTGCCTAAACTATCTCTTTCTCCATCTGTCCTTCTCCTCCTTTAAAATCCTCTTTAAAATACATCCCTTTGACCATGCTGTTGGACATCCCTCCTAATATTTCAAGGGTCAGTAGCTATATTATCAATATGCTTCTCTGAAGCTTATTGGGATGTTTCTCTACATAAAAGGCACTATATAAATACAAGTTTTATTGTTTAAAAAAAAGTTCCTTTAAGAGATGACACCATGGCAGGCTTTTGAGTATTAGGTCAGGCTTGTCATCCAATTAAGGATAGTGGGTGGGCTCTTGAAACTGAAAGGCCAATAGGAGCCCCTCTAGCACTGATGAAGCAGCAGACTAGGTTGCCTTTTCTGATAAGAGAGAGGGAGGGCACTTCCATGTTGAGGGGCCCTTTTTCTAACTTTTAAAAGCTTTGAATGTGAAAATGGAATCAGCTGCAGGCACCATTGTGGAGGACATGCCCTTCCACAGGGCAGTCTGTGGGCACAGCTGTAGCCAGGCAGCCAGTGCTGGTCTCTAGGCCTGCAGGGTGGCTACTTCCAGGCAGCTGGTCTACTCCCCAGTGCTTTGGAACTTCGTCTGGATATTTCCAGTTGGCCTCTGACAATAGGCTTATAAGTGGTCTTTAATTCCCCTCAATTGGCTACCCGCTTGTTGCAGGTGGGTAGCCTTGCCAACCGCCATCTTTCCTCTCTCGGAAAATGGCTGGGGAGTAGGATGGTGCCAGCAAACTGACATGCCACCGGCGGTGCTAATCTTCATGCTTGCCTACCTCTTTGCACAAACTTTGCAAAACTTAGGCCAGAATTTTACAGACTTGTCACAGCAGGGACAGGGCCGTATAATACGGGAGCCATTCCAAACTCCATTGAATTCAATGGGAATGTAAAATCCCGCTGTCGTAAAGTTCTGCTCTTATAGTAGTTTCCCTCATGCTAATAAAATATACTCATTCTGTGCCTTTGCAAACTAAAAAAAAATTGTATTGTTTCTCTACAGTCCTGAGTGCCAATTTGTCCCTCCATCTTACCTCAGCTAGATCACTTCTTGGGTCCAATTTTAACAAACTCAAAACCCACCCATTTGCACAGGGTTAAAATTGGGCCTGTCACCTTTCTAAAATTTGTACTAATCCAATCTGGTGATTTTGTTCTTGCACTAATTGTTTTTTTTGGCTTTCAGTTTTATCTTAAATCTCATCATATTGTGCTCACCACATCCTGCAGAGAGAAAGTACAGTTTTTACTTAGAGAGTGATTCCTCAGAGGCAGTTGTTTTTAGATCAAACTTCCAGCATTTGCAGCTATAATTTCTTTTTAAAAGTCAGCTTCTTTGGTTTTCCTTCAGGTAATTTCTAACATAGGAATAGAATCAATCTTATTAAATTAGTTTTTGGATAATCTGTACTTAACTGTCTGTATTAGGCCTGTTTGCTCAATGAATATTGCCCAATGTCAAAGAAACTCTGGACAGCTTGTTTACCATTTGCCAATGTCACACTTGATTAGTTGAATTGATGATCAGTTCATTTTTTTTATTCTTTCACGTGTGACTGTCACTGGCTAGTTTTGGGACATCCTAAGATTGTTGAAGGCAAGTTTTTTATTGCCCATCCCTAATTGCCCTTGAGAAGGTGGTGGTGAACCGCTGCAGTCCCTGTGGTGTAGGTACACCCACTGTGCTGTTAGGAAGGGAGTTCCAGAATTTTGACCCAGCAACACTGAAGGGACGGTGATATATTTCCAAGTGAGGGTGGTGTGTGGCTTGGAGGAACTTCCAGGTAGTGGTGGTCCCATGCATCTTCTGCCCTTGTTCTTCTAGGTGGTAGGGGTCATGGGTTTGTAAGGTGCTTTTGAAGGAGCCTTGGTGAGTTGCTACAGTGCACCTTGGAGATGGTACACACTGCTGCCACTGTGCATACTACTATTGGTAAACTTCCTTCTTACTATCAACCCTTTCTCTGGTGACAGCATATTTTATGGTTCAGTGCAGGTTACGGAGGCTTATATGCAGGCTTTTAAAATTGTCCATGTTTATGAAAGTATCAAAATTAATGTTGCATGCATGTTGAAATCTCAGGCCCTTTCTTACATCTTAATTTGAAGATAGAAACTATTCCACATAGATTTATCTCTAAAGAAAGGAAGAAAAGCCTGCCTTCCACAATCTTAGGGTGTCCCAAAACATTTTTCAGCCAATGAAGTGCTTTTGAAGTGTAGTCACTGTTGTAATGTCGGAAACAAGGCAGAAAATCTGCACATGGCAAGGTCCCACAATCAGCACATGGCCAGGTAATTTGAGGGATAAATATTGGCCAGGACACTGGAGAGAACCCACTGTTCTTCTTCAAAATAATGCCATTCACTTGAGAGGGCAGACAGGACTATGATTTAATATCTGATCTGAAGACCAGGACCTCCAAAAATGTACTACTCCCAATTTCTATAGATTTTCTCAGTTTTCTCATGTTGTGCATGACAAATAATCTGTATGGTCTGTTGAATGTTATATGTGCCTGTTATCTGCTCTGTCTCCATGTACGCAATTAGGTTACTCTTAGGCCACGCTGATAGACTGGCCAGGACTTTTCGGCCCCGTCGTGTCAGGTCCCGCTGCGGGAGATTCAGCGGCTCAGCCAAAAGCCCATTGACTTTCAGTGGGACCAGATAATCCCGGCAGTAGGTGGGGCTGGAAAATCCCACCCAAAGTGTCTTCTCATTACATTGATCTCCGGACTGAATGTGGATCATTGTATTTGGAGTTATGTGGGTGAGTTCCCAGTGATATTATCACCGCGACTGGGAGCTTTTCATTTGGGGGATATGCACGGGGCTACAGGAGGGAATTGTCTGGAATTTTTATTGGAGGTTCTCGGCACTAGATCAAGAGAAAGCCCATTTTGGTTTCTATCTCGAATTCCATTGATCTTCCACTCAAGTTATGGCGATTGATTGGGGGAACCCCTGAGGAAATAACCAAGTGACAATCTTCTTGTTGTTCTAAAATGCTAACTGTCTCTTCAATTACAGGGCAATTGTCCAATATTTGTCAGTCTCCAATCTTCAGTCATTTCCAGTATCACAGTTGGCTTTACCATGGACTGTTCAAAGCACCGTGTCACACCTCTCCTTGAAATTGTAAAGTCAACCAATAGTACATCTGAATTATCTTCAGTGCTATAAAGATATTGGGCACGCTGCTTTGCCTTTCCACCAGTAAAATGTACCACCGACAGGGTAATCCTTTGTTTGGTTATTAGTGTCCATTCTGTCTGTGGAAATTGATTATTTTTTCACTTGCTGCTGGAGCATCCGCTTTGCTTCCTAAAGGAATTTGGTTTTATTCTTCAGACTCATTAATAATGCATTCAGAGTTGCCACTGTATGTCTAATGATATGCTCACTTTATTCTAGGTGCCAGAATTAATAGTTAAGGAGATTTGCTTTCAGCTTAAAATTATTCAGGCACTTAGAGTGAAGAATGATAATAGCAGGGAAAGTTATGCCTCAAAAATATAGAGCAATAACAATTTAACCTAAGTTAAGAAGACAACAATTTAAGTAGAATAGTGTATAGAGATTGATTTCCATACACTAAAACTGAACTTTACTAAATTAATTTGATGCCATCAAGTTATGTGGGCATTTAATTGCTTTGGAATTTTTCAACAATCAATAATAAGAATAAAACATTGTTACTTGGTCAATCATTTGTTCACAGTGACATTGGCTTGTGTATTTTGCCACTGTGAATAAAGATTTGATTTTACATATAATAACAGCAGTTACCTGCATTTATTGTAACACTTATAACATAGAAAAACACAAAATGTTCAGGTCCTGGAACTTCCGCATTAAGACCAGAGCACAGAGAATTTGGCGTTCACCAAAATAACACTCAACAAACGCAAGGTCGGTCCTGGAGTGCCTGGGAGATCTGTTACAATCACCAGCCCACTGGCACCGCGGCTACCAGTGGGCCACAGCTGCTGTCGCTGGCCATCCTGTGGAGAGGTTTCCCCTTCACAGAGGTGGCCTCGCACATGTGGCCAGGGGTTTTCTTTTTAAACAGATCCAAACTTGTTCAGAGGGCACCTCAAGATGGAGGCACGCTTGCGTTGCCCTCCGACAGTGGCTGTGAAGAGCTTTGGAACATTAAAATTGCTACGTCAATGAATATTCTTTCTTCCTATTCTAAATTGACTGAGATTTTTTTATTTCTTCCCCTGTGATGATGTGCTGAAGTTGCACCATGAGAGTACAGGGCATGCTTGATGGACCACCTAGTATTTACCTGCAACATTAAAGTAAAAAACTATGGATGCCAGAAAGCTGAAATAAAAACAGGCCTAGCAGCATCTGTTGAGAGAGAATATAAGTACTCCGATTTGATGAAAGGTCACAGACGTGAAATGTTAACTCTGGTCTTTACAGGCTGAATTTTTTGTCCCGTAAGCGAGCGCGTGCCTGACCCGAATGGGAGTAAAATAGCACGCGATTATATCGGGTGAGTGTCCCGACGTCATCGCGCACTAGGGCGATATTGTGCTTGGTGGGCGTGCACGGGTGCCGGAGCGACGCCCGCCATTAATTAACAGGCTACTTAAGGCCCTTAACAATCCAATTGTCCGTGATTTTTCGTTGCCCAAACGATTTTCTGCTTGTCGCACAGGCAAAATGGGCAGGCGGCCAGTGGACATTTCTCAAACCTCATCCAATGGCGGGATAGAAAGGGTCAGCAGCATTGCCAGTGTGAATAATGAGGAGTTTTGGAGATAGTTTGCAGCTGGTTGCTTATTGGTCCTTGGCAGCTTCATCTCTGTTCAAGGCTTCATTGTTAGCATTTCCAGGCCTCATTCCTGGGCTCATTGCTGTCTGCCAGGCCCCAGGAGGACTCAGACCATGTGGACCTTTCCAGGTATCAGACAGCCTTCCCTTACTCTGGTAATGGGGATTGTGGTCTCCAAGTAAGGGCACCTCCTCTGAGGAGGAAGAGAGGGGCAGAAGGGAGAGAAGGCCACGTGTCCCAGTGCAGCTTCCAGGGGAGGGACCTGTGGGAGGAGAGGCACAGGCACAAAGGGCGGAGGGCCAGCAGGTAGTCCAAGGCAAAGGGGCTACAGACGACACCACTATCCTGCTGCCAGGGTTTAAGGTGACGATGCACCTACCTCAATATGTCTGAGGTGCAATGTCGAAGGAGGCTCCGTCTCTCAAGGGAGATCATGACCTCCAAGTGCCAGATGATTGGGCCTGAGATCAGCTTCAATTTTGTGGGTGGACACCCCATACCAGTGGCTCTGAAGGTCACAGTGGCCCTCAACTTCTAAGCCTCCAGCTCTTTCCAGGGGTCAGTGAGGGATCTGTGTGCAGTCTCCCAATCAGCTGTCCACAGTTGCGTCAAGCTGGTGACAGAAGCTCTGTTCAGGCTAGTACTGACCTTCTTTCTTTACTGTTTGGATGAGGCCAGCCAGGGTTAACAAGCCAGAGGCTTTGCAGCAATTGCTGGGTTCCCCAGCAATCCAGGGTGCCATCGATGGCACACACGTGGCCATCAAGGCACCAGCAGGTCAGCCGGGTGCCTTCGTCAACAGGAAGGGATTCCACTCCATGATGGTGCAGATAGTGTGTGACCACAGGATGCAGATTCTGCAAGTGTATACAAGGTACCCTGGCTACTCGCGTGATGTGTACATCCTGAGACACTCCCAGGTGCCGAGGTTCTTCAGTGTTCCAGCCCAACTGGATGAATGTCTGCTGGGTGACAAGGGCCACCCATTGAAAAGGTGGCTCATGATGCCCTTCCGTCATTCAAGAACAGAGGCAGAGCAGCGTTACAATACGAGTCATGTCTTCACTAGGGCGGTGGTAGAGATGACCATAGGTCTTCTTAAGATGCGCTTCTGGTGCCTGGACCGTTCAGGGGGTGCACTACAATACCCTCCAGAGCGGGTGTCACTGATCATAATTGCATGCTGCGCTCTCTACAATCTGGCACTGGCAAGGGGGGACCCACTGGAGGAAGAGGGTCTTGTTGCAGCTGCACAGACCACATTTGATGAGTCCAGTGGTGAGCCCGAAGATGAGCACAGTGAGGAGAACGCTGAGGGCGTGGAGCTAGACCTCGGTATCTTCCAGGATGGCAGGGACCCCAGGGGTACCTTGATCCAATGCTCCTTCTGCTAGGCTGCCAAAGATCAGTTTCAAACGCATGTCATTGCTGCCTCCTCCATCCCGGATGTCTGAAAGGACCCTTTCATTTGAACACAAAGAACACTCAGTGCCTGTGCAATAAAGTTCAGAGCCACTTACGTCCAGCATTACATACTTGTGTACCTTGCACCAATAAAATAAAAAGGTCAAGCATATTCAGGCCATGACGACAAAAACAAAATTTATATCATTTTGACAATTAAGACTATTTACCTCAACTTCTCTGGTGTTAAGTCTCAGACCAGTATACATTAATTAAACATAAACGAACATAAAATCACCCATGACCAGTCCCTCTTATGCTCATTGTGCCTTTAACTTACGCTTGTGAGTGCTACGCTTTGGTGCTCCCCCCTCGCTGGTAGCGTCATTGGAGACAGCCTGCTGACTCTGCAGTGTTGTAGGCCTCGATGACCTTGGCGGTCGTCCTCTGGTCAGTGGAGCCTGTGCTGGCCCCGCCTGGTAGGGAACGGCCAGTGCTATGGCATCTCCCCAGTCACCACAGACCCACAGTCACTAGCGGAGGGGCAGAGGAGCTGCTGCCATCATCCGGAGCACTCTGAAAGGAGCCTGCAGGGATGACAGGCAGCTCGTGTGCCAATGTGAGGTCACTGTGAACCTTCCTGCACACCATTGATGGACGGGTACCTAGCTGGGATACTGGGTGCCCCATCCAACTCCCACACTGATACTGACCACTCGATTGCATCATCAGAACGACAGCCAGACATCCTTTTCTGGCAGCCTTTCTGGGGCTGCCTGGGCCTTCTTTATACCAGCTGCTAGGTCACCATTGGACCAGGCAGCAAATAGGCCCTTGGCCCAATTCGGCCCTTCCTGGCCAGTGACGAGTCACGTTTCACATTGGGCAGGCCTTAATTGGCCCGCCAGCGTGAAATTGCAGTTGGGGCCCAACCATGGGTGCCATTCGGTTTCACGGCCGCTCCTGGGTCCTCCCGATGCGTCCACCCGAAGAGGGCAAAATCCAACCGCATCTTTTTTATATGTTTTTTGTGCTGGACAATGCAGTCAGTGAACTTGAAGAAATAGCATGAGGTGAGTCATTGTGAATAATGAGGAGAAATGTGCCAGACAAGGAGCAGGAGGTTCACAGCAGCAACTACCTGTGTGTTTTCAACTCAAACTTTATCTCTAAATAACCAACTACTAATTACTGACTACTGAGGTATCCTGTGCTACTCCTCTATTGGGTACTAAAGATCATGTGATTTTCCTTAACAAGCATTATTCTCAAAGGTATATTACACACTAATTAAAACCATGATTACCATATCTCTCCCCCTTTACTCCAATATACATTTTATATTTACAAGTATAAATTTCTCAAAACAACAAAATTAAGGAATTAAGGTTAAGGAATTTACAAGTTCAGCCTTTCTGGTGGTTCCCTTCTGCATGTAGAATGTCTCAGCTCTACAACTTCAGATGGTTTGTCAGGAACCTCCTTTTCTGGAGTTGCCTGAGCATCATGTGCTTCAGTGGGCACTTGCAGTTCTGCATCCTCAACTCTTACAGGAACATCAGACTTGACTGTATTGGGTTGAGTATCCTCAACAGGAAACGCTGACCCGGTCGTGAACACTCACTGGTGGAATCAAATCTTGGGGATCTGTTTCTCTCTTCCTTAAGTGATCCACATGTCTCTGTATGACCTGGCCTTCCACCTCCACGTGGTAAGATAGAGGTCCAGTCACTGCATTTATTTCACCCGGTAGCCACTTTGGTCCTTCTCCAAAGTTCTTCACGTATACCATCTCTCCCACGGTAAATCTCCTCTCAAGACGAAGCCAGTTGTGTCTAGTTTTCTGGCTTCCCTGATTCCTTTCCACTTCCTCCTCTAAATTCAGCATTATTAAGCTCAATGTCGTCCTGAGATGGCGTTTCAACAATAACTCTACAGGTGTGACACCTGTTGTTGTATGAGGCGTGGTCCTATAATGGAAAAGAAAGCGTGCTAGCCTGGTTGCTAAGGGATCTTCAGTTAGCTTTTTCATGCCCGCCTTGAACGTTTGAACTGCCCTTTCGGCCAGCCCATTTGAGGAAGGGTGGTACCGTGAAGTTTTTACTTGAGTGATACCATTGAGGCTGATAAACTGTTGAAAGCAGCACTTGTAAATGCCATGCCGTTATCAGAAACAACTACTTTTTGTCATCCGTTAATGACAAAACTTTGACATAGCTTCTCAATTGTAGTGGCTGACTTTGGTGACTTCACCTCATATATGTCCATCCATTTTGAGTGGGCATCAACAATGAGCAGAAACATTGTTCCTATGAAAGGTCCCACATAGTCAATGTGTAATCGTATCCATGGTCTTCCTGGCCACTCCCAAGAGTGCAATGGAGCTGTTGAAGGTAACTTTTGCAGTTGCTAACATAGCACACAATTCTTCTCTAAACTCTATTTCATCGTCCATCCCAGGCCACTATAGATAGCTGCGAGCTATGGTCTTCATTCGGGATGTTCCTGGATGTGCGCTGTGTAGTTCAGTTAACTGTGGCTGCCTTTCAATTGGAGGAACTATCACTCGTGCTCCTCACAATAAGATGCGATCCTGGCTGGTTATTGCATGTCTCCTGTTAAAGTATGGTTTCATTTTGTCAGATATGGGCTCTTGCGACCAATCATGAAGCACTTGTTCTCTTACTTGAGGTAGGACTGGGTCCCAACTTGTCCAGTCTCTAATCTATCGAGCGCAAACTGGCAAGGAATCTAAAAAATTTAACAGTAAAACAAGTTCCTGTGGAACTGGGACGTGCTCTTCATTTTCTTGTAAAGGCAAATGACTAAGGGCTTTGGCATTTGTGATTTGATTACCAGGCCTATGTAGGAAAGTGTATTCTTATGCTGCCAGGATTAAAGCCCATCATTGTATTCTTGCTGAGGCCATGGGTGGTATAGCCTTGTCCTCACTGAACAATCCTAGCAATGGTTTGTGGTCTGAAATGATTGTAAAATGGTAGCCATGTACATACTGGTGAAATTTCTTGACATCAAAGATTATGGCCAGGCCTTCTTTCTCTATCTGTGAGTATCCCTTTACATTTTGGCGAGCGTTCTTGATATCTACCTTATTGGCCGTTCTGTCCCATCGTACATTTGATGGGAGAGCACTGCTCCCAATCCGTAGGGGGATGCATCACATTTCAGAACCAATTCTTTCATCTGGTCAAAATGCACTATAAGGTTGGACGAGTGCAACAATTGCTTCATCTTTATGAAAGCTTCTTTCTGGGGTGCCTCCCAAGACCAACGTCGGTTCTTTTTGAGTAGAGAATGCAGGGGGGCCAGCACTGTAGACAAATTGGGTACGAACCACCCATAATAGTTGATAATTTCTAGGAATGATTTGAGCTCTGAGGTGTTCTTTGGCGCAGGTGCCTCTCTGATGGCTCTCACTATCTCCTGAAGCGGGTGGAGGCCCTGTGAATCTACCAAATGGATTACTTCCCTTATTTGAACGTGCAGTTTTCTTGTTTTACATGCACTCCAGCTTGCATGAAACGTTTTAAGATTTCTTCTAAGTTTGCCAAATGCTCTTTTTCAGTGAATCCTGTCATCAAAACATTGTCTAAATAGATTACAACATGGGGTAGCCCCTGCAGTAAACTTTCCATTGTTCTCTGGAAGATGGCGCCAGCTGAGGAGATGTCGAATGGTAATCATGTATATTTGTACAACCCTTTGTGTGTATTAATTGCGGCAAATTCCCAGGAGGCATTATTTAACTCTAGTTGTTGATAAGCATGACTCACATCCAATTCCATGCAGGTGGTTTCACCTGCCAGCTTGGCATACAGGTCTTCAATTTTTGTGTGTTTGTCTAGCTTAGCTACTTCGTTAGCCGTCAAATTGTAGTCTCCACAAATTTGGACGCTTTGGTCGGGATAAAGGACGGGTGCTATTGGTGCTGCACATTCAGAGAACTGCACAGGTTGTATAACATCCCGTTTTTCAAGCCTGTCCAGTTTGGTGTTGACTTTTTCTCGCAGTGTGTATGGTACCGGTCTTGCCTTCATGACCTGAGGGGTTGCCTCCAGATGCACATGAATTTTTGCCTGCTGCTCCTGAATCTTCCCAAGTTCATCCTTGAAGACTGTGGTGTACTTTCGAAGTAGCTCTGGTAACCCATATGCTCTCAACTGGAAAATTTAAGCCCATTCTAACTTAATCCCCTTTAGCCAGTTTCACTCCAGGAGACTTGGCCCCTCGCTTGCTACTACTATCAAGGGTAGCTTTGCCAATTGACTTCCATAATGGACAGTTACCCTTCTTATGCCTTTGACTTGAATATCTTCACTTGTGTATGTTTTTAGTTTGGCAGCTGTTTCTTCTAAATTTAACTGATGTTCACCATTATTCAGGTATCTAAGGTATGTTCCCCAATTACTGTAGTGGAAACTCCTGTGTCCACTTCCATTCTAACAGGTCTACCATTTACTTTCACCGTTACAAATATTGGTTCTGTCTTTCCAACTCAGATTAAACAATGAGTAAATATCTGAATTTGTTGTTTCAGGCTCTTCTACATTGTAGATCTTACTGTTTTTTTTTATTTTGTTTAAAGGCCTACTTGAACCTTTCCTTGCACTGCCTCATTATATGTCCATTTCTGTGACAATAACATTTGATCTTTTTAAACTGCCAATCGTTAAAAGACTGCTTGTTTCCACCTCTATTGAAATTATTCATTGTTTTCACTGCTAAGTAATTTTTCCTTATTTTGCAGGTAGTGGGGCTGTTTCCCGCTTCTCGGCAAAATCTTGAATCTTTGCGTCCTTTTTGGCTGGGGTTTCCCACCCAATGTGGAGGACGGCACCATTTTGAGCAATCTGTGTTGCTTTTGATCTCTTACTGCACTTTCCATGGCCAACGCTATCTCTAGCGCCTTCTTGAAACCCAAACTCGATTTGGACAATAATCTCTTCTGAACCATGTCCTCATACACATCGCATACTAAACGATCTCTGAGCATGTCATTCAGAGATGTACCAAACTCACAATGTTCTGTTAACTGCTTCAAACTTGCCACATAGCATGCAACCATTTCACCCGGGGCTCTATTTCTCGAATTAAACTTGAACTTTTGTATCGTCACTGAGGGCTTTGGTTGATAATGACCCTTCACAAGGTCCACCAGCTAATCAAAAATTTTCGAATCTGGGTGCCATCAAACTTTGAGTCAAACCGTAGGTTTTATTGCCACATGTACTTAAGAAGATCGCCTGCCTCTTCTCTTCCCCCGTGATCTCATTTGTTTGAAAAAGACAGTGAGACGTTCAATATAATAAGACCGATCGTCCATGGCTGGATTGAAAGGATCAATTTTTCTGAATTGCGGCATTCCGAAAGGGAATTACTCTACTGATTCGAACGGAACTTCTACTTGCAATTACTGGGCATGGTACAGTGCCAAATTCTTTCCACTTAATTTCTTCTGTTAAACTTGTTTTATCCTCATCACCAGTTTGTTGTGAGTGGTGGCCGAGTTGGTGCTATTGATAGAGTTGCAAAAAAATGTTTTGGATTGGGGGAGAGCGGATTTTAGTAAAATAAGGCAGGATCTGGCCAAGGTAGACTGGGAACAGCTACTTGTGGGGAAATCTACAGAAGAGGGTACAGGGTCAACATGTTCCCTCTAGGGTGATAGGAAGGAGTAACAAGCCCAGAGAACCATGGATGACCAGAGATATTCAGGATACGATGAGAAGGAAAAGAGAAGCTTTTAGCAGGTACAAGGGGAGCAAATCAACGGAGGCATTAGTGTAGTACAGAAAGTGCAGGGTGGAGCTTAAGAAAGCAATTCGGAGAGCAAAGCAGGGATATAAGAAAGCTCTGGCTGGTAAAAGTAGGAAAAATCCCAAGATATTCTATAAGTATATCAATGGGAAGAGGATAACCAGGGAAAGGGTAGGGCCCATCAGGGACCAAGGGGGCAATCTATGGGTGGAGCCAGAGGACATCGGTAGAGTGTTGAACGAATACTTCACATCTGTCTTCACCCAAGAGAATGAGGATGAAGGTGTGGAACTCGGGGAGAGGGACTGCGAGGTTCTTGAGCAAATCGATATAGGGAGTGACAAGGTATTGGAGGTGTTGGCAGGCTTAAAAGTGGACAAATCTCCAGGTCCGGATGATTTGTGTCCCAGACTGCTGAGGGAGGCAAGGGAGGAGATCACAGGGGCTCTGACCCAAATTTTTAATGCCTCTCTGGCCACGGGAGAGGTGCCAGAGGACTGGAGAACAGCTAACGTGGTTCCGCTATTTAAGAAGGGTTGGAAGGAGTAATTTGACAAGGAAGTGCTTAATGAACGGCATGACACTAGGAAGTTCTGAGGAACAAAGGGGCCTTGGCGTGTGTGTCCATAGATCTCTGAAGGCAGAGGGACATGTTAGTGGGGTGGTGAAAGAGGCATATGGGATACTTGCCTTTATCAATCAAGGCATATATTACAAAAGTAGGGGGGTCATGTTGGAGTTGTATAGAACTTTGGTGAAGCCACAGCTGGAGTATTGGGTGCAGTTCTGGTCACCACATTATAGGAAGGATGTGATTGCACTGGAGGGGGTGCAGAGGAGATTCACCAGGATGTTGCTTGGGATGAAACATTTAAGTTATGAAGAGAGGTTGGATAGACTTGGGTTGTTTTCGTTGGAGTAGAGAAGACTGAGAGGTGACCTGATCAAGGGGTACAAGATTATGAGCGGCATGGAAAGGGTGGATAGGGAGCAGCTGTTCCCTTTAGTTGAAGGGTCAGTCACGAGGGGACACAAGTTCAAGGTGAGGGGCAGGAAGTTTAGTGGGGGATGTGAGGAAAAACTTTTTTACCCAGAGGGTGGTGACAGTCTGGAATGCGCTGCCTGGGAGGGTGGTGTAGGTGGGTTGTCTCACATCCTTTAAAAAGTACCTGGATGAGCATTTTGCATGTCATAACATTCAAGGCTATGGGCCAAGTGCTGGTAAATGGGATTAGGTAGGTAGGTCAGGTGTTTCTCACGTGTTGGTGCAGACTCAATGGGCCGAAGGGCCTTTTCTGCACTGTGATTCTGTGATCAGCAGACATTTCGTGGGTGGAAACTTTAAGTTTATTTACAAGGTACTCAGCAGCAACTACATGTGTGCTTCCAACTCAAACTCTATCTCTACGCAACTAACTACCAACTACTGACTACTGAGTTAGCCTGCGCTACTCTCCTAATGTGTACTAAAGATTATGTGATCTTCCTTAACAAGCATTATTCTCAGAGGTATATTACACGCTAATTAAAACCATAATTACCACATCCCTCCCCCTTTATTCGAATATACATTTTATATTTACAAGTACAAATTTCTCAAAGCAACAAAATATTTACACTGGTTAAGGAATTTACAAGTTCAGTCTTTCTGGTGGTTTTCTTATGTGTGTAGTATGCCTCAGCTCTGCAAATTCAGGTGCTTTGTCAGGAACCTCCTTTTCCGGAGTTGCCTGAACATCAGGAGCTTCAGTGGGCCCAAGTTACTCTCCTATTGGGTACTAAAGATCATGTGATCTTCCTTAACAAGCTTTATTCTTAAAGGTATATTACACACTAATTAAAACCATAATTACCACAGGTTCCACCTTGTCTTTGATGAGTAAATAAATCATCACACCTCTAGTTGTTATTTTAAGTTGAAATTCACACTGAAATGCTGAGTGCATTGCCAGGACTGCCAGAAAGCCTAAGTGTGGTGTCAACAAGATTAGAGAAGTCGGGCAGCAACTTAGGACAGGACTTGGTGCAGAGCTTGGAATCTATTCTCCCAGCTCCAAGACAATACTTGCAGATCCAATGATGCAGTTGACGTCTCAGCTTCTATTGCAGCACAAGTAGAAGCCACTCAATGTTTGGGGTCTGCAATGTTTGGGCTCAGGCAGAAGCTATGCAAGCTACCATCATAGCCTGCTCCACTATTCAATAATATCATGGCTTTGAATTAGCACTGCGTAGGAACACTAGTACAGCAAAGGTACACAGAAGACAACCTCTAAGGAAATGCACAAGGGTGATTAGTTGATTTTTGCCCCAGCTCATTCTACTTGTTCTGCTGCAAGCCAAGGGGGATACAAACGGTGGTGTCCATGTCAATGTAGAATCTTTGAAAGCAGGACAAAGTCCTTTGGCCCCTGCCATACAACTCTGTGTAGATGTTAGCAACTTCAAATAATGATACAAACAAACACTTCTATGAATTCAGGAAGAACCATAGAAATCAATCAGCAGCTAACCTGAAAGTAGTTGATGGTCTCTATAAATATTGCTAGGAGGGTCTCCTTCCTGCTGCTGAACACATGATCAGCTGTGCAAGGTTTAGAGAAGGCGTTAATTGGAGCATGGAGCTCTACAAGAGTACATCTGCTGTCCAATCAGCATTACGCATTAATGGGGCCCAATATTAACTCTGTGTGAATGGATTTTGACTGAATTAAAATTGGGTCCATGATGTCATGATCTGCCTGCACTGCATTCTTCTGGTACTTCCTACACCCACACTAATGGTCTACTGCAGATAGCATCTGGCCAGAAGTATGTGTGCATATTGCGGTTGCAAAACATGGTTGCAATGCTGCAAATTTTGCAGCATAAGACTCTTGCATCTCTGTGGTTTTCCTACCTTTATCATTGCACTTCTTGTTTTCTTATTGTTTTCGAACATATTTGTATCAGCTTTACTCATAAATTTTTATGTCCACATTTTAATGCATTTGAACTATGTAATTAAGCAGCCTGTGGACTGGGTTCCTAAACCTCTTCTTTTAGATCTGCTGCCACATTGCTTTTTGTGAGAATCTTTCCCCTCTGAAAAGTGAGTTATTGGCTCAAATTCTATAGTAATAATTGCAGTGAGGCTATCAGCATATGTGTGTACACTCTTGTCTGATTTGCCCTGATCCTCCAGAAGCTTCACTACCTTGCTATTTACCAACAGATTTGGCACTAAAATACAAGTGGGCATGAAGTTGCCAGACGTACCCACTGATTACTCAATAAACGCACCAGAAAAAAGCTAGGGCTGGTGGCTTCAGGTGAAAGTGATTTTGTCAACAGTGTGGTAATTCTTAGTTGCTGTCTAGCAGCCTCTCTGACCCATAAAATTTAAGTTTACAAATGTGTAATCACATTCCTTCAGGATTTAAAAATTGTTGGAGTTTTAAAAAATACATTTTACCCTATATCTCCTCTGTCTGTTAATACTATCTTTCTTACCTTCCCTTTGTTTGCTTTCTGTATGTGATTTTACATAGAATTAAATATTCTAGTGCTTTCTGGTTTAGACTCCATGTTGTTTAGTGAGAATTCTTAAATCTGATTGGGTGAGGGGACACACTTTGCTTGGCCTGTTCACAAATGCCACAGATCCCCTGTAGATGGTGCTGTCCTTAAAAGGAAAGCCAGTAAGTGTAAGCTGCCACTTAAAAGCCCACAAAAAAATTTGGACAGCTGTAAAAGTAATAAATGGCAAGTGCCATCCCCTTGCTTCTGACCACAATATTTGGCTATTTAACTTTATTTTAAAGCCTCAAATTTTGCATTTAAATTCTTACCTCTTTTAAGCAATAAATTTGTCACAGTCTTGGTTCATAGGCCATTAGATTACTCCTGCCTCTAATATGTTAGCTACCAGCTGAACATCCACCCTTGCAAGCTCTGCCCATCCAGCCTCAGCATGATATATTCAGTATTGTTTTAAGAAAGTTTTAAAGAGCTCTATAGATGCTTTTTTAAAGCTAGAAGGAAACATTTCAAGGGGAGTACCCACCTTCTGTGGTTAATTTAAAAAGTTAAAGATAGTATCAAACTTAAAGAAAAAGCATATAATTGTACAAAGATGAGTGGCAGGTCAGAAGATTGGATAGAATATAAAAAAACAGCAAACAACGATTGAAAGATTGACAGGAAGGAACAAAATAGAGTATGAGAGAAAGCTAGCTAGAAATATAAAGACACATCGTAAGAGTTTCTACAGCTATTTAAAAAAGAAAAGAGTTAACAAAGTGAACGTTGGGCCTATAGAAAGTGAGTCTGGGGGATTAATAATAGAAAAAAAGGAGATGGCAGGTGAATTGAACAGTTATTTTGCATCGGTCTTCACTATAGAAGATACACATAACATCTCAGAAATAGCTGTAAATCAGGAAATAGAAGGGAGGAACTCAAAAAAATTACAATCACTAGGGAAGTGGTACTGAGCAAATTGTTGGAACTGTGGGCAACAAGTCCCCAGGTTCTGATAGGCTTCCTTCTAGGGTCTTAAAAGAAGTGGCTAGGGAGATAATTGATGCACTTGTTTTAGATTTTCCAAAATTCCCTAGATTCTGGGAAGGTTCCATTATATTGGAAAATAGCAAATGTAACTCCTTTATTCAAAAAGGGAGGGGGACAGAAAGCAGGAAACTGCAGGCCATTTAGCTTAACAACTATCATAGGGAAAATGTTAGAAGTTGTTATTAAAGACGTTGTAGTAGGACACTTGGGTAGAGTCAACATAGTTTGTGAAAGGGAAATCACATTTAACCAACTTATTGGAGTTTTTTGAAGAAATAGCATATGCTGTGGATAAAGGGGGACCGGTAGATATACTGTACTTAGATTTCCAGAAGGCATTTGATAAGGTGCCACATCAAAGGTTATTGCAAAAAATAAAAGTGTAGGGGGTAACATATTGGCATATTGGCATGGATAGAAGATTGGCTAGCAAACAGGAAACAGAGAGTAGGCATAAAAGGGCCATTTTCTGGTCGGCAAAATGTAATGAGTGATGCGCTACAGGGATCAGTGCTGGGGTCTCAACCTTCTACAATTTATATAAATGACTTGAATGAAGGGACCAATGGTATGGTTGCTGAGTTTGCTGATGACACAAAGATAGTTAGAAAAGTAAGATGTGAAGAGGGCATAAAGAGGCTACAAAGGGATATAGATAGGTTAAGCGAGCGGGCAAAGTTCTGGCAAATGGAGTATAATGTAGGAAAATGTGAAATTGTCCATTTTGGCAAGAAAAATAAAAAAGAAGCATATTAACAAATGGTGAGAGATTGCAGAATCTGAGACGCAGATGAATCTAGGTATCCTAGTGTATTAATCACAAAGGATTAGTATGCAGGTACATCAAGTAATTGGGAAAGCTAATAGAATATTATCATTTATTACGAGGGGCATTGAATACAAAAGTAGGGAGGTTATGCTTCAGTTATATAGGGCATTGATGAGACCACATCTGGAGTACTGTGTACAGAATTGGTTTCCTTATTTAAGGAAGGATGTAAATGCATTGGAAGCAGTTCAGAGAAAGTTTACTAGACTAATGCCTGGAATGGGCGGGTTGTCTTATGAGGAAAGGTTAGACAGGCTAGGCTTGTATCCACTGGAGTTTAGAAGAGTAAAAGGCGACTTGATTGAAACATATAAGATCCTAGAGTGTCTTGACAGGGTGGATGTGCAGAGGGTGTCTCATCTTGTCGGAGAATCTAGAACTAGGAAACAATGTTTAAAAATAATGGGTCACTCATTTAAGACAGAGATGAGGAGAATTTTTTTCCCTCAGAGGGTCGTGGGTCTTTGGAACTCTCTTCCTCAAAAGGCGGTGGAAGCAGAGCCTTTGAATATTTTTAAGGAAAAATGTAGATAGATTCTTGATGAGAAAGTGGGTGAAAGGTTATAGGCATTGGGCAGGAATGCGGAGTTGAGGTTATAATCAGATCAGCCATGACCTTACTGAATGGCGGAGCAGGCTCGAGGGGCCGAGTGGCCTACTGCTGTTCCTAATTCATATGTTTGTATGTATGTTCATGCATCTAGCAACATGATGCCTGTTTCTTTACTTTCAGACATTTGGATATCATATTGTTCATAATGTTGTAATGGTGTTGGTTACCGAAAGTGTCTGTTAAGGAAGTCTTCATAGTTTTCTGTATGTTAACACCAAGTCCTTATTAACAACCGTTAACTATATACATAAATACAGTAAAGGGTATAGGCATGGAGCTATCTCCATCTCTAGTTCTTAGTAAGTCCCTAACCAACACCACATTGACCATAGGCCTAGGCCATGAGCCTTCTTACATCACTGAGCAGGCGGTATTGTGCTCAGTACCACATTGACCCTGTATATACCAGACCCTTATACTACACCTCCCCCAGTCTTTATCCCATGGATATAGAGTTACATTAGTTTACTTCAAGTCTTACATTGTTATAAGTCTTATGCATTTACCTTATTATTACAACTTTAATGCTATTCTAACAATATTGCTATTGCAATATTACCATTAACAACATTTTCAGTACCTCATCTCCCCACTTAAAGTCCTTGAAGTTAGAGGTTCAGGCGGTATGGCAACCTTATAACCCTTCCACATCTTGTTCACCGTTCTGCTGGAAGGGTGGCAGCTCTGTTGGTTCTGGTTCTTGTTGTTAGCTTGGAGGTTGGACTCACATTTGGGTAGGCTTTCATTCTTTTCTTCCATTGCTCTATGTTGAACCATACCTGATTGGTCTGGCTGTTGCGTCGATCCACGGTCACTGTTACTCTCGATCGTTTCTTTCAAGGTGGACAAGCATGGTATTTGTCTCTTTGGGGTTGCTTTTTCTTCTTCTTTTTCTATGTTGGCCGTCTCAAAGTCCTCTGAGACTGAAGAAGACCATTACTGTGGTGAGGAGGCTCAGTGGTATGCTAACCTCTGCATTTTGTTGTCGATGGTGAGAGACAGATACCAGGTTCCAGCACCCCTTGTGGTTGTTGCATGCTGGTTGGAAGTTGCAGTGTGTGCATTGTAGTTGCTATGTTGACCAGCTGTACCACCATTGTAGTTGGAGGTAAAGGTTTCTCAGGCTGCTGATTGTTCTCTGGTACCACTTCCACTGGAGGCATCATGGTAATTTCGTGGGCGGTGTGTTGGTCTAATTATTGGGGACTTTCCAGGAGGTGGAATGATAATGGACCAACCTGCTCCACAGAGAAAGAAGATACATCAAAGGTGAAATCCAAGTCTGAATACTCCTTAGTGTTTGAGTACTTAGGACCATGCTGTTCTGGCTGGCTAACGACAGTGGTAGTCTTGACGTCCTCTGCTATCTGGAGGAGATCCAGGGTGATGTAGGCATCCCTGCTCAGGAGAGAAAAACGCTGTTTATGGATGATGAACATCAGCTCAAAGATCTGTTTGCTGCCATACCCCAGTGATTCCAGGATCATGCAATGACCAGGAGTCGGACTCCCCCTGTTCCATAAAGTGGAGTGTCCATTGCTCGAAGCCAGAGGTCTTGGAGCCATGGTTCCTCGTCTGAAAAGATTGTCAAGCTGACACCTGAATCTAACTTAACATTTATTGGATGACCATTTACCAGGATGTCAACAATCTCGAATGAAGAACTACAATCTTTGACCTCACCCAAGAAGCAAGGCTATGTGTCTTCTGGGTTTTCAGTCTAACTTCATGGGTTACCTTTGAGTTATCTGTGCAGTGCTGGGGTTTTGACTTGTAAGTTTATCAAAGTGTTCCTGTCTGTTGCAGTGGAAACATTGGGCTGTACTCACAGGACACTGATCTCTCCTGTGAGGGCGCTTAGCACCGCAACACTGGCAAGGTTGCTCTGCTGGGCAATTCAGGAATTGCTTTCCCTGACTTGGATTGTCCCTATGTCTTTTTGACCTGATAAGCTAGGCTGAGGGTTGGCTTCTGCTCCATGTTGTATTCCCTCCTCTTAGGATTTCCCCGTGTTGCTCACGTAGCTCAGACAGCCTAACTATAGGTATTGCCTTCTCCAGGGTTAAATTATCTTTTGCTTGTAGGAGGTCAAAGAGTGAATCATTTGCAAAACCCACCACTATGTGTCTCCGATGAGTTCAGACTTTAAATCTCTATATTCATGTAGAGATAATTTCGGAAGGAATTGACAGGTTCCCAAGGCAGTGGACTCCCTTATTGAACTTGACTCTCCCCAATATTTTGTGGGATCGCAAGTTGAAATAAATGTCAAAGGATTTTAGAACTCATGAAATTTGGTGGATGGTCCATTAATATTCTGCTGTACAATGATATTGTCTGCAATGCATGTTTACTTGCTCTTCTTCTAACTTTTATTTAAACAAGAAGCGATGCTGTATCTTAAAAGTATTTTCCTCAAAAGATCCCAATTTTGTGACTGGTCTGGTCCTTGGTTGAGTCCAAGTGAAGTTTGAAGTTTGGAATCGTGATTCATGTTAAATATTTTTAAAGTGTGGGTACAGCTTTAAGAGCTTACAGTTCCAAGATGGCTTCGCCATTCACTGCAAAGCAATGGATTTCCCGTGCTTGCTGGTTTTGGCAGACTTCACAAAATTGTGGCAATGTGCTTCTGGGAGAAGAATTTTTAACAATGGCTGCGTGGGTCAGCTGTCAGCCAACTGGATTAATTCAGTGATGCAGCGTTGCAGTAGTGAGGTGTTTAAGTTAACCACAGGCTTGCTGATTAAGGATTCCTAAGGCTGTGAGGTTCCTGAGAGTTGAGTAAATTAATGATTAATCTTTCTTTCTTTCCAACTCAGAGGCCAGCTGTTGAGACTCAGAGTCAGGTTTGGGATTAACGGTGGGTTTCTGTCAAACAGCAATTCTGACTGAATTAGTAAAAGGGGCTTCTCAGGACTGGCTGCCGTCTGGAAGTTAAAAAGTCATATCTCACCCTTGCAGGTTTGTCGACCCTGCACTCTGAAGCAGGACTTCCCAGGGAGATTCAATAGAGTCTTCTGCTGCAGTAAATCTTCTGCCTTTAGCTTCTAGGCTCTTCGATCAGGCGCTTTTCTGGGGAATTTTCTCAGTGTCTGCAGCTTCAGTTGGGAGCTTCTTTCAGTTCAGAACCTGTTGAAGATGTTCTTTTTCTTGGTTTTTCAGCATTCTTGTGAGGTTCAGGGATTTTTGACCCCAAGCTGACACCATGTTGTAATGGCGTTGGTTACAGAACATGTATGTTAAGGAAGTCTTCATAGTCTTGCGTATGTTAACAGTAAAATTTATTAACCATTTGTAACTATTTACGTAGACACAGTATAGCATGGAGCTATATCCATCTCTAGGTCATAACACTTCTCTGGCCAACACCACACTGACCCTGCTTACATCACTGTGTGGGCGGTACTGTAATCAGTCCCACATTGACCCTGTATATGCCAGACACTTAGACTACACATAGGGCAGGATTTTCCCCTCATTGGGCGGGTGGGCCTGGGAGCGGCCTCCAGACTGACAGCCGCCTGTGATCGGGACCCGACCGCTATTTCGCGCTGGCTAGCCAATTAACAGCCAACCAACGTGAAAAGCGTGCTAAAGGCCTCAGTGCTGCCAGGTGTGGGCGGGAGGAGCATGAGTACAAGCGCAGAAGTGTGCGCCTGCGCAGGGGAGTACACACTGGCAGCTCCCTGAAGGCACAGAGCTGCCTCAGGGAGCTGAAGGATTTTAAATCGAAAAATTAACTTTAATTTAACATATAAACATGTTCCCATGTAAAAAAACGATGTTTAAACATTTTTATTGTTTTTTTAGTCACCGTTGGAAACCTCATCCCGACCGTGGATGAGGTTTTGTTAAAAATGAAAAGGCTGCCGAGCCTATTTGCCCGCCTGCTAACCGAACAGTTGAGCGGACAGCAAAAATTGCAGCTTAATTAATTGCTTGAGGGCCTTAATAGGCCTCTTAATTGTTGACAGGCGTGCTGCCACCTCTCGTGTGCACCCACCGACCGAAAATTCGCGATAGTGCGCGATGACATTGGGACGCTCAGCCGACATCATCACACACTATTTCACTTCTGTTCGGGTCGGGCACGTGCCCGCCCACGGGACGAAAAGTTCTGCACATAGGAACTTTCATGACTCTTCAGGTACTGAATCAGTCTGTGTCCATATGTAATAAGATCTGGACAACATTCAGGTTTGGGCTGATAAGTGGCAAGTAACATTTGTGCCACACAACCATAGCAAAGTTACGGCATAGAAAGGGGCTATTCAGCCCATCGTGTCTGCGCCGGCCAAAAAAGGAAAAATAGTCCATTCTAATCCCACCTTCCAGCACCTGGTCCATAGCCTTGTAGTATACAGCACTTTGGGTGCAAATTCAGGTACCTTTTAAATGAGTTGAGGGTTTCTGCCTCCACCACCAAATGAGGCAGTGAATTCCAAACATCCACCACCCTCTGGGTGAAGAAGTTTTTCCTCAGGTCTCCTCTAATCCTCCTGCCAATCGCTTTACATCTGTGCCCCTGGTACTTGACCTCTCTGCTAGGGGAAACAAGGCATCTCTGTCTGCCCTATCTAGGCCCCTCATAATCTCACACAGCTCAATTAGGTCACTCCTCAGCATCCTCTGTTCTAAGGAAAACAACCCTAGCCTGTCCAATCTTTCCTCATAGCTGCAATTTTCAATATTTGTGGATGGGGTGCCAGCCAAGTGGGCTGCTTTGCCCTGGGTTGTGTCAAGCTTCTGGAGTGTTGTTGGAGCTGCACTCATCCGGGCACGTGGGGAGTATTCCATCACACTCCTGACTTGTGCCTTGTAGATGGTGGATAGTTTTTGGGGAATCAGGAGGTGAGTTACTCGCCGCAGGATTCCTAACCTCTGACCTGCTCTTGTAGCCACAGTGTTGATATGGCTAGTCCAGATTGGTTTCTTGTCAATGGTAAACCCCAGGATGTTGATAGTGGGGTACTCAGCAATGGTAATGCCATTGAATGTCAAGGGTTAGATTCCCTCTTGTAGAGATGGTCACTTCCTGGCACTTGTTTAATTGCCGCTTATCAGCCCAAGACCTGGACATTGTCCAGGTCTTGCTTTGGTATCTGACGAGTTGCTGAACATTGTGCAATCATCAGCAAACATCCCCACCTCTGATCTCATGATGGAAGGAAGGTCATTGATGAAACAGCTAAAGATGGTTGGGCCTAGGAAACCATCCTGAGGAACTCCTGCGGTGATGTCCTGGACCTTCAACAATGACAACCATCTTCTTTGTGCTCGGTATGACTCTAACCAGTGGAGAGTTTTCCTCCTGTTTCCCACTGACCCCAGTTTTGCTAGGGTGCCTTGGTGCCAATCTCCTGTCAGATGCTGCCTTGACGTCAAGGGGAGTCACTCTCACCTCACCTCGGGAGATCAGCTCTTTTCTCCATGTTTGAACGAAGGCTGTAATGAGGTCAGGAGCTGAGTGGCCCTGACAGAACTCAAACTGGGCCTCAGTGAGCAGGTGAGCTAAGCAAGTGTTGCTTGATAGTACTGTTGATGACCCCTTCCATTACTGTATTGATGATCGAGAGTAGACTGATGGGACAGTAATTGGCTGCATTGTATTAGTCCTGCTTTTTGTATACAGGACATACCTGGACAATTTTCCACATTGCTGGGTAGACACCTGTGCTGTAGCTGTATTGCAACAGCTTGGCTAGGGGCGCAGCAAGTTCTGGAGCACAAGCCTTCAGTACTATTGCCAGAATATTATCAGGGCCTATAGCCTTTGCAGTATCCAGTGCCTTCAGCCATTCCTTGATATCATGCGGGGTGAATCGAATTGGCTGAAGACTGGCATCTGTGATATGTGGACCTCCGGAGGAGATCAAGATTGATCATCCACTTGGCGTTTCTGGCTAAAGATTGTAGCAAATGCTTCAGCCTTATATTTTGCACTGCTGTGCTGGGCTCCCTCATCATAGAGGATGGGGATATTTGTGGAGCCTTCTCCTCCAATGAGTTGTTTAATTGTCCACCACCATTCACAACTGGATGTGGCAGGACTGCAGAGCTTAGCTCTGTCTATTACTTGCTGCTTATGCTGTTTTGCACGCAAGTAGTCCTGTGTTATAGCTTCACCAGGTTGACACCTCATTCTTAGGTACGCCTGGTGCTGCTCCTGGCATGCTCTCCTGCACTCTTCATTGAACGAGGGTTGATCCCCTGGCTTGATGGTAATGGTGGAGTGTGGAATATGCCGGACCATAAGGTTACAGATTGTGATTGAGTACATTTTTCCTGCCGATGGCCCACAGTGCCTCATGGATGCCCAGTCTTGAGTTGCTAGATCTGTTTGAAATCTATCCTATTTAGCTCATTGGTAGTGTCACACAACACAATGGAGGGTATCCTCAATATGAAGACGGGACTTCATCTCCACAATGACTGTGCAGTGGTCACTCTTATCGATATTGTCATGGACAGATGCATCTGCGGCAGGCAGGTTGGTGACGATGAGGTCACGTATGTTTTCCCCTCTTGCTGGTTCCCTCACCACCTGCTGAGTAACAGAGATTTGGAGGGAGGAGAAGTTCCAACCTCACACAGAGTTCCCAATATGTATACAGTAGCTGTAAATAAAGAGTAATGGTTTTAACAAACCACAGTCTCGAGCAGCTTCCTTTGGGAACATAGACAAGCTCCAAAGAACCCTGTCTAGACCCCACACACAATGAAACTCATACGTCTACACCAAGGTCACCTCCAAGTGAGATATGAAGATATCAGACATTGCCACAGAGAACTGGGAGACAGTTACCAATAGCTGTGACATCTGGAGGCTGACTGTTTGGAATGGCATTGTCAGAGGCAAGCAGAAACAAAAAGCTGAGCTGGCCGAGTGGAGGGCCCATAGAAAATAGAGGCCAGTGAATCCTACACCTAATGATGTCCTCTGCAACAAATATGGCGGAGACTGCCATTGGACAGTGGGGCTCCTGAGCCACATCGGGTGATGTTTAACGCAGAATAGACCACCACTGTTTTATGATACGGAAGGCTGCCAGTGAACTTTGTACCTCATTCCTTTTGCAGGAGGACCCATTTCTGTTTGCCTTTTGCTGTGCATGGTCTGCTCTGTGTGGGTGCATCTTAAATACCTGCACACCTTCTTGGCAACATGGCCCGCATTGCCTGCTTGATCCCATGCACCAGCTAATAAGGCGAGTTTAACCCTAAACATGCATGTCTGAGCTAAAAAATTGAGGCTGATTTCTACTTGAATATAGCTTTAAACATGCATTTATTTGCCGAAAAATGGTGGGGGGTGGGGTGGGGTAAAATTTTATGCTGAGTATAGGTGTAAGCATGTATTTGGTGCCAAAAACTGGGGTCATCTTATACGCTAGGTTGACTTAAATCCTGCAATCTAAGGTATTAATGAAGTTGCAACTTGCCAATTCTGCTGAAAATCCGGCAGTTAAAATGGCAATGTGGGCACAGCGAGAAACACCTGATTGTTATTTTGACTACTGACTTGCTCTGTTCCTGCCAGGCAGCTTGGATTAAAATCCACCCTGATGTGTCTGCTTGTAACAAAACTCCAACTTTGCAGCTAAGCACCTTAAATCTTTGAAGTGATGTAAAATGAAAACCTATTCTTGGACAATGCCAACATTTACTGCTAATCTATAATATAAACTTTGAGGGCAACATCAACAGTAAAATGAATTCATAAATTATATTGCTTGTGCATGTCATGCGGATGTATTGGGAACTGACAGTAATTGATTTGACTTGCATTTTGCTGCACTTGGCAGGCTACATATGAGGAAAAAAGCTGCTGTTAAAACAAAAGTACATTAATATGCCAGGCCATTAATCTGACAATTGTGTAAATGTCATTGAAGGCCTTCTCAATTCTTTTCAAAATCTAACACCTTTGCAAAGTAGTTGCACCCTTTTTATGAGGATAATAAAATCTACATTATTATAAACTTCAGTACAGGGCAGTACAACAAGCTGCTGTTGGCCTGTCAGATTGACTACAAATATTTTTTTACTGTTTCAGACGCTATTTCTTAGAAGAAATGAGCGATTTCACAGAAGAATTTAAGGTATCCCATCATCTTCTTGTACCTCAGATAGCTATAAAGGTGACGCGCCAAGGACATTTGGTCAGATCTTTAACCTGAAGGCCTTAACCAGAGCTGTAGGGGTTTAGTCTGTTCCTTCCTAACAGAACTCTGAGGTGCATACCACTAGACCACAGGGAGGAGAGAACCTGTAGTGCACTGAAATTAAGTTATGTCATATCCATTCCTTTCTTCCTGCCTTCTTTCCTCGTTTGCAATGCAACCACCATCCCCATGGGGTAAAGAACATTGCTGGCCATTCACCCGGTATGAATAGACATGAACAGGCTTTTTCACCATTCTAATATTGCTACATTCACAGACACATCCTGTAGGTCATCAGCAACAGCCTTAATTTCAATTTAGTGTCTCCCAGTGGAACAACCTGCTCTAGTGTCAGTACAAACTTAACAGTTATTTTCTTTCAGGTCACAAAATTAAACAGGAGTTTTATCTGACATGATTAATGTTTCCTGAGAAACGTATATATAAAGAACAGCACCCTTAATGAAACACGTAGATCTGAGGATTAAAAAGGGTCATGTTTAATGCATCCAAATACACAAAAGAGTAGGTCTTGGGTTCAGATGAGACAGATTTATTTACAAGTGTTAGAAAATACTGCGCTGATACCATTTAAACTTCAATTAGCCAGCAGAGAAGAAGTGCGGATGACTAGAGGTAATTATCCTGCTCTCCCTGACAGTCCCTTCCTGTATTCAAAGCTATTGCAGGTGATTTTGAAACACAATCCACCAACAGCTGTAATATAGGCAGTCAGTTTAGAGACTGATGTCTTTAACCCTTTTGGCACTGACAGCCGGTTTCAGTTCGTTGACAGCCTGCCACCCCTGAATAACACTACAACTGGATTTGGTTTGTAGAATTATTAGCGGTGTTTCAAATCTGGAAGTCTGCCTTTGGAATTGATTTTTATTAAAGTTTACAGAGGTCACTACCCTTAACAGTATTGAAGAATTTATATATCTGATATCATTACCTCAGACCTTGTTCAGTATTTCAGTACACTTGGTTTTATGGACCTTTGTGCTTAATTAGCATATATGATTTAACAGTTTTAGTAATGGCTATCTTGATGTGTGGTACTGAGGCATATGGACCAGGAAGGCTCCAGATTAAATTCCCAGTCTGTGCAAAGTCAGCTCATTAGAACTTGGGACAGTAGGAGCATTACATAGGATAGGCAGCAAAGGCATGGCCTTTCAGCCCATCCAGTCCATGCCTACACTCCCTGAGCTGAGAGGGGAAAAAGCAGCCAGGGCTCTTGCTGCTGATTGTTGTCCAGTGACGCCAGTTGGAACATACAGCTCCAACTATTCCAGCTGAGGGTAGATTTGGGCTCAACTGTGATGCCCACACAATAAAATGTTCCTGAGCCTGCAAGGCTTCTGAAACCATAGTGAACTTCAGTGCCCCCAAAGCACTTCTGACCTCATTGCAATACACAGAGCCAGAATATTTGCATAAAATGGATTGGTGCCGAGAACATCCAAGCAGCCTGTAGGTGGGGAGGAAAGAAAATATCATCACAGCTCAACTGTTGGACTTAAGTCCAGTTGCAAGAGCAGAGGAAAGAACTGGCCCATTTCCAGAATGCCACTTCTCTTACAGCAGTTGATTGCTGTGTCTGGCTGTTACAGAGAAATAGAACGTTCCAAATTTACTGGGCCACACTCCTGCCCTGTCCTGCCAGGTGCATACACATGCTTGAGAAACAGAGACAGAACTTATGGTAATCTCATCCCACCAGTCCAGCACCTTTTGCAAACATCAGTGGCAAAAGAGTCAGGCCCAAGAACTACCTGTCGCCTCTAAAAAATATTAAAGCATCCAAAAGTAGGATGGAGACTTAATATAAATGGGTCTTGCACCAATTTCTACCCTAGCTGGCCCCCAAAGGTCCAATAATAACAGCATTGTGTCAAAAAGCTCAAGGAAAGCTGGGGCTTCAAAGTTTAGGTGCACACATGAAGAATGGTCACTTCTGTGCACTACATGTAGGTATCCAGGAGTATGTATTTGTACAAATGGATGGTGGAATTATGAGGCTGGACCAAAGAATTGTACCACTGGACTGTGAAATTGTACCACTGTACTGAGGAATTATACAACTGGATGGCGGGATCGTAAAATGCGAAATTGTGCAAATGGACTGTGGAATTGTATAACCAGACTGTGAAATGTTAGAACTGGACTGTGGAATTGTACACTTGGATTGTGGAAATTTTTACCTGGACTGTGGAATTTTGGAACTGGACTGTGGGATTGTACACTTGGATTGTGCAATCATACAACTGGATGGTGGAATTGTACCACTGGACTATGGAATTGAACACTTGGAAAGTGGAATTGTGCAACTGGACTGTGGGATTATACAACTAGACTGTGGAATTGTACAAGTGGACTGTGGGATTATACAACTAGACTGTGGAATTGAACAACTGGACTGTGGGAATGTACAACTGGACTGCAGAATTGTACATCTCTTCCCTTTTGTTTGTCTCAAAGAAATGTGACATACAAATTTCAAGTATTGTAAATGTTTTGTTACATACAATATCTATGTTGATTATTTTCAATTTTGGAACAAACACACATTGAAAAGGATTGCCACGGATGCCAATGGCATATTCGCTAGAACGTAATCCAAGTTTATGAGCAGAATATTAAGCTTGGCGGGCGGGCGCGTGCCCGACCAGGCTGAGTGTAAAATGACGCGTGATGATGTTGGACGAGCTTCCTGAAGTCATCCTGCAGTCCCGCGATATTTCATTCGGCAGTCACGCACCGGGGTCTGCAGCGCGCCCGCCAACAATTAAAAGGCCTGTTGAGGTCATTAAAACTGTAATTAAATTCAAATTTACCCTGCCTGTTCAACCTTGCAGCTGGTAGGCAGGCAAAAATGCCAAATGGCCTTTGCACTTTTTAGGAAACCTCATCCACAGGCGGGATGAGGTTTCCTAAAGCAAATAAAAATCAAATAAAAATTTTACACTTGAATTAAAAACATGTCTCTGCTCATGTGACAGAGTCACATGAGGGGACACATTTTATGACATTTTTTATTTTCTTTATTTTTTTTTTTAAACAGCGCTTCATCTGCCTGAGGGAGATTATGAAGCGCTCGCTTGCGTGCATCTGCGAGGTTCGCACTCGGTCCGCTTACCCTCCTCCCCCTGCCTACACAGGTAGTGCTGAGCGCTGCTTGCTCATGTTTCACGCTGGGCGGGCCTTAATTGGCCCGTTAGCCTGATATCGCAGTGTGGTGCTGATCACGGGCGGCGGTTGGCTTCCCGACTGTCCCCGCCCGCCCCTGCCGAGCCTGCACGCCAAGGGAAAAATTCTGCCCTATGCGAAGACAGATGTTGTTCTTTAAATTCTTTGGTAATATGGTGGTATTCTGTAAAGAAGGATGTGCGTCTATGTGTGTGTGCCCTTGATTAATTAAACTGGGGGAAGGTTAATAGAGACAGCTTGTCTGTGAGAGCTGAGAGATAAAAGCTTAACGCTGCTAGATGCATTTGTAACGAGGGGCTATGGTGAATTTGGACTTACAAGTAAATAGGTTGGGTTTTAAAAATTTGCATTAGAAGATAGGTAGGGACTTGGCTTTTCAGCTATTAACATTTCAAAGGGGAGTTAAAGGGACTTTTACAACTTACACAGGTTTCATAAGTAAATAAGGGAATGTTATTAAATTTTAGATGACCCAAAAGTGGAGACAATAGGGAAACATGGAAGGTTTTTATATTTTGGAAAAGTTGTGTTCAAAGAGGTGCTGAGGACGATGGAATCTGAGATGCAAGGGGGAAAGGATATTTGAGGAAAGCTGTTGAGCTGAGTTTTGGTGGCTGTGTGGGATGTTCTGAAACCATCTCAGTGCTGAGTGAAGGTGTGAAATCTGAAACAGCTATCCAGTCAAACCAGAAAACTCTTTGTTTCAGACAGCAGCTTGTTTTCTGAACTTTTTGGATCTCCACAGCAGAGTGGAAGGATTTGAGGAGTCATGTGGTATACCTTTACTAAAATAACAGCAGCTTTCCCTTGGGGTAGTATTACTGGTTTTTTATAGTTAAAAATCCATAAGGGAATTGCCGCCAAGTAGTTTACCTGACTGTTCTGACCAAATGGGTTTTTTGGGTGACATTTTGTAAGACTGTCTCAACTGTGTAACTTTAATCTTATGTGCTTAAGCTTTTTTTCTTCTTGCTAATAAATCTTTTAACGTTTTAAATCCTAAAGGTGTTACTGGAGTTCTGTGCTTCTGGGATCAGTAGGCTTTCATCCTCATTTTCAAAACACAAAGAACAGTTTATGATCAGTAAGACAGGTTTCCCTTGGGACATGGCTTGCTCAGCAAATAATGTCGGCTGTGGTCATGACACTTAGTACTGTTGACCTTCTCCATTTTTGCGCTATACCTAAATTTTCACTGTGGAAGCTTGGTAGCACCTTAATTGTGCATAATTTATTTGTGCAATGTTGAGCATTTCTAGCTCCACACTTATAGGTCCCAACCCACAACCTCCCAGGTACAAGAATTAAAAGCAGAAAGAGCAAAATTATTTCAACATCTATAATAATATTAGAAGTATTGCAGCTAAGACCATTTCCATTTTTACTATCCTTAATTACTTCTTTTAGTCAAGCTATTTCTGTCATGCTTGCCTGTTACATCTAAACTTATCATATACTTACCTTTGATTGAATTTTCTCAGCTCCCATTTATGTAGACAGTGTTGCTTTAATTTAAGTGATACTGCTGAAGAATCCTTTTACCTTTTTAAACCGTCTGGGAAAGAGAAAGGCAATTGGTTCATTGATGCCCATTTCCTCATGCCTTTTCTTGTTGCCTCTGTTATACTCACTAAGTATCGAGGCTGTTCCCCCCTCTCTTCCTGCTCCTGACCCACTCCCCAGCTTGAGACAAGCCTTATTACTTTGATCCTGACCATAATCCAGGAGGTGGTTCTAAGTTTTTTTGGAGGTCAACCAAAAAGTTAGCTAACCTGTATATTATAGTTGCCACCAGAGGTCCAAGCTACCAGCTAAGGCCAATGGAAGAGAAACTTAACATCAGTAAAATTCAACAGGAAAAATATAGGAGTAGTGAAGGGGTGTAAATCATGGTTTGAGTCTTAGGGCAGGATTTTCGGGTTGTCGGGTGGGCATGGTGGGCGGGCCCGGTGGGTTGACCCGGGAGCGGCTGGGAAATGGTCCGCCATCTGCGATCGGCCCCCAACCACGATTTCACACTGGCCGGCTAATTAATGGCCAGCCAGCGTGAAAGGCTCGCTTGAAAGGTTGAGCGCTGCTGGGGTGGGGGCGGGAAGAGGGTGAGCGCATAAGTTTGCGCATGTGCTGGGGTGTGGGGCATGCACTGAAAGTTCCCTGAAGGCAGGGAGCTGAACAATTTTAAAATCACAAATAAAGATCCTAAAAACCTCCCAAACCCATGAACTGCACCACTTAGAAGCACAAGAGCAGCAAGTGTATGGGAACACAACCTTCAAGTTTGTTATGTGGAAATACATTGCCATTCTTTCATTGCCACTGAGCCAAAATCCTGGCACTCCCTGCCTTACAACACTGTGCAATTACCATCACCACAAAGATTGCAACGGTTCAAGATGGCAGCCTCCCACTATCTGCTCAAAGGCAATTAGAGATGGACAATAAATACTGACCTTGCCAGTGATGGCCATATCCCATAAATGAATAAATTTTTGAAATCATGGTGGTGGAGATTCAAGTTTTGGAGGTGCTGCCAAAGAAGCCTTGGTGAGTTGCATAGTATTTATAGCAGCGAAACAGGTAATTTGGCCGATCTGCTGGGGTTTACACTACACACAAGCCTCTTCCTTCCCTCCTCATCTCACCCCATCAACATATCCTTTTATTCCTTTCCCTCTCATGTGTTTACCCAGATTCCTCTTAAATGCATCTATCCTATTTGCCTCAACAACTCCCTTTGGTAGGGAGTTCCACATTCTTACCACAGCTGTTAGGGTTATGGAAGAACCAATCTTCTCCCACTTCAACACTATACCGTCTTTGTTTTGCTTATACCTATTAAGGTCGATGTAGATAAAACCAAGTTCTGCAGCGTATCGTGAGATAACACACACTGCAGACAATGTGTGTCAGTGGTGGGTGGGATGGCTGCTCAAGGTGGATGGGCCTCCAATCAAGCAAATTACTTTGCTCTGGATGGCGTGAAGTTTTTTGAAAGATATTGTAGATGCACCCATTGAAGCAAGTAGAGGGTATTTCTGACTTGTGCTTCGTGGGCAGTGAAAAGGCTTTGGGAAGTCAGGAGGTGAGCCAATCATTGCAAAATACCAAGTCTCTGTCCTGCTCTATTGGCCATGGCATTTAGCTACCTGGTTCAGTGGAATTGCTGGTCAATGGTGACATCCTAGGATATTGACAGTCGGGGATTTGATGATGGTAATGCGATTGAATGTCAAGGGAGTTACGTAGATTCTCATTTGCTGGAATTGGTTATTGCCTTGCCTTGTGGTGCAAATATTCTTTGTTATTTATCAATCCAAGCCTAGGTATTGTCCAGGCCTTAAATTGCTTCATTGTGTGAAGAATTGGAAATCAAACTGGACAACATGTATTCACCAGTAAACAGCTGAAGAAGACTAAAGTGCTTCTCTGGATTCTACAAGAATAGTATGAGCTGCTGCCACCTGGGGATCAAAACATAATTCAACTGATTTAATTAATGATTTGTTAATCTTAACAAGGATTTCACCTATTTTATACAAAGTAGAAGCACCACTCCATATTTGTCAAACATTTATTGCCAAAAAAGCTCTTTCCATCATTAGGGACTAAGTACTTCTAAATATGGTAGCATTTAAGTGTGTTGTATTCATATGTAACCCTTTTTTTTTGATTGAATAAGAAGCAATTTGATTTGAATTACTGATCAGTTCCCCAGCTGCACGTTTGATTGTTCTGTGTAAATGACTGGGCACAGTGTGTTCCGGCCAAATGCTTTTGTGCTTTGATTATTCATTGTGTACCATTTGCAGCTTGCCTTGAACTTAGAGGGATGAGCAGCCTATGTCTTTCATCCAGCTTCCTCCTGCCATCTTCATGCACTTGGAATCCTTACTCGAACATCCTAATTAAGGGCTTTCAGAATTCCTTTGGGACTTAGTGGTTAATGAGCACCATCCGGTAGGTCAGCTACAAGCTATTTGCCCTGAGATAAGGGGGAAACTGTTAAAAATTCCCATGGAAATAATCAGATGAACCTGTTAACGAGTTGAGCATTACAGAGAGCAGGAAAAAATAATATAAAATGGGTTTTACAGTATTTTAGTAAATAAATCCTTTGTTTACCTCTCTGTTGTGTAGTGAGCTTGTGCATTATGATGTACTATTAATTTCCACAACAGTTCCCCAATTGTCCCCATTAATGTTTATAATGCAGAGAATGATGGAGAGAACCTGCCCCTCACCCATCCCACCCCCACCAATGGAAATTCAATCCCAATAGGTTTAGTTTTATTCAAACTGTCAGTGCGATGGTGCCTTCCAGAATATTATTTCTCTGGATTTGGAAAGTGACTTGGGAGGTCTGTGCAAAGAATGTGCAGCAGAAGATGTGACAGCTGGTAAAAGGTGTAATCAAATACCAATACAATGTTTCTCACTCACCATTTGTGACAATTGTAAATACAATTATAAAAAGTAATTAGCTTCCCAGATCTTGACAAAATGACCTAGGGGTGAAATTCTAAATGCAAGTTCAGATCGCAGTGCCTAGTTTTACACTGCTACAGGTGTTGTTTTGCCTTCAAAATGGCATCAGTGACATGCGTGCGCAATTCTGGTGTGAGCTGTGCTGGACACTATTTTGGTGAGTGTATTGGCGCAGGTGCAGGGAATGTCTCCCAGAAGTACACAAAGTAGGCAGATCCTGATGTCAATCAGTATGTAATATTGATTTGATACCAGCACTGCCATTTATGGAGTTCAAAGCTCCAGCTATTTCCCTTGTTTAACCTTACAGACTGAATATATGTTCAGCAGCACAGAGGACCCTCCGCCAGTGCTACTTAAAGGGATCATCAACTATTTTCAAGCCAGTTGCTGATTGATTTCAATTGGCTGTTTCTGAGTTTGTTGATGTATGGTGGTTTCTAGAGTTGTTTAAAGTTGCTAAAGTGCACAGGGAATGGGGTGGCATGTACTCTCCTGCCTTCAGGGATTCTGCACAAACTACTTGCTCTCACTCATGGATAGAGTAGTTGTCATCCTCTTAGAATATCGCAAGAAAAATGAGCAAAAGCAGGACAAGCTGCTCACAGAGTGAGGTGGGGGAGAAGGAAGAGGAGGACTCTCAGGAGGAGGCCATATCCCCTAAATTGTTCAGGGAGCAATTCCCCTAACTGAAGCTCAGCAAGGAACAATGTATCAGGTGTTTCTGATGTCAAGATTCATCATGCTCTATTGCAAGCTACACAAACTCGCCATCATGATGGCATAGCCCTTGTCACTGGGGTATATGCCAATCAGCTGAGGAGGGAGAAGAGGAAGGGGACAAGGAGGACAAAGGCAGGAAGCAACTAACTGCCGGGGCTGTCTGTGATTGACTCATCCAACTGCAGTGAACACAACCACAACCTCATAAATTATCTTCGGTTACTGACCATTTTAGCATTCTCTTAGCCACAAGGCAAAAAAAAAGCCACCACAAAACAAACATGACAAACCAAATTTATGAATCAAAGCATTCAACACCGCATACAAATATTAATTAATCACACTTGAGCATTCCTTTCGTGCCTGTCTTCCTTGAGCTCCTACTCTAATGCTCATACACAATACTATCCAGCATGGCTGGTGCAAGGCTGGCAGCGTTTCAGTGAGAGAATCTGAAGATGGTCTTGCAGGGTGATCTGAAACAACTCTGGACTTAGGAAGCCCAGCTTCAGATTGCACTGTCTCGGCATGAACAGCAGCAGTCTGGGCATGCTGTTGCATGGGTCAAGTGGCAGTGGTGGAGGATGAATGCTGTTGTTCTGAAAGAGGGCAGCAGGTTCATGCTCCACCATCTCACAACATCCCCCTGGGGTAGAACCAGCAGTAATCTGCTGAAGTGAAGATTGCTGGACTGCTGCAATACCCTGAAAGCTCCTTTGCACACTGGTATCTGCTGTCATGATGACAGCAGTCTGAACTTGCACAGTTGGAAGTTGAGATTGCATCACAGCAGTTTGAGCTTCTATGGCTTCAAGTTGGCCTTGCATGATGCCAGACTGAGCTTCCACTACAACACCCAGACGCAGGGTGTCTTCTGCTTGTGTAGCAATCAAAACTGAGACCTCAGTCATCAGACATTTTATCATGTTTGCCTCTTCAAGCGTTCTCATGGAATTGGCCACAGCTTCCATGCTGGAAAGCACTGGGTCTATGCTCTGTGCAAAGCCTCACTTCAAGTTGGTCCCAAACTCCTCCATGCTCCTTGATATGCACCACAGGCTTTCTGACAGGCTTTCCGATTCATATCCAATTGTGCATATCATCAGCCTTCTTTAGGCCACCCAATTAACTCCCTAATCTGAGTCTTCTGCAGCAGACCTCGTATGTGGTCTCATCCACCCCCCTCCCCCCAGCTAACTGGCACTGGCCCTACCCTTGTCCCCATCCCTGGATGCAGGCCATTTGCGGATGTGTCCCCACATGCCAATACCATTTCTAATCAGTCCTTTTGTCACTATCTGAGCTGGTGGCTGCGAGTATGAGATGTTTCCCCATCATCACCGTCTTCCTACTCTTCCAGTTCTTCCTCCTCCACCATTGCCCGGCCAGTTTGCAGTTTGTAGGTATCTGAAATGAGAAAATTACAATGGTATGGTTGTGGTAAGGGTGATGGCGGGGGGAGGTGTGGGGTGACCAGTAAAGCCAAAGGTGCATACTTAGGCCATTTGCAGCTTTTAAATCCGAAGAGATTTTGGGATGAGGCAGAAGTGGGATATGAAGTGGATTAAATGTGAGGGTACAGACACCTCAATTGTTTCTGTTGTGCCACTGGCCACCGCCTCAGTTGCGGCCACTCTAATGATGTTGACAACTGCCTCCTCCGTCAGGGTACGGACGTGCAGCCATGTCCTTCTTCCATCAGCTGAGTGCTCTGTCTCCTGTTATCTGTCATCTTGTTCTGCAAGAGAGAGGGAAGTGTCACATTGAATGTTGTGCAATTTAGTTTGGATGATGCAGCTGTCACAGTTGAAAGCTAGCAATGCATGTAAACTGTGAATTGTAGATGTGACGTTTGCAGAAGTGTTAAGTGTATGAGACTAAGGTGAAGTTATGAATGTGAGGTATGAATCGTAATTGTTAGAAATCATTGGTAGGTGAGTAATGGGGAATGTGGTGCATTGAGCAGTATGTGAGGCTATTGGGCCAGTTGGTAGGATTTGAAGATTAATTCACTAATCTTAACCACACGTGTGCGGTCATTGAGCTTCTTGCTGCACTGCATTCATGTTCGCAGGGCTAGCTCCTTGGCATTGACTCCTACAGCTATCTGGTTTTACTGCCTTCATTGTTTGTCTGGAGGACTTTGTGGAAAAAGGACCTCTCTACTCCTGTCCACCTCCTTCACCAAGGTATCCTGCAGAGCATTGCAGACTCTTGGAGAACATTGTCTGCCCTGTTGCGCCATAATTCAGTGTTCTTCTTGCTCATCCTTTTACTGCAACCAGTTCCAGTACCTGCTCCAGCCAAAGCACAACTCCCCCTTCAAGAGGTGCAGGCTTTAAGCAGTGCAGGCTGGCTTTAAATTATGTTAGTGTTGCATGAACCTGGGCCTCCTGTTGAAGCATGCGGCCACTCAGCAACATTTTTAGTGGTGGCAGCGTGCAGCTATCATGCACATCAGCGTGTGTCATGAACAGCAACCAGAGCAGAGCAGTGCATTGTCAGCTCCTGTATGCTATAAACACTAATACTCTGCATTTAAAATTGGGCAATTGAAGCTTCTATTTCTGTGGTAAAACTGCCTCGCTTCAGTTAAAGGAGAGAGAAAAAGACAAATGGCACAATTGCCCCTTGCATAGTGTGGCTCAACTGAATGAACAATGGTTTACTTTTGCTGCAGATAAAGCTAAACAAACAGATTAATCAAAATATTACATAAAGCACAAAAACTGGACAAGCCCAGGCATTCCTCACCTTCTTTGGGGAGAATTTGGGCACATGCACAGAAGGAGGACCAGAAGTTGCTCAGAGCCTGACTGTTAACTTACTGCTCTTCCAGTGTAGGAACAAGATCATTCCAATTGAGGGGAGGGCAGGCACTTTTAAAAAAAATATTCATTCATGGGATGTGGGCAACAATGCCTAGGCAAGCATTTATTTCCCATCCCTAACTGCCCTTTTTTTCCCCTCAGAGGGCATTTAGGAGTCAACCACATTGCTGTGGGTCTGGAGTCACATGTTGGCAGATTTCCTTCCCTGAAGGGCATTAGTGAACCAGATGGATTTTTGTGACAATTGGCAATGGTTTCATGGTCATCATTAGACTTTTAATTCCAGATTTTTATTGAATTCAAATTTCACCATCTGCCAAGGTGGGATTCAAACCTGGGTCCCCAGAGCATTACCCTGAGTCCAGTGACAATACCACTATGCTACAGCCTCCCCTAATTTACTCCAGCCATCTTCCCATGTCCCCAAATCAGTTTGTGTCTGCAAATGTTCTTGGTCTACCCAGATGCCCTGCCATGTAACCCTGTGGTATGTATGTTTGAAGACCCCACCAGGAAGGAACCAGGAAAGAACAGAACAGCAATAAATCCAGAAAGGTTAATTGCCTTTGATTCTGAGTTTAACAACATGGAAGTAGAATGGATCTCTGTTAATGTACCTTATGGTGCTTCTCCAAGATTACAGGCAGGATATTGAGGTCGGCGAGCGGGAGGCGCTCGCTGATGTGTAAAATGACACGGGATGACATTGGGTGGAACTCCCGACGTCATCCTGCATCATTTCAATTTTCAGGTCGGCGGGTGCTCAGCCGAATCAGCTGTGCATCCGCTGACCTGTCAACGGCCAATTAGCACTCGGAAGTGTAAGTTTAAGGACTACGAGCACAAGAGGGACAGTTCAGGGGTAAATTTCTGTTCCTTTATGTTTTGTTTATATGTCTGCTGCTGTGGACATCAACACTAGAAATTGCAATCTCATTAAGCATTCAATGTGACAATAACATTAAATTTGCTTTAGTTCTGACGGCCTGAGTATGTTTGACCTTTTCTCTTTCTGCTGCAGGGTACGCTAGTATGTAATGCTGGACGTGAGTGGCTTGAAACTTTATTGCACAGGCACTGAGTGGACTTTGGGTTCAAATGAAAGGGTCATTACAGACATCCGGGATGGAGGTGGCAGCACTGGCATAAGGTGGAAGCAGGCCTTTGGTAGCCTAGCTGAAGAATCAAGGCGTCCCTGGTGCCCCAGCCTCCCTGCAGGTTACCGAGATCTGCCTCCATGCCCTCAGTGTTCTCCTCACCGTGCTCCTCTTCTGATTCACTACTGGATTCATCATCTGTGGCCTGTGCAGCTGTGTCAAGATCCTTTTCCTTCAGTGGGTCCTCCCTTGCCAGTGCCAGATTTTGGAGAGCGCAGCATACAACCACTATCAGTGACCCCCGCTCTGGGGGGTATAGTAGTGCTCCCCCTGAAAAGTCCAGGCATCGGAAGCGCATCTTGAGAAGACCTATGATCCTCTCTATCACTGCCCTTATGGAAGCATGGCTCCTATTATAACGCTGCTCTGCCCCTGTTCTTGGGTGGTGGAGAGGCATCATTAGCCACCTTTTCAAATGATAGCCCTTGTCACCCAGCAGCCATCCATCCAGCCGGGCTGGAGTGCTAAGAGCCTCGGCACCTGGGAGTGTCTCAGGATATATACGTCGTGGGAGCTGCCTGGGTACCTTGCACAGACTTGCAGAATCTGCATCCTGTGGTCACACACTGTCTGCACGTTCATGGAGTGGAAGCCCTTCCTGTTGACGAAGGCACCCGGCCGATCTGCTTGTACCTTGATGGCCACATGTGTGCAGTTGATGGCACACTGGACATGGGGGAGCCCAGCAATCACTTCAAAGACTCTGGCTCACTCAGCCTGGCTGGCCTCGTCTGTACAGAAATGAATAAATGTCATTACCCGCCTGAACAGAGCTTCTGCCACCAGCTTCATGCAACTGTCGACAACTGATTGGGAGACTCCACACAGATCCCCCACTGAGCCCTGGAAAGAGCCGGAGGTATAGATGTTGAGGGCCATTGTGACCTTCAGGGCAACTGGCATGGGGTGTCCAAACACAGTCAGACCTGATCTCAGGCCCAATCATCTGACAAATGGATTGTCCCCATTGAGAGGCAGAGCCTCCTTTGGCATTGTACCCATACATATTGCCATTTGTAAACCCTGGCAGCAGGATAGTGGTATCGTTTGTGGCCCCTTCTGCCTTGGACTACCTGCTGGCCCTCGCCCCTTGTGCCTGCTCCTCTCCTCCCATAGGTCCCTCCCCTGGAAACTGCATTGGGACACTTGGCCTCCTCTCCCTTCTGTCCCTCTCTTCCTCCTCAGAGAAGGTGCCACCAGCGGACACCACAATCCCCATTACCAGGGTAAGGGAAGGCTGTCTGATACCTGGAAGAGTCTATGTGGTCTGAATCCTCTAGGGGCCTTGGAGACACCAATAAGTGCTGAAATGAAGCCTGGAAATGCTAAGAATGAAGCCCCGAACAGAGATGAAGCTGCCAAGTACCAATAAGCAACCAGCAGCAAACTATCTCCAAAACTCCTCGCCACTCACATTGGCAATGCTGCTGACCCTTTTTATCCTGCTCTTGGATGAGGTCTAGCAAATTGTTGGCTACCTGCCTGCCCGTTTTGCCCATGCGACGAGCGCGAAATCGCACAGGCAACGTAAAATCCAGCTTACTTGCCTTTATTATGGCCTTAACTGGCCTTGTAATTGATGGCAGGCGCGGCTCCAACTCTCATGTGCGCCCGCTGACCGAAATATTGTGTGAGTGCATGATGACATCGGGGTGCTTACCTAGCATCATCACACGCTATTTTACACGTGAGCGGGTCGGACGCGCGCCCACCCACTCAACGAAAAATTCTGCCCCAAGAATTCATCTGCAAGAGGGCCCAGCCCTCATGTTGTTTAAAGGGCTAGGTATCCAACCTGCAGATCTAGTAATTCTGAAGGACGTCTGCTATTGCAAAGTGTCTGGAAGTACTTTGGAGTTCATGACTTTGACAGGCAGTGTTAATAATCTTCACAGGGAGGGCAGAGGATTTGTTGGCCTGCCACATAAAGTTTGCAACAGGTATTGGGGCTGCAATTACAATGTCTCTGGGTCTGCAGCCTGACATGGTCTTCATAGAGCAGAGGCCATACAGGGAGAAAGCAATGCGTCATGCCCTCTGGCAAGATGAAGCCAAAATCTTCCCTGATCCTCGACGGTGACAAAGGCCAATTGGCAGGCAAGCCAATGAGTGCAGCTTATCGGAGTACATGCCCATCCATGATCTCCTATATGCTGCCCCATTGAGGCACTCATCTGAGTTCCCTGTAGCAGAATTCACCTGCAGCCTTGTCATTTTGAAGCTCCATGCTCCAGCTGATGCACTCCCTTAACCTTGCACAACTGAACACATATTAAATAACGTGAAGCATTTCTCCACCAGTGCTGTTTAAAGGGATCATCAACTCATAACAGGTTAGCTGCTGGTTAATTTCTTCTGACTGTTGCTACATTTCTGCACATTTTAGTACTTTCCAATGCTGTTTCATGTTTTAATGGTCTACAGGGAATGGTGTGGCAGGTACTGAAGGATTTTGTACTGGCTTCAAGGCTTCAACACAAACCAGTTGCTCCCAGACAAGGATGCACTAGTAGGTCTTCCTCTTGGAATCCAACATGACTGGTTGAATAACCATAGGCCGCACAGAGCAGGAAAAGCTGCTAGAAGAGGGAGGAGGAGGGGGAGATGTGCTCTCAGCAGGAAGTCAAATCTGATCACATTGATAAGGGAGCAAATTAACTAATTTTTTAATGTATCTGCCTCCTTCCTTACTGGTGCTGAAGATAAAACATAATTTTGCCGTTTGAAGTGTGCTGCTGCATAAGGGAGATCATACAGGCTTTCTATTAAAAAAACATCTTAATTTCATTCCCTCTTGCCAACGAGAAGCAGGCAGAGTGAGCAAAAGCACTTGCAAGGAGACAGGCCCCTGCTACAGGGTGCCATTGACTACATGCACATCATTCATTTCATGTCAACTCTGTCATGTACCTGAACAGAAATGAATTCCACTCCCTCAAGAAAACCTGGTATATGACTACAATCACTGCATTATACAGGTCAATGCCCAGTACCTTGGCAGTCCACTGTGCCAGTTGCACTTCAGCCACCATGGAAACCCAAAGGCTGGCCAATGGGTAGTAGGCACTATCCACTGACGACATGAATCATGACTCTGGTTCACAACCAATGCATGTTCGTGCAGTAGTCATGCAGTGAGAGCCATACTGCCTAAAGAAATCTGACAGAGAGGACCTCTTGAAGCAATGAGTGAAAAAATTATACCCCATCTCTGTTTTAAATGGGTGACCCCTTATTTTTAAACAGTAACCCCGACTTCTAGATTCTCTCACAAGAGGAAACATCCCCTCGATATCCAAACTGTCAAGACCCCTCACGATTTTATATGTTTCAATCAAGTTGCCTCTTACTCTTCTAAACTCCAGTGGATACAAGCCTAGTCTGTCCAACCTTTCCTCATAAGACGACCCACCCGTTCCAGGTATTAGTCTGGTAAACCTTCTTGAACTGCTTCCAACACATTTACATCTTTCCTTAAAAAAGGTGACCAATACTGTACACAGTACTCCAAATGTGGTCTCACCAATGCCATGTACAACTGAAGCATAACCTCCCTACTTTTGTATTCAATTCCCCTCGCAATAAATGATAACATTCTATTAGCTTTCCTAACTACCTGCTGTATCTGCATACTGTGTCCCTTTTTTCTACTGCCATTATGTTACCCTAATTAATTGCAGCTAATCCACATCCTCATTTTCCCTCCCTTTTTTAAACATGTTATATCCTGCAATGTTTACTTGCCAGACCTGATTTTTTTTTTGTAGCCATGTCTCTGTAATCCCTACTATGTCAGGTTCCTCCCAACGCATGATTGCCTTCAGTTCCCCTGTTTTATTATGGACACAGTGTACATTGCTGTGCAGACATTTTAACTCATTTTTAATAGGATTTCCTCTCGCTTTATGTTTAACCATGTTTTTAGACTCCCATTATATTTCTCTACTTCTTTCCTTGCCATCAAAGTCCTCCTTTTCTTTATCCTTTCCTATGTTCTCCTGCTGTTTTCTGTGTACATTTAGGCTGCTGACATTCTCTCCGCCACCACTCCTCCACCCCCACCCCGGGCAATAGTTTAAAGCCTTTATTTCTATCTCCCTATTTAGCCTTTTTGCCAGGACATGGGTCCCATCCCGGTTCAAGTAGAGGCCATCTCATCATTACAGCTCCTTCCTGTCCGTAAAGCCCTGTGTCAGTGTCCCATGAAAAAGAACCCCTCTTTCCTACACCAACCCTTTAGCCACATGTTAATTCTCCTGATCTGGCTGCTCCTATGCCAATCTGCGTGAGCTTTGGGCAGTAATCCAGAGATTATTACCCTCGAGGTACTATAGAGCCCAACTGCTAATACTATTTCAGCAGGAGCTCTGCCCTGTTTCAACTCACGTCGCTTGTTCCAACATGGACTATGACAACTGCATTTACCCCCTCCCTTTCTAAGTTCCTCTCCAGCCATTGTGAGATATCCCTTACCCTGGCACTGGGTAGGCAACACTCCCTTCGGGATTCTCCTTCTTGGTTGTAGAGGATGCTATCTAGCTTTTTAATTATAGAGTCCCATTGGCCACCATATTTCTAATCTGTTCTTCCCCTACCCCTCCCCACTGTCCCCACCACCCCCCACCCCAACCCCCCCACCAACACTGCACCTCCACCTCTCTCCACCCCTGGACAACATTCTGAGCCTTGGCATCTTGATCTGTATTGTGGATTTTTCTACTTGTCCTCACAGGTAGCAAGTACATTGTACATTTTGGACAGGACCAGTGTCTGTAGGACCTCCTCTTTAACCTCTCCTAAATCTGCTATTTGCTCCCTAGTCGCATCCTTCCCTCTGTGGAGGTCTGATTACTGAATGGCTGTGACACCTTGCATGCAGATTTGAAACTGATATTCGCAATCACGATTGCAGTGCTCTGAGCGTCCAATGCTGCACTCACGCATTGAGTGGCTGCTATTTGCGAGAAAGCTAACTTCAAGCACATCAGATAAAGGGACGACAATGAGAAAGGGAATGGGAAATACAGGACTGAAGGTGTTGTATCTGAATGCATGCAGTATACGAAATAAGGTAAATGAGCTTGTGGTGCAGATTGAAATTGGCAGGTATGATGTGGTGGGCATCATGGAGACATGGCTGCAAGGGGATCAGGACTGGGAGCTAAATATCCAAGGATATACATCCTATCAAAAAGATAGGCAGTTTGGCAGAGGGGGTGGGGTTGCTTTATTAGTAAGAAATGAAATTAAATCGATAGCAAGAAACGACATAGGGTCAGATGATGTAGAATCTGTGTGGGTAGAGTTGAGGAACCGCAAAGGTAAAAAAACCATAATGGGAGTTATGTACAGGCCTCCGAACAGTAGTCAGGATGTGGGGCACAAGATACACCAGGAGATAGAAAAGACGTGTAAGAAAGGCAAGGTTTCAGTGATCATGGGGGATTTCAATATGCAGGTATACTGGGTAAATCAGGTTGGTAGTGGATCCCAAGAAAAGGAATTTGTGGAATGTCTATGAGATGGCTTTTTGGAGCAGCTTGTGGTGGAGCCCACTAGGGAACAGGCAATTCTAGATTTAGTGATGTGTAATGAGGCAGATTTGATAAAGGAGCTTAACGTGAAGGAACCCTTTCGAGGAAGTGACCATAATATGGTAGAATTTACCCTGCAATTTGAGAGGAAAAAGCTGGAATCAGATGTAACGGTATTACAGTTGAATAAAGGCAACTACAGAGGCATGAGGGAGGAGCTGGCCAGAATTGACTGGGAGATGAGCTTAGCAGGAAAGACAGTGGAACAGCAATAGCAGGAGTTTCTGGAAGTAATTTGGGAGACACAGCAAAAATTCATCCCTAGGAAGAAGAAGCATACTAAAGAGAGGACGAGGCAACCATGGCTGACAAGGGAAGTCAGGAACAGCATAAAAGCTAAAGAGAAAGCATACAATGTGGCGAAGAGCAATGGGAAACCAGGGGATTGAGAAGCCTACAAAGACCAACAGAGGACAACTAAAAAAGAAATAAGGAGAGGGAAGATTAAATATGAGGGTAAACTAGCCAGTACTATAAAAGAAGATTGCAAGAGTTTTTTTAGATATATAAAGGGTAAGAGAGAGGCAAAGGTGGACATTGGGCCGCTGGAAAATGATGCTGGAGAAGTAGTAGTGGGGAACAAAAAAATGGTGGAGGAGCTGAATAGGTACTTTGCGTCAGTCTTCACGGTGGAAGACACGAGTAACATCCCCAAAGTTCAAGAGAGTCGGGGGGCAGAGGTGAGTATGGTGGCCATTACCAAGGAGAAGGTGCTAGGAAAACTGAAAAGTCTGAAGGTGGATAAATCACCTGGACCAGATGGATTACACCCCAGAGTTCTGAAGGAGATAGCTGAAGAGATAGTGGAGGCGTTAGTGGTGATCTTTCAGGAATCACTGGAGTCAGGGAGGGTCCCAGAGGACTGGAAAATCGCTAATGTAACCCCCCTGTTTAAGAAGGGAGTGAGGCAAAAGATGGGAAATTACAGGCCGATTAGCCTGACCTCGGTCATTGGTAAGATTTTAGAGTCCATTATTAAAGATGAGATTTCAGAATACTTGGAAGTGCATGGTAAAATAGGGCAAAGTCAGCATGGTTTCATCAAGGGGAGGTCATGCCTGACAAATCTGTTAGAATTCTTTGAGGAGGTAACGAGTAGGTTAGACAAAGGAGAGCCAATGGATGTTATCTACTTGGAATTCCAGAAGGCCTTTGACAAGGTGCCTCACAGGAGGCTGCTCAGTAAGATAAGAGCCCATGGTGTTAGAGGCAAGGTACTAGCATGGATAGAAGATTGGCTGTCTGGCAGGAGGCAGAGAGTGGGAATAAGGGGGTCCGTCTCAGGATGGCAGCTGGTGACTAGTGGAGTTCCGCAGGGGTCAGTGTTGGGACCACAACTTTTCACTTTATACATTAATGATCTAGATGAAGGAACTGAAGGCATCCTAGCTAAGTTTGCAGATGATACAAAGATAGGTGGAGGGACAGGTAGAATTGAGGAGGTGGGGAGGGTGCAGAAGGATTTGGACAGGTTAGGAGAAAGGGCAAAGAAGTGGTAGATGGAATACAACTTGAGAAAGTGTGAGGTCATGCACTTTGGTAGGAAGAATAGAGGCATAGACTATTTTCTAAATGGGGAGAGAATTCAGAAATCTGGAGTGCAAAGGGACTTGGGAGTCCTGATCCAGGATTCTCTTAAGGTTAACTTGCAGGTTGAATTGGTAGTTAGGAAGGCAAATGCAATGTTGGCATTTATTTCGAGAGGACTAGAATATAAAAACAGGGATGTGCTGCTGAGGCTTTATAAGGCTCTGGTCAGACCACATTTAGAATATTGTGAGCAATTCTGGGCCCCGTATCTCAGGAAGGATGTTCTGGCCCTGGAGATGGTCCAGAGGAGGTTCACGAGAATGATTCCAGGAATGAAAGGCTTAACATATGAGGAACATTTGAGGACTCTGGGTCTATACTCGATGGAGTTTAGAAGGATGAGGGGGGATCTGATTGAAACTTACAGAATACTGAAAGGCCTGGATAGAGTGGACATGGGGAAGATGTTTCCATTAGTAGGAGATACTAGGACCCGAGGGCACAACCTCAGAGTAAAAGGAAGACCTTTTAGAACAGAGATGAGGAGAAACTTCTTTAGCCAGAGAGTGGTGAATCTATGGAATTCATTGCCACAGAAGGCTGTGGAGGCCAGGTCATTGAGTGTATTTAAGACCGAGATAGATAGGTTCATGATTGGTAAGGGGATCAAAGGTTATGGGGAGAAGGCGGGAGAATGGGGTTGAGAAACCTTTCAACCATGATTGAATGGCGGAGCAGACTCGATGGGCCGAATGGCCTAATTTCTGCACCTATGTCTTATGGTCTTATGGTCTTATAAAGCTGAGGCATTGGGTAAACAAACACTGCATCATGGTTGGTTCCATAAGTGTGTTGATGGATGTGGCCATCCGTTCCATATTGCAAAAGATGGGCTGTGCAAAGTATTCTGCCTAGTTGCCAGATTCCTCCATACCCCTTGGCCTTGGCCGTTGGCCTTCTGGGAACTTTCCCATTGAGCATTTTGTTGTGTACACCCAGAAACCTGTTTATGTAGCCTGATCCATCGAATTCTGCATTAGAGTCCTGTACAGCAGAAATAGTGTGCGACCTCAGGTGGGCTGGTATTTGCACTATAACCTTGTCCCCTGCCTTGGCTGAAGCACACTTGTGCCCAGTGTCTCATCACCTTCAGATCCCACCTCTTTACTATCCTCTATGATAGGTGCAGTGTTAGTGTCTGAACTGTGACTCCAAGTGTCTTTATCATCACTGTCTTCTTGGGCTTCCTCCACTGCCTGGGCAAGTTGCAGTTCTGGGAAATCTGCAAAGTGAAGGGCACACATGTGGGCTTGGGGTGAGGTCAGAGGACAAAATCATAAATGCTTGTTTCCATCACTTGCAGCTTGTAGGTCAGAAGAAGTTGTGGGTTGAGCAGGAAGTTAAGATCTGTGAAGGATGATTAGGTATAAGGATGCTGCCAATGTTAATAATTTCAGCCCCACTGCTGACATGATCAACATCCTCAGCCCTTCCCACAAAGGCCAGCACTGTCTCCTCCAAGGGAGTTGGGAAATGCAGGCGTGCCTCTTCCCCTGCAGTTAGTTCTTGCTGCTTCTACTTGTGCTCCACCTTCCCCTGAAAGACAGAGGGGAATGTGCCAGTGAATGTTGTGTAATCTGTTTCGCTGATGTGGCTACCATGATTGAATAACTGCTAGAGTGTGTAAGCTGTGAGATTTGAGTTTGAGGTTTGCAATAATGCTAAATGTGTGAGGGTGAGGCAAGCATATGAATGTTAGGTATGGGTCATGACTGATAGGGATTGTTGGTAGTGATGGGGGTGTGTAGAGTTGAGCAGTGGCTAAGGCTAGTTGGCAAGACATGTTTTTTGATGATGAATTCATTGTCCTAGACTATTCAAGCGAGGTCACTTAGCTTCTTGTGACACTGCGTCCAGATCCTTGGATCTAAACTCCTGGCAAAGACTCAACAACCATCTGCTCCCACTTTTCTTCTCATCATGCACCCGAAAGACTTCCTGTCCTTGTTGCAGGTACAGAACAATTCTCCTTGTTTTGGCCACCCAACCAAGAGTGCACTGTCTGTAACCTGGGTGTGTGCTCCCATTCATAGTAGCCTTCATTGATTGTTACACAGCACTATGACCTCAGCAACTCCAGCAGGCATAATACACCTTCCCTTAAGAGTTGTAAGCCAGCTTTAAGCAGTGCAGGCTAACTTCAAGTAATGCCAGGAAGTAAGGATATTTATCCCCTCCTGATGTGTGCAGCCAATGAACAGTGTTGTTCGCACTGGCTGCATCCAAAAGTCATTATAATGAGTAGATAGCATGAAGTCAGTGTGCGATCTGTATTACACTGAAGAGATGCAGGGTAATTGGGCATTGCTTTCATTGTGCCCACTTCTGGGGCTGTCCAATTTAGCCCCCTTACTCTTTACAATTATTCCTCGGGCAGAAATATCCTGGCTGTGGTTAGCATTATGAAGGAGTAGTTAAGCCATAAGCTTCACATTCTCTCAGTTGGCGCTGCTGCTCAATAGACGCTGGCAGCTCTCGATGGGCAGGACTTCTGCCTCCGGGGTCCTTGATCCCGGGGAAGACCCAGTGCTGGCCTGTCAAGTGCCTTGGTAGAACTGGATGCTGTGGGTCTTCCGAAAAGAGGTGACGCAGGGCTCTCACCAGCTCTTCAGCAGACCCCCATCACCTCCATAGGATTCCGCCCATGATGTTTGAACTTTTACGTTGAAGAGGATCTACATCATATTTATAAAAGTTATACATTTCAACAACTTTTTTCGAAACCTTCTGCTAACTGTTCTCAATCTCCAGTAAGACCTGAGATCTTACTAGAACAGGGCATCTCGCATTCTGCCCTGTAAGACTTTGTTTTTGCTCTGTAACTTGCTGGAAGTGTGAGCTGATTGCAATATGGCAAGGGCAGCAGAGTATCTGGGAGTTTAATGAACAGAGGGTTTAACCGTTTATTGACTTAAGCAATAAGCTTTAAAGATTGAGAATGAAGCAGAGGAAAGTAAAGCGAATGAATGTCAAATCGGGTACAAAAAGAGAAATGGAGAGAAAGAAAGACTGGATTGGGGAGAGAGAAAAAGGACAGAAAAAAAGCCAGTAAATAATTTAAAATGTAACATTTGAAATTTTAAAAATCTTTAAGAATAATTAACCACTTGAGAGAATAAGATGCCACAGTTTAATTTCAATTTCTGGGCCAGAGAGGTTGATTAGCATTGCATTAACAATAACCTGATTTATGTACTTAATTACCATACTTAACTCTCTGTAGCAAGTTAAATAATATGAAAAACCAACAAATTCTTAAAAATAATGAGGAGGTTAAGGATGAGATGTGTTTGTGTGAAGCAAGCGGCAGAACAGCGTAAATCGAACAGCAAATTCTAGAGATTTGCAACTCATGTCATATTTCTTAATTCCCTGAATTTGCTACTCAATTTGCACATCTATAGAGGCAGCGTTATTACCACGCCATTATTTTTACAGCAAGGCCTGGTTCCACATGTAGCTATTATGGAGCAGTCCAGCTGGAGAGATTGCAACCATCTCAACATCAATAGTTACCATTCCATCTCTTTCATTAAATGCCACTTGGGAAAGACGGTTTCACAGTGATACAGCTTTGTACTGGGCTATCAAACTAAAAAGAAACATCTGTTATGTTTATGAGTCCAAATGATCTGTAAAGTGTTTTCCAGCCAGTTTACAATCCTTTTTTCTCACTTCTGAAGGGTATGGCTGATGAACATTTTGAAGCCTAGCCTGCCACATCCTATGACTGAATAAAAGAAAAGTCAAGGCAGTCCTCGGGTTCCTTAACTGAGAGGCCATATTTCACATGTCAGCAAAGACATAGGGGCTTAGAAATTCTGCAGAGGGTTTCACTGGCTGGAGACAGTAGGAACTCCTGGAGAAACAGGGTAAACAGAAACCAGGACAAAACTATTTCCACCGAGTGGTGCAATGAAGTTGAGTCATGACCCCAATGTTCATGCACGTACACTTTGGAAAATAAATTGTGGACCATGTAGTTTGTTTCCAGGTCTGTATTTTCCGATGTTCCCTTGTCATGAACAGGAAGATTGATTGCTGTACTCCAAATTCCAACTCCCACACACTAGCTGAAATTAGCTAATTTCACAAAGAGGTGATTTTCAGCCCACGAGGGTCTGCAACATAGTCAGGCAGGTGAGGAATTTTGTGATGCCCGCCCACTTGCCAGCTCCTCTGACACCATTCCTCCCAGGCCATTTTCCCAGAGACAGGATGGTGACACTGGGCTCCCCGCCATCATGCAGTGGGTAGCCAATTGCTCCAATTAAAGGCCTATAAAGGCCATTAATGAAGGCTGACTCAGATTTTCCAGTTGGCCGCCAGGTTCCTGGAGGCAGCAGAGACCAGTTTAGCTGCCTGGAGGGGGCTTCTAGTGGCTGGAAAAGGAGGACAGCAGCTGCAATGCAGGATGTCCTGTAGAGGGCTTGCTCCCCTGCTCTCCTGCCCCACCACCCCACCACCACCACCCCACCCCCACCACCAACATCCTCATCATGGTGGCCTGGCTGCAAAGGCCATTTTTAATTTAATTTGAAAGGCTGGAGAGAGTGCACCTCCATTTTGAAGCGCACTTATTTATTGCCTCACTTATCTGCCATGGCATCTTGCTGCTGCTTTCAGCCCAGAAGACCTCTGATTGGCCCTCCGGCTTCGAGTGCCCGCTCTCTGTCCTCATAGTTGCTCAGTGAGCCTGCCTCTGGCTGTTAATTGGCTGCTCCAGGGAAAATCACAGTGAGCGACTATTTCTCACACAGTGTGGGCTTCTGACCCCATTTGGGCCTTATGGTGGGGATTCAGAAACCCTCAGGGAAAATCCTGCCCATAGTGTGGGACTCTTCTAATCTACGCAGCTCAACACAAGCCCTTATAGTAGATTTATCCAATGAACTATCAGGTCTTTGGAAAGTTGAATTGTGGCCCAAAATGAGTCAGTGCCTTCAAAAAAAGGACAGAAAGATAATTTAGAATAAATAAAACAGTATATATTATAAACAGTAACGATACCAGGAATAGATTTCCAGGCTTTTGCCTAACGTCAGGCATCAGATGATGGTTATAAATCACTCAAGCTTCTTTTTGCTGGTTAATGACATCATCTGAACCTCTTGATTAGATTTCTGCCTGTAATTGCTCCCAGGTGTTAATCATAACATAAAAGTATACATTTATTATAAGAAGGTTATGAATTTTGCTGGAGACTGATTCAATTAAAAGTGCATTTTTAGAAGGCATGATAATAGGAAGTTAATCTTACCAAATAATTAAATAAACATTGAAATTTAGAAACTTTTCCAATGATTACGGTAAATATAACCACACTTCTGAAACAAGGTTATGCTCATGGTACATCATTAATCTGTTTATTGCAAATAGACTTCTTACTGACCTTCGACTTATTCTTATGAAATATAACCATAAGAATAATGAGTCTGCAAACTCGCCTTGGCAATTATATTGGTTAAATAATGGAAAAGATCTGTCGTTACCCAATGCTTACAAATACCATTTTGAATTGTATTTGGCAAATAGCCACATTGACAAATTGAGCTGGATTTACATAGCCGTGGCCACCATGCCTGTGGGATAATTAACTCATTCTTCTGAAGCTTGTTGATGAAAATATTCAGGAGATTAGCTTATTCCACCTCAACTGTGGGTGGTGACTGAAGCACCAGGTGGTGGGTATATGCAAGGGGGATGGGAGGAGTTGCAAGGAGTGCGGGATGTGAGGGAGCAACAATGCTGCAGTAAACATGGACTCTGATGACAGATGTTACTTTATGAGATGGCTCTGCTGCAGCCAATGATGTGAGATGAGGAAAGAAAGAGTGACATGGATGAGCACCAAAGGCGGAATTTCATGGCACCAGCTTGCAAAAGCTCTCTTTCAAAAAGAGCTCCCCGTGTGCATTATTATACAGGACTCAAAGTACAAGTGAGGAATGCCGGAGGTCAGAGAAGCAACATTTAAACAGTTTCCAAATCCTGCTAGCTGTATTTTACAATGTATGCTTTCTTAAGGAGCCAAAATGTTTACTAATAAATATGGTTTTGTTCTAATAATAATCCATAACAGTCAAGAATTCCATATTTGGGATTTTTTCACCTTGTCCTTCTGCATGTGACAATTCAAAATAATCATTTGAAATTCTGCAGATTTAAAAGCTATAATTTATCCCTGGCCCGGATTTTGCTGTGCATTTGCAGCAAAACTGTCATCGTGTGCCGTCATCACTCCACTGAAACTGACAGCAATTTCAGGAGTCCACACGCATATGCAAAATAACACAGAAGCAGCTGTCAATGATTATGCACTCTTTCAGGGGATGCAATGTTGAGGCCCCTCTACCCCAGAGCACAATTCTGAAGTAATCAGTGAATTGATGAAAACCTCCACTTTTCACTCTTAGTCTCACTGTAAAAGAAACCTTTGATAAAGCTACACCTTGTTCAGTAAGGCATAACTGGGTTTTTAACAGCATGCAAGGTTCATAATTACTGCTAAACGCCCTCAATGGCCCTGAAAAGTTAATTTTATATTTGTGGAATGTCAATTTTTTCCACTATGATAAAGAATTCACCATTTTAAAAGTTATAAATTTCTTTTAAATTTATTTATGATATTGTAACTTGTATGTTCAACCAATCATAATCATGTATTTTGCCTTCTGAACATTTACATTAAAAGTGAAGGATAATCAGAGCTTTTAGCTGCCAGGTTTGCTGTCTTTGAGGAGACTTCAAAGTGATTGGCTGCTTATCACTGTTTTTGGACATTGGGGGATCTCCTTGATTTGGTGCCGTGTTTAAACTTCCATCAGGAAAATGGAAAAGGTCACAGATATTTATAGATAGTTTTCTTTGAGATCAGTGCTGAGTGTTCTTGCTTTGTCACTGACCACAAAATTCAGCCAATCATCTTTTGAATCTTTTCTTAAATTAAGATATTAATATATGAAAAGCTGATGTGACCAATTATTTTCACTTTTTGCTGCCCAGGAATTGATGCTGTGGCTTATTTAAAACTTGATCTATCTCCAGTACTAACAGGAGGCCTGCTTTTTCATGCCACGTTCAACAGCTTTTGCAATATGGCTTTTGGTTCTTCATATTGGCTTCTCTTGAGTTTTTAGTTTAACGGATAGTTAGTTCATTGTCCTATTAGGGAAATACTTAATCAGGAATCATGGACCATAAGAACATGTTATAACATTGAGGTTTATTATCATTTAATTATTATTTGTCACAGATTTCAAAATTGTCTTTGAAAAATCCTGCTTCTGTCAGTCATTATTCCACAGAGCTCTGTATGTCCTGTTAAGTGCATGCCCCTGTGAAAATCTCCAGTACTTTTTTAGTGAGGGATACTTGTGCTAGGACATTTCTGTTGCTTGAACTTTACTATTATTATGGACAGCGAATACACTGGTCACTATTTTTCACCAATATACAGTGATAGGGCATTCTAGCATTGAGGTATGTGAGGTCTGCCTCACAGTTGAGTGCATTGCCATATAGAACCTAGCAGCCATCTCCCATAATGGTTAGAGGTACAAAATCCATTTTTAATAAACACTGAAGAAAAACAAATTACTGAGTAAATCAGGTCTGTCTAATTTACACAACAAAAACTTGTCACTCGTACCCCATAGCATTGGATAACTTATTGTTGAATATGTACCTGAATCATAGGCCCAGATTTTTACGGAGTTGTGGAATCTCTGCAAATCTTCCAAAATGGAGGGGACTCAGTTCTGGAAATCCTGTCCTCATTTCCGACGGATCCCATTTTCGCCTGTAGGACATGACCCACACAGGAAGGAAATATGAACTCAGAAGGCATTGAGGGTATGAGTTCAAATAGATCCCATCTTTGCTGTAGCAAGGTACTTATCCCACAATATGGATCTTATGAATTATTAGAGTAGTTGTAAATGCTCATGAAGAATGGATAAGCTCTGTAGAACTATCAAGCTGTCAAGTTATTTAAATTCACAGCCCTTAAATAATTTTTTTAAATGTCTGCATGAGTCAGTGAGAGGTTACAAAAGAACTCAAGCTATGAAGTTATTTAAAGCCCCAACCCTTTACAAATGCAAAAAAAGGCTGCTTGTGTCAGTGAGTGTTGAAAAAAATCTGTTCTAGCAGTTACAGTAGCTGTTCGTTGGCATTATCCCAAGGGCTTTCATTATGTAATTATTAATGCTTAGCTGCTTTCCACAATCTATCTCAGTAGGGGGTCCCAAATTCAGAGTTCGATTGACAGCTCCAAGGAGTTATTACAGGATTAGCTTTCTTTGATGTGGGATTATGAATACAAGTTGTTTGTTTGTATAAGGGATTAAGTATTTGGGATAATTTGAATGTTTTAAATGGGTTTTCATGTATAAGAGTGCTTTTTAAAATATAGTAAAGGCTGTAATAGATATTTAGGGTTTTTATTTTATTTCCTCTCAACATGGTTCCTGAGGTCTGGCCACGTTGGATAAGTGTGATTTTGCATGGAGGTTATAAGGGCAAAGGATGGTGGATAGGTTAGCATGAATTCTCATGAAGGGTATGAGGGGCCATGGATTGTCGTTGAGGGTAAGAGGGCTATTGGGGGTGGGTGGGTAGGAGGCATGGGATGGCATGAATTGGCATTGGGAGTGGGTGGGGGTGAGGGGGTGTGAGCGGTGAGGGCTAGAGCACCTAATATTTAGCAAAACAAAAGCGGGCCTTTCAAACAGTCTGCCTCAACACTCATCAGCTACTGTGGCTCCCTCTTATTTGTATTTGGGGGTGACAGGCCTGACTCCATTTTGCATCCCCCCTCCACTTCCCTGGAGTGAAGCTTCTGCTGCTCGGGTGATTTTTTTCCTGAAGTGAGTAAGCCAAACTGGGAGATTTCCTAACTCCTGCTACCTGAGCAAAAATCAGAGTCATAATTGAATCCTATAGCATATCCTATATATATTGCTCTTGTGTGAAGGCAAGAGATAGCAAGAGTAAACTTTCAACAGAGAACATAATTGCAGAAAATGTCATTTTTCCATAGAAAGTAAGAAAATGTCAGCAAGAATTTTCATTATGAATGTAATCTGGAATGAAAGAGCAATTCATTCAGCAGAGAATTGTCGAATAATTTAACTCTCCCTTGTGCCTTGGAAGAACCAACTAATTCCCTACTAATAAGAGAGAATCTAAGGGGGGAAATTTCCTTTAGTATTAATTTATCTATTTTTACAATTCCTTTATATCCTAATGGAAAATTATTTTCTCTCCCAATGGCACCAATTTATCTATCTGTGAAACCCATCAATTTCATCTGGTCTGGCAATAAAAAGTAACAATTTATAGTGCCTTGGCATGGAAAAGTAATAACAAGACAGGATGTATGGGCCTATGAGTCTTAATTGTACAATCCAAAGGTTTCCACACAGTGAAGAAGAAGCTTCCAAGTCTCAGTTCACTATTTTTGACTCTTACCTTTGATTTGAAGAGAAGTAAAGATACTAGAGAGGTTCATAGATTAATCTGCAGCACAGGACTATTTTGTGGTTTCAGCTCTGTGCTCTAGCAGCTAGATTAGAAATGCTGCATTGTTAGAGAAGACTGTGCTCTGTTAATTTTTGGCTTGCAGATCTTTACAGTATAATGCATAATACTATAATTTTCTACAGAACATGCATAGGGAGTAATGACAAAGGATAAAACTTGGTTTTTTAGCTTCAGAAAGTTCAAACCAAACTAGTTCCAACCACAGCACCAAATATTGTCCTCTCAGTGCAATGTCAGTCCTTCTGTAAATATTTTTTCATTTTCTGTGTTACCAGTTGCTTATCAATGTGGGTTAATAAAAAACATTATAACAGGCTGACTGAATCTTTTCTTTCTCAAAGCAGGCTCTTTGAAAGTTTCCAATATAATGTGAAATTTGCCTTGTGGGGTGTAATTGTATCGTCGGATTGAAAAGTCATCCTTAGATTTCTAATTGATTCAATCAGTGCTGAGTTAGGTTGCTTTATGAAGTAGCTTCTCAGTTGGAAATTATTGACTGCGTGAATATGACAGATTAAAAGCTAAACATGAATTTTGGACGATTTTATATGTGTAAAATCAAAGCAGAGATTCATTGTGAGACCGTCTCTTATTTCACAGTTGATACTTTCATGTCAACTGAGTGCAAGCCAGAATTTAAAAGGATTGTTGAAAATAACATTAAAAGTTGTGTTATCTTTTAAGCAGTGGGAATATCATCGGCATACTTAGTGATATAATTAAAATAAAAATAAAACCCTGTGGATCTTTATTAGTGTACAATTTCTTTTTGTGGCTGGCCATACCTATATTGAACTGTCTAGAGCTGACTTTTAGTGCAGTCATTCACTTAAGTATAGAGATGTGACATCTCTTTGGGGGTTTCAACAATTTAGTTCATATCCTGGCAGCAGGATATTTTAAGATTCCATTCATATTAAAGTAAATAAATCATTGACAGAATACCTTAATGAGGTATATTCTTTGACAGTTGTATTAATTTTCTGCAGATATTTGTGGGTATTTTGAATACACATTTTCCCTAGTAGTACTTTTGTGAAAACTGTAGAGAAGCTTATTTGTACCTGTATGGAGATTATATGTGGCCATTTGTACTATTGTTTCTCTTTTAGGATCTGAATTTGAATCAAGCCCATGAAGAATAAGAAAGTTTCACCTAGTGGCTGTTGAGATCAGTCCATGGTGCAAAAACTCTTTCAGAATTGGTATTAATTTACCTTCTACAAATCTGATCATATCACTCACAGGCAGCATACAAATTGACAAGTGGGGTTTGAGAGAGAGAATAGATGAGTCTCCTGGGTGCTATTTCTGGGGTTGGGCTTGAGGTAGAATGTCAGGCTGACATAGAGAACTCAATGTTGTGTTTGGCTCACTGCTATAACCTTGACCTAGATGTTTTTGATGTTGGAACAGTATGAACAGCAGAACAAATGTACCATTACTCCAGAACTGTCATTCCTCACTTTGATTATCATACAATAAAAGTGTATAAAAGACACAGCATATGGAGCAGTTACTGAATGACGGAGAAGGATAGCTTTAGACTACTTGATATGGTATTATATGTACTAAATTAGCATCAAGTAATATCTCATTGATATATTTATTTTGCTGAACCAGGAAGGCATTGCTTCAAGTTGGTCCAAATTGAGTCTATGAGCATGTTTACTTTAGATTTATTAGGGAATGCTATGTTTTTAAAATGAATTTCCTGCCAGATTAAAGAAGGAAAGATCGAGAAGAAAAGTCAAGGCTGTCGCCAAACAGGTGGTAAGGCAATTATTATTTTACTTTCTTTTCAACCAAACTATTTAGTTAACAAAAACACTGCCCATATGTTGTTGAAAGATGATTAAAAATTTGGATTATGTGCAGCCACTTGTTTCTTTCCTATGGGAAGGGTCATAATATAATGACCTAATATACCACTATTATGCTTCATTAATTTGATCATTGCTTTGCTGACGTCCCGGCTCTTTCACAGGAAAAAATTGCCCTGGATTGCCAAGTTAAATAGACAATCACAGGAAGACTAAATTATGCATACATAGCATTCCCTGGGGCCTACAGCCAAGTTCATGTCAAACCTATAATAATTGGAGTATCCTCACTAAAAACAGCTTCTGTGGGCGTACGTCAGAAGTAATTTAAAATCTACGTAGAGGATGTATTGATCTTCCTTTAGTTTCCTTTCTCACAAACACATAACAGTTGCAGCCACAATGTTTTCAAAAAGTACCAGCTCCCCCGCAACACACTTACTGCATCAAATCCAATAATAAATAAATTGATGTTTTGAGACAGCTTGAACCCTTTTATCTTGAATTTGGACTAAGTACATAACATGCTGTGCGTGAGCAATAGGTCTGTTTAGCTTAAGAGGAAAAATAACTCTCACACGCTGCTTGTGACATAAATAGACAAGAAAAATAAAAGCAATAACAATTAGTTGATAACACCAGGCAGTCTGTGGGGAATGACTCATAAATCACTGACTCCACATGTTTACACTGTGATAACAATTAACTGTATTCAAGAAAGCCAATTCTTCTATGGGTATTTTATTTCCCTTTGAATTAATTAGCTTGGTCACAAGATAACCAGCATTCTCAGTCTGCAGAGTGCACAAAGTCCATTTGAATTCTTTGAGCTCCGTCTGGTTCACACTGGGTGATCAGATGTTTACAATTGAGGCTAAATCGCACTGAAGGAAGTATGCCCCTGGAAACTGACAATTTGTCTTTTGTGATGAATAAGTGAGATTGTACATGCAGCCCAAAAGCAGGGCTCTCTGAATTGAAAGATTTTATAAAATTCTGTTTGGAAGAGCAGACATTGAGTCATACGGACTCGAAATGTCAACTGTATTCCTCTCCGCAGATGCTGTCAGACCTGCTGAGTTTTTCCAGGTATTTTTGTTTTTGTAGCAGACATTGATGTGCTTTGTATGAATTACTGATGCCATCATGGCCCAAGGTCAAGAGAAGTTTTTCCAAGAGAAGCCTCTCATAATTCAATTATGTTCACACTTACCAACCGTTGGTAATCATATTTGCAGAGATGTGGAATGCTGAGACAATTTTTCCACTCTTGCCCTAACGGTCAATTTTAGCTCATTGGCTGGGATTGTCCATGCCCGCTGGTGTCGGGCGTGCTCGGTGGCGTGAGCGGACAATATGGCGAGAAGGCCAAAAATAGGTTTCATGACATTGTAAAACCAGTTTGCGATCGTCCACTCAGCCCATCGATGGCAGGCCACGCTTCCTATGGAAACGTCGGATGTTGGGAACCTCATTATAATACATCAGCATATCATTATGAGGCCAGGTTGCTGGACTCATTCCCCCCACCCCCCACCTCACTGGATCATCTGCCCACATCAGCAGCAATACACACCGGTGTAGAACACGTCTTGACAACTGTGATGCGCAGAAGTCGGGACTTAATACCAGGCCCTTGCTCACATCGCAGACATCTGAGGAGCAGAAGATGCTGGAGCCCGACTGCAACGGGATCCTGGAAGAACGCACATGGCATGCTGGGTGGATTCTCATGGACAAGGCTCTGCTGCGAAGCAGCTCACAGGAGTTAGAAAGTCACTGATGATGCTCACAATGGATGATGGTCGAGGGGGAAGGGGAGGAAGGTCTAGGATCGAATGGGAGAGGAAGAGGTATCAAGGGCTGAGATTGGGAGGGGGGAAAAGAAGGTATCAGGGGTGTGAGGTTGGGAGGGGGGAATGAAGGTGTCGGGGGGACTGAGGTTGGGAGGGGGGATTGAAGGTGTCAGTGGGGGTTGAGGTTGGAGGGGAAATTACATTGTCATCGGGGTGCGGTTGGGAGGGGGGCTAATGAAAGTGTCAGGGTAGAGGTTGGGAGATGGGAGGGAGTACAGGGGAGGAGAGGGTAATGGGGCAGGGCAAAAAAAAAATAACATGAAGATGAGAATTTGAAATTCAATGCATTGAGGTTCTGGTAGCCAATGTAAGTCAGCAATGAGGTGTTGGGCTGGCTCTCGCTTCCATGCACTTGTACTGAATGTGGAGATGGCTTGTTAATTTGCTGGAGGCTGCACAGTTGACGTGAGTGGTGTCAGGATCATGTAATTGCCCTGACACCTGAGAATTTCATAAGTCTGCAAAGTTTCAGCCTAGGACCCTCTATCAGGTATGGCACCACTCAGTTGACTGCCTTTGGATCAGGCCACGTACTTCTGTCAGCCCCTGTTGAACATGTAAAAGGCCCCATCCCCTAGTATTTTGGACATGGTGGGCGGAATTGTCTGTGCCCTCTGGCATTGGGTGTGTTTGGTGATGTGAGCAGACAATAAGTTGAGGAGGCCAAAAATCGGTTTCATGATATCATGAAACTAGTTTGCAATTGTCCGCTCAGCCCGTCAATGGCAGGCCATGTTTCCTGCCATCGGGCATATGGAACCCCATTGTATTACAGCTGCATATCTGGTGGATCCTGTGAATCCTCATCGCCAGTTTGTTGTGAGTGGTGGCCAAGTTGGGACTATTGATAGAGTTGGTCAGCAGACACTTAGGTGGAAACTTTAGTGTTTATTCACAAAGGTACTCAGCAGAAACTACATGTGTGTTCCAAATTAGATAAAACCACAATTACTACATCCCTCCCCCTTTTCTCAGATATACATTTTATATTTACAAGTACAATTTTCTCAAGACAGCAAAATATTTATACTGGTAAGTAATTTACAAGTTCAGTGTTTCTGGGCGTTTACTTAGATGAGTAGAATGCCTCAGCTCTACAACTTCAGATGGTTTGTCAGGAACCTCCTTTTCTGGAGTTGCCTGAGCATCATGTGCTTCAGTAGGCACGTGCAGATCTGTATCCTCAACTCTTACAGGAACATCTGACACATCAGGCATGTCTGTACTGGGTTGAGTTCTCTCAAAAGGAAACGCTGACCTGATCGTAAACACTGGTGGAATCAATTCTTGGTGATTCGTTTCTCTATTCCTTAGATGATCCACATGTCTCCCTATGACACGGCCTTCCACCTCCACATGGTAAGATAGAGGTCCAGTTACTGCACTTATTTCACCCGGTAACCACTTTGGTCCTTCTCCAAAGTTCTTCACGTATACCGTCTCTCCCACGGTAAATTTCATCTCATGGCTATGCCAATTGTGTCTAGTTTTCAGACTCCCTTGACCCCTTTCCACCTTCCCCTCTAAATTCGGCATCATTAAGTTCAATCTCATCCTGAGACAGCATTTCATCAATAACTCCTCGGTATGACACCTGTTGTTGTGTGAGGGGCAGTCCTGTAATGAAAAAGAAAGCGTGCTAGTTTGGTGGCTAAGAGATCTTCAGTTAGCTTTATCATGCCTGACTTGAATGTTTGAACTGCCCTTTCGGCCAGCCCATTTGAGGAAAGGTGGTACCGTGAAGTTTTTACATGAGTGATACAGTTGAGGCTGATAAACTGTTGAAAGCAGTACTTGTAAATGCCATGCCGTTATCAGAAACAACTACTTTTTGTCGTCTGTTAATGACAAAACTTTGACATAGCTTCTCAATTGTAGCAGAAAACATTGGTGACTCATGTATGTCCATCCGTTTTGAGTGGGCATCGACAATGAGCAGAAACATTGTTCTTATGAAAGGTCCCACATAGTCAATGTATAACTACAACCAGGGTCTACCTGGCTACTCCGAAGGGTGTAATGGAGCTGTTGAAGGCAACTTTTGCAGTTTCTGGCACTGCACACAATTCTTCACTAAACTCTCTGTTTCATCATCCATCCCAGGTCACTATAGATAGCTGCGTGCTATGGTCTTCATATGGGATATTCCTGGATGTGCACTGCGTAGTTCAATTAAAGGTGGATCCCTTCGCTTAGGAGATACTATCACTTGTGCTCCCCACAATAAGATGCCAACCTGGCTGGTTATTTCAAGGCTTAGTTGAAGTACAGTTTCATTTCGTCAGATACAGGCTCTTGTGACCAACCAAAAAGCATTTGTTCTCGTACTTGTGACAGGACTAGGTGCCGACTTGTCCAGTCTCTGATCTGTCGAGCACATTTCAGCGAGGAATCTAAAAAATTTAACAATAGTACAAGTTCTTGTGGAACTGGGACATCCTCATCATTTTCTTGTAAAGGCAAATGACCAAGTGCATCGGCATTTGTGATTTGACTTCCAGGCCTATGTACGAAAGTGTACTCGTATGCTGCCAGGATTAAAGTCTTATTTGTGTTTCTGTGTTTTCTTTCTACGTGCCGCACAGAATTTAATCTCGGCCTTCTTTTCAGTTTGAATATTGGCCAGGCTTCTCTCAGATGTAAGCTTGGCTTGAGTGAACTCAGTGGTTTAATCTCCTAAAGTTTCATCATCTGTCTGCTTCTTGGCAAATTCTGCGACTTTTGCATCATTAAACTGATTCTTCAGCTCTTCTATCTCTTTTTTGTAATTGTTTTCTGCCTTCTGGAAAATTGAGCATTGTTATGTCTTCTCTGCCAACACATTCTTCAGTTTATTCAGAGAAGTGCTGAACTCTTTCTGTTTCTCTTCATACTTTTCCAGAGGTACAAACTTAGACGTGAGGGAATCTTGTAGTGTGAGAAGGCCTTTCATCAGGTTTTCTTTTTCCTTTCGGAGGTTGCTCACCTTGTCTTGAACTCTGTCATTAAGCATGGTCTCTTTGAGTTCCTTTGGCTGTTCTACTATGTTTTGGCTTAAGACAGCCTGCATTTCTCTCACACTCCTTTTTCAAAACTGAAATGCTTCCAGCTTCCTTTTGGAATCTCAGTGGCCAACCAAGGTTGATTTCCCCTAGCAAATTTCACCCTAGAAGGTTTGGTCCTCTGCCTCTCAATACCAACACTGGTAGGTTTACTGATTGGCTTCCATAATGGACAGTTACTCTATTCATGCCTCTAACTTGAATGCCTTCACCCGTGTATGTTTTTAATTTGGCAGTTGTTTCTTCTAAATTTAATTGATGTTCGCCATTATTCAGATATCTAAAGGTATGTTCCCCAATTAATGTAGTGGAAGCTCCTGAGTCCACTTCCATTCTAACACGTCTGCCATTTACTTTCACTGTTACAAATATTGGTTCTGTCTTTCCAACCTTCAGATTAAAAAACGAGTAAATATCTGAATTTGTTGTTTCAGGCTCATCTACATTGTAGATCTGACTGGGTTTTTTCTTTTGTTTAAAAGCCTGCTTGAATCTTTCCTTGGACTGCCTCATTGTGTTTCCATTTCTTTGACAATAATAATATTTGATCTTTTTAAAACGCCAACTGCTTGTTTCCACCTCTATTGAAATTATTCTTTGTCTTTGCTGCTAAATCATTTTTTTCTCGTTTTCCGGCTAGTGGGGGCTGTATCCCACTTCTCGACAGAGTCTTGCATTTTCGCACCCTTTTTGGCTGGAGTTTTCCACCCAAAGTGGAGGATGCCGCCATTTTGTGCTCCCTGTATGACTTTTGAATCTCTTACTGTGCTTTCCATGGCCAGTGTTATCTCTAGCGCCTTCTTAAAATCCAAATTTGCTTCAGACAATAATCTCTTCTGAATCACATTCTGATTCACACCACACACTAACTTATCTCTGGGCATGTCGTTTAGAGATGTACCAAACTCACAGTGCTCAGTTAACTGCTTCAAACTTGCCACATAACAAGCAACTGTCTCCCCCATGGCTCTATTTCTCGAGTTAAACTTGAACCTTTGCATGAGTACCAAGGGCTTTGGCTGGTAATGACACTTCACCAATTCATCAAAATTTTTCGAACCTGGGGCACTGGGTGCTGTCGAACTACAAATCTAGCCGTAGGCTTTATTCCCACAGGCACTTAAGATGATCACCCACCTCTTCTCTTCCCCTGTAATCTTGTTCACTTGGAAAAAGAACGCTAAGTGTTCAATGTAAGGAGACAAATCATTCCTGGCTGGATCGAGAGGATCAATTCTTCTGAAATGTGGCATTCTGAGAGGGAATTATTTCTTCGATTCAAATGGAACTTCTACTTACAATCACTGGGTGAGGTACAGCGCTGATTTCTTTTCAACTTAGTTTCTTCTGTTTATTTTTGTTTTATCCTTGTCGCCAGTTTGTTGGATCCTGTGAATCCTCGTCGCCAGTTTGTTGTGAGTAGTGGCTGAGTTGGTACTATAGATAGTGTTGATCAGCAGACACTTCTTAGGTGGAAAACATTATATTTGTTTACAAAGGTGCTCAGCAGCAACTACATGTGTGCTTTCACTTCAAACCCTATCTCGACACTACTGACTACTAACTACAGAGGTAGCCCGCGCGACTCCTCTATAGGGTACTAAAGATCATGTGATCTTCCTTAACAAGCATTACTCTTAAAGGTATATTACACAATAAATAAAACCATAATTACCACAATATTATTGAAAGGCTAGCCCGCCGGACTCACCCCCACCGCTGGATCGTTCGCCCATGTTGCCATGATTGGATGCCAAAGTGTTTCACAACAGCATACAAAAGGCCTGCACTTGGTGGGCTACACTTTGAGGGGAACTTGGAGGTGAGTGCGCAGTAACGTTGCAGAACGCTCGCAAGGGACGCCTGTTGGCTTTCAAGGTTGAGGCACGTATGATTCTTCTGAAAACTTCTGAATGACTCCGGGAGAGTCATAGGGACTCAAAATGTTAACTCTGTTTCTCTCTCCACAGATGCTGCCAGACCTGCTGAGTTTTTCCAGCACTTTTTGTTTTTATTTCAGATTTCCAGCATCTGTAGTATTTTGCTTTTACCTTGGCATTGACTTAGTTGGATTAATGATTCAAGGCAATGAAATGTTTTGTTCTCTAAAGAGCATAAATGATTTGAACTTGGCAACCAGTTATCATAGAATGTCTGGTTCTCAATGTTAAATACTAGATGAGATCTTATTATCTTCATTGCATCCTTGACATAGGTCAAATAATTCCAAAGTGGTGTCATTTTCGCTATTTTTATGCAGTTTCTACTTTGATAACTGCATGAAGTGACTTCAGGTGTGTCTTTGTGTGAACCTGGCAGAACAACCTGGGAGTCAGTTTTTAATTGAATTTCACCAGCATGCTGCTTCGGCTTTGCATTGGATTTAGTATAACTCTCATCTGGTACGAAGACAGATGTTAAAAAAAAATGCTCATCCATGCAAGCACAGATTTTCAGAGATCTCTTCTGTCAGGGGGAAAATGAGTTGCAATATACAGTATAACTGAGGTCTTCAGTGATTGAACTTCTCCTTCTACAGTTAGTGTAGTAGAAGCTGAAGCTTAGTTTTGTTTTTCATCTGTAACATTCTAATATTTGAAGTATTATTCATAATGGCCTAGTAGGATAGCAGTGAAGTGAAATGGAACTCACGGACCTCTATTTTAACTGATCCTTTGACTACTTACCTGGTTAACATTTATGTTAAAATAACATAGGAAAGAATATGGTAAAGCATATGAAACATTTTTATCCTGCCAAGATTTCAGAACTGCCGTGTGCCTTTTTCAGCTCTGAGCCTGCGAAGACCATTTTAACATGACTGCAAAAATTTCCCCCATGTTAATGTTAACAAACAACAGCAAGTACAGTCTCACCACTAACAGTGGTGAAGATCTGGGTAATGGATGAAGTTAAAACGGTTTACCACTTCCTGGACCCTGACAGATAAGCTTCCAGGATTTCATGCAAAGGCAGTGGCCCTGCCTACTGGTTGAAAAGTCGAGAGTAAGCCTGCCCCGGCCTGCCCTGGAAACCTGAAGACGTGGGGTGGAATTCCGGCCCTTATGCTAATTGAGGCCCTTCAGTGTCCACTTAAACACCTCATCCTGGTATTGTTGGTGTTCAACCAGCGGCAGACAGGGGAGTCACCCACATGGGAGGCTTGAAAACCAAATCTTATCAGGCTCACAGGGTAGGTCCCTTGTTCAAAGGCACTCAGTATGTATTTGAGAGACTTGGCATCAGGAAAGGGCTGGGAGGGCCTACAAAGAGCCAACCCCTGCCCTTTCTCCTGATACACCTCTGACTCGCCAGCCAGCGATCCCCTCCACAAATCTATCTTTCCACCCTTATTCACCTTTGGCTTGGGTCCTTTGGCAATCCTAGGCCTCTGGTGCATCATCACTGGTAGCTGCCGCTACTGGTGGCACTGATGGGCAATGGAGAGCATCCGCCTCTGGTTAGCTTGCAGCTCTTGGGCGGTGGAGGGGGGGGACAGGAGTTTTGTCCCGGAGTCCTAACCCCTGGGAAGATCTGCTGTTGTCCACCAGGCCTACACCAACGGAAGCAACACAGGCCACCCGCCAGCCCCCATTGCCAGCATTAAATTCTATCCATGGCTCCTTCCCTCCTGAGGCAGGATACCGACCCCACCCCCTCCCCACCTCCCACAGCGACCTCGACTGCAGCCCCTCACACCCTGCTTCCTTTAAGGACTCCATCCCATCCTCCCAGTTTCTTTGCCTCCGTCGCACCTGTCCCGATGATGCTACCTTCCAAAACCACGCTTCTGACATGTCTTCCTTTTTCCTGAATCAAGAGCGCCCCCCCACTGTGGTTGACGGGGCCCTCAACCATGTCCAATGCATCTCCTGCACCTCTGCCCTCGCTCTTTCCCCTCCCTCCCAGAACCATGATAGGGTCCCCCTTGTCCTCACTTTTCATCCTACCAGCCTCCGCATTCAAAGGATCATCCTCCGCCATTTCCACCAACTCCAGCATGATGCCACTGGCAAACTCATCTTCCCCTCACCCCAGTCAGCATTCCATAGAACCGTAGAACCATAGGAAAGTTACGGTGCAGAAAGAGGCCATTCAGCCCATCGTGCCTGCACTGGCCAAAAAGAGAAAAAAGAAACTAGCTGCTCATTTTAATTCCACTTTCCAGCACCTGGTCCATAGCCTTGCAGGTTACAGCACTTTAGATGTTGATCCAGGTACCTTTTAAAAAAGTTCAGCATTTCAGCCTCAACCACCAACTTAGGCAGTGAATTCCAGATGCCCACCACCCTCTGGATGAAAAGGTTTTTCCTCATGTTCCCTCTAATCCTTCCAACAATCACCTTAAATCTATGCCCCCTGTCAATTGACCCCTCAGCTAGGGGCAACAAGTCTTTCCTGTCTACCCTATCTAGGCCCCTCATAATCTTGTACAACTCAAATAGGTCATCCCTGAGCTTCCTCTGTTCTAAGGAAACAATCCTAGCCTTTCCAATCTCTCCTCATAGCTGCAATTTTCAAGCTCTGCCGACATTCTTGTAAATCTCCTCTGCATTCTTTCTTATGTCCTCCCTGTAAGGTGGTGACCAGAACTGTACACACAATTTCAGCTGTAGTCTAACTAGCATTTTATACAGTTCCATAATTCCATAGGGGCCATTCCCCCCGTAATACCCTGGTCCACTCCTCCATCAAACCTATTCCTCATCCTCTTCCCACGGCACCTTCACATGCAATCGCAGAAGGTGCAACATTTGCCCTTTTACCTCCTCCCTCCTCACTGTCCAAGGCCCCAAACACTCCTTTCAGGTGAAGCAGCATTTCACTTGCACCTTCTTCAATTTGGTCTACTGAATTCGCTGTTCCGAATGCAGTCTCCTCCACATTGGAGAAACCAAACGTAGACTGGGTTACTGCTTTGCGAACACCTTCGCTCAGTCCGCAAGCATGGCCCAGACCTTCCTGTTGTTTGCCATTTCAACTCACCATATTGCTCTCATGCCCGCATGTCCACCCTTGGCCTGCTGCAATTTTCCAGTGAAGTCTAATACAAACTGGAGAAACAGCATCTCCTCTTTCGATTTACAACATTCTGGACCTAACACTGAGTTCAACAACTTCAGACCATGAACTTTCTCCTCCAAGTTGACTGCTTTTTTAATCCAATGTATTTTTTTCCCAACCTCACTCACACCCCATCACCCTCCACCTCCACCACCCACCACTGTCACACAGGGCCATCTGTCACTTGTCCTTATGGTTTGCTTTCACAGAGCGCTGACCCTTGTTCTGCTATTAATACATTCTGATTTCTTACCTTTATGCCACTATCAGCACCTTCTTTAGTCTTTAACACTGCCATTAACACTCTCTTTGCCTTGTGTCCATGACATCTTTGTCAAATCTTTCTTGAGCTTCCACCTATTCCAGACCTTCTATTTTGTTTCACCTGCTCCACTCCCCCTTCCCCAGTATAAAATCCATCACAGTTTTACTTCTTTAGAGCTGAAGAGTCATGTGGACTCGAAATGTTAACACTGTTTCTCTCTCCGCAGATGCTGCCAGACCTGCTGAATTTTCCCAGCATTTTCTGTTTTTATTTCAGATTTACAGCAGCTGTAGTATTTTGTTCTTATCTTCAGGCCTGACGCAGGTATTGCTATTGATGTGGTGTAAATGGACTATCAAAAAGCATTTAATAAAGTGCCACACAACAGACCTGTGAGTAAAGTTAGATGCCACGGAATACAAAGGGCAGTAGCAACATAGTTATAAAATTGGCTGAGTGCTAGGAAACAAAAAGTAGTGACTAATGATTTTTTTTGCACTAGAGGAAGTTTTAAAGTAGAGATCCCCAGGGACTGGTGTTAGAACCTGTGCTCTTCCTGATATATATTAATAACCTAGACCTTTCTGTACAGGGCACAATTTCAAAATTTGCAGACATTACAAAACTTGGAAGTATTGTGATCTGTAAGGAGGATAGTGTAGAGCTTTGAAAGGACATAGACAGGTTGGTGGAATTGGACTGATAAGTCCAATGACTGATGGCCTACATCCTAGGGTCTCAAAGGAAGTGGCAGCAGAGATAGTGGATGCATTGGTTATAATATTCCAAAATTCCCTGGATTCTGGAAAGGTTTCAGTGGATTGGAAAAATGCTAATATAATGCCCTTGTTCAAAAAGGGGGGAGGCAGAAAGTAGGTAACTATAGACCAGTTAGTTTAACGTCCATCATTGGGAAATTGTTGGAATCCATTATTAAGGAAGTAGTAATAGGGCATTTGGAAAGTCAAAATGCAATCCATCAGAGTCAGCATGGTTCTATGAAGAGTACATCATGTTTGACTAATTTGTGAGAGCTCTTTGAAGATGTGACAAGCAAAGTGGATAATGGGGATCCTGTAGATGTAGTATATCTGGACTTCCAGAAGGCCTTTGATAAGGTGCCACACAAAAGGTTAATACACAAGATAAGATCACACGGAATGAGGGGTAATATATTAGCTTGGATAGAGGATTGGCTAACCAACAGAAAGCAGAGAGTTGGGATAAATGGGTCTTTTTCTGGATGGCAAGCTGTAACTAGTGGGGTGCCACAGGGTTCGCTCCTTGGGCCCCTACTATTAATAATCTATATTAATGACTTGGATTCAGGGATAGAAGGTACTATAGCTAAATTTTCAGATGACACCAAAATAGGTGGGAAAGTAAGTTGCAATGAAAAATAAGAAATTTACAAATGGATATGGACAAGTTAGGTGAATAGGCCAAAATTTGGCAGATGGAGTTTAACGTGGATAAGTGTGAGGTTATCCATTTTGGTCAGAAGAATAAAAAGGCAACTTATTATTTAAATGGAGAGAAACTTCAGAATGCTTCAGTGCAGAGGGATCTGGATGTCCTCATGCATGAATAGCTGAAAGCTAGTATGCAGGTACAGCAGGTAATAAGGAAGGCAAATGGAATTTTGGCATTTATTGCTAAAGAAATAGAGTATAAAAACAGGGAAGTGTTGTTGCAACTGTGCAAGGCATTGGTGAGACCGCACCTGGAGTACTCTACACAGTTTTGGTCCCCTTACTTGAGGAAGGATGTAGTTGCATTGGTGACGGTTCAGAGGAGGTTCACTAGATTGATTCCAGAGATGCGGGGCTTGTCTTATGAGGAGAGATTGAGCAGTTTAGGCTTATATCCACTAGAGTTTAGAAGGATGAGGGGAGATCTAATTGAGGTATATAAGATGCTAAAGGGGATAGACAAAGTAGACGTGGAGCGGATGTTTCCCCTTGTGGGGCATTCTAGGACATGAGGCCATAGTTTTAGGCTAAGGGATGGTAGATTTAAATCAGAGATGAGGAGGAATTACCTTTCTCAAAGGTCATGAATCTGTGGAATTCACTACCTCAGAGTACAGTGGATGCCGGGACGCTGAATACATTTAAGGAGGAGATAGACAGATTTTTAATGAGTAACAGGTTTAAAGGTTATGGGGAGAGGGTGGGAAATTGGAGTTGAGGCCGCAATGAGATCAGCCATGATTGTATTGAATGGCAGGGCAGGCTCGAGGGGCTGAATTGCCTACTACTGCTCCTAGTTCTTATGTTCCTTATGTTTATGTTCCTAAGTAAGCATCCATCTGTCTCTGGAGCTAATGGACTGTGCCCGGTGTACGTCATTTCTGGATTGAACATTGTCTCTTGTGGCAGTAGAGGCTGACCCGTGAGTGGCAGCCCCTTCTGCAGCTGGAACAGATTAATAGCATTGCCCAAGGTCAACTGATGATTTTCCCTTCTGCTGGGCTCTCTTTTCCACATCATCTGGTCATTTCTTTTGTCTTCTGCTTTAGAAACAGAAACATAGAAAATAGAAGCAGGAATGGGTCATTTGGCCCTTCAAGCCTGCTCCACCATTCAATATGATCATGGATGATCCTCTATCTCAACGTTATACTCCTGTGCTCTCCCCATACCCCTTGACACCTTTAGAGTCCAGAAATCTATCTATTTCTTTCTTCAGTGACTTGGCCTCCACAGCCCTCTGTGGTAGAGAATTCCACAGGTTCACCACCTTCTGAGTGAAGAAGCTTCTCCCCATCTCAGTCCTAAATTGTTTACCCCATATCCTGAGATTATGACTCCTTGTTCTAGACACCATAGCCAGAGGAAACATCATCTCTGCTTCCAGCCTGTTCAGTCCAGTCAGAATTTTATATGCTTCAATGAGATCCCCTCTCATTCTTCTAAACCCTAGTGATTACAGGCCTACTCGTCCCAATCTCTCCTCATACGACCAGCCTGCCACCCCAGGAATCAGTCTGGTGAACTTTCGCTGCACTCCTTCTATGACAAGTACATCCTTTCTTAGGTAGGGAGGCCAAAACTGCACACAATACTCCAGGTGTGGTCTCACCAAGGCCCTGTATAGCTGCAGTAAGACATCCTTGCTCCTGTACTCAAGTCTTTTTGCAATGAAGGCCAACATACCATTTGCTTTAACCACTTGCTGCACCTGCATATTTGCTTTCAGTGATTGGAGTACAAGGACACCCAGGTCCCTTTATCCATGCCCTTCCTGACTGCTTGTCTCCAGGCACTCCGGTCAGCAGCAAGGACTTCCCATGCATCGACTCTGATCCAGTCAATTTGAGGTCTCGCTTGTAGACCTCCTTGTATCGCAGATGTGTGTGACCTGTTGGTCTGGTGCACATAGCAAACTCACCATAAAGCATGTCTTTGGGAATGTGGTCGTCATTCATTTGGCTCACTTGATACAGCAATGGAGTCGCCGCTGGCTCAGGAGGGCAAACATGCTTGGGATCCATGCACGCTGGTTACTTTGGTATTCGGCACTCTCTCCTGCCAGGAGATCCCCAATAATCATCTCAGACAGTGGAGGTGGAAGCTGTTCAGCCACTTTGTAACAAGTAGCAGATGAGTTTTGATGCAGAGAAGTGCAAAGTGATTCATTTTGGTAGGAAGAACGCACGAGACAATATCAAACAAAGGGTACAATTCTAAAGTGGGTGCAGGAGCAGAGGGACCTGGGTGTATATATGCATAAATCATTGAAGGTGGCAGACCTGGTTGGGAGAACCATTAATAAAGCATTTTGTATCCTAGGGTTTATTAATAGCGGGATAAAGTACAAAAGCAAGGAAGTTATACATATACAGAATGCAGGTTCAGCCTTGACTGGAGTATTGCATTCCTTTCTGGGTGTCACACTTCAGGAAAGTTGTGAAAGCATTGGAGAGAATGCAGAAAAGATTCATAAGAAAGGTTCCAGCAATGAGGAACTCCAGTTATGTATTTGGATTGGAGAAGCTGAGACTGTTTCCCTTGGAGGAGGTTGAGAGGAGATTTGATGAAGTATTCAAAATCATGAGGGGTCTGAACAGAATAGATAAGGAAAGGTTGTTGCCATCGGTGGAAGGATTGATAACGAGAGGGCACAGGTTGAAGATAATTGGCCAAGGAAGCAATGGCGACATGAAGAAAATCTTTGAAATACAGCTAGTGGTTAGGATGTGTATACACTTGCCTGAGAATTTGATGGAGGCAGGTGCAATTGAGGTATTTTGAGTTGAGGTGAGAGTGACTGCCCTTGACATCAAGGCAGCATTTAACTGAGTGTGGCATCAAGGAGCCCTAGAAAAATAGGGGTCAATGAGAATTGGGGGAAAACTCTCCACTGGTTGGAGACATACTTGCAGAAAGGAAGAAGGTTGTGGTTGTTGGAGGTCAATCATCTCCGTTCCGGGACATCATGGCAGGAGTCCCTCAGGGTAGTGTCCCAGGCCCAAGTATCTTCAGCTGCTTCATTAATGATTTTCCTTCCATCAGAAAGTCAGAAATGGGGATACTGAATTATGATTGCACAATGTTCAGCACCATCATGACTCCTCAGATACTGAAGTAGTTCATGTCCAAATGCAGAACGATCTGGACAATATCCAGACTTGGGCTGACAATTGGCAAGTAACATTCACGTCACACAAGTGCCAGACAATGACTATCTCCAACAAGAGAGAACCTAACCATCACCCCTCGACATTCAAAGGCATTACCATAACTGAAATCCCCACTATCAACATCTTGGGTATTACCATTGACCAGAAACTGAATTGGAATAGCCATATAAATACAATGGCTATAAGGGCAGGTCAGAGGCTAGGAATCCTGCAGTGAGTAACTCACCTCTTGACTCCCTAAATCCTGTCCACCATCTACAAGGCACAAGTCAGGAGTGTGATGGAATACCCTCCACTTGCCTGGATGAGTGCATCTCCAACAACACTCAAGAAGTTCAACACCATCCAAGACAAAGCAGCCCCTTTGATTGGCACCACATCCTCAAACATTCACTCAGTCCACAGCCGACGAACATTGGCAGCAGTGTGTACCATCTACAAGATGCACTGCAGGAACTCAGCAAGGCTCCTTAGACAGCACCTTCCAAACCCACTACTGCTACCATCTAGAAGGACAAGGGCAGCAGGTACATGGGAACACCACCACCTGGAAGTTCCCATCCAAGCCATTCACCATTCTGACTTGGAAGTTTATTGCCGTTCCTTCACTGTTGCTGGGTCAAAATCCTGGAATTCCCTCCCTAACAGCACTGTGGATGTACCTACATCACATGGACTGCAGCGGTTTAAGAAAGCAGCTCACCACCACCTTCTCAAAGAATGAGGAATTAGGGATGGGCAATAAATGTTGGTCTAGCCAGCAGGCGCCCAGACCCTACGAACGAATCAAAAAAAAATTTACACAGGGAGAAGGTGGGGGATTGGCACTGGGTGAATTGCTCCTTCGGAGAGCTGGCATAGACATGGCAGGCTGAATGGCTTTCTTTTGTGCTGTAACCATTCTGCGATGTGTGAAATTGCTTTGTGTCAATGTTGCTTTTTTGGCGCAAAGGAAAGACGATTGCTGATATGTCCATACTATACTGTTCACCAATTAATATATCATCATCTTAAAGTTACACAGTCTTTATGAAAATGTTAGGCAAACCTATTTCTTTGTTTGCTTATAACCACGCAGCATGATGGTGTAAATCATGTTGACATGCATCATTGCGTTGCCTGTGAGCAACATTATAATAAAAGTGACATATTCTCCTTAAACAGCAAGACATCTTTCTTAATGAAGCACGTCCCTCTGTAATCTAGGCCAGGATATTGAGGTCGGTGAGTGGGGAGGTGGGGTGGGGTGGGGCCCACTCACTGACACGTAAAATGACATGGGATGATGTCCGGTGGAACCCCCGACGTCACCCTGCCTCATTTCAATTTTTAGGTCAGCGGGAGTGCAGCCGAATCAGCTGTGCGCCCACCGACCTGTCAACGGCCAACTGAGGCCATTTAAAAAGTAATTCAAGTAGTTAATGGACCTGCCCATCCAACCTTAAGGCTGGTGGGCAGGCTGGGGCTTCAGAAAAAGCACGAAACTTCATCCATGGGTGGGATGAGGCTTCATAAAGGTTTTAAAGAATTTAATAAAAGTTTGAATAAAAGTGATGGACATGTCCCAACTCATGAGGCAGTGTCACATGAGGGGACATGTCAGGGAACTTTTGTTTGTGCATTGCCCATTTTTGAATTCGACGCCGATCTCCCTGAGGCAACACTTAGCCTCTGGGAGATGAGTGTGCTCTTTTGCGCACATGCGTAAAAGAGGGCACTCCCAGCAAAGGGAATCCACCCCCCACTCGCACGGAGCGCACATCACGCTGCGCGGGCCTTAATTGGCCCGCCCACTTAAAATGGCAGCGCGCCCCTGATTGGGGGCGCCGATTGGAGTTGCATCTGCACGCACCCGCTCCTCCCCCCCAACGGGGGAAAATTCTTCCCCTAGATCTGTGCATTGCAGAATGGAAGACAATTACAAAATAGTGCAGGGATGCGAGTCAGTCTTATTCATAACCATTCTTGTGCTTGTGACAAGAAATAAAAATTTCACAGCACACACCCTTGGGATAATCATAGCTGTTTAGTCAGCAAAGGCAGGGTTAAATAAATTATACACAGTTGACTGTAATAGCAATATAACTACGCATTATTAATGTTAAAAATAGAATTCCCTTGAGGAATTTACCACTCAAAGAACAAGCTTACATCAAGTTTGATTAGTGCACATATGGATTTTTCCCATTCATTTTTTGGCACCAGATTTCTGTTATATACAAGCTATTTCACTTAAAAACAGTTTATTGTTTGACTCCAGTGCACTCACTGTGGTTTAAAGCGTCTCTGCGCACATTACTTGTAGTCAGCCCATTAGTCTCCCATTAGTGGCCCTTAGTCGCATGACAAAAGTCGTGGGGCGGAATTTTCTGCTTCGGGCCTAAGTCTGTTGGTGGGAGCAGGAAATTGGAGTGACTTCCGCTGGATAGCTGGGTGGGTGAGCACACTGAATTGTGCGCTGCTCACCTGATTAATTATGCAGCCGGCAGTGTTACATTGCATCACGTGACAGAGCGGGCAGTAAGGCACCTTCATATCCAGATGCCACACTAAGAGGCACCCAGACAGCCAGTGATTCAGCATGCCAGGACTTCAGGGTACCGAGATGGCCCCAGAAGGCAGCAAACACGGGTGGCACAGTTCAATGATGCCTCCCTGGAGACTCTCCTCCAGGCCATGGAGGACAGGAGGGTGTCCTCTTTCCCAGGGATGGGAGGAGGAGGCCCACCTGACTCACCACACCGGCTTGGGGAGAGAATGCCAGGGTGGTCAGTGCTACAGGGGTGCAGAGGAGGAGTGCCCTGCAGTGCAAGAAATGCAGGGATAACCTAATCCACACTGGCAGCTGGTGAACCCTCTACTCTCCATACTCACCTCACCATCCTCTGAATCTGGCATGGGGCATGGGCATCAATGGCAAGACCAGGATTTGTGCTGCCCTCCCCTAAAAGCCCTTGAGAAAGTGCTGGGGTGCATCAACATTGCCCCACTGCAGCCCATGTGGTCTGCTGGTAAGGAGGCAACTGTGGCTTGCTGACCCAGCCACACTGAAGGCACAGCCATTGTTGGGTGGGGGAGGCGGGGAGGTCGGAGTAAAGAACAATTTGCAGAGTTGCTGATGCCATGCCTCTGCTGCCATTGTCCTTGTAGCTGCTAGAACCTATGGGCCTGGAGTGGGCTGTTGAAGTAGTCTTGGAGACTAGCAGCAGTGCATCTTTCACATGGCACACACAGCTACCAATGGGTCAGTGGTGAAGGGAATCAATGCTGATGGTGTTGGATGGGATGCCAATCAAGTGGCCTGCTTTGCCTGGATGGTCTCCAGTTTCCTGAATTGTTGGAGCTACTCTTTTCCAGGCAAGTGGAAAGTATTCTCTCAAACTCCTCACATGTGCCTTGTACATGGTGAACAGGCACAGAGGAGTCACAGTGTCTGGTATCAGCCACAGAAATAGCAGCATGTGACCCGCTCCTGCATCAGACGAGCTCTCAATACATCTATCTACCTTTATGCAGGCAAAGACAGCGCACAGCACCTGAGAGAGGGAGAAGACAGGAGGGGGGCATACCCGACAACCAGCCCCTCACACAATTTGAGCAGCAGACTGCTGAGCTGGCAGGGGAAGACTGTGACCGTGCCTGTGCCAATGGCAAGGTTGGCCTCTCCCAAACATCCAGTGAGGAAGCATGTTTAATCTTTGCAAATCAGAACCTGAGGGTGAAGCTCTGTGCTATGTAGGTGGCAGCCTAGGCTGTCAATCATTCTCTCCACTCTCCATTCCAGGTGCCAACAGAAAGAGGGTGAGGCAGATCCCGCACCTGAACTCAACCCCGGCTCACAGGAGACCATGGGAGAGGATGAGGATGACTTCTCATCTGTACAGTTGTCACAGCATTCACCCTCACCCTCCATCAGCTCAGAGACACACACCTCAGTGGCTCATAGATCTTGTTTAGGCTCCGGTGGTCAACGCACAGACACGTGTCCACAGTGGGAGGAGACAGTGACAGCCAAGGTCCCAGCACTTAGAGGACAGCTGGACAAGAGGCCCCTGTTTACTCTGAGTCAGATGATGAGCCTCTGGGAGCGGCCATGAAGAAGATGCTGGAGTATCATCGAGATGCAGGGGAACTTCAGGCAGAAGTGTCAGAGGCCTTCAACAGAGTGGTACGCGAGGTGGAGGAGTGTGTATCTGATGTTGTGGCTCTAACATGTGAGCGCATCAAAGTCTCCATGGGGAGGATGGCGGATGCCATGGAGACCCTGGTCCAGCAGAATGCCCAGTTTCTGCTGGAGATGTGCTTAGACCTGCACTCTATCGCTGTAGCCAGGAGTGAGCTTTTGTAGTGCTACGCGTGAGGAGGACAGGGCACCTTGACCTCCCTCCATGTGCCCCTTCTCATCAAGGAGTCAGCGAGGCACCCAAAGGGAGGAGGAGTGTCAGGCTGACGCCCAGGACTCTCCAAGGGTGTCCCTGTGTTCCGAGTTCCCTCTACCCGTGACCCCATCAGCTCCAGCCTCTGAGACCTGTATGGGTGCACTTGCCCCAGGGCAGGAGGCCCAAAGAAGGCCGGGGCACTCCAGGCCTCAGCCCTCTAGAGGACGCCCACCAAAGTAATCAGAGACACGAGGGCATCGTAGCCAGCAGGCTGCTGGCATCTCTGCTGCAGATGTCAGGGAGGCACCTAGACGTAGTGGTAGGGTAAGAAAAATTAAGAAGTATTAAGTTCACAGTGGTGGCATGGGTGTACAATCATTGTAAATAGTTATTGCACCTTTGTAAACATATGAATCATTGTACTTCATGGAGGTCTTCTGGGTTTTTTTTACTGCTTCTTGTGTTATTGCCTGTGCGCACTCACCCTCACCCCTCACTTCCAAAGGGGGCACCAAGGCTGGGTCTATATCCCTCTGAATCATGACTGCATATGGAGGTATCGCTCTTTGCCAAGGCTCTTATGAACCATGTGCGATAAGCCTCCCAGTCACACTATTCCCCTTCCCTCCATTGCTCTTTGGACCCTCTAGAGAGACCTTTGCCTTGTCAGGGTAGTTTATCAGGGTCCTCCTTCAGTTGTCCAGTTGAGCTGACCTTCGGCTCCGTTACCTGATGCCCCCGCTCCTACCTAGCATTTTTTCTGTTAGACAACGAGGATATCAACACTCTGATCTGCCTTCACCTCGGGATAGTGTGCGTTGTCTTGTTTTTTGTTGAAATGATGCACACAGGCCATTCACATTGTAGCTGAACTAGCCTTATGGATAACACATTTTCCTAACATGAACACATATCTGCATTAACTGAATTCTATCAAGCCAGGTTCCAACATATGCTATCTGACCTTCAAACCCCGGGTAGAGTGGCCTCATATCTAGCACAGAGTACCGTATAGTATTTAATACTGGGGTCCATTGCCACAATCAACTATTATCATGACATTTCTCTTTTTTTAAATAAAAATCTTTATACAACTTAAGTACACAAAGTCTCTTATCTAATCTTTCTCACTCTGTTTTTATCAGTCTGTTTTGTCTTTTACTCATCTCTGTATCTCTTTTTTTTTCACAATTTTTCTACCTGATGTTCTGAATGTTGATAAAGGCAGTTTTGAAGGACAAGGGACCTTCCCCAGCTCTGTGTCACTATCACCCCTTGGATAGTTTTCAGGGCTCTCAGGCTTTGTCTGGCTATCTGTTGCTTCACTGGTGCATTCTGGTTTTGAATCGTCAGCTACACTTTCTGGTTCAGAGCAGGGTTGTGTTTCATTTGTTTTCTGTAAGAATTTCAGCTTTCTCCTGTACTGATGTCCGTTTGGAGTCTGCGCTATGTAAGACCTTCGTTCTCCTGTGATTCCTGTGACAACAGCAGGATTCCAGATCACTTCATGCTGAATCCTCACCGTCTGTCCCATGTTCAGGTCAGGCAGAGGTCAGGTGCCTCGATCAAAGTACTGTTCCTGCTTCTGCTGTCTCAGCTTGAGCAGGTCCTGCACGCTGTCGCTCACTGGCTGTGGAAATAACAGTTGGGGTGCAGTTGGAAGCTTAGTTCTTAGTCTTCTCCCCATCAGGAGCTGTGCTGGAGATAATCCAATGCCATCTAATGGTGTATTCCTGAAATCCAGCAGACGCAGGTAGGGTCTCTTCCGTCCGCTTTTGCCTTCTTCAACAGGTGTTTTAAGGTCTGCATGGTACACTCCACCATTCTATTGGATTGTGGATATTTGGGGCTTGACATAATGTGGCAAAACTCCCAGTCCTGTGCAAATTTACAAAACTCAGTGTTTGAGAATTGTGGACCATTATCTGAGATGAGCACTTCAGGTATGCTGTGGTGAGCAAAAATTGATTTTAAATGATTCATTACAGTGATGCTCTTACTATCACTTCTCAGCAGCAGAGACTCAAAAAACTATGAGTAATAATCTACTGCCGGTAGGCACTCACTGTTGTCAAATGTGAACAAGTCCACTCCAATTTGTTTCCAGGGCCTCTCTGGAGCACTGTGTCGTTTAAATTTTTGTTTTGTTGTGATTTACTGTATTTTTAGCACACTGCACACGCATTCACCATTCCCCCAATTTGTGTTCCCATTCCAGGCTAATACATTACCTCTCGAGCTCTTCTCCTGCACGTTTCTATGCCGAGGTGACTTTCATGTATGTGCTGCAGCATTTCTTTCCTCAGTATTGCAGGAATTATGATTTTTTCTCCCTTGAAAAGTATTCCTTCTGCTACATGAAGTTCCTCACGAAAATTCCAGTACTATTGTACAGCAGAAGGGGCTCCGCTCCGATGTGTGGGCCAGCCAGTTTGCACAACCTGATGCAGTTTTCGCAGGGTGGTGTTATTCTTGCTCACTTCCCTGATCTCAGCCAGTTTGGTTACAGCCACAGGTAAGTTCTTTGTCAGCATGTGAACCTGTGCTTCCGTTTCTTTATCCTCTTCCTCCGTGATGAGTAGGTCTGCGATGTACATTTCCTTTCCCGGTTTGTATTTAATCTGACCTGGTATGTCTGCAGACGCATTATGAATCTTTGGATTCTTGGTGGTGCACAGTTCAGGGGCTTTTTAATTATAGCTCCCAAAGGTTTATGATCAGACTCTACCTCCACGTCTTTGCCATAGACAAACTGGTGGAAGTGTTCTAGGCCAAACACAATTGCTAGCATTTCTTTCTCTATTTGGGCATACCGCTGCTGTGTTTCAGTCATTGCCTTTGAAGCCGATGCCACTGGTGCCTCATCTTGCAAGAGGACAGCTCCCAGGCCAGTCTTTGAAGTGTCCACTTGACCGGCTGACTGACATCATAAAACTTTAACACTGATGCCTGGCTCAGTGTTCTCTTCAAACTGGTCAAAGTTTCCTGGTGACTTTGTTCCCAGTGCCATTCCTCATCATTTTGTAGAAGTTCTCTGAGAGGTGCTGTCAGGTCTGACATGTTTGGAATAAATTTCCCAAGACAGGTCACCATTTCCAAAAACCTCTCCAAATCTTTCTTACATTCTGGGGGTTGCATGTTCATGACTGCTTTGATTTTACTCAGGTCCGGCTTCAGTCACTCACTTGTTAGCTGTAGTACTTGATTTCATGAAGACCTATTTTGCACATTTCCTTCTTCAACTTGAGGTTCCTTTTTCTAGCTCTGACCAGCACCTGCCTCAGTCTGTGGTCCTGTTCTTCTCATGAGGCTCCCCAGACCGGCGCATCATCGATATAGGTTTCCATGCCCTCTAACCCTTCAAACAGCTACTTCACTGTTCTGTGGAACACCTCCAAAGCCAAATTAATACCAAAAGGTAAATGTGTAAACCTGTATTGCTGGAATGGTGTGTTGAAGGTACAGAGATGGGAGCTGTGTTCATCCAGCTTGACCGGCCAGGAGCCTGAACTCACAACCGAGACTGAATAGTATTTAACATCAGCTAGCTTACACATAATCTCTTCTATTGTGGGCAACTGATAATGTTCCCTTTGTACTGTCTGGTTTGGGTCTCTGGAATCCAGCTAGACTCGTAGATTCCCATCAGATTTTTCTACAATTACAATTGGATTAGCCCACTTTGTCAGTTATTCAATTTTCTTGATGATGTGAAGTTTCTCCATTCTGTCCAACTTTGCTTTCAGTCGATCTCTCGGCATTACTGGCATTTTCCTGGGTTGGTGCATTTTTAGTGTCACAATTTTGTCAATCTTGAAGGTGTATTCTCCTTTTAGGCAGCCAATCCCCTTGAATACATTGTTATACTCGCTCAGGATGTCATCAGTGGTGAGAGTCATTATTCTCTTGATTAGCTTCAGATTTTTACAAACAATGATTCCAAGAATGGGTTTTGCATCAGTTTTAACCACCATGAATGGAAGTGCTTGAGACTGCTTTTTGTAGTTCACTTTAAGTATGCACTTGCCTTCTACATCAATTGTTTCACCTGTATAAGTAGACAGCTTCACTTTTGTTTTAGTTAGCTGTTTTTCTTTGCATATCTTATGATATAGGCTTATGGGAAAGACATTTGATTGTGCACGTGTCAAGCTTGAAATTCACCATCATGTCGGCAATTTTTAAATCGACCTTCCATTCGTCTTCTTTGGAATTTGTTGTTACTGCACCAACGAAAAGTTCAGTTTCAGTGTTTGTGTCATCATCTGCAATCCTGTGCGTTTTCTTCGATTTACACATCGTAGCAAAGTGATTTAGTTTATCAGAGTTCTTACACTGTTTTCCATATGCTGGACAGCTATGTGGCAAATGCTCTGTTCTGCATCAGCTGCATTTAAATGTTTTAATAGCAGTTTTGTTCTTTTTACGTTCAGACTGTCTTTGTTCTTCCCCAGGGTTGTTTCTGTTTAACTGCATCTAACTGCTTGACTGTGTGTGGCCTATCATCTTCTGCCATCTGTTTAATCTGGCATTTCATTGTTGCTGCTCCTCTGCAGATATTTATTGCTTTCTCCAGTGTGAGATCAACTTTGTCAAAAGCCATTCTCTCAGAGAGTCATTTGCAACCCTGCAAATTATTCTATCTCAGATGAGTGATTCTTCAAGCTCTCCAAATTCACATGTTTTTGCTCATTTTCTCAACTCGGTCATGTACTGACTCATGTTGTCACTGCCTTGTGAGCATGTAAGAAATCATTATCTTTCATATGTGATGTTTTTCTTAGGGCTGCAGTAGGCTTCAAATTTTTCCATTATTTCTTTAAGTCATTTCGTTTCTTATCGCTTTCAAACATGAATGTGTTATAGACTTCGGGGGCTTCTTCCCCTGCTACTTGAAGAAAGATGGAAGACTGTACCTGAGGGACTTTTTTATCACTCCCCATCGCTGTGAGGTACAGCTCGAATCGCTGACAGAACCGCCTCCAGTTTTTGGTGAGATTTCCCTCCAAACTGGGCTCTGGTTTCAGAGCCTGCATTGTTGCGTTTAGTTTGCTTCTGACACCAAGTCTTGTTTTTTGTTTCAGTGATGCACACAGGCCATCAACCTTGTAACTGAGCTAACTTTATTGAAAACACATTTTCCTAACATGAACACATATCTGCACTAATTGAATTCTATGAAGACAGGTTCCAACTTGTGCTATCTGACTTTCAAATCCTAGACCAGGTGACCCCATATCCAGTACAGAGTACCGTATAATATCTAATACTGGATTCCACTACCACAATCAACTATTATCATGACACACATCACATTCAAAACCATCTCCAACACCTCTAACCTCCTCCTGTGACCCACCCCCACCTCCCCCCGCGGCATCACCATCGACCACCTGAGCGTTACCTTCACCTTCCCGTCCGTCACCCTTGTAGGTCCCCCAATCACCATTACCCTTCAAATGCCTTCCTTCTCTGACGAGCCCACACCATCACAGTCCCCATGCCCACTCCCCCACCCACCCTGAAGTATCCCACTATCCCTTCTAACAGTCACAGTGCTCTCCCACTACCAGTACCCTCAGTTTGCCCCCCCAAGGCTTCCTGGTTCCCCCCCCCACACCAGTTCAAGGCTTCCTGGTTTCCCCCCCTCCTGTGTCTTCCACCACCTCCCCATTGTGTATTCTAATCACAGCCCCCCCGCCATGTGTTCCAATCCCCATCCCTTGTCTTCCACTCCCCCCTCCCCATGTGTTCTGAACCCCCTCCCGCCCACATCTTCCAGCAGCCCCGGGCCCAGACATTTCCTTGGCGCATGTCATCCCTGGGATCATGCAGTGCTCCGGTGCTCCAGGCCACGGTTTCTCAGGTAAGTGCTCTCTCACCATGTGCATGCTACATTAGTCATGTCGTGATTCGAGCCGGTCTGAATGCTTGAAGATGGGGCAGGGGATGTGCCTGGGGTTGGGGGGGGATCATTCTGGTCTGTTGCTGATTTAAATAACATTAATCATATGCAAATCCAGTTCCTGGTGACTTTCAGCAGGAATGGCGACCACCACATGACAGTCGGGACTGCAGGTTCCCACTGTTGTTTCTCATCGTCGGGAAACCAATTTTTTCCCTCCCATCACATTCTCCGCCCCCATCCGCCATGGACCCCATCATTGGCAGTGGGGGGTTGGAATTACTGCTTTAGAATGTGTTAATAAACTATTTCAAATAAAGCAGAATAAACTGATATACCAGCTACATCACTGCCACAGTGCTGTGTAATTTCCCCCTATTAGTTACTCAAAGCTTGCTTCCTTGTCTGATGATGAGAGGCTGAGTAAATTGGACCTATATTCTCTGGAGTTTAGAAGAAGGAGAGGTGACCTCATTGAAACGTACAAAATTCTGAGGGGGCTGGATGCTGAGAGATTGCTTCCGCTGATCGGGGAGTCTAAAACATGGGGACAGAATCTCAGGATAAGGGGCCGATCACTTAGGACTGAGATGAGGGGAAATTACTTCACTCAAAGTGTGAATCTTTGGAATTCTCTACCCCAGAGGGTTGTGGATGTTCCATTGTTGAATACATTTAAGGCTGGGATAGACAGATTTTTGGTGTCTCAGGGAATTAAGGGATATGGGGAGTGGGCAGGAAAATGGAGTTGAAGCCCAAGATCAGCCGTGATCGTACTGAATGATGGAGCAGGTTCGTCCGGCCATATGGTCTACTCCTGCTCCTATTTCTTTTTGTTTAATAAGCTCCTGTGTTGTAAAGGTTACTCAAATTAATCCCATCCCTTTAACCCATAAGGATCCTCTCAGGAAGCTACTTGCTGTAATAGTCTTAACCTTTGAACTAGTGCTTCTTTATATTTCAATTTATTTTATTGCATTTTTGTAGCATTTAGTTTTTGATTACAATATTTTCTTCAATCTTACATTCATAATACATGCACATGATACAGAGTAATAGCCTGTGAGCCTTTCACAATGGATAGCTCTGATGACTGAGGGCAGTATGTTCCCAGCTAGGTGGAGGAGTGTTGCAATGTCTGTGTGGGGTGGGAAAGTGCCGGAAAATGATGTCAGGTCAGGATCCCAACATCATTTTGCCTCCTTCTGGCCTTCCTCAGGGTGGGTTCCAAGTCCTGAGGGGAACTCCTGTAGGTCTTGGAGGAAATTAACTGAGGTGATTAAAGAGGCTATTAAGACCTTTTTTAATAATGAATTCCTTCTTCCCCGAGAGTGCACAGCTTCCACGCTGTCAGAACCTCGCCAGGGTCACCATGGTGAGTGTACAGCAGGATGAGATTCTTCAGTGAACAGACAGGCTGGGAAGGCTTTGTTCAGTTACACTGATACACTCCACTCCTGGCCATTTGACAGGCTATTGTTCAAAGCAACTCAGAACTTCTTGGAAGGCACTTCACCTGTCTAACACTTCACTCACCTTCTGCTGCATTCCACTGCTGTCAGCTTTCATCATGGCACGGCAGCAGCTTATACTCCCCATCTTCTACCTCAGATGAGAGGCAAAAATAGAAGCCACACTATCACCAACAGCTCCAGCAGCAGTAGGAGCAACACCAACAGCACCACCAGCTGTCGCCTCCTCAGCCAGCTGTCGCCTCCTCAGCCACCTGCCCCTCCAAAGGGCAAATGTGCAAAATGATCCAGCTCGAAGGAGGCAAAACCCCCAACTTGGGGCCAACAGACTGGGACTGCTCTCTCAACATGTCTGAGCACCAGTGCCGCAGAAGACTCAGGGCAGAATCATCCCAGAATTGCACTAAGTGCAGTAGCGGGTGTGAAAAACAACATTTTATCTGCTGACCACAAGGGCAGATTTTCACACCATATCATCTCCATCCTGCCTCATAAATTATGCAGTCACGGGAAACACACTGTCTTGCTGGTGCGCAGCTTTTGATTTGCTCACCATGCCATTACCTTGCTACTTCCTCACCCTGGGCGCCATATTTAAACTGCAGCCACATGCACATTTCTCAATGCTTGTAGCCCAGGACTGCTCCAGTGAAGATAAGGCCCTGAAAGCCTAGATGAGTGCAGCCCCCCGATTCAGTGACACATTGCTGGAATGCCCTATAGATGCAGTGGAGGCCCACCGCGATGTCCTCTACCCTCGTTCTGGCCGCTGGAGGCCCATAAGTCTCACCACTCAGGCTTGGGAGGTGGTGGCAGCGGTGGTCAGTGCCAACACTGCGCACAAGAGGTTGGCTATCCAGTGCAGAAAGAGCATGAACAATCTTATCCGTACCACCAGAGTAAGTCAACCATCTCATCACTCTCGACTCACCCACTCACAAGCTCATCACATGCTGAATGGCATTTCACCCACTGCCAACTCAAGGGACATCACCACTCACTCTTTCACACACACACCCTCACATCTCCATCTGGCCTCATCCCCTCTGCAGATCATTTCCTCGTCACGTCTATGGCTCCACTCAGCAGACAAGTATGCCTGGCATCCTCATTTAGCCTGGCATGTGCCTTGCTCACATCCTCTACCTCTGCTTTATGCAGGACAAGATCGCGCACAATCAACGGGAGAGGCCCGAGAGCAGGGGTGGGGTGCCGGACATAAAGGTTCTCATTCCATTCGAGAGTCACACGTTGAAGCTGGCTGGAGAGGACGTGGACCTTTCCTGCAGCAACAGTGAGGTCGGTGGCAAACATCCACATGAGGATCCCGCACTAGATCATCCCTCTGTCAACACTATTCTGAATCCACTGTTGTGTGTGGAATGTGGCTGTCAAGCACTAGTAATCTCTACTTTCTCTCCTAGACACATCTGCCACGGCGCCCTCAGGCAAATTTGATCCGGACTCCAGCGCTGAGAGCACCTCGGATGAGGATCCTGAGGGCAGCATCGTTGAAGGCCTGTCATGGCGCTCACCCACACGCTCCAACAATGCAGCAACACACCTGTAGAGCAGCCTCGGGATCACATTCTGGTGAGAACAGCACACAATCTGTTCCATAGCAGGCAGAGGCAGGGACATCCTTGGTCGCCTGCACTCAAAGGACTGCTGGAGGTAAGGAATCTGTTGAGTCCAAGTCAGGTGATGAGCCGCTAGACTCAGTCCTCAATCAGTTGTTGGAGCTGCAAAGACAATTATGGGAACTTCAGGAAGGGATGTCTGGTGCACTCCTCATATTGCAAAGAATGGAGGAGTCCTTCTACCATAAGTCCAAGGTGGTTGTAACATCATGCCGATGCACTGAGGTCAACACCGGTAGGATGGCAGCAGCCATGGAGACCTTGGTCTAGGACATCGGTCCTGCACTGCTGCGTGGGCTGAACTCCATTGCCAACACCGTAGTTGGCCTCCAACAATGTCAATGCGAGAGGGGTGCCAGGCAGCTTGATCTCACTCCAACTTCCCCTTCTCCTCAAGGAGGCTGCCAGGGGCTGTCGGTCACTCATAGGGAGGAGGACTAGCAGCTCGACACCCTGGGGCCATCCACCCAGGTGACTCTGGGAATGTCCAGCCAATCCAAATCCCCTCTTCCTGTGGCCCCAGCAACTCCAGCTACGCAGGCCGAGGAGAGTGCACCTGGCCCACAGCAGGATACCCAAAAAGACTGGGGCCTCCAGGTCTCAGCTTTCCAGAGGACACCCACCAAGGTCATCACAGACAACAGGGTGTAGCAGTCAGCAGGCTGCCTCCACCTCCGCTGTGGATGTCAGGGGGAGCACCAAGACATAGCAGCAGGGTTAGGAAGGTTAAGAAGATGTAGTTGCATAGCCTGGGCAAAGGTGTTAATCATTTGTACATAATGTTCACTATTGTAAATAAACTCCCAAGAATGTCCCCTTGCCTATAGCTTTTTGTTCTGATGAGCAGTGTTGGTGCCACTCAGATATGAAACCTTGGTTCCTGCACACAATGAAGGTAAGTGTCTCAGTCCAGGGCCTCTTCCCTGTGCAGTGTGTAACCTTCAGTCAAAGTGATGGTCCGGCCTCACACTCCCTGGACACATTAGTGATGTCTGCACCTCGATGGTGCTTGTCATTGCTGCCAGAATGTCATGGGCATGCATCACTGAGTTCCGTTATTCTCTCTGTGCTCTCAGCACCTTTAAGATGGGGCTGGCACCCATTCTCTTCAGCATCTGTGACCAGTGACTCTGTGCTCCTGAAGGGGCAGGTGATGAAGGCTGACAAAGGATCAGGTGCATTTAAAGTTTTGCAGCTGTGTCTCCATGATATGAACCTGATCACAGAGCAGAAATGGAATTCTGTGCCTTCGCAAAGGTAGCATCCGTGACTTCCTGGATACATTTGTTGGTGGAGGCTTGCGAGATCCCACACAGGTCACCTGTGGAGCCCTGGAAGGAGACACTGGCGTAAAAGTTGAGCGCTGCGGTCACTTTCACGGCCACTGGCAATGGATGCCCTCCAAGTCCCCATGGTGCCACGTTGTGCTGCAGGTGGCATATGTAAGTGACCAGTTCCTGAGCCATGCGCAGTCTTTGGTGACACTGCTTCTCGGACACCTGCAGGAATGACAAGTGCCATCTATAGACCCTGGGTCCAGCAAGGCGCCTATGAGTGATGGCAGCTGTGGAACTTCATCTGCTTGTGCAGAAAGGCCCTGCCGCACCTTCATCTTAAGTGTGGTGTTCCTCCTTTTAGCTAACCAGGTGCCTCCATCGCACTCTTCTTCTTCTTCTCTGCTCCCTGTAAGCCATGAGGCACACTGCTAGATCACCAGGCTCCATGATCTTGACATTCTCCTCCTGCAGGATCGAAGGGAGAGACGCATGTGGTAGGACCTCCTTTGGTTAAGTCTCCGGCTGCGACTTAAGGCCCATTCTCACGTTCTGGAGAGTGCTGGCCACCGCTTTGATGGCGAGTGTGTAGTGTGCTCATTAGCTGTCCGAAACCCCTCCCACCTCCGCCCCACTCCAGTTGACCGATTGGCGGCAGCTTTGCCCACTGGACTGCATGCTGTGCTCTCAGCTCAGGCACAGGCATTCTCCTAACCACACTGCAAGGCTGCACTGTTAGCTTGAACCATGGGGGAGGCTGGTCCAAATCCAAATAAAGACATTTCAAGGGGCTCTGAGTTGCTCCACCAGTAACTGCACCATGGCCACCTTTCGCAAAGGATTCTACAGTTGTCCAATTATTCTTCAGCCACCTAAAGCGCACATTAATTTGCAGTCTGCATCTAAGGGGTAAAAGGTTCTGGAGCATTTGGTGGCACATTCATGTTTTTGTGATGCTTGAGAGGCAGAAATGCTTCAGAGGCCCAACTCCAAGCATGCCAATGGAGCAGCTGCTGAACAGTCTCAGCTGTGGAAGAAGGCTCACTTTTGACAAGCTTTCCAAGTGCGTGGCTGCTTCCCTCACCTTTCACTACCCCCCACCCCCACAGCATGTTCTTGTGTACTTCCGTCAGTCTGTGCTGCCTTGCCCCCCACGACCCCACCCGCACTGGAGCCCTTGCTCTGGCACCACACTGACAGCCAGCAAGGAAAAAGTGACTTGCCTGCGCCCCCCAAACCCCTGCAATGCACAGCGCCTCTTCCTTGATGTCCTGTAGGCAATCCTCATGAGTGCAATGCATTCACCTCCGAGTTCAGCTCACCAAGTGCATGCTTTTTAAAAGCTGTCTTAAATCATGCCATTCTGAAGTCACGTTGATGTGGGAGGTAAATTCGACATGGGGGGATGACTCCAGTGGCCAGACACAATGATGAGATGCAAATGCATTAAAATGAAGTTCCCGATGTTGGACAGCGGGAAACCCGGCCCGCCATTGATGGGCAGAATGGGCGATTGCAAACTGGTTTCACGACGGCATAAAACTGATTTTTGGCCTCCTTGCCATATTGTCTGCTCACATCGCCAACAGGAGCAGAAAGTTCCGGCTTCAGGCTCTCACAGCAAGTCACTGCTGACATCTGCTGACTTCCTTCCCAACAGGTGGGCACATATTGCCAATGGACAACAAGGTGCCTGTCACTGGAGGACCACCAACACCCACATCCCCAAACTCTCAACACCCTTCCCCCCACTCTGAGTCTCTGCCTCTTGCCAAATAGTGTGCTCTCTTCTCCTGCAAGGAGAGAAAGCAGAGATTTGTGAGTGTTAATAATGGCTGGTGTGCAGAGGAGGGAATTACATTATTTGTGGAGGGTGGCTGCAAGGCATGGGTGCAAAAGGCAATGTGATCAGGGTGAGTGAGTGTTCACTGCTCAAATGGGGATGTAAGGTGCCTGCAGAGAGAGAGAGAGTGAAGCTGCAAGGTGTGTTGTTCTGAGGAGTGCTTTGCAGGAGTGTGTGGGACTTGGCACCTAAGGGCGTTATGTCACTCACCTATCATGCCCTCTTGAAATCTTGGATCCTCTTGGTGCAGCCTCCAGGTTGGAGGGACCGCAATCTTGTTGCTGACTTCATCAGTCACATCTATCTGTGCCGACTTGGTTGGAGAGGTTGTCCTCTTCCTCCTGTCCTTGGGAGACCTCATCTCACTGCAGTTCCTCAGGTCCTACAGCAGGACCTCCAGATAAGATTGAGAGACATGGGGGGAGGGAAAGTGAGCAGTGTTCCCAGGCTTCCTCTCCATTTCTGTGGTCGCTGCAGCCTCAAAACTCCAAGTGCTGGTGAACCTTTGTAACCCATAACATGGCTGCTTTAATCAGAAAGCCTTCCTTTGACAGGATGTATGCATCATCCCTCCTGTCCTCCCTAATTGGTCAGGGAGCCTGGAGGCAGGATGCTAATGTCGTTACTCTCAAAAAGAGCCCCAGGAAAGACCTCCCATTCAGAAATTGGTTTCCTGACTGGAAAATGGACTTATTGTGGTGCCAGGGACTAAGTTTGACAAGATTGCTGATAGTCATGTGATTGCCCGCTGCGTCAGTGTCTTGTTGTATTTGTCAGCACTGCCTGTGTAGTTACACTTGGTTAGGATTAATATGTCCCTGTTGCAAAGTGCAAAAACCACACAAAGGGCTGGATTTATTGGCTGTAGCAGCGGGCTCATCTACCTGCTGGAGAGCCAGTGGCATCCATGATGAGGCCATTCCTGGGTGCCCAGACCAATATTAAAAGCCAAGTAGGCACCTACTTGGTTGGCATTGGGGCTACTGGGGTCTGCAGGGCAGATGACTTGCCTCCCAGTGCTGCTGTCCAATCAGAGGCTAGCAGCATTTCAGTATCAGCAGCTCCACCAGTAAGTGGTGGCCATTGCCGGTATTGCATCAGCCCTGGGAGAAAGAACAGCAATGTAGGCCCCAAGCCCAGGTAAGAGCAGCAGGGGTCTTCTTGCAGGAGCAACCTTTGCCACCGGCAGGTCTCTCTGTTGGGCACAGGGTGTCAAGCAGGAGGTACCACCCTCACCTAGGATGAGGTCCTTAGGTGGCCCTTAGTTGGTTATTTAAGGGCCTCAGTTGGCCTCCACTCAGAATTAGGCCAACTTTGACCCACAACTTCCCATCCCATTAAATTACCTCACCCTGCTTCCCAGCCTGCTGCTGGGGGGAGGTTGTGGGGTTGGGGAAAGCTGTAAGAGGTGGCATAACATGAGGCTTCCAGAGGTGAACTGGAAATCCTACGCTGGCTACATTAGCTCATGAGGCTGCCACACACATTGGACTCATACCTGGAACAGTCTCTCAGTACTCTCCTATGCAAATGGCTGCACTCTGGCAGCTGCAGCTACAGCAAGTCCCTGAAGCCTGTAGGAAGGGAGATCGGTAGCCCGCATCAGGGGTTGATCTCTAGATGCCGCCTTCAGTTCTTTTCCACTATCCTGGAATTCCTTGTATGCGAGTACTGGAGGGCACCTCCCCACTGGTCCAGGCATCGAAAGTGCATCTTCAGAAGGCCAATAGGCTGATCAATGAGCCTCCTGGTCTGCATGTGACCAGCATTGTAGCAGCATGGATGCACCAGCTGTGGTGAGCACAGTGAGTAGCCACTTTTTTAAGGGGGAGCCTTGTCACCCAGTCACCAGCCAGAGATCTTTGGGGCTGGGGATGGGGGGAGCGGGGGAGTGGGTGGTGGGTGGGTTGAATAATTGAGGCAAGTGTGACTCATGGAGGATAAATGCATTGTGACAGCTACCTGAGAAACATGCACTTAGGGTTGCTGTGGGTGACTTAGTGTGGTTGCATGCCACCTCCACGTTGATCAAATGGAAAGCCTTGCGGTCTTGCAGTTGATGAATCTCTCAGGCTGTAGCGCTGGTGTCCTGATAGCTACATGCATACAGTCAATGATGCCCTGCATCTGTAGGAATTTGGCTACAGCTGCAAAGTCCATTGTTTTCTTTGCTTGCAATGCTGCATCTGTGGGGAGGCTGATGTATTCGCTGACCTGTGCAAATAGGGCATCTGTGACTCATGGGCGGCTGCTTGTGAAATCCCACAAAGGTCGGCGGCAGATTCTTGGAATGCTCCAACACTTAGAAATTCAGGGCCACTGTCACCTTGACTGACACTGGAAGGGCAGGATGACTGGTTGTTCGCGGTGACAGGTCTTCCTGCACCATTGCAAATAAATCATAGTTAATATTTGTCTTGACATTCACAGCTTTCTCCTGCACTGTCGCTCTGACATGCCCATGGTTTCGGTGGTCCAGGGATCCCCCTGTACACAGGGAAATGTCTCTTGCTCCTCCCCACTCCTGCCTCTGGTGGCTCTGCCTTCTGCTGCCCATGTACCCTGGCCCAGGGGAAAATCAGTGGCTGCTGCCACTGCCCTGCATCTATGGATTTGGGAAGGTGTAATGCTTATTTTTTAAAGCAGCCTTTCTTTCTCCCAGTGTGCCTGCCAGATGTCACCTTCCCTTGCCCTTCGTCCCCTTTGCTCTGCCAGCACTTTAAACAACAAGGTGCTTTTAACTTTAAAAGGCTTTAAATGCTGAGAACAAGTTACTCACAGGCCAACACACCTCATAACCGTCCACCAGCAGTGTTTACCCTTCCAGTGTCAAATCGTGCTTCAGAAGCCCTTCTGAAAGGTGTCAGGAACAATGTAAGGTGGTTATGTTTTATATGGCCACTGATTTCAATTGGCTGTACTCGGTGCATTCTCCCTGCATTTGTGAATCATGCCCTGCCTCCTTTCCCACACTGTCAAATATCCACCAAACCAAAAATGTTGTTTCAAGCTGTTCCAGTACAGCTACAACACTGGCATCTCCCTGGCCATGTGGAAAACTGCCCAGATGTATCCTGTCCACAAAAAGCAGGACAAATCCAAGCCAGCAAATTACCGTCCCATCTACTCTCAATCATTAGCAAAGTGATGGAAGGGTTCATCAACACTGCTTTCAAGCAGCACCTACTCAGTAATACTTGGTCACTGATGTTCAATTTGGGTTTCACCAGGTCGACTCAGCTCCTGACTTCATTACAGCCTTGGTCCAAACATGGACAAAAGAGCTGAACTCAAGAGGTGAGGTGAGAGTGACTGCCCTTGACATCAAGGTAGTATTTGACTGAGTGTGGCATCAAGGAGTCCTAGCAAAACTGGAGTCAGTGGTAATCAGGGAAAAGCCTTCCGCTGGTTGGAGTCATACCTAGCACAAAAGAAGATTGTTGTGGTTGTTGGAGGCCAATCATATCATCCCCAAGACAACACTGCAGGAGTTCCTCAGGCTACTTTCCTAGGCCCAACCATCTTCAGCTGTTTCATCCATGACCTTCCTCCATCATAAGGTCAGAAGTGGGGATGTTTGCTGATGATTGCACAATGTTCAGCACCATTTGCAACTCCTCAGATACTGAAGCAGTCCATGTCCAAATGCAGCAATATCCAGGCTTGGGCTGATAAGTGGAAAGAAACATTTGCACCACACAAGTGCCAGGAAATGACCATCTCCAACAAGACAGAATCTAACCATTGTCCCTTGACATTCAATGGCATTACCATCACTGAATCTCCCACTATCAACATCTTGGAGGTTACCATTGACCAGAAACTGAACTGGACTAGCCATATAAATACTGTGGCTACAAAAGCAGGTCAGAAGCTAGGAATCCTGCAGCGAGTAATTACCTCCTGACTACCTGTCGGTATACTATTTACAAGGCACAAGTCAGGAGTGTAATGGCACAATCTTCACTTGCCTGGTTGAGTGTAGCTCCAACAACACTCAAGAAGCTTGACATCACCCAGGACAAAGCAGTCCTCTTGACTGGCACCCATTCACCACAATAAACATTCACTCCCTCCTTCATCATCACAGCGCCATCAGTGTGTACCATTTACAAGATGCACTGCAGTAATTCACCACGATTCCTTCGACAGCATCTTCCAAACCTATGACCTCTGCCACCTGGAAGGACAAGGACAGCCGATGCATGGGAACACCACCACCTTCAAGGTCCCCTGCAAGCCACTCACCATCCTGACTTGGAAATATATTGCCTTCCTTTACTTTCACTGTGTCAAAATCCTGGAACTCCCTCCCTAATAGCACTCTGGGTGTATGTACACCACATGGACTGCAGCAGTTCAAGGAGGCAGCTCACCATCACCTTCTCAAGGGCAATTAGGGATGGGCAATAAATGACACCTGTATCCCATGAACGAATATAAAAACAAAATCCAGGTTCCATTTGCCATTTCTCTTTTGAGTTCCAACTTGAGTCCCACTTTCCAGCATTTGGGAAACCTGAGATCTGAGCAAATCCAATCGCTCTTGCATCCTGGCAGTCCTGGTCCGAGGCAAAATGCACAAAGCTGTGTGCCCTCATGAAGATGGCATCCGTGACCTCATGAATGCATTTGTGTATGGAGGCTTGTGATATCCCACAGAGGTCACCTGTGGAGCCCTGAAAGGAGCCACTGGCAGAAAAATTGAACACTGCAGTCACTTTCACGGCCACTGACAGTGGATGCCCTCCATGTTCATGTGGCGCCAAGTCCTGTAGCAGGCGGCAGATGTGACCGACCAGTTCCCTGGCATGCGCAGTCTTTGGCATCACTTGTTCTCTGTCATCTGCAGGAATGAAAGGTGGCATCTATAGACCTTGGGTGTCGCAGAGCGCCGACCAGCGCCGGCTTGCTGTGGCTCTTCGGTGGCATGTGTGGGAGCCCCAGATGCTCCTTCTTTCTGAGTGTGCTGCTCTTCCCTCTGAGCAGCCAGACATCTCAGTTGCTCACTTCTCCATCATCTTCACTCTTTGCATGCCATGAGGCATACAGCTACTTTACCAGGCTCCATGCTCCTGATGCACTCCTCCTGCAGGGTGAAAGAGAGAGACTTGTGGGTTAGCTTGGGTGTCCTAAAAACCTCTCTTGGTTAAGTCTGACAGCTGCTTAATGCATCCCAGAGACCATCACTTGGATGGCCAGAGTTTAGTGTGCTGCATGGCTGCCTGAGACCGTACACACCTCCACCCCACTCCACCTGACTGATTGGCGGCAGCATTGCCCACTGGACTGAATGCTGTGCTCTCAGCTCAGGCGCAGGCATTCTCCTAACCCGCACTGCAAGGCTGCACTGTTAGCTTGAACCATGGGGAAGACTGGTCCAGACGGGGATGATGACATTGCAAGGGGCTGTGAGCACCTCCACCAGTGACTGCTGCATGGCCAGCTTTAGCAAGGAGATTGTACAACATGCCCAGTTGTCCAACTGTTCCGTGGTCCACTAAAACACTCATTAGTTTGCACTCTGTGCCAAAGGGGTGAAGAGCTCTAGAGCACTTGGTGGCACTTTCAGGCCTCTTCGTTTCTGAGTGGGCAGATAAGCTAGAGACCCGACTCCAATCATATTAATATGGCTGTGTCTGAACTGTCTCAGCTGCAGAAGAATGGTCACTTTATACAACGTGTTCCTAATGCGTGGCTGCTTCCCTCCCCTCCCCTCCACCCCGCAATTGCTCGTGTGCTACCTTCAACCAGAGGGCTGCCCTTGCACCTCACCCTCCAAAGTCACCTCAGCCTTGAAGTCCAACAGGTGACCCTTGCGAGCGCTGCACAACGTTACTGTGCATTCACCTCCAAGGGGAGAATTTTCTCCCCGTCAGGGGGGCTGGGCAGGACCGGGCGTGGGCATGGGGGTGCAGGGAGATTAGCTTAAGTTCGAAAAAATTTAATAAAGAAAAGAAAAAATTTTAAGACATGCCCCTTCATGTGAAATTGTCATATGAGCTGGGACATGTCTATTAATTTTATTAACATTTTTACAGGACTTTAAAAAACTTCATGAAACCTCATCCTGCCCGTGGATGAGGTTTCATGATAAATGCGAAGGTCACCTGGGCTCTTCATCTCCCCACCAACCTTAAGGTTTTTTTTGTTTTGAGTTCTTTTGTTAAATGCATTGTGGCGTTTCACTTGGAGCTGGTGTACTTGGTCACCGTCTTGGTGCCCTCCGACACGGCGTGCTTGGCCAGTTCCCCGGGCAGTAGCAGGCGCACGGCGGTCTGGATCTCCCGGGAGCTGATGGTGCTGCGCTTGTTGTAATGGGCCAGGCGGGAAGCCTCGCCTACGATGCGCTCGATGATGTCGTTGACGAACGAGTTCATGATGCTCATGGCCTTGGAGGAGATTCCGGTGTCCGGGTGGACCTGCTTCATCACTTTGTAGATGTAGATGGAGTAGCTCTCCTTCCTGGATCTCTTCCTCTTCTTGCTGCCCTTCGGTGGCGTTTTCTTGATGATTTTTTTGGACCCCTTCTTGGCCGCTCCTGATTTCTTCTCGTCCACCATTGCGCCGCTTAGCCTTAGACACACAATGTGGGCAGTTCAGTTAATTGTTTCAATTGATAGTTAACTGGCCTTACTAGGCCTTTGACAGTTCGGTGGGCGCGCAGCCGACTTGGATGTGTGCCTCCTGAACTGAAAATCTGAATGACGCGTGGTGACGTTGGGACGCACGCCTGATGTCACCCCACGCCATTTTATGCCTTGGTGAGCGGGCCCCGCCCCCGCTCGCCGAGCCAAAGATTCTGCCTCACGTTTCCCACAAAGTACACCCCGCCAAGTGCATGCCTTGTATATGTTGTTGTGAAACATATCGGTGTGCAATCACACCAAAGTGGGCGGGCAATCCAGTGTCGTGGGGGGTGCTTCTGGCGGGCTGGTCTTATAATGATATGCAGATGTATTACAATCAGGTTCCCGACGTCCAATGGTGGGAAACACGGCCCGGGACTGAGCGGACGATCGCAAACTGGTTTCATTATGTCGTGAAACCAATTTTTGGCCTTATCGCCACATTGTCCGCTCCCACCGCCAAACACGCCTGATGCCAGTAGGCACGGAAAATTCTGCCCTCTGTCCTTCTCACGAGGTTTTCCAATCTCCACATTTGAAGATCTCACCTGGGAATGCTCTCCCAATGTCACTTCCACTCAGGTGGCTTCAACAAGGATCCACCTCCAGGCTTTCAATCTCACCTTCTGAGATTCCTCTCCTCTGGATCTCTGAGTACACTCATGTTTCACCTTGCAAGTACACTTTCAGATCTTCAGCTGTGCCAAGCAGAGCACAACTTCTCCAACAAAGTACCTTTGCCCTTACGGTCCATAGCACGGACTCACCAACCTTCGGCTGCCCTCTCGGATCGCGAGAACTCCACTTTGCTTCAAGTCTGCTCCCTGCCGCTCTCTCTTTAACTTGGAGCCTTTTTCTCTGCTCCTGTCATTTATCTTGACTCAATGGGATCTATCTTTGATCTCTGTCTTTGTCCCTGCCTGGTTTTGGACCCTCTTCTTGGGACCTTCCGAATGTCTCCCTCCCCGTGTGCTGCTCCCTGGGACACCTTGTCTCGAATGGTACTCCTGTTCAGGTGACCTGACCTTCAGCATTGCACCATTTTACTTTTCTTATCCTTCTGTGCATGGGCGCAGGGCCGGTTCCGGGCCAGAAGACGTGAAAAATGGATGAATTACGCATGTGTGGCCCTTTCCTGGCTGGCAGAAAAGTCCTGAGGCCTGCTGGGTACCGTAGATCCCGAACTCCAAACTCCCGCTCTCCAACTGCCGATTAAGGTAAGCATCAGAGCTTGTTACATTAGGAACTGTGCGGAGGTGTTAAAGAGGTGCAGAAAAGATTTATGAGAATGGTTCCACAGTTGAGGGACTTCAGTTACATGGATAGATCGGGGAAGTTGGGTCTGTTCTCTTTAGAGAAGAAAAGGTTAAGAGGAGGTTTGATAAAGGCATTCAAACTCGTGCTGGATCTGGACATAGTAGGTGGGAAGAAACTGTTCCCATTGGCAGTAGGGTAAATAACCAAAGGGCACTGATTTAAGATGATTGGGAAATGAACAAAGTGCAAAGTGAAGAAAAGCTTTTTGATGCAGTGTATGGTTTGGATATGGAATGAGAGTGGAGGCAGAATCGACTGTGGCTTTCAAAGGGAATTAAATAGTGCTCTAAAGAGACAGAATTTGCAGGGTCATGGGGAAAAGGCAGGGGAGTGGGACTCGCTGTGTAGGGCCGGCAAGGACACAAAGAGCTGAGTGGCCTCCTTCTGTGCTGCAACCATTCTTTGGTACTAAGAATCTATAGCTACGCTTCTACAGTTCAGCTCCCTCTCACATCAGAATCCACAGGGGCGGGATGTGGGGCGGTTGGGGTGGGTGGCGAGTGTAAAATTCTGGCCCATGTCTTGGTTATCTGGCCCATTAAACCTTGTGTAAAACACTTGAGCTGTGTGTTTGAATTTTGGATAAAGTCTTTCTTGAGTTCATGTTTCGCGTTGCATCCTGCTCACCACACACAGGCTGTCAATCAGGTGATGTGTGTATGTGCGCATGGGGTGGTCAGCAAATCTTGGGGAAAAAAATAGACTGGAGGAAAAAAAAAATAACAATGTCATCATTGCAGAATAAAACATTTTTTGGGGGGTTTGGGTGTTAGGAAAAGCAAAATAATGGGAGTGTAATTGGCGAAGGCATAAAATGGGAATAATGACTCATAACCACATTTTACACACCCCCACCAATTATCTTCAGAAGTTAGTGGAAAAGGTGTAACATGGTTGGCTGATTTCTATAGACACAGGAAATGCTGGAAATGCTTAGCAGGTCAGGCAGCATGTGGAGAGAGAAACAGGATTAATGCTTCAGATCGATGACCCATCATCAGAAATGGAAAAAGTTAAAGTTGTTACAGGTGTTGAGCAAGTACAGAGGCGGGGAAAGGCAGGAGGGGTAAAGAAACATAAGGGAATGTTTGTGACAGGGTGGAGTAAGGCAAGATTAAATGGAAACAGGGATGATGGGGAAAGGGAAAAGGCAATGGTAATGGGAAAGTAAAGAAACAAAATATGGGTCTGGAGGAGGTGTAAATGGGAATTGCAGAATTGTCACTAACAGCTGTCATTTGAAACAATGGGGGCGGAGATTATGATCTGAAATTTTTGATTTTAAATCCCAAAGGCTGAAAAACTGCCTAAGAGAAAGTTGAGATCCTTTTTATGAAGCTTATATTGAACTCCTTTGGGACAATGTAGCCAAAGGCTGAGAGTTTAGAGCAGGAGTGAGGCAGAGAATTAAAATGACAAATTGGAGGAAGCTTGGGGTCATGTTTATGGATTGAACAGAGGTGTTCCACAAAGTAGTCAAATAATCTGTATCTGGCCTCCCCAATGTGGAGGAAATTACAACATGAGCAGTGAATACAAATTAATAGAAGTATAAGTAAATCGCTACTTCACCTGGAAGGATCTTTGGGGCCCTGGACAGTGGGAGGAGAGGTGGAGGGGTAGTAAAAGGGCAGGTATTGCATCTCCTGCACTTGTGCCAGAAGGTGCCATGGGAAGGGGAGGAGTTGTTGGGGCGATGGAGGAGTAGACCAGGGTATCGTGGAGAGAACAGTCCTTCCAGAATGCTGAAAGAGTGGCAACACACACTGGAGGTGGGGAAATGGGAGAAGGTGATCCATTGAATGTGGAAGCTGGTGGAGTGAAAGCTAAGGGCAAGGGGAATCCTATTGTGGCTCTGGAATGGAGGGAAATGGGTGAGACAAGGAGCGTGGAATATAATACAGCCGTTTTGTCATCGGCTTATTTGAATTATGGTCAAAGACCAATTTCATTCTCGATCTGACCGGGTTAGAGTCAGTAACAGTACAGCTGCTTTTTCATTGTTAATTCCATCTCTTAACTGGAATTTTGTAGATCAAACCTCATGCATCTTCTAAAGAAGTGACGTGTGTAAAGTAGCTCACAGAGGGTGTTATGACAGTTGTGTGTGCCAAGCAATTAATCTCTTTGAGCCTTTTTGTGGAGTGATCTGATGTAAGGTCCTGATGAAAGGAACACTCGAAGGTGAAAAGTGGGGTTGTATAGGTCACTGTGATATCCCCTGGCCATCGATGGCCAGCAATTCGCTAGTTCAGAAATTCCTGCAGTTGGAGAGTGTGAAAGGCCTGCTTTTCAGCAAGGGTAGCCACAATCTTGGGGCCGCACCCAGTTCCAGTCGGATACATCCATTTTTAGACTGGTCCTTTAAAGTATAATGATTGGGCTATGAGTAAATTTTCCAGCTACCACTTTACATCAATGGGATACATCTGGGGGCTTTGCTGAGCTTTTCTGGGAAATTCCATCCTTTATGTTGTCCATAGGCCTCAGTAGAACTCACACCGACTGGAAGTTGTGCCGGAAACAGGTCACTTGTGTTTGGTTGGGGGTGAATGGTGCCCCGGAACTATTCCTATTTTTCACTTGAGTAGAAATTCTAAACTTACATTTATGCAATCAAACATAATTAGAAATCTAACATTGTGGAATATATCCCTCTGCAGTTAAAGAATCATTAGCCATGATTTTCTTGGAGTATTTGTGTGACATCTGCTGCAATGCAAGCTATTGTAATGTAGCTTGCTGGAATAAAACTGAGTTTCAAAAGCAGTACCACCCATGGTAAGAACAGTTGCTGTAGAAATCCTCTCAGGTTCAGTGATGTTAGTCATTTCCTTCAGTGGTCTGAGCAACTTATTCTAATGGGAGTTAACTCATAATGCCCTTGACTAACTTGTCTGATGCCATGACCCAATTAGGGATGCCCTTGTGATTCTGATCCTCTTTCACACATGGATTTCTTCAATTTTTCTATAAAGGCAGGCTGAATTAATAGCAGGTGACCCTTGGTCCAATTTGTTAATCTACTTTTTTCCACAGTGAGATGAATGAACAAAGGAATTCACCTAGTATAATTGGTACAGTGTTTCTCTGCAAAATAATATAATATAAAGAACTTTTCCCACCTTACTGGGTCATCTTACTTGACTTGAACAGGTAATCTCCTATCTATCCTCCAGTCGTTCTCATTTCTTCACCACAAAAAAGCTTTACTTCAAACAAATCAGACTATCATCACTCCCTAAAAGCAAAATACTGCGGATGCTGGAAATCTGAAAGAAAAACAGAAAATGATGGAAAAACTCAGCAGGTCTGACAACATCTGTGGAGAGAAAAACAGGGTTGACGTTTTGAGTCTGTATGACTCTTCATGGGCTCTGAAGAAGAGCTCTGAAAGAGAGTCATTCGGACTCGAAACCCTGTTTTTCTCTCCACAGATGCTGTCAGCCCTGTTGAGTTTTTCCAGCGTTTTCTGTTTCTGTACCATCACTGCCTACCTGGCAAATAAATAAAAAAGCCTATTTCTGTCTTTTTAAAAGCTTGATTCAAGTTTGAATAAGCATTTTATATTACTGGTACCCTGTTCTTGGGAAAGGAAGCAATGCTGGCTGGTGGCATTGGGCAAACCTCAGTATCAGCCTGTTGATCTGATTAAACCCCTTGAGTCCAGTGTCAGCCTTTAGTCAAACTGAAATACTCCAAAGCAGATCCATTAGCTTAACTTGATGTTTACTACTGTGCAGAAGAAGTCATATGGACTTGAAACATTAACTCTGTCTTTCTCTCTCCAGATGCTGTTAGACCTGCTGAGTTTTTCCAGCATTTTCTGTTTTTGCTACTCAGCTAGCCCCAAAATTCCACCTTTTCCCCTTCTCTTTTTTCCTTCTCTTCAGGTAAATATCCAATTCCCTTTTAAGATTCAAGGTTTTATCTGCCTCGATCCGCCACACTCTCAGGCAGTGTGTTCCAGATCCTAACCACTATCTGCATAAAGAAGTTTTTCCTCATGTCACCTTTGGTTCTTTTGTCATCCACCTTAACTTGGTGCCCTCTAGTTCCGGACCCTTCTGCCAATGGAAACAGTTTCTCCTTACCCACTCTGTCCAGACTCCTCATGATTTTGAACACCTCTATCAAATCTCCTTTCAACCTTCTCTTTAAGGAGAACAGCTCCAGCTTCTCCAATCTTTCAAAGTCACTGAAACCCCTCATCTCTGGAACCATTCTCATAAATCTTTTATATTTCATAAATCTTCACAACCTCCCAAAAAGCGTGCTGCCGAAAATTGAATGCAATGCTCCAGTTGAGTCCAAACCATTGCTTTATAAAAGGTCATCGATTCAATTCAATTCACATTTAGCTCAGAATCTGGTCTGACTCCCAAATCTAACTGCCACATTAATTTAAATAAATCACATACAACCACCTCTTTCAGCTATAAAATGCATAGAAGAGGAATTTTTGCCAACCTTTTTTTCCAAAAATGGTATGCAGTGAGAATGAAGTCGTCGGTGGTGGATGGCTGGAGGGGCGGGGGGAAGTTTGTTCCACCTTGTCCAATAATCTCACTGAAAATCAATTCTGGAACTTGGCAGTTCTGTTAACACCAGGAATCTTGAACTGCAACCAAAAATAAAATGCTGACACATTTCTCAACCATTTCTCTGAATTGTGAGTTACAGTCTAGCAAGAGATCGCAGAAACATAGCAGTAGGCGTGCAGACCACTTATTATCAAGTTTAAATGATGATAGATGAGATGCATTGCACAATTACATCTGGTTTTGAGCTCAATAATTGTGGACAGCTTTTCTCAGTATTCAGTAAACTGACACAGGCCCTCTGGAAAAACTGGAACGTGTGATAGAAATAAAAAAAAGCACCACCTTGTGGCCCAGCTCTGCTTTAATTTTAACCAGGCCTGAGAAAATCCACATTTTGTTTATATTGAGTCATTTGAAACATAGAGGAAGTGTAGATCCTGTTAGCCTTCTAATATACAGCTGTTTTGGGGTGCAACTATGAGGAAAAATTGATGCAGGGCCATTGTGCTCATTTTGCTTCTGTTTTGTGTTGCTCCAGCATTTCCTATGGCCTTAAAGTGCAGTTATCCTTGAATCAGGCATTTCCAGTTCAATCAGATTCAAATTAAAATTGCTTTTTTTATTATGCTGTCAGCGCCTCCCTCAATTTTCCTCTGTTGATATCAGACACAGGACAGATTCAGACTGCTCTCAAAACAGGAGCAGGATAAAAAGGCTGCAATTTTGAGGAATGAGCAGGAAGCATTTTACAAGTGAATTTCTGATGTTTAAGCGAGTTTTCACAGCTGTATTACTGAATAAAAATGGTACAGAATTTGTACACCTTCAGGTGTCTGTCCCTGATACCAGAATACATGTGTGTTTGGGTATCCATTAGACTTGGTTTATGGAGTTGAAAATATATAGAAAATTCAGGAAACTCACCACTGCTGGAGAAGGGCTTTTTGATAACATGCTACACTGAGGGGCACATCTGCCTGTTCAGATGAATGCAGAAGTTTTCAGCACCATTCAAAGCAGAACAGGGAGTTCGCCTGGCATCCTGGTCAACGCTTATCTCTCAATCAATGTAGGCACCATCTGTAACATTAGCCAGTCCATAGCCAACAGGTACATTCACCAAGCTACAAATGCATTGTTTGTCAGAGCTGGGGAATTGATCATTTTCTCCATCAGCTCCAAGGATCAACATGCACGAGTACTAGACTTCTTTAATATGGCTGGCTTTCCAAAGGTCCAGAGAGATATCAATGGCATGGACATAGATATTCAAGCTCCATTGTAGGAGTGTCACATATTTGAACAGGAAGAGTTTCTACTTGGTCAGCTTCTGTGCATATGAATACTAGATTCCCAGGAAGCATACATATGAACACATGAACATACAAATTAGGAGCAGGACTACTCAGCCCCTCAAACCTGCGCCACCATTCGAAAAGATCATGGCTATTCTGATAATGACCTCAACTCCACTTTCCTGCCTACCCTGATACCCTTTGACTCTCTTGTTATCCAAGAATTTGTCTACCTCTGTCTTAAAAATATTCGATAACCTTGCCTCCACCGCTCTCTGGGGAAGAGAGTTCCACAGACTGATGACCCTCTCCAAGAAAACATTTCTCCTCATTTAAAACCATAGAATCATCGACTATCCAATCTCCCCTCATAGTTGCAATTTTCAAGCCCTGGCAACATTCTTGTAAATCTCCTCTGTACTCTCTCCAAAATAATTATATCCTCCCTGTAATGAGGTGACCAAAACTGTAGACAAAATTCCAGCTGTGGCCTAAACAGCATTTTATACAGTTCCATCGTTACATCCCTGCTTTTGTATTCAATACCTCGCCCAATGATGGAAAGCATTCCATATGCTTTCTTGACCACCTTGTCCACCTCTCCTGTCACCTTCAAGGACCTGTGGAGATCTTTCACTTCCTCAACCCATCTCAATAACTTCCCATTTATTGAGTATTCCCTTGCTTTGCTTGCCCTCCCCAAATTCTATACCTCGCACTTTTCCAGATTGAATTCCATTTGCCACTCCCCCACCCACTCAACCAAACCATTGATACCATTCTGGAGACAACAGCTATCCTCTTCACTATCACGTATATGGCCAATTTTTGTGTCATCAGCAAATTTCCCAATTATGTCTCCCACATTTACGTCTAAATCATTAATTTATACAACAACAGCAAGGGCCCAAACACTGAGCCCTGTGGAACACCACTGGAAACTGTTGTCCATTCGCAAAAACATCCATTGACCATTATCCTTTGTTTCCTGTCACTGAGCCAATTTTGGATCTAACCTGCCACCTTCCCTCCTGTATCCCATGAGATCTCACTTTCCTGACCAGCCTGTCATGTTGGACCTCGTCAAATGCCTTACTGAAATCCATGTAGACAACATTCACTGCTCTACCCTCATCAATCCTCCTTGTTACTTCCTCAAAATATTCTATTAAGTTAGTAAGGCATGATCTTCCCCTAACAAAACCATGCAGACCCCTTATTTTTAAACTGTGTCCCCTGGTTCTAGTCACTCCCATAAATGGAAGCATCCTGCCAGCAACCACTCTGTCAAGTCCACCCAGGATCTTATGTGTTCCAATAAGATCATCTCTCATTCTTTTAAGCTCCAATGAATACAGGCCCGGTCTGTCCAACCTTTCCTCATAAGAAAACTCCTTCACCCCAGGAATCAGTCACATTTTCTTACATTATGCTCCATCTGCCAAATTTTTTGCCCACTCACTTAACCTACCTATATCCCTTTGCAGACTCCTTATATCCTCTTGACAACTTACCTTCCTACCTATTTTTGTGTCATCAGCAAAGTTAGCTACTATACATTCGGTCCCTTCATCCAAGTCATTGATGTAGATTGTAAATATGGGAAAAATTTCATTCTTGGACACTAAATAATTTTTTCTCCCTTGTTTTCATACACTCATTGTACAAAATGTTAGCTGCTGGAGGGCCAGATGTACTCACTGAATATACTCCACTGGCACTATCATAGAGGACACAATCAGATTTCTGAAGTCACAGATCAGGTATCTGGTACCTAAGCAAATTGTGAGCAGCCTGTCCTCTAAGCAGCATAAGTATCTAGGATGTTGCACAACATGACAACTGACTGAGGCATCAACCTGGAGAAGCATTGGCAAGACATTACACAAGGGAAAAGGTAGGAGAAACATGAAGAGCTGCAAGGGGATGAGATGGTCCCAATTATAGATCTTTTGCAAGTTTCCAGATTGATTTGCCTGACTCTAATCAATGAAATATTCTCCTGAAATACTTCCATGAAAATCACATGCTTGCTATCATTTCTGAATCTTGAATTTCCTCCAGATTACCCACTAACCTTGAACAAAGAAAATCTGGCCCAGAAAAAGCATTTCTCTGCCCAGCACTTACAGCCTATGACAAAATTAAAGTGCCTCTTTGCACAGAATGTCTTGTGCCAATGAAACATAGAAAGTTTACGGCATAGAAAGAGGTCAATTGGCCCATCGTGTCTGTGCCGGCCAAGAAACGAGTCACCCTGCCTAATCCCACTTTCCAGCATTTGGCCCATAGCCCTGCAGGTTACGGCATTTCAAGTGCATATCCAGATACCTTTTGAATGTGTTGAGAGTTTCTGCCTCCACTAGCCTTTCAGGCAGTAAGTTCCCGACCCCCACAACTCTCTAGGTGAAAAAAGGTTTTCCTCATCTCCCCTCTAATCTTTCTACCAATCACTTTAAATCTATGCCCCCTAGTCACTGACCTCTCTGCTAAAGTAAGCAGGTCCTTCCCATCACTCTATCCAGGCCCCTCATAATTTTGTACATCTCAATCAAATCTCCCCTTAGCCTCCTCTGTTCCAAGGAGAACAAACCCAGCCTATTCAATCTTCCCTCATAGCTGCAATTTTCCAGTCCTGGCAACATCTTTGTAAAGCTTCTCCGTACCCTCTCCAATGCAATTACACCCTTTCTGTAATGGGATGACCAGAACTACACACTGTACTTAAATTGTGGCCTTACTAATGTTTTATAATTCCAGCATAACCTCCCTGCTCAGCAAATAAATGAAAGAATTCCATATGCCTTCTTAACTACCTTATCAACCTATCCTGCTACCTTCAGGGATCTCTGGACATTCACTCCAAGGCCCCTCACTTGCTCTACACTTCTCAATATCCTCCCATTTATTGTGTAATCCTTTGCCTTGTTTGGCCTCCCCAAATGCATCACCTCACACTACTCTAGTTTGAATTCCATTTGACACTTTTCTGCCCACCTGACCTGAATGTATTCATCAATATAAAACTAGCTGCTCCAATCCTGTTTATTCCCAGGGATGTTTAATCAGGGATGTGGGTTGTAAGGCTCCAGGCCATTGCTTCAACATCGCAAAGTTGATCTCCAGGTAAGAGCACCAAATGGTCAATTCTCCAAACGGTGAACTCCAGGGGCAGGATTTTTCTCTTGACGTGCGGGCGTGCACCCAACACGCCCGAACGTAAAATAGCGCATGATGGCGTCGGGCAAGTGTCCCGACGTCATCGCGCACTTGCGCAGTGTTTTAGCCGGCAGGCACGCACAGGAGTTGGCAGCACGCCCGCCGACACTTAAGAGGTCTATTAAGGCCACTAATGTATTAATTAAGGGCGATATTTTGCTGCTCATCCAACCTTCTGGCTGGGAGGCGGGCGAATCGATCAGGCACACTTTGCATTTTTGAGGAAACCTCATCCGAGGGCGGGATGAGCTTTCCGATATCAACGACCTTCCTTCCATCCCACAATGCTATTAGGGAGGGAGTTCTAGGATTTTGGCCCAGTGACAGTGAAGGAATGGTCAGATTGGTGTGTGGCTTGAAGTGGAACTTGCAGGTGATGGTGTTCCCATGTATCTGCTGCATCTGCTCTTCTTCATAGGTTTGGAAGGTGCTGTCAAAGGAGCCTTGGTGAGTTGTTGCAGTGCATCATGTAGATGGTACACACTGCTGCCATTGTGCACCTGTAGTGGAGGGAGTGAATGTTTAAGATGGTGAATGGGTGCAGATCAAATAGGTTACTTTGACTTGGATTGTGTTGCACTTCTTGAATGTTCTTGGTGCCGCACACATCCAGGCAAGTGGAGATTATCCCATCACACTCCTGATATGTGCCTGGTGGACAAGCTTTGGAGAGTCGGGGGTAGTTGCTTGCTACAGAATTTCCAGCTTCTGATTTGCCGTTGTAGCCACAGTATTTATATGACTGGCCCAATTAAGTTTCTGGTCAATGATAACCCCCAGAATGTTGATGGCGGGGGATTCAGAAATCATAATGCTGTTGAATATCCAGGGGAGGTGGTTAGGCTCTCTAGTGTGGGAGATTGTCATTTTCTTGCACTTATGTGGCATGAATATTAGTTGCTACCTATCAGACCAAGCCTGACTGCTGTCCAGGTCTTGCTGCTTATTGGCACAGCCTGCTTCAGTATCTGAGTCGTTGCGAATGCTGCTGAACATTGTGCAAACATCAGCAAACATTCCCACTTATAACCTTATGATGGAGGGAAGGCCATTGATGAAGCAGCTGAAAATGAATGTGCCTAGGACAAAAGCCTGAGGGAGTCCTCCAGTGAGGCCCTAGGGCTGAGATGATTGGTCTTTAACGTCTTCCATTGTGCTAGATATTAGACCAACCAGTGAAGAGCTTGCCTCTGATTCTCATTGACTTCAATTTCGCTATGATTCCTTGATGCTACACTCAGCCAAATGATACCTTGATGTCAAGGGCAGTCACTGTCAACTTACACTTGCAAGCCAGCTCTTTTGTCGAGATTTGGGCCAAGGCTGTAATGAGGTCTGGTTCTGAGTGGCAGAACCCAAACTGAGCACCAGTGAGGGAGTCAATGCTGAGTAGTGCTGTTTGATGGCACTGCCAATGATACCTTCCATCAGTTTGCTGATGATCGAGAATAGGCTGATGGGGTGATTGGATTGTCCTTCTTTTTGTGGACATGACATATCTGGGCAATTTTCCACATTGTTGGGTAAATGCCAGTGTTGGAACTGTACTGGAACAGCCTGGCTAGGGGTATGGCTAGTTCTGGAGCACAAGTTTTCAGTACTACAGCCGGGATGTGGTCAGGGACGATAGCCTTGCTGTACCCAGAGTCTTTACTGTTTCTTGATATTACATGGAGTGAATCAAATTGGCTAAAGGCTTGCATCTGTGATGCTGGGGATGTCAGGAGAATGCTGAGATGGTCATCCACTCCCCATTTGTGGCTGAAGGTTGTTGACCACTGTGGTGCTGAAAGGAAGGACATACCCAGAGATGGTGATGGAAGATTCTGGGACAAAAGGTAATATTCCGTGAATATGACAACGTCAGGCTGTTGACCAGTCTGTGCTGCAGCTCACCCAATTATGACACAAGTCCCCAGATGTTAGTGAGGAGCTTTTTGCAGGGTTGACTAGGCCAGGTACACCTTTGACATTGCTGGTGCCTAGGTCAATGCCAGGTGGTCTGTTCAGTTTTATTCTTATTTGACTTTTCTATAACTGTTTGATACAACTGAGAGGCTTTCTAGGCCATTTCAGAGGGCAGTTAAGATCAACCACATTGGTGTGGGCCTGGTGTGACATGTAGGCCAGACCAGGTAAGGATGGCAAATTTCCTTCCCTGAAGGACATTAATGAACCCGATGGGTTTTTATGTCAATTGTATGATTTCGTCATCATCATTACTGAGACTAGCTTTTTATTCCAGATTTTATTAATTTATTGAATTTAAATTCCACAGCCGCTGTGGTGGCTTTGAACTCATGCCTCAGGATCATTAGTCCAGAAATCCGAAAAACTAGTCCAATAACATTACCACTTTGAATATTCCCAACTGCATACAGCAGCATCCCACAAAGAGGAAAGGAATGACTAGGTAATCTGTTTATTGGTTAAGGGAGGAATACTGTCATCAAACCAGTCCCTTGGCTGGGATCTTCCGCTCTTCCCCATTGTGAGCTTGGTGGTGGGGGAGCATTTAATCAGGAGGGGAAACTGCCACTTTCCAGCCCCCACCACAAATAAGCCCGTGGCAGAACTGTCCGTGGATGGCCTGACCACCTCATTGTCAATTAAGGCCCTTAAGTAGCCAATTAATTATCAACTACATCCACATCCCACCTCTGCTGGTATTAACCTAGTGGTGGGCAGGGGACTCACCTTGGCAAAGCATGACAAGCAAACTTGTGCGGGTTGTTTGTGGGCTCCTGGTGGGGGTACCCTCATTCAAAGGCACTCAATACCTAATTGAGGCACCCGGCATTAGGATGGGGGTTTTGGGGTGGGGGGGGGGGGTGGGGGGGGAGAAGGGGGAGCACTGAGAGCTGCTCCTGCCTTTGCTGCCAAACCTCTCCCCTTCTCCTTCACTGACCAACTCTGCGACCTCTCCCAGCCACCATCACTCAACTATGGCCTGGGATCCAACAATGATCCTAGGGCCTGAATTTTTCCCGTGTTGGGTGGGCTCGGCGGGAGCGAGCAGGGGCGGTGGTGGAGCTGACCGCCGATCATGATTGGCTCTGCACCGCCATTTTACACAGGCGGGCCAATTAAGGCCTGCCCAGAATAATACACGAGCGGTAGACCTGTGCCGGCGGGGGGAGGAGGGAGAGTCGGGTCCAGCGCTCTTTCGCGCACGCGTGCAAAAGAGCTCTTCAATCTCCTCGAGGCATGCAGCTGCCTCACAGAGGCTGAAACGCTTTTGAAAAAAATAAGTACATGCAATAAAAAGTTAATGAAACATGCTCCCTCATGTGAATGTGTGACATGAGATGGGATATGTTTTTATTTTTCATAAAAAGTTTTTATTCAATTTGTAAAAGCTTTAGGAAACCTTATCCCACTCGTGGATGAGGTTTCCTAAAAAATGTAAAGGCCGCTTGGCCTTTTCACCTGCATGTCAACCATTATGTTGGACAGGCAGTGTAAATTTGAAATTAATTAGTTCCTTAATGGCCTTAATAGGCCTTTTAATTATCAGCGGGTGCGTAGCCGACACTGGTGCGCCCCCGCCAAACGAAATACTGCAAGACAGCGCAATGACGTTGGGACGCATGCCTGATGTCATCGCGCATCATTTAACGTGCCGGCATGTCGGGCCCGCCCCCACACGCCGACTGTAAAATCCTGGTCTCGGTCTCTGTGGGTGTCATACCAGTAGCAGTAACAATCTCCCTGGGGCGCTGCCATTCAATAGATCTGCCAGCCTCTGATTGGCCAGCAGCTCTTGGTGGGTGGGACCTCTACACCCAGGGTTCTTGATCCCGGGAAAGGGCCTGCAGGTGGCCTGTCAAGTACGTGAGTGGCACATGTAACAGCAGGCCTTCCCATGTGAAGGAATGCAGCTATAAATAAGGAAATATAAGATTAAAAGTGTGATTCTCCTATGAAGTAGGGATTTAAAATTAAAAGCAGAGTTCATATGCTGGACAAAGGCGCAAGAAGTTTATAAACATACCTGGGCATAATTGTGTGCTCAAGGACGACAACATCCTGTGGCATAAAATATGGTAGATCCTCTAACACAATGAAGTTCTGAAAAAAACAGGAACTCAGCAAGGCATTGATAAATTGTAGCATACCCCATAATCTAACAATGGATAACCTTAAAGATAACACTAAATAACCTATCAACTGAATCCTGGAAACTGAGTGTAGTGACAGCTATCTACAACTCTCAGTAACTGTGTGCTTGAAGTATGTTGAGTAAAATAACGGGTGCTGGTGAAAACAAAGGATGTTTCCCAGCACGGGTGCTCAACATGCTTTCTGCTGGTTCACCTCTTTCAAGGTATGAATAGTGAACTACAGAGTAGGATTTTTAGATTCATTGGATCCACCCCAAGATTTTTCAAGGTAAAGGCAAAGCTGCTGCAGTGTAGTGATGATAGTTCTCCCCTTAATTGGGATAGAGGTATCTTGCTATGCTCAGTAGCTTTCTACTTGGTGACTTAAGGTAAATACTACTTTAAATATTGATGGATATTTTAAATATTTCTCTGTAACATTAATAAGATTTGGATTGTCTATTAGAAACCAGATTATATTTTCTTTTCCATGAACTATCAATGTTGCGATTACTATCAAAAGTGAATTGCATGTTTTGTCCTTTAATAAACTTTTATATGATTTAGAAAATATATTGTCTCATATAGTCTTCTGTATCCAAATTCAAAAACTCATCTCTGTACACTCTTCAGTGGAGAGGTACATTGTTGGGGAGGGATGGCTGGGTTGAGAATACCTGGGTTATTATAATCTAGCTAAAACTTGTTAAAAAGGCTATCTGGAGGTTGGTAATATTCTCTGGTGGTTTCTTTCCTTCAGCAAGAGTTAGATCAGTTCTTCAGACCTATTTAAGTGTCTATGAAGCCTGTCTTTCTCAACCTTAAGTGAGAGTGATTATCCAAGGAGTACGCCTGATCCAGAATAGTCCCAAAAAGGGGCTAGGATTAAAATCCACTTCAGTTGGCACCCAACATGAGGCTTGAGTTGATACAGAAACCAATGCTTATGTTTATATCTAAAATGTATCTTTTAGATTATTATGTATAGAAGGAGTGTTTTACTGACAGTGGTACTAAGACAAAGATTTAAGTCTCTAGGGACAACAAGTTCCTGATTAGGCCTTGTAAAACTTAAATCAGAACTCCTTTGATTTCATAATGAGGTTTAGAAATTTCTTATCAAGTTCAATTTAAACCTGAACCGAAGTTAGGTCCTGACAAAATACTGTTAGGATTGGCCGAGTCTTTCTTGAAGAAAACTCAAACAATTGCTTTGTTACAGCAGATAATCCTATCCCAATACCTCCACAAGGTTTGAGATGGAAGGTTTTGATGCCGATGAGAGCCCATAGCACTATTGAGGCTAATCCTCAGAATGAGAAGATAAAAAATCTACAGGAAAGTTTAGGGCTCCAGAACATTGCTAGATCTTTTATACCATCCTTTGCCAAGCTCTCAGCAACCCTAGACTGGGCGAGGCAGCGCAAGGACCATTTATTTTTTCATCAGATGATTACTCAAAACTGCAGCAATTATGCCGTGACATACTGAAGGCCATAGACCTAGAACAAAGGGTTTACAAGTTCCCATCAATATTCACATCAGGAGCACCTAAAGTGGCAGTTGCTGTTTTTTTTTTACAGTGAGATTCACATTATACCTGTTCAGTTCTATTCTTATAATTTTTATAATGTTGAGTGAAGGTACATTAAGAAAGAAAGAGGCATGACAACGGTAGGTCAGTGCCTCATTAAGGTAGAACCCCTTCAACAGGAACACCCTATTACCATCTATACCGAGTTAGCAGATTTGAGATCAGTTCTGAGGATGACCTCTGATGAGGAAACAGCCACCCAGGTCCAATATGATAAATGGACATCATTCCTGAGTGATTCTACACTCATTTTCAAATTCCTATCTTTAAACGTGGACTTGGAGCACCTCCCCAACATGGAAGATGATGATACGGAGGAAGGAATTAAACAAGTGCCTATGAGACCACTTACAGAATACCATCAGGATATTTACTGTGATGGGTCATTGATGATGACTAAAAATGAGACATCCCAACATCCTCAGCTGGGTTGAGGATAGTAGTAGTAGGGACATTTCAGGACTCGTATTCTTTTTATTCAGTAAAATTACTATCCATATTCCTTGGCCATAACACAGCACACAATGCTTAAGTAGCAGCACCATGGTACGCTTTAGAAAAAGCAGACCCTATTAAACCCAGAGATAAAAACAAAAAACCCACATTGATCTGTACAGATAGTGACTAAGACTTGTATAAAAGGAACAGTTGGATCAGTTCTTCAGACCCATTTAAGTGTCTGTGGGGCCTGTCTTTCTCAGCCTTAAGTGAAAGTGATCATCCACTGAGTACGCCTGATCCAGAATAGCCTCAAAAAGGGGCTAAGATTAGAAATGTATAATCACTTGGAAAGAGGCAATGTGAGCCTCTCGCTGGCTTTTCAGCCAGCAGCTGAAACCCCTGTTACCTCCATAAGATTCCAGCCCCTTTCTTCTTCAAATATTGTGATGATGCTTTTACAACAATCCACATAGGAATCTGTCTTAAAGTTTCATCTGACAAATAACAATTTGGACAATGCATTGAAGTGTCAGCCTAGGTTATATGTTTATATCCACAGGGAACTTGAACCCGCTGTTTTATGCTTTAAAGGCGAGAATACTAATATATGAACCAAACCAATATTTGCAATTCTGTGTTATATCTAGTTGTTCCCTAATATTTGCCATCCTCCGGATTTGGTACAATCAGCAAACTTGAAGAGTCATCGTTTTCCAAATTATTAATATACATGAGAAGCATGTAGATCTGAGTAATGCGATAACCCATTTTTTTTAGTCTTTCGTGGAATGTCAGCATCGCTGGTAGAGAGAGCATTTGTAGCCCATCCCTCATTGGCTTGCTAGGCCACTTCAGGGTCAACCGCATTACTGTGGATCTAGGTTCACATGTAGGCCAGACTAGGTAAGGATGGCAGATTTTCTTCCCTGAAGGATATTAGTGAACCAGATGGGTCTTTACAACAATCAATAGTAATTTCAGAGTCACTATTACAAGACTAGCTTTCAGTTCCAGGTTCTGTTAATTAATTTTTCTAATTTCACCTGTTGTTATGGTGGGATTTGAGATCATGGCCCCAGGGTTTTAACCTGGGCATCTCAATTACTGGTTCAGTGACTTTACTACTACGCCACCATCTCCTCTTAGACATAAAGTCGGTTAGTCATCAATTAATACCAAATTTAGACTTTATTTTGCTACCATGAATGTATCTGCAGGAACTAAATTGAGCACATTCCATGTTTGATCCTTGGCAAGAGAACAACAGAGAAGGAGGGATAAAAACAAAAAGCTAAAAGCTATTGCGGATGCTGGAAATCCAAAACAAAAACAGAATTACCTGGAAAAACTCAGCAGGTCTGGCAGCATCGGCGGAGAAGAAATCAGTTAACGTTTCGAGCCTTCATGGCCCTTCGGCAGAACTGAAGCATAGTTAGAAGAAGGGAGAAATATAAATTGGTTTAAGGTGGGGGGGGGGGGGTGGTGGGGGGGGGGGGGGGGTGGTGGTGGGGGGAGAGAGAGACACATTGAGGGTGTGGTGATTGTGGAGATGAGCAGTAATCAAAAGATGTCACAGACAAAAGGGTCAAAGAGGTGTTTTGTCTGAGAAAAGTGCTAATTAAGAATGGAGGACAGGATATTCAAAGTACAGCTCTAGTGGGGGTGGGGTGGAAAGGCTAACAAGGTTTTAGTTTTACATTTAAATATAATGGAAATAGGTGGGGAAAGAAGAATCTATATAAATTATTGAAAAAAAAAGCGGGGGGGGGGGAAGGGGGGGGAGAAACGGGGTGGGGATGGGGGGAGGGGGAGTTTAAGATCTAAAGTTGTTGAATTCAATATTCAGCCCGGAAGGCTGTAAAGTGCCTAGTCGGAAGATGAGGTGCTGTTCCTCCAGTTTGCGTTGGGCTTCACTGGAACAATGCAGCAAGCCAAGGACAGACATGTGGGCAAGAGAACAGGGTGGAGTGTTAAAATGGCAAGCGACAGGGAGGTTTGGGTCTTTCTTGCGGACAGACCGCAGGTGTTCCGCAAAACGGTCGCCCAGTTTGCGTTTGGTCTCTCCAATGTAGAGGAGACCGCATTGGGAGCAACGAATGCAGTAGACTAAGTTAGGGGAAATGCAAGTGAAATGCTGCTTCACTTGAAAGGAGTGTTTGGGCCCTTGGACGGTGAGGAGAGAGGAAGTGAAGGGGCAGGTGTTGCATCTTCTGCGTGGGCATGGGGAGGTGCCATAAGTGGGGGTTGAGGAGTAGGGGGTGATGGAGGAGTGGACCAGGGTGTCCCGGAGGGAACGATCCCTACGGAATGCCGTCAGGGGTGGTGAAGGGAAGGGAAGATGTGTTTGGTGGTGGCATCATGCTGGAGTTGGCGGAAATGGCGGAGGATGATCCTTTGAATGCGGAGGCTGGTGGGGTGATAAGTGAGGACAAGGGGGACCCTATCATGTTTCTGGGAAGGAGGAGAAGGCGTGAGGGAGGATGCACGGGATATGGGCTGGACACGGTTGAGGGCCCTGTCAACGACCGTGGATGGAAAACCTCGGTTAAGGAAGAAGGAGGACATGTCAGAGGAGCTGTTTTTGAAGGAAGCGTCATCAGAACAGATGCGACGGAGGCGAAGGAACTGAGAGAATGGGATGGAGTCTTTACAAGAAGCGGGGTGTGAGGAGCTGTAGTCGAGGTAGCTGTGGGAGTCGGTAGGCTTGTAATGGATATTGGTGGACAGTCTATCATCAGAAATTGAGACAGAGAGGTCAAGGAAGGGAAGACAAGTGTCATGGACCATGTGAAGATGATGGAGGGGTGGAGATTGGAAGCAAAATTAATAAATTTTTCCAGGTCCCGACGAGAGCATGAAGCAGCACCGAAGTAATCATCGATGTACCGGAGAAAGAGTTGTGGGAGGGGGCCGGAGTAGGACTGGAACAAGGAATGTTCCACATACCCCATAAAGAGACAGGCATAGCTGGGGCCCATGCGGGTACCCATAGCCACACCTTTTATTTGGAGGAAGTGAGAGGAGTTAAAGGAGAAATTGTTCAGTGTGAGAACAAGTTCAGCCAGACGGAGGAGAGTAGTGGTAGATGGGGATTGTTGGGGCCTCTGTTCAAGGAAGAAGCTAAGGGCCCTCAGACCATCCTGGTGGGGGATGGAGGTGTAGAGGGATTGGACATCCATGGTGAAGAGGAAGCGGTTGGGGCCAGGGAACTGGAAATTGTTGATGTGACGTAAGGTGTCAGAGGAATCACGGATGTAGGTGGGAAGGGACTGAACAAGGGGAGAGAGAAGGGAGTCAAGATAACGAGAAATGAGTTCCGTGGGGCAGGAACAGGCTGACACGATCGGTCTGCCAGGACAGTTCTGTTTGTGGATTTTGGGTAGGAGGTAGAAGCGGGCCATCCGAGGTTGGGCGACTATCAAGTTGGAAGCTGTGGGAGGAAGATCTCCAGAGGGGATGAGGTCAGTGACAGTCCTGGAAACAATGGCTTGATGTTCTGTGGTGGGGTCATGGTCCAGGGAGAGGTAGGAGGAAATGTCTGCGAGTTGATGCTCAGCCTCCGCGAAGTAGAGGTCAATGCGCCAGACAACAACAGTACCACCCTTGTCAGCGGGTTTGATGACAATGTTGGGGTTGGACCTGAGAGAACGGAGTGCAGTGAGTTCAGAGAGAGACAGATTAGAATGGGTGAGAGGAGCAGAGAAATTGAGACGGCTAATGTCACGCCGACAGTTCTCAATGAAAAGATCAAGAGAAGGTAAGAATCCAGAGGGAGGGGTCCAAGTGGAGGGGGAATATTGGAGGTGGGTAAAAGGATCCGTTGAACGGGGAGAGGACTCCTGCCCAAAGAAGTGAGCACGGAGACGAAGACGGCGGAAGAAGAGTTCAGCATCATGCCGAGCCTGAAATTCATTAAGATGAGGGCTTAAGGGTATGAAACTAAGTCCTTTGCTGAGCACTGAACGTTCAGCATCGGAGAGGGGAAGGTCAGGGGGTATAGTCAATACGCGGCTGGGGCTGGGATTGGAAGATGGGGTGAGGACGGAGGGACAAGCAGGGGTGGAGGGTCCCAGATGGGTGTTGGAGTCGATGAGTTGTTGGAGCTTGCGTTCCTTAGCACTTGAGAGAAAGAGAAAAAGTTTCTTGTTGAGGCGACGGATGAGGCGAAGAATAAAATGAAACTGGGGGCACGCGCAACTTTGAAAAAGGGTGCGGCGGTGCTGCTGGAGGGAGAGGTCGAGTGTGTTCATATGGCGGCGCATGGCACTGAGTGTGGATCTCAGAATGCGACGGGAACAGCAGTCCGAGAAACGTTTTATGTCCCGGAGATACCTGTAATCCTGGGTGGGTTCGAAACAAGAGGGATGGAATTTCAGTTGAAATCCACGTGGGGTGAAGGAGGGCTTCATTTTCAATTGCCAGTGAGGGTGGGAACGGGTGCAGGCATGATTTGTAGCTTGTATTCCAGGAGGTTGGCACTGGATCCTGTCGTTTCTGGGATCGTTTGCAATTTTCAAAGAGTCTGCAGGGGGGAGGGAATGGGAGACCTGCTCGCTGCCAATTAATGGCCACTTAAACCCCCTTAAGGAGCTTGTTAAAGGCCTGACTGGGACAGAATGGGATTTTCAACCTTTTTCCCGGCTGAGGCTGAACAGTCTGGTGCATCTCAGTGCACAGCTGTCAGGGTTGCAAAAGAAAGTTCATTTCCATCTATATTTCTTTTGGTAAAGGTTGAGGGATCAACTAGGGCCAGGTCAAACGCTGTACCTCAACTTGCCATCCATGGCCACTTTGTGCCATCTTTATCCTCCTGGCCCTCTCATGAGCTGCCTGCTGTGCTCGGCATGGTGTGACAGTCTCCAACCAGGTTTCCGAACCTGTTTTGAAAATGTGCCTCTAAATGTTAGATATGCTGAAGTCCAGGAACATCAATGCATATTCTGACATAAATGTAGGTTATAGCATTTGAAAAATACAAGAGTGATAAAATATCTTTCACACAGCATCTCTGAACACTGTATATTACTACTACTTGCCCCACCTGTCTTCTGAAGGATATTTTATGCTGGTTGACACAACGCAATAGTATGTCCAAACATTGGATCAGAAGAATTTCTGCCACATGGCCTGACTACATGCTGGACAGAGAAAAGTTCAGGCTATTTAGAAACTCTGACATGACCACTGTTTCATACTTATTATTAGAATCACGTTGTTGATTAGTGAATTCAAAATGGAGCAGATGGTTCTTCTCTGTTAACAAATAGTATTTCACTCAGCTGAAGGAGCAACTCCATCTGTTGCGGTTGCAATTCTCTCTCAGAATGTTGTAACATTGCAAAAGAAATAGTAGAATTTTTTTGCGGGGAAGCATTCTGAACCTTAAAACCCTTAATCCTTTACATCCAGCAAATGCTTATATAGCCAGGAACATGAAGTTTTGCAATGCAGTTTTCACATTTTTGTATTAGGCTTAATCAAAACTGAGATAAAAGTGATAATTTTAAGGCTAGAAGAATGCCTGACGTTGGAAAGAGTCACTGAGAGCTTTACTGAAGTTGGGGTTAAGGAATGTTGTGGTTGGCTACCTGGGCTGTGCCGTACATCTTGATGAATGCTAAACCAAATCCTGGAATGCTTGATCAATGCTGAGGTGCATATATTGATTTAAATAATATATTTATAAGTTAACCAAAGTGGAATAAGAAAATATGCACATGCAACGCGAATGTCCTGTGGTGTTGCGAGGCCTCAAGGCCATCCCAGACATGCATATCTGTAAACCCGACCAAGGGACTGAAATAATCAGCCTTAATAAGCGTGGCTATTTCAACAAAATGCACACTTTTCTTAATGGTGGATCCAAATTCGTATCCATTCGACCTGCCGCTCAGCATGATCAAGCAGCCTTGCTCAAAAGCAAGCTAAAACATTGCTTGTTGGACTTGTGTAAGCACAACGAGCTGCTGTTGGGTTTTGTTGGGTTCCACGAGAAATGCGTCTTCAATGGGTTGCCACCTAACCTCCTACACCTTGCATGTTTCCCAATACATTTGCTTTATTTGAATCCACAGCTGCATTTAAGAATTTCCTTACATACCTTAATGGGCTCCATCCTGTACTCAAATTCACCTTTGAAATGGAGCAGTCAAATGAGCTCCCTTGCCTTGACATTCTAGCTGAGAAATCTATGAAGAGGTTCTCTATTACCGTCTACCATAAGCCTACCTTCACTGGTCAATATATGCTTTGGGATTCCTACAGTTCCACATACTGTAAAATTGGACTTTTTGGCAACTTCATAAATACTCAGAATGAAAAAACAGTAAAAACTTGGAAATAAGAATACTGGTCTGAAGTGGTCTTATATACCTAAAAATGGAGCACCAGTAATAAACAATGGGAAATAAGAGTACTGGTCCGAACTATTTTTTCCTTCTGGGTACAGCCTGAGCCATTTGCTCACTGTGTGAGCTTGGCGCTGAAATAGGGTAGGTCAAAGCTATCCTGCGAGATAATGGCTACCCTGATCAGATCTTGCTCACTGTATATCGCGCAAACTCATGAATGGGCCCAAGGCCGCCACTTTCAATTCTGAAAAATGCCCAGTCTACCTCAGGTTACCCTGGAAGGGTAAAGTATCTCAAAAATATGAACAACAGGTGAAGCTAGCCGTTTCACGCTGCTAATATGCAGTAGCAACATGAGTGGTGTACGCCACTAATAGGGTGCTGCTGTCAAGCCAAAAAGACACTCCACCTATCACACGAATGAGCAATGTGGTTTATGAGTTTCAGTGCCAGTGTGATGCTAGGTATGTAGGCCATACATCCCAAAGATTGGCAGATTGAATCAAATGGCATGCCCCTACGGCTCTTTTCAACAGACAAGTTGCTGATCGTACACAACCAGCCCGTGCTTGCAAAACTCAAAACACAATGTCCAACATTTTATGTAGTTCCATGATTGAACAACATTTGCTAAACAATCCTGAGTGTGCTAGGACTTACGCTGACAACCAATTTAAGATTATCAGTCAGGCTCACAGTGTGGCACACTTATATGTGCTAGAAGCTACATATATTAATGCACGGGGCCCTCTTCTTTGCAGACATGTACACATATTGCACCTGTTTCAACTGAACAAAATAGGAAACAGCCATCTCTGGTTCATGCCCCAGGGCAATGCCTTGACCAATCAGAGTCAACCTGCCTGGTTCAAACTTAAACAAAACTTGGCCGTTAACTGTCAGTCATCAGTTAACTGGTGCATTCTCCACGGCAATGTCTCTACCAATCAGAGTCCACTTGCCGACCCATCAGCGCCCTCTTCTCATGAAGTATAAACTGTTGTTCCCTTTATATTTGGTATTCTTGCAAAAGCCCTGATGAGTGCAAGACAAAAAGCTTCGATCTAAGTCTTTTTTCACCAATGGTAAGAAAATAATTAAAATTCATGCAATTCAGGCATGAGAATCAAAATGAACTTGGTTTCAAAGTAATCCCAGCTGGGTTACATTGGATCCATTTGCAATTACCTGAGTTTGGCAAGTTTAAATAAAAGTGCCTTTTGTTAAAAAAAATCATGCCAAGCAGCTACATGGGCAACAGTAACTTACATTTTGTCATTTTTGGGATCCCACCCATCATTTTCCATTGGCGTGGCACCAGCTGCTGGGTGTTTGGAACTGGATTTTAAGCAAAATGCATGAGCTTGTGTAAAGTTGTGAATTAACAGTCAAATGAAAAATATCTGGTACTCAGGATAGTTTTATGTGTCCTATTGTGTGAACTACTGCTATTGGTAAAATAAATAATGCTGATGACAGCAGACTTTATGAAAACAAGTAAAAAGATGATGCTGCCTGATGAAGACTAAATTGTCCATCAAAACCGTCAGAACAAAGTGGGTATAAGAGCACATTGATTTAGGAGAGTTCGTAACTGCACTCCAATGCGTAACTCTCAGGTTATTTTAAAAATACCATTCACAATGCACATTATCAATCTTTGTGACATTGCTGAACAATCTGCAACACTGTTTACACTGCTTGAAAAATCTTCAATCGGCTAGAGTTGCTTTGAATACTTTAGGTGGAATGTATCCTATTTCCCCAGCAAAGTTCAGGCTGCATTGATATTTATTTTAAATGTACAAAATAATTTTCCAACAGCTTACATTGTTCTTTCAAATTACAATTTATTAAAATTAGATAATGGTTCATAATGGTCTTTTTGCTCAGGCTGCCTTCTCTCAACTTCTTCTCAAATGCTACAATTACTCAGGCTGAAGTTTATATTCACTAGTGTGGGAGGAATTGTCGAGTGTGCACTCATTTCTTAAAGGTAAGTGGTCCTCAGAATCATTGGGAAATTATAGGGTGTGTGTTGAGCTTGTGTTACGTTAGTGATTTTTGGTGTTAGGTTAGTGATTTTTTGGAGTTGTTGAAATTTAGCTTAAGGCCTGTAAAAAGAAGCCGTTTTACACACACTCAAATGTTGAGTTTTAAACTTCATGTAGGTTGGGAATTTAAACGCAAAAACACAGAAAATTTACTGCACAGAAGTAGGACATTTGTTTCTGTGCTGGCTGAAAAAGAGCTGTCCAGTCTAATTCCACCTTGCAGTTCTTAGCCCATAACCCTGTAGGTTATGGCACTTCAAATGTATATCCAAGTATTTTAAAAAATGTATTGAGGTTTCTGTCTCTACCAATCTTTCTAGTAACTTCAAAACCCCAACACCCTTTGTTTTTCCTCAACTCCACCTTTAATCTTCTGCCAATTGCTTTAAATGTATGATTATTGACCTCTCTGTTAAGGGAAACAGGTCCTTCCTATCCATTCCATCTAGGCCCCTCCTAATTTTAAACACCTCAGTTAAATCTCTTCAGTACCTCCTCTGTTTGTAAGAAAACAACACCAGCCTATCCAATCTTACCTCATAGCTAAATTTTTCAATTCCTGGTGACGTCCTTGTAAATCTACCCTGTACCCTTTGTAATGCGATCACATCCTTCCTGTAAAGTGTGACCAGAACTGCACATAGGACACTAGCTGTGATCTAACTAGTGTTTTATACAGTTCTAGCAGAATCCTCCTGCTCTTATTTTCTACACCTTGGCTAACAAAGGAAAATATGGCATGTGCCTTCTGAACCAAGTTATCCCACTGCCCTGCTACCTTCAGTGATCTGTATACATACACTTCAAGGTTCCTCTGTTCCTCCACACTTCTAAGTATCCTATCATTTATTGTGCATTCCCCTTGCTTTGATTGCGCTTCCCAAATGCATTATCTCAGATTTCTTCAGTTTTATGATCCTGTTAGGGACCATTAACATTTAAAAATAAACCCAAACACCCAACAATCACCATTAGAACTAGGCAACAAGATTTCACATTTTTAAACAAAAGCAAACCTTATTGTACATAAGAATTAAACAAAGAAAGCACTATTAACTTTACACTATAGTTTATAATTGCTTATGCTATGAACTCAGTTCTACATTTTACTGCCCCCAAGAATTTTTTTATACATTACAACAACCTTGAAGGTGTATTCACTTTTTTAGAGACTAACCCAAGTGTGCCACAGCCCCCCAGAATTCACCGTAATTCCTCTCAGTGTTCCAGCTGTTCTCCGAGGTAAGATTCTATGGGGGTCCTTCCATCAGCTTTTTGGCTACATGACCCTGCACCTTTTCTTTACACAACTCATGATTGTGATGTCTCAGCTCCTTGTTCAGGTTGCTGGCAGAAACCCAACTGCCTTTTCTTGATTTCTAAACTAACCCAGCTGACTGCTTTCTGCCACAAGACTCTTTGAGGACCACTGTAGGTTTTTTCCATTAGCTGCAAGCTAAAACAAATCTTCCAGCTGCTTTTCCCTCACGAAATCCCTCACTCCAGGTGGTGAACAATGAAGTTAGTATTTTTGCCATTTTAACACTCCACCCTGTTCTCTTGCCCACATGTCTGTCCTTGGCTTGCTGCATTGTTCCAGTGAAGCCCAACGCAAACTGGAGGAACAGCACCTCATCTTCCGACTAGGCACTTTACAGCCTTCCGGGCTGAATATTGAATTCAACAACTTTAGATCTTAAACTCCCCACCCCCCCTCCCCCCATCCCCACCCCGTTTCTCTCCCCTCCCTTTTTTTTCCAATAATTTATATAGATTCTTCTTTTCCCACCTATTTCCATTATTTTTAAATCTAAAACTAAAACTTTGTTAGTCTTTCCACCCCACCCCCACTAGAGCTGTACCTTGAGTGTCCTGTCTTCTATTCTTAATTAGCTCCTTTCTTAGACAATATCACCACCTTCAACACCTCTTTGATCCTTTTGTCTGTAACATCTTTTGATTATCTGCTCCTATCACTGCTTGCTTATCTCCACAATCACCACACCCTCAACTTCTCTCTCTCCCCCCGCCCCTCCACCTTAAACCAGCTTATATTTCATCTTTCTCCTAACTATGCTTCAGTTCTGCCGAAGGGTCATGAAGACTCGAAACGTTGACTGATTTCTTCTCCACCGATGCTGCCAGACCTGCTGAGTTTTTCCAGGTAATTCTGTTTAAGTTAGTATTTTACCTGTTTGATATGCAGCCTAACTGACTAGCAATTCCTGTTGGCTCCTTCAATCCAGCGAGATACAGTCTAAACCAACACAATGCTGCAACTGCCCCTGCCTCTGTCTGTTTCCAAACTGAATTGTTTGCTTCTATCAGCCCAAAGATAAATTAAACAGAGGCTTTTAACCAAGGCTCCACCCTGAATCACTATGTTGATAGCAACGTGGCATGCTTTGAGATCGTTCAAACAGAAATGCAAACAAATTAGCTTACCTTCAATGCTACTCTTTGATTCTGCAATGCATATGAATAATTTTTATTGCTAATGGAGTTTACGACCTTATCTCCAGACATTCTGTCTCCACTACAAGCTTAGAGATGGATCATTCATTGTTTCAGTTTGCTTTTCACTATCAACTCTGATCTTGTAAATAGTCTTGTTTGATTCACTTTTACATTAGGGTTGTTTATCAATATTCTCAATTAGGTGTCCATTTATCTGATGTTTAATGCTTTAACCTCCAACCTAAAAGTTATATTCCTGAAACTAAAAGTTATATCCTAAATCAAATGAATTGTGAACCAGATTTTCGCAGCATCAGATTGATTTTCATTTGCCACTTTCCTGTCCACCTGACCAGCCCATTCCCTTCCTATAGCTTTCTTCCTCACTACTAACCACATGGCCAAGTTTTGTATCATCTACAAAAATCTTAATCATGCACCCTACATTTAAGACTAAAGGCAGAATTCTCCATTCCCATTATGGTGGGCGTTGTGGCGGGCGGGTGAGGGAGAATTTGGCAGGAGGGGCAGAAACCAGTGTCATGCTGGTGTGAAATCACTGCAGGATCATTTGATGGTGTCTGCCATGGCAGATCATGAATCCCTCTGGAGACCGGCATGAAACGGATTTGCATCCCGCTAATTGGATGCAAATTAAGGGCCAACTGGAATCATCTCCTATGCCTGGTTTACCTTTAAACCAGCGGCAAAACATACTAGCCCAGAACACGTCTGGACAAGCGTGACATGCAGAAATCAGGACTTACCTTTAGGGATTTTCTCAGATCGTGGACATCCAAGGTGCTTTTATTTCAGATTTCCAGCATCTGCAGTATTTTGCTTTCATCTAAGGTTCGTGGAGTCAATGTGAGCCTCCTGGGGAGCAAACTCAGGGTGATTGTGGTAGGATGGAATGGTGAATATGAGAGGGGCAAGAGGGATCTGATAGGCTGGGAGGGTGAGGGTGCGTTGGTACTGGTAGAAGGGGAGGCGTGGCTGGTTGGTGGGGACACAGAGGCAAACATGGACCCTAGGGGTGGGAAGGAGGAGGTTGGGGAGGTCAATATAGATGGGGGTGGGATTTTCAGGAAGGTAGGATATATTCACGTTCACCTGGACATTCTTGAAGGAGAAGGGTCCGGGCTGTATGCTAACAGTGGGGAGGCCTAAGGTGATGCCAGGGGATCAACTGTGATGGGGAAAGGACATGGGTGACTGGGGGAGGAGAAAAGATGTGGGAGCTTATCAAAAACTTAATGACTACATGCTGTGCAAATCAAAAGTGAGCGGAGCCTTGTGTTGATGGGCACACATGCTACATAGGTATGCAATCAGCCGATGTGTGGAGCTGCAGGTCAGCTCAGATGGATAACTGAAAGAGAACTTCAGCAGGTATCATGGAAAATGCTCAGGACAGTGAGATGAGTGTGATGGATAAAGCGTGCTTGGGAGAGTGCTTGCAAGAGACTCCAAAAGGCCCTGCCACACACACACTTTCCCTTCAGATTCACTCCTGGTCCGGCTGAGTGCAGATGAACTGCTCGTGTGGAGGGGATGCAGGGGATACACTTGAGAAGCCTGTAAGTGAAGCTAATATACAACATTACACATTATTCAGTGAAAGTGAATATATTTTCAGGTTATAAAGTGACAAACTGTGTTCACCCATGCAACCACTTGTGATCAAAGTTTCTTTCTAGGCCTACCATTCCTAGGTGCTGCCCTGGCGTCTGCAGGAGAGGTGGAGACAGCCTGTGTTGGCCCTGTTGCCTCTGGTGACGTTGGTGTGCATCCTCTGGAGAGTCAAGACCTGGAGAGCCCCAGCCTGCTTTTGGGGTCCTGACGTGTGGTAATGGCACCCTCCTTGGCTTGTGGAGCTGAAACTACTGGGGTCACAGGAAGACAGGGTTCGGATGGGCTGGACACCCCTGGAGTTACCTGGGTGGCTCCGGGGTGTACACCTGCTGATCCTCCTCCCTGTAGGTGCCTGAGGGCCCCTGGCTGATTCCTTGAGGAGAAAGGAAATCGAACTGCCCCACACCCCTCTCGCGTTGACATTGCTGGAGGCCAACTATAGCATCAGTAATGGAGTTCAGCCCACGCAGCATGGCAGGACCGATGTCCTGGACCAAGGTCTTCATGGCAGCTGCCATCCTACTTAACTTTGGTGCATTGGAATACCAGTGCCATCACCTCAGACTAAAGGTGACGGACTCTTCCATTGTGCCTTCAAATCTAAAGAGTGCAGAGGAAATCTCTTCCTGATGTTCCCGAGCTTGCCTTTACAGCTCCAGCAACTGATGTATGATGAAGTCCAGGGACTCCTCATCGGACTCAGACTCAACAGATTTCTGGCCTCCAGCAGTCCAAGTGCTGGAAACCTGGGAAGTCCCTGCCTCCACCTCCTGTGGATCAGACAGTGCAATGTGCTCACCAGATTGTGACCCCGAGGCTACTGTAGAGCTAGGTCCCACCCAGGTGCGTGTCTCTGCACTGGTGGAGGGTGTGAGTGAGCGCTGTGATGGGCCTTCAATGATGTTGTCATCAGACTCTTCTTCTGAGATTTCTTTGGGGTGTGAGTTGAGGACCTGAGTCGTGCTCCTTCCCAGATGTGCCTGTGGAAGCAAGGAGAGATAATTAGTGCATGACAGGGGACAGGGGAACAGCGGAATTGACTCACAACATGGTTGTCTGATGGATGTTGCATTGCTGTATCCTCACTTGGTTGAGCACCGTGGACCTCACCGTTAGCACAGGAACGGTCCAGATCATCGTTGGCCAGCTGGATGGCTCTATTTTCAAAATCTGTGAGGATCTTGATGTCGGGCATTCCTCCACCAGTCTGCGACCTCTCCCTCTTGTGTGTGAGCTTGCCCTGCATGAATACAGATGCAGAGTGTAAGCAGGATACCTGCCAGGCCAGATGATAAGGATGCCTGGCATGTGTGGGTGGTGAGCAGTCCCATGGATGGGATGAGGACAATGAAGGTGTGTGTGAGAGAGTAAATGGTGATGTCCCTTGAACTGGCAGTGAATGAGATCCCTGCAGATGTGTGATGGGTTTGTGAGTGTGTGAGTTGAGAGTGATGAGAAGAGTGACTTATCCTGGCGGAACGGAGGAGATCATTCATCCTCTTTCGGCCTGGGTGGCTTTGCTCTCTTGTAGGGTGTTGGCACTGACCACCGCTGCCACCGCCTCCTATGCTGGATTCATGACTTTTCTTGCTGGTCTTCGCCCACAGCGGCGGTAGAGGACTTCAAGGCAGGCCTCTACTGTGTTCAATAGGAGCCCGAGGGAGGCGTCGCTATGTTTGGGGGCAGTATGTTTCCTCCCTTTGGCAGTCATTGCTTTGCAGCAGTTTCCGATCCCTTACAGAGTGCTAGCCCTGTACAGGGGTACCCTTTAAATCTGGCACCCGGATTACTGAAGACCTCAGGTGATGGTGGTGCATGCTAATCAGAGGCGGTCCCCCCAGCGATCCGGCATGTTTCCCGGGAATGCATTATTCATGAGGCGGGCACGCCCGGGAATGGGACGATACAGCGCGAAAAGCAACCATTGCGGCTGGCTGGTAAAATGTCCTTTTTCCCGCCCGCTATCGCTCTTTGTGCAAATCTGGAGTGATTTCGCCCCTAATTTCCTTTTTTAATTTCACCCTTGTGCTTTCTATACTCTTCTAGGATTTTGCAGTGTTGAGCTTCTGGTATCTTACATTAGTTTTCCTTTTATGCCTTTTTCTACTCTGTATGCTTTTTGACATCCAGGAGCATCTAGATTTGGAATTCCCTCACGTTTTCTTTGTGGGAAGATATTTGTTCTGAACTCTTTCTAACACTTGCTTACATGCTTCCTACTGCTCTGATGCTGATTTAACATCTAGTGGCTGTTTCCAGTCCAATTTTCCAAATCATATTTCAGGTTAGTAAAATTGACCTTTCCCCAATTTAAAACTTTTACTCTTGGTCCACCTTTGTCCTTTCTCATAACTATGCTAAATCTAACTGATTTATGATTGCTGCCACCAAAATGCTCTCCCATCGACACCCCTTCCACCTGCCCAACTTCATTCTCTAAAACTCAGTCCAGAACTGCCCCTTCTCTTGTTGTGCCTGCCACGTGCTGGCTTAAAGAAATTGTCCCAAATAAATTTTAAGAGTTCTGTCCCCTTGATACCTTTTACACACATTTTATCCAAGTTACTATTAGGATCTTTGAAATCCCCTATTTACTGCACCATTGTTTCTGCACTTCTCAGCAACTTGCCTACCTATGTGATCTTCTATCTTCCTCTGATTATTTGGGGGTCTGTAGTATATGCCCAACAGTATCATTGTCCATGCTTTTTTCTATAGAGGGGCCATACAGCTGAATATCATGTATCCTTGGAGGCTTAAATCTATTTTCCCTTAATTTGCAGATAAATCAAGTTGCTGATGTGAATAAATATTGGTTATCTGTTTAAGGATTTATCCACCAATGAGACACAAAGGGTGGAATTATCCCAGATTTGAACTAAGTGCGGTAACTGGCAGGAAAAAGCACGATTTACCCATTGGCCGCAATGGTGGCTTCTCACGCCGTATCATCCCAATCCCGTATCATTAATTTTGCATTCCTGGGAAACACGCCATTTAGATGATGGCGGGGCTCTCATCTGGCCACCATGCCATCACCTCACCACTTCATTATGCCAGGCGCCATATTTAAAGTGCAGCCACATGCTCACCTCCCAGTGCTTCCAGTCCACAACTGCCGCAAATAAGACCCCGAAAGGCAAGAAGACTGCAGCCCTCCGATTTAATGATGTGTCCCTCAAGTGCCTTTAGGATGCAGTGGAGGCCCGCTGTGATGTCCTCTACCCCAGCTCTGGCCGCAGGATGGGCAGCATTTCCAGCAGGATGAGCTTATAATGATATGCAGACAAATTACAATGAGGTTCTCAATGTCCGATGGCAGGAAATGCAGCCCGCCATTGACGAGCAGAGTGGGTGATTGCAAACTGGTTTCACAACGTCGTGAAACTGGATTTTTGGCCTTCTCGCCAAATTGTCCATTCGCGCCGCCAAACACGCTCGATGCCAGCATGTTTTGAAAATTCCGCCCAAAGCTGGAGCCTGATTTAGGCTAACACCAGGGATGCCTTTGCAGTGGTCCAACCAATATGACATTGGTCATATTTCTACTGCTGATTGGGAGTCGAGGCTGGCCCTCTAACTTGGACCTCTGGGCCCCTGATCACCTGGAAAATGAATACAATAAGATCCAATTCACCACCGCTGTTTCATTACTGCCTGTGCAGAGAAAAGCAGCACTATGCAACAGCTAGGCTACATCCCAGGACCTTTCCAGCAATTTAGTGTTAGCAGAATAGCTTATGAGTGGATTAGATTGCATTTCCATAGCATTCAACAATACTATAATTGTTTTCTCTATGATCTCATTAACTACATTTTTCACATACAGCACATTGTGTGTAAAGAGTGCAAATCAGGAAGTTGCACGTGCTGCCCATTATTTAAATAAATGGAAGAAAAGCTAAAATTCGCACATAAGATCTCCCGATATGCACTCCCTAATGGCTATACCCTGTACAGGATCTGTTATGAGGCCCAGTGATGGATGGAGCCCTAATGACAGGAATTGGGGTCATAGTGGGTGAAACATCAGATGATAGAAGGAGACCTAATGGTGGATGGCAGAAATGAGATTTGAACAGACGAGATACCGAATGACAGCGGAAGGCCCCGTCAATGCAGGTGGGAAGTCTGATTGGAGATAGGGAATAATGAGAGAATGGAAAGAAGAGGGAGAAAAATAATGGGCTGGGGAGGGGAGGGGTGCAGAGAGAGGGACTGGTAAAACCAGGCTGAGGAGTTAGGTAGGGATTGGCAGTAAATTAGTTCAATTTAGGTAGACCATTGACAATCCACCACCCACAGTTGGCAGCAGTTATTTTATGATTTGGCCAATAAGATGTTAATGGGTGGAATTTTCCACTCCAACCAGCAGTGGGAATCGTGGCGGACGGGAGCACTTAATTTGGTGGGAGGCAAAAAATCTGTTTCCTGATGGTGGGATAAACTGTTGGAATTTTGTTCTCCTGACTTTCAAGGCAGGTTAAAGACAGGTCGAGCTTCCCAATGAACATTGTTAGGAACCCCATTTGCATGCATTAGCATCTCATGCATGCTCATTAAAAGGCCACATCACTGGAATTAGGGTCCCCCTCCAGAATTAAGTTCCCCGTGAGTGAGAGTTTAGGATGTTCAGTTTTACAACTGTATATAAGTGGTGTGCACCTGGCTAGCTTTATCTCATCCATGACTTTGGGGACAGTAGGTGTTGCTTTCTCCTTCTTGGGGACCTCGCATGAATTCACACATATTGAGTGCTGTTAGCAAATGCTGCGCCAAGGCTGACAAGGGAGGCAGGTGAAAGGCTGGTGGAGGAGTGGGGGTGGTGGCGGTTGGGTGGAAGGGTGGAGCGAAGGCTGTACAGAGGAGGAAGGCTAACGGGGGTAGGATAGGGAGAGAGCCCGGGGAATGAAGGTGCAATGTCAGGGCAAGGGGAGGGGAGAATGTCCAGGGAAGGTGGGTGTGAGAGTGCCCTGGTTGGGGTGGAGGGGGGATGGGAAAGAGTGTCTCAAAGGGCAAGGTTAGTGGTATCGAGGGTGGGGTCCTGGGGAAAACTCAGGGTATTTGTGATAGGAGGGAACAGTCACAGTCAGAGGGGAAGGGGGTGTGGTAGGGTGGCAGGTCCAGAGTGAAAGCCTGGTAGGTGAAGGTCTCATTGGGTTGGTCACGGAGGGGGACAAGAGAGGTGGCTCGGATAACGGGAGGGTGCAGCGTCAGGGTGGGCATGGGGATGGTAACGGCTCTGAGGGGAGGAAAGGCATGTGGAGGTGCATCGTGATTGTGTCCAGGGTAACGGGGGGAGGTTAAAAAAGTGACAGAGCAGGGAGGAATGGTGATATTGGGTGGGTCAAGGGCGATGGGCAGAAGTTGGTGGGTGACAGGGGGAAGGTAGAAGATGGTGGACCGAGCCTTGAAGATGACGCACACAATTTTTCAAATCTGTCCTTGACCACGCAGGTAGTCAGTCAGTGAGATCCTTCGAGATGGGAGGAGGGTCTTTTTGCGTGAGTGGATTTCAAGGTCAGCACAAGTGGCCAACTAAAGGGATACCTTAATAATTATGAGGCAACTGGATGTCAAAGCTGCTGACTAGTGTTTTCCTCTCTATGGTTAAGCCCAAAGACAGCAGGTTTGTTCCCAACTCATGGGTCTCATAACATCGAGATCCCAACAAGGTGTGGAGCTGCCGTGCATTCTGTGCCATTTGTCATTGGCCGCAGTCAGAGGTAGGGCTGAAGGGAGGGAGGGAGGTGGAATGCCTCCAAGGGGCATGACTGGTAGAGGGCAAACCTCCATCCTCCTGGTGAATGGTCATGGCTGACAAGGGATCATGATGATAATCTTTCTACGCTGCCAAGGCAATGGTCTCTCTATAGAGTTTCAGGGTAGTGAAGCTAAGCAGCAAAGTGTCTGCTTCAGGTATCTTGCACATGGCTCTCATCACCCAGGTCAAAGGTCAATGTCTCCATACTCAGTCATGTATGAACAGGAGGAACACCCATCTCTGGTCCTTCAGGATGTCCTTCACCTGGAAGGGGTGGGATGGGGATGCCATGTCTAGACAGAGGCCAGCCAAAGGGCTTAGCACTCGCCTGCTGGCTTTGAGATGGAGGGAAACCTGTAAAGGGCATGCTCACTTCATGTATCACTTCAATTTGTTCTCACATTCACTGAGGCGTCGATGATGCAGGCTGCAGGCAGCCCTGCCTTGGTAATGTCTGCCATCCAGATGAGAAGTGGAGCTTGTCACAGGTTGGCACAGGGCCAGGAGGAGTAAGGGCCTGAGCAGCAAGAGACCTCTATAGGTCAAGAGGCTGGCAAACATGGACCACTGCAACGGCGAGTACTGGCCCGACCATGAGTGTATCACCACCAGTGCTCGTATCTAGAGATGAACGAAAGGGAATGCCGGAGGCGCCCTCATATGTCCTGGGATGTGGCTGCTCGCATCTGCCAGCCTTGCCAGTATGAGGTGCAGCTGCCAGGGCTCTGGAGGAGCATTGCGGATCTTCTGGCCTGCAGTGAGTGAATGTCTGGCTGGGTGTTGTTTAAATATGGTGCCAGGGCCTTCGACCCCATGAGGTAACGATGGGGCGAGCGACTTCCTGCCCGCCCTCTGCCACCAGATTCACCGAGCTCCTCGCGGATGCGTAACTAGTGAGCTGAAAAGCAGAAGATAGCATGTGTTCACCTGCCCCACTGCCCAGCGAGAATCACATCAACTTTCCCGCCTGCCACCGGGCTTGAAGAAATTCAGCCTTAATGTAAAGGCCATCTTTACCTGTTTTAAGTCTTTCTTTTACATGTAACAAAAAAACATAAATGAATGAAGAATGGAAAACTCCGTGCAATGTGTTATAAATGCTTGTTGCATATTCCCTGTAAAATTCTACTGCACTGAATCCCCACATTGTATAAAACTATCCCCAGAAACCCATCCCCCCTCTCCATCACCCCATCTTGGAAAATCCATAATAAACTGATGTTCATTATGTATGACCTTAACTTTGGAACAGATTTACATAGAGGTGAAATTTTTCTTTAAGTAGTGGCAACAATAGAAGGGATATCAATGTACTTAATTAACTATTCTCCAACAAAAGCTCGATCTCAGAAATCTCATGTTATGAAACATGCTATAATTGTAATATATTAATAACAATAAATTGATAGAAAGTTGCATTATTTTTTGGTTTGTGAAGAAATACTGTTTTTTTTCTGTTTATCTGTATGACTATATTTAAACGTTAGTATATAATTTCCTCTTCTGGCTCTTGAGCTTTGATAGACTGACCATACCTGGTATGTAAGATTTTTAATTGTAGTTCAGGACACAGAGGACCTAGTCTGGTGAATATAAAGTCAACATGAATCCTGGAGACTCGAAATAATGACTGGGTTAAAGTGAATGTTTAGCTTCTTCATTCATTTATGTTTCTTTGTTATATGTGAAAAAAAAGACTTAAAACAGATAACCCTTTACATTAGGGCTAAAGTTCATCGAGCCTGTCCGCTGTATAAGAACATTCCTTCCCACAGACCATCTTTCACCTTGATGATGCAAGGTAGTTTTCTATTTACTAATGGTCCCATCATTAGGCATTTCATTTTCTTCAATACATTTTGGATCACAACAGAGTCAGAAGGAAGTGTCATCTGGTTGTTCCATTAAATTATCTTCTGTTTCACTACTCTCACCTCTGGAGAAAAAAATGAATTTGTGGAACATGTAGTTTCTTTTTCTTGGTTGGGATCTCAGGTTCAGATCATTAAGCAACTTTTTGGGAAAGAGGGAATAAGCTTTAGAGCACTAAATCAAAAGTAATGTTAGTTGTAGGTTTGAGAGAAGTTGCATATATCAAATTAGAATGGCAATAACCAAATAAAGTCTACCTAAGTGTTTAATCATATGATTAGCATAGCATTACTCTATATGGGGTTGTTCTATTAAATAATGTCCCTGGAATTCTGATTTGATGTCTTGCTCTCCTGTGGATATCTCATGACCATTAATAGAAATGCCATGGAACAAGAAAATATGTTTGCAGACGTGTCAGTTTTTTGATTGGCGGTGTTATGTGATTTCACATGGTTGGTGAAGGGATAAATGTTATTCGGATAAAGAGAATTCTGTTTATTAACTGAGAAAGCAAAGGTCAAACTATTGAATTGCAGGCAGTACTAAAGCTCAACCCAAGAGTGGTTTATAACTATACTGATACAAATATTTAGGAATATTGGAAAATGCGGTATTGCATATATTGGGCCTTAACCTCCGAGTTCCCCAGCATCGGATTGGGAGGACCTCAGGGATGCGTTAGGGTATCCCTCTGGGAGATTCCTAGGTAAGGGTTTGCACGGCAATTGTCCAGAAGTGCGCACTTCCTCTGGACAATGGCGCTGTGCTGGGAACCATCTGAAAATGCACTTTAACTCACAAACTTTGGGTGGTTCTGCCAGGGTTATACCAATAGTTACCCAGAAAAAGTTAGAAGAATTAAAACCTCTTCTAACTTCTGGGTAACTATTTTAAAGACCCAGTCCGTTCCCCCCATGGGACTCCCCCCGACCCTCCCAGGGGACTCCCCCGCCCATGACTAACCACCCCTCACCCACAGAATTCCCCACCTGCCAACCCCCCATGAGATTCCCCAAACCCGCACGGGAGTCCTTACCCAAAACCCAAGCCCCCCCACTGCGGCCCAACTCACCCCCAGACCCGACCACCCCAATCCCCCCATGTCTGACCCACACCCCTCGAAATTCCAACCCCCCAGCCCCCGAATGTCCGACCCTCCCACTCCCTCCCGATATCCGACCACTCAGCCCCCCTACCCCCCCAAATGTCCACTCCACCCCCTCGTGATGTCTGCAACCCCACTCCCCTTGAATGTCTGGCCCGCTCCACCGCCTCGTGATGATCCAATGCTGATTGCCACTCTGAGGAAGTTATGGCCTGTTGAATTATACTGTCCATTAGTAATTGGTTTCAGTACTACTTCTGTGGTAAATATCTATAGCCAATTTACCGCTGCAACTTTACTCTATCGTCGAGATGAAAATTGCCACACCAGGGCTGAAATGCCTCCTGTTGGTAATTTTACTGAAAAACTTGGCTAGGATAAACCTTGATTTGTACCCATCTGACTTCACTAAAATCATCAAAGCAAAATTTCTCTCCTTTCCTCCTTTCACTGTCAGTATGTCAGCCCGACATTATCACCACTTGGAAAACAGAATGCTTTGAGATCTTTAAAAACTGTTGGTAGCTCTATGCTGTTTAAATGACACACATTGACATTAAAAGTAAAACCTATGTACTTAGGTTTTATTATACTGGACATTTAGAAAAAAGTTGACAGCTGTTAAATTGTTCTATACTGTCTTACGTTCCAAACAAATGCTTTTAATCTGTCAAATTAACAGTAGTAAACTGGGTAGAGTGAATTAATAACAAATATCTTGCAGGGATAAATTTAGCCACTTCACTTAGCTTTTATTCCAAGCTTGTCTTGGCATCAGTTTGCTGATAACATATTGCATCACATTCAGTGAAGCCTAATTAGTGTCCCTAAGGATCTACCCTTTCATTAATGTACATTAACATAGAAGTGACTCCTTTAAGAACTAATTAAAAAGAAGTTACTTGCAAAATCAACTCCTGACTTTCTAATGTTTCAAGTCCTAATATTAAGCCATATTCAGTGTTCAATATTGAATTACTGCCTGCTATTCCAAGTCTTATTTTGTGGTAGTGGCTTTGCAGTTGGGAATATCAGATGGACTAATAGGAAAATTCCATAGCAGTTTGTTGCGAAATGCTGGGTGATTAGTTCATTCATCATGTTACAGGGTAAACTTAATCAAGTGGTTAAGTACCCTGTCAAAGTATTGTAACTCTAGATACAAAGTACCATCAGAATTTAAATACGAAACCACAAGGAGGCATTGTTGATTAAAGCATTGGCACCTCCTGGATTATGTCATTGTTCGGGTCAAAGATCAAAGTGATGCCTGTATCACATTCACGGGACTGTAATGCTGGGCAGATCATTGATTTATTCGATCGGTGATGAACATTCCCCTAGCACCAAGACATTGCAAGGAAGGCCCATAAGTCTAGGAGGAAGAAAATCAATGTCTCAGGCTTAAAGCAGCCCGACTGAAGAGAGTAATTTCAAGTACAGCTCACTACCAATCTGAAAACTCTTCACATATCCAACTCAATTCAGCATTCCAATAGCTCAATGCTAATGCCAAAAGACAAATCTGAAAGATAAAGGACATGCGGTGGAAAGGGAAAACCCATGAGATCCAACGATATGCTGACCATCTTGAAATGTGAAGCATTTTTGAAGCTACCAGCACTGTCTATAGGCCAAGGTTAGAGGGACAAAATGGCCTTCGCTCACAGGATGGTGTTTCTCTTCTTAAGAATGACAATGCCACCCATCGATGCCGGAAAGAACATTTTCAATAATTTCTCAACCGTGAATCCACAGTGGCAGTTGATACTCTCCTGGCTATCCCCCAGTACTCTGTGGTAGAATCCATAGGTAAACCACCATCAACAGGAGACTGCAACAAGCAATCAAATGGATGAAAAACAATAATGTCCGAGGCATTCCAGCTGAGGTCTTCAAAGTTGGTGGACTTTTGGACACATTAACACTCGATGCACTTATCCTATGGATTTGAGAGGAAAAATAACTCCCTCATCCCCTCCCCCACTGACTTCAGGAGTGTGACAATTCTAACTATCTTCATGAAGGGAGATCAATTATGCTGTGGAAGCTATCGATGTATTTCCCTCTTGTCTATAGCAAGGTAACTCCTGACATTCATTCTCCCAAATTGCCTACCTCCTGTGGCTGAGGAAATCCTCCCAGAGACACAATGTGGCTTTAGACCCTCCAGAGGAGCCTCTAGCATTGTCTTTGTTCCCAGACAAATTCAAGAAAAAAGTTGAGAACCACACAAGGGACTCTTCATTGCATTCATCGTCCTGACCAAAGCATTTGACTTAGCAAGTCGCAAGGCTGTGTGGATTGTGCTCCAAAGATTTGGATATCCAAGAAACTTCATCACAATCCTGCAATCACTTCATGATGATATAACTGCAAGAGTCTTGAATGCGAGATCTGAGACATACACGTTCAAAATCTGTACTGGGATAAAGCAAGGCTGTGTGGTTGCTCCCATACTATTTACAATCTACCTGACAGTGGCTGTTCACCTCATCAAAGATCAACTACCCTCTGGCATCAGTAGTAAATCCTGCCTAGATGGAAAACTCTTTAATCTCAGCTGCCTCCATGCCAAAGTGATCACCGTAGAGATACATCATCTACACTTTCGGATGACTGGAGTGTTGTTGCCCACTCTGTACAAGCCACTCTTGATCTCTTCAATTCTACATTCAAGAAACTCAATCTGCCCTTGAATGCTTCTAAAACAAAACTTATATTTCAACCCACTCCTGGTCAGCCAAATATTTCACCTCCCATATAAGTTGAAGCAGAGACTCTGGAATACATTGAGCATTTCCCATATGATGGCAACCACTACTCTCAAAAAGGCCACCATTGACTCAGCCTCCTAAACTATGGTAGCAAGTGTTTGACAACAAAGGTCTCCGCAAGTCAACAAAAGCCCGCATTCTCCGGATTTAGTGGGCGGACTGTCGAACAAAAGCTAGTGTCCTTCTTGAAGCCAGTTCCACAAGATTTCAGAAAAAACTCCTGAAAAATCAACTTCACGTCTAGATGGCCGAAAACTGTCTCCCTTGCCAGGTTCTGTTTTCTCAACTCTCAACCTCCCGGGAAGGACAAAGAAGATGCTTCAAAGACACTCTGAAGCTCTCCTTGAAGCACAGCAACATTGACACTATTGAGTGGAGCTTTCTACCAACTGTTCAAAATGGTAATAACTTGTTCATCAGTATGCATCACGCTTTGAGTCACAATGTTAATCATGAGGCAGAGAGGTGGCAATGAGTAGACATCATCCTTGAATCGAGGGACAGCCAATGATATCGTAAAACTTGAACAGCCTTGTTATCAAAGCTTTAATACAGTTAATATGTCGAGGGCAATAATGCTCTTATATACAAAGCAATTACACAACCCTCTGGTTATAATTTACATCTTTGTGTCCAACCTGGTCTATTGCCTGTAACAAATATTGATAATAGTTACAGTGTGATAGCCATCTAGTGGCAGTAAAGGACAACTACAATTTAACAAAATCAAATACATCTTTGCATCATGGATTCATAATAGCTATTAATATGCTTATTAACCCAAGCATCAGCAAAAAAAATCATAATTTTCTAATTTTGATGATGTAAAATTAAGTTTTGAATACACATTGTGAGAATATTTGCATCAGTTATTCTTCGTTTATGTACATGAAACCTTCTGCCAATGTTTACTTTCAACTTTAGCTTAGAACATAAGAAACAGGAGCTGTGAAAGGTTATTTGGTGCTTTTAACCTGCTCTACCACTTAATGCGATAATAGCTGATCTTGCACATCAGCGGCACCTTCCTGCACTATCTCCATGGGCTGAATTTTGAGGTCGTCAGGCGGGGGTGGTGGGCGGACACGGGAGAGGCCGGGAAATGGCCCGAGATTGGCCCTCGACTGCAATTTCATGCTGACTGGCCTATTAACGGCCAGCCAGTGTGAAACGCACGCTGAAGGGCTCAGTGCTGCTCCGGTGGGGGTGGGAGGAGGGTGAGCGCTGAAGTCAGCGTGGGTACACACTCCGCACAATGAGAGCTCCCTGAAGGCAGCGAGCTACCTCAGGGAGTTGAAGAATTTGAAACTATCAAATAAATGTTTTAAATTGCGAAAAGAATGTCCACATATCAGACTCACTCGCCTAAACATGGAGATTATAAAAATTCTGCCCAAATGTTTTTATTTTTTTAAATTGACATTGGAAACCTCATCCCACCCTTAGATGAGGTTTCCTCAAAAATCCAAAGGCCACCTGGCTGATTTGCCCACCTGCCAACCATAACATTGGACAGGCAGCAAAAAAATCCATGTTAATTAATACATTAATGGTCTTAATAGGGCTCTTAATTGTCGGCGGGTGTGCTGTCAAATCTCATGTGCGCCCGCCGACTGAAATATTGCACAATTGCGTGATGATGTCGGGACGCTCACCCTACGTCATCAAGCGCTATTTCATGCTCGGGCATGTTGGGTACACACTCGCACACTGAACGGAAAACCCTGCCCCATATCCCTTGATTCTCTTGTGTCCAAAAATCTTTCTTCGTCTTGGATATACTGAATGAGTGAGCATCCACAGTTTTATGGGGTAGACAATTCCAAAGATTCATTGAGCGAATAAATATTACCTCATCTTAGCCCTAAATGGTCCACCTCTTATTCTGAGTCTGTGGTTCTAGGCAGAAAAGCTTCCTCCCAACAGCTACCCTGTCAAATACGCATTTTGCATGTTACAATGAGATCATCTCTCATCCTTCTAAACTTTAGAGAATATAGGCTTAGTGTACTCAATATTTCTTCATGGGGAATCCCCTCATCCCAGAAATCTATTTAGTGAACCTTCATTGCACTCCTGCTAAGGCATGTATATCCTTCATTGGGTAAGGAGACCAAAATTGCATGCAGTACTCCAGGTATGATCTTAACAAGATGCTACATAATTGCAGTAAGACTTCTTTACTCTTATATTTCAAAACCCTTTGCAGTAAAGGCTAACATACCATTTGCTTTCCTAATGCCTTGTTGTAGCTGCATATTAACTTTCTGTGATTCACATACAAGGACACTCAGGGTCTCTCTGAATACCAACATTTTCCACTCTCTGACCATTTAAAATTATTCTGCTTTTCCAGATTTGTCACCAAAGAGGATAAGTTCACATTTCTCCACATTATGTACTATCTGCCATGTTCGTGCCCACTCATCTAAGTTGCCTTTATCTCTTTGCAGCCTCTTTGTGTCCTCTTCACTTTCCCACCTAGATTTGTACTGTCAGCAAACTTGGAAAAATTCCTTGGTACCCTCATCTAAGTCATTGATATAGCTGAGGCCCAATCACTGATCCTTGCAGCATTCCACTAATTAAACACTGCCATCCCAAAGATGTGCCATGTGTTCCAACAATCTGTCTTCTGTTAACCAATCCTCCCTCTGTGCTAATATATTTTCCCAATTCCATGGGCCCTACTTTTGTGTAATAGCCTCTTATGTAACACCTTATTGAATGCTTTGTGAACAGCTAGATATGCTACATCCACTGGTTCCCCCTTATCTAGCCTGTTAGTTATATCCTCAAAAGAATCTAACAGATTTGTCAAAAATGATTTCCTTTTCATAAATCTGTGTTTGCTCTGTCCAATCATTTGATTTTCTGAGCACCGTGTTATCATGTCCCTAATAACAGCATGGTCCCTAATGAATTATTGGATTTAGTCTGTTCTCAGTTCTACTTCTACCTCTACTTTACAGCACATATGCATGGCCAAGTATGGCATTATTGGAAACAGTATCCATTTTATTGATTTTGATAAAATAAATAGAATAATAATTAATATCTTATTTAATACATTCTGATGTTTATGCTTATGATCTAAACTCTGAGATACATTCCCTGCTCTCTATCATTGCTTATAATATAGATGGTTTCATTTTTTTTATGGTGTTTTGCTGCTGGGAGTAGTCCCTGCCTGGGTTCTGAATATCATTTATTCCACAGGTGAGATTCACAGAGGAGGATGGATGACTGTGATTTTATTGCTGTTTCATTAGTGAGAATCAATCTTCCTTCAGTTACCGGGATATTTTAGAGTTAAGTTACAGATCTCATTGTCATAGTAGAGAGCTGTGCTTCAAAAGGGTAAAGGCAGTTCCTCCGGCTGTAACACTAGCACAAAATCTCCAATGCACATTCCCTTTGAGCTTGACTTCTCACTGGGAGTACGGTACTGCTGAATTCACCTGCTTCTGTGCAGTATATACGAAAGAGATATAACAGAATCTTATCTGAAGGAATGGATGTATTTTTATGACAATTACGTGCTACTTTGGTATACCCCTTTGTGACTTAAAAGCTGTTTCTTTTTCTCCTATGAGCTATTCACTGACTGAGAAAAAGTGAAGACCATTATTCTAGAGGTTTGCCGCTGCCACTCTGTAAGTAGCTTTGTGATAATATGCAAGAATGCTCCAGGAAAACTTGCTATTGGATTTCCCTTTCTCTCTATGAGAAAATGCCTCACTTCTACCCTGTGATGGAGGTGCACTCCTCCAGTATTTCCTCAATAATGCTGTCTCTGATCAAAATATAACATACGCATTCCTGCCAAGCCATCATGGTATTGGCAGTCTGGGAGTATATATTGCAGACTGAATTGGTGTCTTGATTTTTAGTTATCACACAATGATTTTCTGCTAAGCCTGATTTTCCACCAAAAAATCATTATATCATTTTCTTTTCCCCAGTTTTGGCTAGCTACTATATTTAGTGCTGTATTCTGTCATACCCATGCAATATGGACTTATGGAATATACATTTGAAACAGAAACTTTACTTTAAAACAAAATGGAGAATGGACACTACTTTAAAACAAAAATGGAGTTGAGTGGTCAGGTGACCTTTCCTGTCATAACAAATGGAAATATACAAGACTCCTGAGCTAATCTTCATGTCTGGACAACTCAATAAAATGCAAACAAACTTTTGGACATATCTTTGAGAAGAGCTTTCTTGTGGTTAATTTCTTATTATTCTCTTATTATCTCTTATTCTTATAATTTCTCCAAATAATTAATAAACTAATTTCACAATACTGCCTGCAGACCCTTTGGCTTCGGAGTTGAAATCCAGAGAATTGGTGTGAAAAAATCGTATTCTATCATGATGGTATGTGAATGGGTGAAACTTAGACACCATTGTTTGACAATGGTCTAGAAGTCAGAAACCATTTGTGAGGACAATAGACAGAAACATTTTGGTCACATAACAGAAACTAGGTTTCAGATAAAAACATTTAACAAGGTGCATTTTTGGAGCAGCAAGGGAAAAAGATTCAGAGCAGTGGAGGAACAAAACGCTGCCTAAGAAGCACTTGTAGGCAGAGAATTTGGGTTGGTCTTTATTTCTCTATTTGAGGAACCGAACCAGGCTTTCACTACAGGGCTTCAATTGCATCTTGGCTGGAGTGAAACAACAAACCGCAGACAATAAACCACAGCAAAATTGTTTTCCTAAACCTTCAGACTCCATTCTTCAGTGGACCAGAAAGAAATACTTTTTCTTTTAAAACACACCTGTCTTTGGTCAGGAAAGAAGTGGGAAAAAGGGGAACCATCCCTATTATCCTCCACTGCCCATAACAATTCTCCTATGAAACAAATAGGGAAAATGCTTCATATGTTAACTGAAGATTCTTTCAGATCATAACAGGGATTATTTTAAAGATTTTTTAATAAGAAAGTAAGAAATAAGAGCGAGAGTACCATTCTGCCAGTCAAGCATGCTCCGCCAGTGAATAAGATCATGGCTGATCTGATTGTGGTCATAACTTCATGTTCCTGCCTGCACCCCAACCCCCCCCCTCCCCATAACCTTTGACTCCCTTCAAAAATCTGTCTAACTCAGCATTGAATATATTCAATGGCCCAGCATTCTCCACTGCTCATTGGGGAAGAGAATTCCAAAGACTAACAACCTTCTAAGAGAAGGAATTTCAGCTCATCTCCATCTTAAATGGGAGATTGCTTATTTTTTAATTGTGTCCCTTAGTTCTAGTATCCCGAGTGAAAACATCCTCTCAGCATCTACCCGGTCAAGCCCCCTAGAATTTTATACACTTTAATAAGGTCAACTCTTATTTTTCTAAACTTCAATGACTATAACCTCAACTTGCTCAACCTTTCCCCATAAGATGAACCCCTCATCCCAGGAATCAGCCTAGTGAACCTTCTCTGAACTGCTTCCAATGCAAGTATGTTCCTCCTTAACTTAGGTGACCAAAACTGTACACTGTAATCTCTAGATGTGGCTTCACAGTGCCCTGTACAGTTGTAGCAAGATTTCCTTACTTTTGTACCCCATCTCCCTTGAAATAACTGGCAACATTCAGTTTGTCTTCCGAATTACTTGCTGTACCTGTAAGCTGACTTTTTGTGATTCATGTACAATGACGCCCAGGTCTCCCTGCACTGCAGCATTCCGTAATCTCTTTCCACTTAAATATTATCTGCTTTTGGCTTTTCTACATTATATCAAACATTATTTACCATATCAAGAACTCATACCAAACCACAGGTCAAAATGGAAACATTGCCATGAACCATTTTAATAAAGGCCCACTGAGCCTTGCACTGATGTTTGCTTCTAAGCCTAGAGAGACATATAGTTTAGAAGCAAGATTACAGAATAAAAATATGATGTCTACTTTATCGTTATAATATTATTTATGCCATACACTTAGATTTAACTCATAGCCTATAGTCCAGAAAAATATGATAAAAAAGCCTTGCATTTATATAGTGCCTTTCACAACCTTAGGGTATCCCGAAGTGCTTGCAGCTGTTGTAATGTAATGATAGCAAAAATGTCCATGTTTTTGTTCTATCCTGAGCTTTCATGACAACATGGAATATAAACAGATGTAAGAATAACACACATTACACAAAAATGGAAGCCTGAATTTTTTCTACACTCTCTGACCTCAGTTTCCCTCCAATTGACCTTTGATACTTTGGCTTTCTTTCAACCCTGCTGTATGAAGCTGTCAGCTTGCCACAGAGTAAGTAATCATGGAGATCCTTGTATGTGCAGTATATAAGGGTAGCTGACTATAATGAAATAAAATCATTTCCAGTGGATGCTAAGTAATCCCACTCGGAAAGACAAATTCATCTTTAGGGGATTTGTTATAACTGAAGTAAAACTGCTCAGTTGTGTAAGAGATTTTAGATAGTCACTTTCACTTTAGTGACTACATCTGTTAATTGAATACAGATTCAAAAATCCAAAAACATCTTTTTACAAACCTATTGTATTCAACACCATATAATAGAACAAAATTGTTTGTAAAATCTTCCTAGTGTTTTTTTTGCCCCAGTTGGACATGTTATCTGTTCAGCTGCTACAAAGCTACACCATTTTGATTATTTATTAAATAAGAAAGACTTACATTTATATTGTATAGCACTTTTCATGGTCACCAGACATCTCAAAACTCTTTACAGCCAACAAAGTACTTTTTGGAATTGTACTCGCTGTTGTATCAGTCAATTGCATGCACAGCAAACTCCCACATACAGCAATGTGATGATGACCAGATAATCTGTTTTTTTATGTTGAGTGAGAGATAAATATTGGCCAGGACACTGTGGATACCCTTCTGCCCTTTTTCGAAACACTGCCCTGGGATCTTTTACATCTACTCACACAAGCAGGCAGATGAGGCCTCATTTTGACACCTCATCCAAAAGATGGCACCTCTGACTGTGCAGCACTCTCTCAGTACTGCACTGGGACATTAGCTTTTCCTTTTATTTTTGGGCTCAGGCCCTGGAGTGGGGCTTAAACCTAGAGACAGGAGTGTTACCAACTGAGCCACAGCTGACAACAAGCAACACGACAGTTTGAAAGTTTTAAGAACATAACTAGAAAATATCCCACCACAGATCTTTAGTCCTCTGTTGGCTCAGTGACTAGGAACAGCATGTGATGAAATCCTGAACAGGATAGATCTGGGCAATTCTTGATCCATACATGTTCTAGGTTAGCCAATCTCAGCTGTCATCATTGCCTTCAATGCCTCGTAAACGAAGGAGTGGAAAAATCTACCATTTATGCTCCCAATCACACTGTATTGATCACTATAGGCAAGTGACTGCGCAGATATCCAGTGAAAACAGGTCAGGCTGATCAGTGTGGTTAAATAGAGCACCCACACTCATCGGCATAACCACAATGCTGAGATAATAGAGGACTTCAGGCACACATGGGGCGGAAATTAATGGCGGTGGTGTGGGCCCTGGGGGAGGACCCAGACGTGGGCAGCTTGCCGTTTGGGGCAGAAGCTGCCGACCGAACAAGATCATGCGGTGGCTGGCAATTAATGGGTTAGAGGTGTGGAGCTCGTCCAATCAAATGTCGGAGGCGGGCAGGAAGGCGGTGCTCCTGGTGTCAGGTGATGGCAGGGGAGCTGACGCCATTTGTAACTGGCAGCAAGACCTGCCTGCAGTAAATGAAATCTTTCTGACTTGTTGTACCTGCATCTGAGAGGATCTACCATACAGCACAGACCAGCAGCCTTCACCTGCAAGACAGAAAGCACTGAACAGCAAGGTCCAGATCGCTCATTGGCCACAACAGCATTCTGCATCTCCAGTACCTGCACTGTTCAGTCCAGGAAGTGGAGAAAGAGGCTGATAATAGGGGAATGGGGCAGACCAGATAGCTTCAAGGTTCAGTGTTACCTCCCGGCAGGTTCTCCTCCAGGCGGCACTGGAACGGTGGAAGGTATCATCTAACGGACAAAAAGAAGAGACCCTCCCATCTAATGAAGGGAGCCTGAATGGAGGTAGCAGAAGAGGTTAGCAGCTGTGGAATTCAGCAGCGCAGCTGGGTCCCATGTCAGAATCGATCGATGGCCTCCTCTGCCCTGCAAGGGTGGGTCTGAATGAATGATGAGTACGCTGTAGCTGCCAGGTGGGCAACATACGATGGGTCTTAATGATGGGAGAGATCAGCCTGGCAGGTAAAAGAATGGTATGTCCCAACAGCTGCCTCATGAGGAATGGTCGCATGTGGGTGACAGACATCTGCCTCTGGTGCCAGCATTGTGCAATTTGATGAGACTGGGCCTGTGAAAGATACATACAGTAAGGACCCATTATGTGTGTGAAGGATGCCAGACAAGGAGGGGGCCAGTTGATCATTGTCTGGAGCCTCACTTTTGCTTTCTGCCTGTCAGACAAAAGGGCCCACAAGACAAGAAAGAAGGTGAAGACTAGTGGAGGTGTGCCAGACCTGAGAACCCTGACAGCCACTGAGGGGGAGACTGTCGAGCTGGCTTTGGAGCAGGGTGGCCAGGCCATCAGTGATAGAGAGAACAGAGTGATGGGTGAAGAGAGTGAATGGGCCTAGATCGTGGTGTCCACCTCTGGGAAGAAAGGAAATGCGCAACAGACATGAATTGGAGGAGTGAATGGGAAGGCCTAAGGCCTAATTGTTTATGTTCTTCAAGGCAGGTTTCTGCACACCAAGGGGACAAGCTGCTGCCTCGATAGAGACCCTGCAGTCTACCTCCGAGGATGAGGGTATCCAGGCTTCAGAGGGTGCAGTGACACACCTTTGCCCCGCATCCTCTACAAGTGCAGATATGTTCACCACGGTAGGTATGCGTTCACCATGGTGGGTATGTGTTCATGAATTGGATCAGGTTCACAAGATGATGAGCACCTTACAGACACGCATGGGTACCTGAAAGAGTCTGTGACAGCCAAGGACCCTGACAGTTGGAGGACTGTGGGAGGCCAGGCTCATGCTGAGCCCCAGGTGGGTGACAGGCCTCCGGTCTTGACCACGCCCGAATCTGCCATGTAGAACAGGGGAACACCTGACAGAGCTGCTAGAAGCTATGTGCAGCCATGTGTGGATGATGGAGGAGTCCATCCAGTTCATGAGTTCTGCCATGTGGCTGCTGGGTATGTGTGCAAACATGCAGACCATTGTTTTGGCCATCAGCTCCGTGCGGCAGTGGCCAGGTGAGCTGGGGATGGGATGCTTGGAGTCCCCTCCAGGTGCGCTTCCAAGTACGATAGACAGGGAGGTGCCATTGCTGCAGCCTGACACATCTGGGGGCTCCTCTCAAAGTGCTCTGAGGGTGGACAGACACTCCTCAGCACCTCTGCCACCTGACCCAACTGCCTCCAGTGGAAGCGGCCACAGGGGAAGCAACTGCTCTTGTGCAGGATCCCCTCAGTATATTGGAGTCCTCCAGGCGTTGGGCACCCAGAAGACAGGCTGCCAAGGTCATCGCGTTTAGTAGCTTGCATCCATCTCAGCTGCAGATGCTGTGACCACACCTCATTGGAGCACTCGGGAACACATTAGAAAGAGCACCTGGGTGCACCAGGGTGGCACTCATGTTCAAATCTTTGATATTAATTAATGATTTCTGTGTTTCATTGTGTTGTGATCTAAGTTCTTGCTGTCTCCAGTTGTGCACCACCTTTTCTTGCTAAAAAGTGGGAAATGTGTTAATGGATGTTGTGCAATTTGTTCGGGTGATGCAGCTCTCATGTTTGGAAAGCTGGTGGTGTGCCAGCTGTGAAATATGTCTGTGAGGCTTGCAATAATGCTGTGTGTGTGAGGGGTGAGGTGAAGCAATGAATGTTAGGCATGAGGCATGATTGATAGAAATAGTTTGTAGGTGAGTGATGGGGATGTGGTGAACTGTGCAGTGGCGAGACAGTTGGTAGGAAATGGCATTTGAAGATGTATTCATTGATCTTCACATTAAACTTGTGGCACTGCATTCAGGTCTTTGGGGGCTAGGCTCCTGACATTGACCTCCACGGCTATTTGTTCCCACTGCGTACTCATAATGTGTCCGGTGGACCTCCTACCTCCTAAGGATACATATGATCTCTCCTCCTTCCAGCGATTCTAGCAACTTCTCCGATGTAGTGTCCAGAAACCTGGAGGGCAGCTCCCTCCCCATGGGAAGCCATTCTTTTCTCATTTTCAGGCACGATTCAGTTGCAAATTGACTCCCGACACCTGCTACAGTCACAATGCACCTCCCCTTTAAGAGGTGTAGGCTAGCTTTAAGAAGCACTAGAATGTCACAATATTGGGTCCTCTGAGATGCTTAAGGCCAGTGAACGGCATAGGAAGCACTGACGCACGCCAGAGTTGACGACCTGCCTGCATTCCACTCAACTAATCATATTTCACAATCCTCGCACTTATTTTCAGGAGTTAACCAATTTATAGCCTTTAGATCTTATTAAAATCATAGCATTGTCTTGTTGATGTAAGCTAGCAAATCACTTTACTAAGTTTTTAAACTTGTAGCTGCAATATATAGTTATGTATCTGTTTGAGTGTGCCTCACTGAATTGACCACATCATCCCCTTTCTATCCTCTTCAAAACCCTCCCTCCTGATCACCGATACCCTCCCAATCACACTCCCCTCCCCGCTTTGCAATAACCTACCTTTAATCATTTACCTGAGGGCCGATGTTGGCGGTCTGATTTCCATTCCCCTTCAGCAACAAGCTGCCTGAAGCAGCCAGTAGGTGTCTGCAGCTTTGCTGCCTTGACGATCATGAGGCCCAATATTGGCTGCGTCTCTGGTTTATCCATTCAGGTACTAGGATTGATCTTCCTGTTTTTGCAGAGAGAAGGGATTGAGGGAGATGGTGGAAATGTTGGCTGATGTGCCAAAATCAGTCGAAATAGATGGGCTTATATAACTAAATGGGTTCTTCCTTTTTTTAAAAAAAAAATGCTTTTGTATCTTAAACTCTATCCAAGTTATGTCTGCATGACTGATAGTGCTTATTCCCTGAAGTAACAAGAAGCTTTAAAACACAGTGCTTTATAATGGTAACATGGCTAGACTGATTTTTTTTTAACTCTGCAGCTGGTTTAGTTGAATTGATTTAATTTAGCTTTCATGGTGTACAAGATCTCAGGATCTTTCAATAAATGCATTTAACCTCCAAACATTTTAAATTTCTGTTATGGTATCAGTAATTTGGACAGGATTATTTTGTTACTTCAAGCTGAGCAAGACAGTGATTTTACTGATGTCCTGCTCAAAGCACCAATATTCACCCATTCTATGGAGATGGTTGTTGATTTAATGCAAATAATCTCTAGAAATGGATTGTTTTTCTAATGTGATTTAGATAAATAAATTAACCATGTGTCTTCCTCCCTCATACCATGCCCGAAGAGGGCATTGGCAACCAAAGAGTTCCATTGGATTGGTCTATGATTATGCTTGGCAAACTACTGCAGTGGTTTGCCATTGCCTTCTACACTATGACAGAGCACAACTCTGCCATTCTTACCGCTTGCCGTTAGGCATATTGGAGGGATTTACAGGCTAATAATCAACCTATTTGGCCACATTATGAATGCACCTTCCAAATCGACAACCACTACCATCTTGAAGGACAAGGGCAGCAAACACATGGGAACACCACCACCTGCAAGTTCTCCTCCAAGCCACTCACCATCCTGACTTGGAGCTATATCGCTGTTCCTTCATTGCCGCTGGGTCAAAATCCTGGAACTCCTTCCCTAACAGCACTGTGGGTGCATCTACACCACATGGGCTACAGCAGTTCAAGGAGGCAGCTCACCACTACCTTATTAGGGGCAATTAGGGATGGGCAATAAATGCTGGGCTAGCCAGCGATGTCAATATCCCATGAATGAATAAAAACACATTCGTGGCCATCAAGTTCTGAATTAGGGACACTACCACGGCGTGACAAGACCCCCTGCTAACCAAATGTAGAAAATATAAATACTTCAGGATTTCCATTTTTTCCCTGATGACTAGTTATTTTATACCAACTGTCCACAGATGAACAATAATTGATAATCTGTGAATTGAAATAATGACTAATGTAAGATACATTGTTAGACTGATATTCCAGCATTTGCCTTTCAGGAACAGGATTATTTTCACGGAATCTTTCCTCATATGAAAGGGATGAATATGGCCTAGTAGCCATAGTCCATAGGGCCACAGCCATCTCTCCCCGTCAGAGAGAGACATTCTTGGCTACTCGTAGCTTGAGGGGCACCACCCTGCAAGCTTGGTGTAAGGTGAAGAGGCAGGGCCTTCATGAACTACCGCAGCTGGTACAGGGATTGAACCTGCACTGTTGATGTCATTCTGCATCACACTCTAGCCATCTGAGCTAACTGAACCCCCACAACCTAGTATAGAGATTGCTATATGTGGTCTGTTGAAAAGAACAGCATTACGAAATCTAACTTGATTTTCTCATTCTGTGCTAACTTATGTTTTTAGTCTGAAGCAAAGAATTTACAAGGGTGGAAGATTTAGAAAATGGAAATGTCACCTTGCTGCTGTGCTGGGGGCTATATCACTCAGCTGAATTAAGGCACATTGTCGGGAGAGAGTAGAGATAGATTTACAAACAAATTGGCCTATTCCATACCTGATCTGAGAGTACCTGATGCTGACGCTGGTGTCAAGAGTAAAAAGAAAAATCTGTCTTTCAGCGACCTGACATAAATTCATCATCAGATACAGAGCTACTAGACAGAATGAGCTAATATTTTAATAAAAGGCTCCTGGGGCTGGATTTTACACCCCCCCCAACCCCTACTCCTGACATATTTTTGGCAGGGGGAGCACATAAAACATGGGGGGGGGTGGATAGCCCACCACCTTCCTGCTCGCACTGAGCTGTCCCCCATAATATGTTGTGGACAGGCGCCGAAATGGGAAGCCCACTAACATTTTTATAAAAAGGTAAATAATAGGCAATTGAGCTTGCCAATAAGCTAATTGACTCATATATTATGCTGCCAACACCATAATTAGATTGGCATGGGCAGGCAGGCGGGAGTATATGGGCCATTTTTTGGAAGTCTGACCCTCGCTTGCTGAACGTTATCAGTCAGTGTGACACCGACTTTCCTCCCAGTGGCAGTGGGGGCTGGGGGGGTGTTGGCGAGCAATATGTCCACCTGTAAAATTCAGCCCCCTTTGTAATTGGCTCTGTGTCATGTCATTTCTTTCTCTCACAGCCTATGAAAAAAGGACAGGCATTTAATTTTCATTCAGGACTTCAGACATTTTATGATAGTTATTTCACTTCTTAAATAAAATCATAGAACAGAAATTGTCAAAGCTTCACCTTTTAAGTAAAATAAAATCATTGGGAAAGTGAAACCAAATTACAACTTTACAAAAGTACTTAATTGACTGTAATCTTTGTTTCCGTAAAGCTATTAATTTTATATATTCAAATTTGATTGTGAAATACCTTAATTCTACATTCTAGCTACCTGCAAATCTATCTATTTAATTTAGTGTAATAATGCTTATTTTTCTACATTTTTGTGATTAGAAATGCACTGCTAAAGTAATCAAGAAAAATCTCCATTATAAACACTGGTTTATAACTAATATTGAGAATCAGGGGCCATCAAGCCTTGGTAGGATCTCTATGTCTGGGAAAGGGTTTCTCTATGGTCACCAACGAAGCTGTAATGTGACTTGATGGCAGGTGGTACACCTCATTACAAGAATAGGGGATCAATTTTCAATTTTGGCAAACATTGGGTGTCTGTAGAAGGATGCACACTACCTTCCCAATGTCAGCAGTATGAAACCCAAGCCGTTTTCATGGTTAGGCCTCATTATCACCCTGTAGGAGAGATTTGTGTGCATTACCCACAGCTCACTGATTGGAGGATGCCTGAAAACCTGGTAGCACCAATATGGAATCTAGGCGATAAAAGTAAATTAAGGGGAAGGTGGTGATCCCATGGGAGGGCTGTGAAAGGGTTGCACAACATATAGCTTAATTTTTGTGGGGCCAAGAGGGGCTTTAATGACCCAAAGAATCAATAACAAATCTTCAACATGCATTTTTAGGAACTATTCTGCAGCAGCTCCTTTAAGAGCCAGTGTTTGGGCTGCTCAGGTTAAGTACCATTGAATGGAATTTTCACAATGAATGCTCCACCCATTTTACATGACAATTGCTGCAGCATCTATTGTTTTTATTGGACTCCAGCAGATTGCGCCATCCGTATGAAAGACATTGGCAAAATAGGGCAGCAAATGCTGCCTCATGATTTTTGCCGTCTTATTGCCCCATTCCCGTCAGAGCAAAACATTTGGGCCTATGTGTGTTCCTAACACGTTCTCTTTTTTCTGAAGCCAAGGGCTGCACAGCCACACAGTAGTCCACCTAGTGGACAGCCTGTGCTGTGGTTTGGATGGAAGTCGAACACTATTTAGTTGTTTATTCTTTTCTTCTGCAAAATCATCAGCTTATTTAAACAAATATTGAAAATGAATTTGAAATACCTGAAACTTTTAACCAATGTTCACCTACAAAATGCAATTAGACCCATGCTAATCATTTGAGGGATGATTATTAAAAAAAAATTCTCAGTTGAAGTCAACAGTTAACATGCTTGTTTCTTTTAACTGTTCATTCTGAACAAATCATAGAGCCACAGGGGAGAATGCTACAGGGCGTCATTCTCACAGTCCATCACAGATGGCTGGTGTGATCCCATGGAAGGTCATCAAGATGTTAAGGGTCATATTGGTAATATAATAAAATAAATCCTCAGCCTGGACTACCATCAGGGCATCAATTGTTTTTTATTCATTCATAGCATGTGGGTGTTGCTGGCTAGTCCAGCATTTATTGCCCATCCCTAATTGCCCTTGAGAGGGTGGTGGTGCGCTGCCTTCTTGAACTGCTGCATCCCTGTGGTGTAGGTACACCCACAGTGCTGTTAGGAAGGGATTTTGACCCAGCAACAGTGAAGGACCGGCGATATATTTCCAAGTCAGGGTGGTGAGTGACTTGGAGGGGAATTTCCAGGTAGTGGTGTTCCCATGTATCTGCTGCCCTTGTCCTTCTAGGTGGCAGTGGTCGTGGGTTTGGGAGGTGCTGTCTAAAGAGCCTTGGTGAGTTCCTGCAGTGCATCTTGTAGATGGTATACACACCTGCCACTGTGTGCTGGTGGTGGAGGGAATGAATGTTTGTGGATGGGGTGCCAAAATAGCGGGCTGCTTTATTCTGGATGATGTCAAGTTTCCTGTGTGTTGTTGGAGCTGCACTTATCCAGGCAAGTGGGGAGTATTCCATCATAGCCCTTACTATGCCTTGTAGATGGTGGACAGGCTTTGGAAAGTCAGAAGGTAAGTTACTCGCTGCAGGATTCCTAGCCTCTGACTTGCTTTTGTAGCCATAGTATTTATACGGTGGGTCCAGCTCAGTTTCTGGTCAATGGTAACCTCCTAGCTTCACATTGCTGAGCATTGCGCAATCATCAGCGAGCATCCTCACTTCTGACCTTATGATGGAAGGATGAATTGATGAAGCAGCTGAAGATGGTTGGTCCTAGGAAACTACCCTGAGGAACTCCTGTAGTGATGTCCTGCAGTGATGTGACATTACCTATCATCTCAAGGTTTCTCTAAGTAAATACTACTGAAAACAAAACCCATGGTGCAGATAAAAAGAAGAACTTGGATGGCAGCTTTTCTTGATCTTGATCTTGACCTTGTGCAGTACCCTAGTGTAAAACAGGTGATCAGCAGCCCATAGAAAATCTGATCTAATTTTTATTTCCAATGACTTCAAAGTCCTGGAACTTCCTGCCTAACAGCATTGTGGGAGCACCATCACAACGCGTGGGATTCAACAGTTGAAAGAGATGGCACACTGCCATCTTCTCAAAGGCAACTAAGGCCAGAACTTCATGCTGAGGCTGTGGCACCACCCGCCCCCAGCAGAAAAGTCAAGGTAAGATGGTTTGCCCTGCCCCCAGCAGGGAGGAAGTCCCGCCTTCAACAGCTGTTGGCCAATCAGATGGCCGGCAGCTTTCTACTCCCAGACGCGGCACAAGTAACAGAGGCCACTGCTGGTACTGCAGGCGGTCCCCAAAGATGATTGTCGATGGAGCTGGATTAGAAGGTATGTCAGGTTCTTCCGCTACAGCCATTCGGGAAGGCCCCAGAAACAGGGCGTGGGACTGGGTTCAGGAGGGTGGGCAGGGGATTAATGTAGGGTGTGGGCATTGGTTAGGAACAGGGTGCCCAAACAAGAGGGACACCCCTCAAAGGCCACCCAGTTCCCTGCCACAGGCAAAATACCAGTTGCAGTGGGAAGAGGCCATTAAGGAGCCCTGAGCCTCCCCGCCGCAGATAAAATACCGGCAAAGGTGGTAGTCGACAGGCACAGAGCTATTGACACGGCACCCAATTTTACGGCCCCTCCCCCCACCTCCCTGCTTTTAGGAGGGCTGGAAAATTCCATCCTATGGATGGGAAATAAATGTCAGCCTTGCCTGTGTCTTAAAAATTAATTATTTTAAAATAATGTGCACTCATCGCTTTGTTTCAAATCTAATTTGTTTTGAACCCATGTGTTAAACCTGGAAAACAGCAAATACATAAAGTGAACTATTTCAATATACCAAGAATAAATAATTACATGGAAAGTACTTAGGAACATGGACTTGCAACTTAGGCTGTGGAATGACATTCTCCGTTACTCTGACTATGGTGCAGAAAAGATTCACCAGAATGGTTCTAGCGATGAGGAACTTCACTCATGCAGAGAGATTGGAGAAATTGGGACTGGTCTCCTTGGGGAAGAGAAGGTTGAGAGGAGATTTGAGGGAGGTATCCAAAATTATGAGGGGTTTGTACAGACTAGATAGGGAGATACAGCTCACATTGATGGAAGGATTGAGAACCAGAGGGCCCAGATTTAAAGTAATTGGCAAAAGAAGCAATGGCGACATGAAGAAAATCTTTTTCACACAGAGAGTGGTTAGAATCTGGAATGCGCTGCCTGGGTCTGTAGTGGAGATAGGGTCAATGGAGGCTTTCAAAAGGGAATTGGATAATTATCTGAAAGGAAAAAAATTGCAGGGCTACAGGGAAAAGGCAGGGAAGAGGCGCTAGGTGAATTGCTCTTTCAGAGGACCAGCACAGACACGATGGGCTGAATGATCTTCTTCTGTGCTGTAACCACTTTTTGATTCTATAATTCAATGACTATTTCTCCTCTTCCATTCTGGCATTTCTATAATCTTCAGCACATAATCTTCCTCCAAAGCCAGTCCTCTAACACTGTTGAATTGTCCTTGTTTAGTTCCTGTTTAGTGTGAAAAAGTTTTCCCTCATGTCGCCATTGCTTCTTTTGCCGATTATTTTAAACCTGGGCCCTCTGGTTCTCAATCCTTCCGCCAATGTGAACTGTTTCTCCCTATCTAGTCCGTACAAACCCCTCATAATTTTGAATACCTCCTTTGAATCTCCTCTCAACCTTCCCTTCCCGAAGGAGACCAGTCCCAATTTCTTCAATCTTTCTGCGTGACTGAAGTTCCTCATCGCGAGAGCCATTCTTGTGAATCTTTTCTGCACCTTCTCTAATGCCTTCACGTCCTTCCTAAAGTGCAGTGCCCAGAACTGGACTTCTTGCGAGGTGGGGGGAGGATAGGGAAGAGTTTCAGGTTTCGTGTGAATAAGCGCTTTCTGATTACGTTTTCTCAAAGGCCTAAACCTGATTTTAAGATATTGCCCTCTTGTTCTCGATTCCCTCAACAGTGGAAACAGCTTCCCTGTATCTACTCTATCAAATCTGTTTAGCATTTTAAACACTTCAGTAAGATCACTTCACAACCATCTAGATTTTGTAAGGTTGTGGGTGCAGTGAAAAATTAAGCAATTGTTCTTTGATGTAACAATGTTTGCAATGACAGCTATACATGGAAATAAAATTACATTTAAAACTAGTCTCAGAAAAATCTTTTTTTTAGATGTGGGCAACATCGACAAGATACTAGTTATCACTCATCTGGAGAGCATTAAGAGTCAACCATGTATGTGTGGACTGGAAGTCACATGTAGACTTGTTCCTGAAAAACATTTGTAAGACAATTGAAATTTTAAAACAATTCAGCAACTTTCATGACTTTTGCTAGTACAATCCTACAAATTGCCAGATATTTCAGTTCCAATTTTAGCATTTACTGTGGTAGGGCTTGAGCTCATTACCTTAAAAAATTATAAATTTATAGCTGATACGATAGTTATTTATTAAAGTGCAGTACAGTATGTTACCAGATGATGGCACTATAATATAGAAACAAAACTTTCACTCTGGACACTGCTGCTTAGAAGGTTGTTCATTGACGTTGAACAGAGAAAACTCATGGCATAAGAGGAAGCTATTTGATTTGGCCCTTCACACTTGCCCTGAAAAAGAGCTATGTAGCTTAATGCCACTTTCCAGCTCTTTGTCCCTAGTCTTGTAGGTTACAGCACTTAAAGTGCATTTCTCAGTAATATTTTTCGATAAGGATTTATGCCTCCACCGCCCTTTTAGGCAGTGAGTTCCAAGCCTCTATTATCCTCTATTTTAAAAAAAAATTATCTTCTTCTCTAACCTTTCTGCCAATTACTTCAAAGTTATGTCCCCATGGTTATTGATCTCCCTGCTAAGGGAAATAGATGCTTCCTAACCATTCTATCTAGGCCCCTCATAAACCCATTAAATCTCAACTCAGCCTCCTCTGTTCAAAAGAACACAACCCCAGCCTATCCAATCTTTTCTTATAGCTAAAATAGTTAATTCCTGACAATATCCTTGTAATTCTCCTCTGTACCCTCTCTCGAGTGATCACATCATTCCTTTAATGCAGTGACCAGAACTGTATACAGTACTCTAGCTGTGGCCGAACAGGTGATTTATACAGTCCTTGCATAACCTAGGCCTAATTTACAAACACTTTGTTGCTTTAGATAACATAATTATGTAATTTTTTCCTGCTTTTAAAGAAAAGCAAGGCAAATAAATATGTCTTCTAAAATTATGTGAGTGAGTTTAACCTAACCCACTGAGTGGGAATTGGATGGTGAGGGATTCATTTTCCTCGGTGTTGCGCAAAACAGGTAACCCCCATATCTTGTTAGGTTACAAAGGCCCGAATAATCCCCATCCACCACTACTCTCCTCTGTCTGGCTGAACTTGTTCTCACACTGAACAATTTTTCCTTAAACTCCTCTCACTTCCTCCAAATAAAAGATGTGGCTATGGGAACCCTCATGGGCCCCAGTTATGCCTGTCTCTTTATGGGATATGTGGAACATTCCTTGTTCCAGTCCTACTCCGGCCCCCTCCCACAACTCTTTCTCCGGTACATTGATGATTACTTCGGTGCTGCTTCATGCTCTCGTCTGGACCTGGAAAAATTTATTAATTTTGCTTCCAATTTCCACCCCTCCATCATTTTCACATGGTCCATCTCTGATACTTCCCTTCCCTTCCTTGACCTCTCTGTCTCAATTTTTGGTGACAGACTGTCCACCAATATCCATTACAAGCCTACCGACTCCCACAGCTACCTCGACTACAGCTCCTCACACTCCGCTTCCTGTAAGGACTCCATCCCATTCTCTCAGTTCCTTCGCCTCCGTCGCATCTGTTCTGATGATGCCACTTTCAAAAACAGTTCCTCTGATATGTCTTCCTTCTTCCTTAACCGAGGTTTTCCACCCACGGTGGTTGACAGGGCCCTCAACCGTGTCCGGACGATCTCCCGCGCATCCGCCCTCACACCTTCCTCTCCCTCCCAGAAACATGATAGGGTCCCCCTTGTCCTCACTTATCACCCCACCAGCCTCCGCATTCAAAGGATCATCCTCCGTCATTTCCGCCAACTCCAGCATGATGCCACCACCAAACACATCTTCCCTTCACCCCCCCAGCGGCATTCCGCAGGGATCGTTCCCTCCGGGACACCCTGGTCCACTCCTCCATCACCTCCTACACCTCAACCCCATCCCACGGCACCTTCCCATGCAACCGCAGAAGATGCAACACCTGCCCCTTCACTTCCCCTCCCCTCACCATCCAAGGGCCCAAACACTCCTTTCAAGTGAAGCAGCATTTCACTTGCATTTCTCTCAATTTAGTCTACTGCATTCGTTGCTCCAAATGCGGTTTCCTCTACATTGGAGAGACCAAACGCAGACTGGGTGACCGCTTTGCAGAACACCTTCGGTCTGTCCGCAAGCATTACCCAGACCTCCCTGTCGCTTGCTATTTCAACACTTCACCCTGCTCTCATGTCCACATGTCCGTCCTTGGCCTGCTGCATTGTTCCAGTGAAGCTCAACGCAAACTGGAGGAACAGCACCTCATCTTCCGACTAGGCACTTTACAGCCTTCCAGACTGAATATTGAGTTCAACAATTTTAGATCATGAACTCTCTCCTCCATCCCCACCCCGTTTCCGATCCCCCCTTTTCTTTTTTCTCCAATATTTTATATAGATTTTTCTTTTCCCACCTATTTCCATTATTTTTAAGTGTATTTCCATCCATTGTTTTATCTCTACCTTTTAGCCTTTTTCGATTCCTTCACCCCACCCCACCCCCACTAGGGCTATCTGTACCTTGCTCGTCCTGCTTTCTACCTTTAATTAGCACATTCCTTAGATAATATCACCACCTTCAACACCTCTTTGTCCTTTTGTCTGTGACATCTTTTGGTTATTTCCACCTATCACTGGCCCTCTATCCAGCTCTACTTGTCTCACCCCCCCTTAAACCAGCTTATATTCCACCACTCTTCTTTTTTTACTTAGTTCTGTTGAAGGGTAATTCGGACTCGAAACATTAACTGTGTTCCTCTCCGCAGATGCTGCCAGACCTGCTGAGTTTTTCCAGGTATTTTTGTTTTTGTTTTGGATTTCCAGCATCCGCAGTTTTTTGCTTTTATCTTGTTAGGTTAAAATTGCCCATGAGGAACAAGGTGTCAGATGACTTAGAGCAGACATGCTACAGGATCCATTTTTATCTTTATTTTGGCAGCAAAGCGTCAGCCATGGTTCAGCTGGGTGCACTCTTGCCTCTGAATCCAAAGGCCTTGAGCATGAAAGGCAAGGCTAACACTCCGGTGCAGCACTGAAGCTGTGCTGCATTGTTAGAGTTGCTGTCTTTCAGGTGAAACATTAAACCGAGGCCCTGTCTGTCCTTCTCAGCTGGAAGCACAATATCCTATGGCACAACTTTGAAGAACAGGGGAGTTAGCCCTGGTGGCCTGGCCAATATTTATCCCTCAATGAACATCACAAAATCAGATTATCTTGTTTGTGGGAGCTTGCTATGCACAAACCTGTTGTTGCATTTCCTACATTAGAGCCAGTGAAGTACTGCTGTACAGTTCTTTGGATGTTCCCGTGATCATGAAAGGTGCTATATAAATGCAATTCTTTCTTTTCTGAAAGGCCCCTGCAATTGTAAGGCCCAGGTAACTGACCCCATTCTGAGATTGTCACCGCTCCGTTAACACAAGGTTACAGGCAATGAAAGTCTACCCTGCCATGTTATCTGTGACTGTGGTATTTTCCAAATCTACTTTGGTATAATTAATTAAGTCTCCAAATGGTGCACACAGCTGGTGGAATTTAAATTCAATTAATAAATCTGGAATATAAAGCTAGTCTCAGTAATGGTGATGATAAAACTGCCATCAACTGTTGTAAAAACCCACCTCATTCACTAATGTCCTTTAGGGATGGAAATCTGCTGTCCTTAGCTGGTCAGTCTTGCCTACATGTGACTCCAGACCCACACATTGTGGTTGACTCTTAACTGCCGTTTGCAATGGCCTAGCAACCCACTTGGTTCAAGGCAATTAGGAATGGGCAACAAATGCTGGCCTTACCAGTGACACTCACATCCCATCAAAGAATGAGGAGAAAAAAAATATAACCCAGATTCAAAATAAATAACTTGGCCCCAAAAGTAATAGGGCATTTCAAAGAAATTATCAGGAAATATACAAATAATGCTAAGTGATGTCTGGAATCTTTGCCAATTCAACATTAAGCATTTTTAAACTATATTTATCACATTTAATAATGTTTGTGTCAAGGTATTTGACATTTGGAATATATCCTGTCTGTTGAACAAACCATAAAAGTAATCGGAGTAACTTTATTTGAACCTGCCCAATGGGAAATTGCTGTAATCGGATCAGCCACCCACCCATTTTACATACCACCCGATTTTACTTGCCAGTGATAATGACCTTCGGTGTCATATGCACTCATTCTAACGAGCATCTTTGATCAGTGCAACATTGGTTGTTTATTTGTACATACACTTTCATCCTTCCAGTTTCTGATTTCACATTTGTGTTAGATTACTTGGGAATGTTGTTCCTGCATTATCACTGACGAGAATTAATTGAAACTTGCCCAAAATTATGGTGCATATCAAGATGTGTGAACGAGCACACAAACACCCACCCACATATCTGGAAATATCACCCAATAAGGAGTGGGTGGATGGCATAATATCACGTCTGCTTCAAAGAGGGTATAGTTATTGTACTCATGCCAACAATATAACAGAGGCACTAATTTCCTTGTAGAAATCACAAAAATAGAAGTCAAGTTTCCAATTAACTCACCCTATAATTACTGAGTAATTATTTGTGTAGGTAGGAACAGCATTGTCTAATAAGGAAATGTCTTCAGTTCCACAAATACAAGCAAAAGAACCAAAGGTGACATGAGGAAAACCTTTTTTACGCAGCAAATGGTTATGATCTGAAATGCACAGCCTGAAAGGGTGGTGGTGGCAGATTCAGTTGCCACTTTCAGAAGGGAATTGGATAAGCACCTGAAGGGGAAAACAACTGAAACGTTGGAGAGGGGGCATGGGAGTGGAACTAGCTAAATTGTCCTTGTAGAGGGCTGACACAGACTCAACGGGGTGATTGTCCTCCTTCTGTGTTGTAACCATTATATAATTCTACACTCCAAGTCAAGTCTTATCATACAAATAGGTATGTTACAACCAGTTGAGATAGAGAGAACTGGCTCCCCTCTATTCAACCTCCTTGGTTGGTCACAACAAGGGTTTAAGTTTCCTCGTCATGAAGATATACCTTTTCCTAATAAGAATGTATTTAACTATTTAAGCTGTGAGCAATAAGGAGCCAATCAAACAAAGTTTTCTGGAGTCAAAGAAAGAGCAAACTTATTAACCACTAAGCCTGAGAAAAATAATAAAAATGCGATTTCAAGCATTCGGTCCTCAGGCAATTATTTAGGCCCACACACACATCCACACTGGTATCGGAGATAAGGGGAGTTAGAGTTCAATAAAAAAGGTAAAAGAATATATGGTTAAGTATCCTTTGATTGTCTTTGTGGTGTAGATCTTAAACACTGTGGTTGATTTAAGTTAGCTGGTTTCTTGGATGCAGTCAGATATAGAAGATATTGCAATTATTATGAGATCTCAGTTCACTGGTAGGTTTCTGATAGAGTTGGCTTCTTGAACAGGCATCACTGTTATTCCAACAACAGAGATGGTGCAAGAGCAGCCCTTAACTTGTTTCCTCTGCTGAAGACTTTCTTGACACAGCCTGTGTCACTTGTAATCTCTCTCTAAAGTAACTAGGCAGCCCTACCTTGAAATACTTCACCTATTGTGTATTTCCAAGAGGCTTTGGGTGTTTCTGTCTGTGGAAGCCATTGTTTTAATATTCAGTGCTTTGCATTTTTAATGTTCCTTCCTTAGACAGTTACAAGCTTTGATGGGTGTCTGGATTATAGGAAATATCTTTCTTTTCACACTCCCGTGAGGGTGATTTATTTGTTTTTCACCTTCACCTTGGAATGCAGCCTTGCATTTTAAAGCAGTTTGCTCTATCTCAGTTCAAATTGCAAAATTTCCAGTCAGTTGAGCGTTGAAAAATTATATTTAAAAAAATAAAGAGGCATAGCCTCATAACAGGTAGTGTAGCATGATGTAAGTTTAACCTTTCTTGAAGCAGAGATATGCACCAGACAATAAAATGACATACCTAAGCAAGCATACTTAATTTAAGAAAGCTACCTCACTATTGTGAAGTAAAGCTTTATTTGCATTAGACTTGTTTGCATTGGTGTCATTTGGGTTTCATTGAAGTGAATCAATTTTTCATTTGGATTTGGCTGATGTAGGTTTAGAATTTATGAATAATTTGGATATAGTTAATTTGCATTATTTGCTTTTGGATTTTAAATTAGTATGCATAAACTAAAATTATGATTGTAACATAAAGGGGAGAATGCATATTCTGCACAGTGTCAAATTATGAGAGAAGTGAGTTCAATTGAATTGTCACGTAATTCTCTAATTATGAAAAATCTTTGTATGGTTACTGGTATTGGTTACAATAATACCAAGGATCTAAAGAGAAGGCAGAAACTCCAGGTCATTATGCCCTTGGTGAAAGAGTCTACTCAACGGGCTGTATTTTCATGGGGTTGAGACTCCATGGAGGGTTAAAATTGGTGGTCAGGGCCCAATTCTGGGATTCCCAACCCCATTTCCAGGGTTTCTGATTTTCAACGGGACCTTTTAAGGGTGCGGCTGGATCAGGTGGCAAGCCCTGCACCCTGTGCTCCCAACCTGGCCAGCTCCATTGCGGGGATAGGCATATCCTAATCCTCAGCAATTTTTATGGAGTTGAGCCAGCTTTTCAAAGAGTCGTGGTTCATGGCACCTCAGAGGTGTGGGCCTTGAGGGGACCTTTTGAAAGGTAAGTTCAAAAGGTCCGCCTCATGATCCCCATGCCAAGGCCCCTTAAGCACACACCCCCCCCCGCCCCCATTCCAAGGTATGCCCACTAACCACTATGGCTCTCATGCCCCCAGGTCAAGCTATGGCATTCCAATGCCGATTCGCCCACTTTGCACTGTTTAGAAGCAATTAATCCTACGGTGGCAATAGAATGCATTAAAAAAAGCTTTATAAAAAAGTCATTCATTGATAACTTCCCACTTCCTTAAAAAAAACTCCTTCTTCCTACAGATCAATAAAAGTGTCAATCATTCTGACCCTTTAAAGTGTCAAGAATGCATAATACAGCTTGGCTGAGAGCCTAGCAATACATTTAGACTGCTGAAGCAGCAGAGCTACAGGGTAAACATTGCTTGTTTGAGAGCTCTGGCTCTCTGATCTATGCTATCAATTTCACAATGTTTATTTACACAAGATAAAGAAGTTTCAGGTACTTATAGTTTCTGCTATTGATCAGGGTTGTTTGATGGCATATCTTGGCATGGGGGCATGAGGGGCCATTGGGATTGGTTGAGACATACCTTGGCATGACGGGCTATAAGGGATGGGTGGGGAGCATGAGGTGGCATGAATGGGCCATGGGGAGTGTCTGGGGGTGAGGGATATGAGGGGTGAGACCTGGAGGGCCTTTCAGTTTTTATCATAACTGGGACAAAATCCCATGGCAGCGAGGTGGGCCTTCTAAACAGCCCACCTCCACACCCGGCTGTCTCCAAAATGATTTCCAGACCGATTGGACCGACTGCAGCCCGCGCCGTCTCCCTCCCTCACTCCACCACCTCCACAATGAAAATCCAGTCCTTGCAGACACTTTCTCTTGAGGTGGGCGGGACAAACCAGGAATTTTCCCGACTGCCTCGAGGATGAAAATCCAGCCCGAAATGTCTGCTCCCAGACAATCTCTAATCTGCAATTTTGTCACATAAAATATCTGAACAACACTCACAATGTCATTGATCCTCCCCAAAAAGCTAAAAAAAACAAATTTGAACCTTCAATAAATCCGAACAAATCTCACTTCAATGGCTTATGCCTATACACCTCTCTTGACAATCAATATTGTTGGCAAGTAAAAAGAAGTTTCCAGATATTCAATCTCTTTTCAGACGCCCAACAAGGTTATCATACTGCTTTAAGTTATACATTAATTGTGCTGGACAATTAAGTACTGTTTATCTAGAATATAGTTATGTTAGCTATTAATATTTATTCATAAAATCAGATTCATGACCATGAATGCAAAATTCAGTCCATCCTCTTAAGATAGCTAACTGGCAGACTGGGACACACAGGTGCATGGAACTATACAGAAGCACTTTACAAAATCCAATGAAGCTATCTTGTGGCAGGAAAATTATACTACACACAAAAGAGCATTTCATTTGTTAAGCATCTATTGCCCAAGTCTGACTTTCAGGAAACTAGAGGTATGATTTCGACTTTGTTCATTAAAGCGAGCAACAAATACAAGTAGATAAAGCATAGAAAAAGCGTTCTAGTTGGGGATACAAGTAGGTAGCGTAAGATCTGACCAATTAGCGGCCAGCCAGCGTGAAAGGCGTGCTGAAAGGCTCAGTGCTGCCGGGGTGGTGGGGGCGGGAGAAGTGCAAGTGCAAAAGTCCTCGCATATGCAGGAGAGCACACGCTGTAAGCTCCCTGAAAGCAGGGAGCTGCCTCAGGGAGCCGAACAATTTTAAAATCAACAATAAAGATTTTTAAAATCTGAACAAAAATGTCCTGACATGGGACTAACTCACAATAGCATAAACAGAATAAAGTTTCCACCCAAAGATTTGTATTTATTTTTTATTTAATTGTAGAAACCTCAACCCGCCCATGGATGAGATTTGTTAAAAAAATCAAAAGGCAGTCTGGCCGATTCGCCCGCCAGCCAACCATAAAGTTGGGCGGGCAGCGAAAAGTAGGTTTAAATTAATTGATCGAGGGCTTTAATAGGCCTCTTAATTGTCGGCAGGCGTTCTGCCGATTATCGCATGCATCAGCTGACTGAAATATCGCGCAAGTGTACAATGACAACGGGACGCTTGCCTGACATCATCATGCGCTATTTTACGCCCGGTTGGGTCAGGCGCGTGCCCATCCATGGGATGTTAAAACCTGTCCCTGGAGTACTGAAGTAGTTACCTAAATTTGCTATAATTTTAACGTATTATTTCAAAAGTCACTTCTATACCTTTTGTCCTTTGTCATAGGACACAATTTCTGATTTTCAAGGCATGGTGTCAGTCAGCTGTAATATTCGCTGCAACTTCATGATTATGGATTTGCTGCCAATTAGATTCTCACATTTACATTGTGAATTGCTGAGATGAATAATCAAGCCCTTGCCATAGCCAGTAAATGATGGTGTAAAATATTAGCATTACCTTGCCCATTATTTTAATGAAGGTTCAAAATAATCTCTCTGTTAAAATAATGGATAAAGTAATATCATAGAAATGTGATAATCATTTGCACTGTCATTTCTAACCTTATATAATCACAAAGGAGAGTCCCAATTTATATGATGGAAAAGCACATGCCTTTTAGCGTAATTGCCACTTTTTACAAGCTGCCACGTTTATAAGCTGCTTGTGTATTAGTTGTGCGTTATACTAGTGCTGCTGGCTTGCAGCAAGTGGGTCTTCAAACCCAAGAAAAAGAAAAGCCAGATTTACAAGGTTTGCCGCCAGAAAGAGCCTGTAAATAAAACAGTAAATTTAATTTGCAATTGCTGCTGGATGTATGAAACCTACACGTTGAGAGTCAGTGGCATGAGCATAGCTCAAAACCAATCTAAAAACAGTTGTAGTCAGTGGCAACATCAAACTCCACTGGGGGAATGCCTGATTCCAAGCAATAGAGTATAGATGTTATACTTGCAAGTGCAAATGCTTTTCACAATGCTCACTGCTGTGACCAACTTTGTCTGATGACTATTTGGAAATCAGGCTTCCATAATTCAATTAGGGCCCCTATTTTAACATGAAACATTGCCCATCACCCAACCCATCAGTTAAATCTAGCAGATTCAGCCTCTCAAAACCACTGAATAAGAATTTGAAGGGACACTCGGGATCTGTGTACTATTATGCTGTTTCGATTGCAAAGAGAGTTTTGTAGGGGGTGGTGGTGTGTGTCAGCTTCACCTCTGACTTCTGAGCGGTCCGAATCGCTCCCACTCCCTGGATTCTAGACCTTGGACTTATTTGGGGGTTGTGACAAAGTGCAGCAGACAACTGGTTTTGATGCAAGAAAAAAACTGAGTTTATTGAAGTCACAAATGAACTTATAACATTAGGATTACACTGAGATTATACAGACCTACAAAGTACACTTAGTTAAGAATGGGGAACACACGGCATAATGAGGGAAAATCACGCTACTAATCCCCTTACCCTTGTCCCACCCCCAAAACCTAACTAAATTGAACTAGGAGAGGTCAGGGATCATGCTCACCAACCAGGGTTCCTTGACAGTTCAAAATCCAGCCAGGTAAGCCGGTTGCAGTTTTGGGGTATGCTCTTTGTGTCCTCTGGGGCCTGCCATCTGCACATGGTCCTGGTCTGTGGAATCTGCGAAGGTTCTTCAGTTGGGTGGAGGGCGCGGTCATGGGTGGTCGATCTTCGTGGAGGGCTGCGGTTGTGGCCTTGTTGTCTTTGGTTGAGCCTGCCGCCCCGTGTCCCTCTCCGTGATGTTACCTGCGGGCCTGCAAACCTCCAGATCTCCTCCCTCCACTTGGCTCAGCTACCTGCTTAAACTCTGCTTCAACCCCTCCAAAACTGCTCACCCTTCCAAAACTGCCCACCCCCTTCGTAACTGGTGGCCCAGTTATACTGTTGTTTCGAATTTATTATCTGAATCCAAATCAAGGTTTGTTCTTTGTCTGATTTGGGCTTCTTCAGGTGATTGTTGTCTCGTTGTTTTTAATGGGCTCGCATGATGTTTATCGTTGTCTTCCTGTCCCCGTAACTAGTTTTGAACTGAAATCCATTGTATATGTGGAGTATTGATAGGTTTGCATTAATTCCTGCCTTAGTCATTAGTAGTGATTATTTATGCAAGATTTTGATGGGCTTTAGTTTCGTGTAAGATGAAGACTTTCTCTGGGTTGATTGTTTTAAAGGGAAGAATGTGTATCCTGTCTCCTCTCGTTATCTGGTTGCAGGCAACAATCCACACTGCACTCAACAAGCCCGGGCATGTCCAGTCCCAGGCCTTCATGGGCTGCAGGGTTCTATACTTAACTCAGCAGTTGGGTCCTCTGCCATAAAAGTCCAAAAACCCTTCAGTTTCCAGCTTCCAAATGACTTTCTCATGCTTTGATTACTTACCTTCAAGTAGCTCTGTCTCTTGTTGTGGTGCTCTTACTGCCAGTTTCTTTCTGGACGGAATACAGTTGGAGGAAGTGGAGCATCAAACTCAGTAATCAGCACCATCAGCAACTGAGCCAGAAAGGAGGTAGCAGGTAAGGGGGACTGTCCCACACTACGCAGGGTGTATGCAACAAGAGCTGGATTTGCACCAAGTTGGGATGACTCAGGAGCCCTTTAAAAATGGCAGCTGCGTCCCAAGTCCGGGATTCCCAACCCTATTCCCAGGGTTTCTGATTTTCAGGAATGCCTTTTAAGGGTGTGGGCAGGTTTGGGTCAAATGCTCACACCCTGCACTCCCGCCCTGGTCAGCTGCATTGTGGGGAAAGGCATGCAAAGACCTCTGCAATTTTCACGGAGCTTGGCGAACTTTTCAAAGAATCATGGTTCACGGCACCTCAGAGATGTCGTGAATCATAATCTGCATGAGGGCACCTTTTGCAAGGTAAGTTCAAAAGGTCCTCCTCATATTCTCCATGCCAAGGTATGCCCCCCCAAACATCTCCTGTGACCCCTCATGCTTGCCTTACCAAGCTATACCTCCCAACAACTCCTATGGTCCCTCATGCTCCCATGTCAATCTATGCCCTCCAAATAATCCCTGTGGCTCCTCATGCCCCTGTTGCCAAACTATGCCCCCAAAACAACCTGTATAGCCTTTCATGCCCCCATGCCAAGCTGTGGCACTTTCATACCCATTTACCACTATATACTATATAGAACCAATGAACACTATAGTGACAATAGGATGTATTAAAAAATCTTTTAAAAATGTCATTCATTGAAAACTTTCCACTTTCTTATATTAAAATTCCTTTTGACAATAGTGCAATTCAGACCCTTAGAAGTATCAATAGCTGAAACTGCAAGCACTTGAAACCTTTTTAACTTGTGTAAATAAACATTGTGAAATTGACAGAAGAGATCATAGAGCCAGAGTTGTCAATCAAGCAATGTTTTCTCTGGGGATCAGGTGTTTTAGCCCTCTAATGGATGTTTGGGTTCTCAGCCAAGAATGCATAATGAGGCTTGCCCAATGAGAGCCCAAAAATCCATTAGCGTTTGGATTGACTGCTCCCTACAATATTCCCCGCAAAGAGTCTCTTGCAACATAGTCACATGCTGAAGTCTATACAACCTTGCCATAAGAGAGGCCTAAATTTGGAGGAGGCACATCAACAACAGCAATTCTCATTACACGAGGAAGATCTGAAGAAGTAGTAAAAGGATGGGAGGCTGCTTCAACACCTTGCAGCAAGAAACCTAAGGGATTCATTATTTGCTCAGCACTACCAATGACCAGCTCATGCCTCTACCTTGAAAACTTACATAAAGCCCCTCTACATTAACAGTCCTTATTATATCCACCACAACAACCACACTCCTATATTAAACTATTTAACCAAACCCTATGTCAATGTTGTACTGACTATGTAGACTTAGAAACTGCTGCAAAACCACAAAGCACTACATTGATAAAGGGGATGAATTTGCTTCAAAATACAATAATTGCTTTCAATTATTTTCTCACTTAAGTGTCAACCCCATGACTTTTTTTTATATAAGCAGGTTTCATAATCTACAATGTCTGCCCTGGTGCTTGGGAGGGATTGAGCACATGACAGTGTCTCATCAGGAGGCTTGCTTTCCTCCTAGGTGTTTCCTCCAGCAGGGTCCAAGTGTTGAAGAGGATCTGGAGGAAGGTGAAAAAAGAAAAGCATTAGCATCTTGCTGAGAGGTTGGATATTCAAAGGTGACAGTCTTCAGACTACAACCTGAAATTGTGAAGCTTGCTGAATTGTTGCTGAAGTGAATGAAGTAATGCTAGACACTCTGCTGATATAAGCTGCCAGCTTCTGCTTCCCTGATGCTCACTATCCTGGGTCTCTAATCTCCAGGATTTCTTGCTCTGCATGCATAGGAGCTGCAATATTGGATACTCCTCCCCTGTTTTGGCCCTCTTTTCCATTATGCACTATTTTGTCCTGCAGAAAAAGAAAGACAAAGCTACCAAGTGGCCATTGAAAATGTAAGTGCAGATGTGTAGGCTTATGCAAGTTTTGAGAGCTATAGAAGCAGCAAGATGGATTGAGGATGTGATGAATGCAAAGCACAGTATGTGGAATGTGAAGTGATAAAGGGGTGCTGAGAATTATTGTGCAAGGGGTAGAATGTGAGATGTGAATGATATTAGTGTGTGGCGTGAAAATAACAACAGAAGAGGTAAGTATGTTTGGAATGGGAAAGTGAGGGTGTTGCAATGTGCTTTAATGATTGGATAGTGAAGGGTATGATGCAAGGGAAGAATTGGTTATAGTAGTGGGTAAAGAGATGAATGCTGAATGCAGAAGATCTCAAAGGAAGAATGAAAAGTTGGACTCATCCCTGCTGCTCTTCCTACACTGACATCAAATCCTGAAGTTGCTGCTAGCACTCACCCTGTCACTCATTTCTGTCCATGTCTGCAGGATAATGGTCCTGCAGAGTTTCCTGTGGGCGAAAGGGGCACTGTTCCTGCCTGCTTACCCTGGCCTCCTCCATCAGGGCATCCAGGGAGGCAGTAGAAAACCTAAGGATAGCCATTCGACTTGTCACTCAGGTTCTTCTCCTTGCAGCAGTTTGAAAAAAAGCTCAAGGCAGGGAATACATTCTTGCTGTGAATATGGCACAGGCCTGATAGAAACACTGTGGGGAAAATATTTTGGCAAAACAAAAACAGAATTACCTGGAAAAACTCAGCAGGTCTGGCAGCATCGGCGGAGAAGAAAAGAGTTGACGTTCGAGTCCTCATGACCCTTCAACATAACTGAGTAAAATTAGGAGAGGGGTGAAATATAAGCTGATTTAAGGTTGGGGGGGGCGGGAGGTGTGGGGGGGAGAGAAGTTGGGGGGGAGGTGGTTGTAGGGACAAGCAAGCAGTGATAGGAGCAGATAATCAAAAGATGTCACAGACAAAGGAACAAAGAGGTGTTAAAGGTGATGATATTATCTAAGAGAATGTGCTAATTAAGAATGGATGGCAGGACACTCAGGGTACAGCTCTAGTGGGGGTGGGCTGGAAAGACTGACAGCGCATTACAGGTATAAATTTAAAAATAATGGAAATAGGTGGGAAAAGAAAAATCTATATAAATTATTGGAAAAAACAAAAGGGAGGGGGAAGAAACGGAAAAGGGGGTGGGGATGGAGGAGGGAGTTCAAGATCTAAAGTTGTTAAATTCAATATTCAGTCCGGAAGGCTGTAAAGTGCCTAGTCGGAAGATGAGGTGCTGTTCCTCCAGTTTGCGTTGGGCTTCACTGGAACAATGCAGCAAGCCAAGGACAGACATGTGGGTAAGAGAGCAGGGTGGAGTGTCACACCTTCTCCTCCCTCCCAGAAACATGATAGGGTCCCCCTTGTCCTCATTTATCACCCCACCAGCCTCCGCATTCAAAGGATCATCCTCCGCCATTTCCGCCAACTCCAGCATGATGCCACCACCAAACACATATTCCCTTCACCCCCCAGTGGCATTCCGTAGGGATCGTTCCCTCCGGGACACCCTGGTCCACTCCTTCATCACCCCCTACTCCTCAACCCCCACCTATGGCACCTCCCCATGTCCAAGCAGAAGATGCAACACCTGCCCCTTCACTTCCTCTCTCCTCACCGTCCAAGGGCCCAAACACTCCTTTCAAGTGAAGCAGCATTTCACTTGCATTTCCCCTAACTTAATCTACTGCATTTGTTGCTCCCAATGCGGTCTCCTCTACATTGGAGAGACCAAACGCAGACTGGGCGACTGCTTTGCAGAACACCTGCGGTCTGTCCGCAAGAAAGACCCAAACCTCCCTGTCGCTTGCCATTTTAACACTCCACCCTGCTCTGTTGCCCACATGTCTGTCCTTGGCTTGCTGCATTGTTCCAGTGAAGCCCAACGCAAACTGGAGGAACAGCACCTCATCTTCCGACTAGGTACTTTACAGCCTTCCGGACTGAATATTGAATTCAACAACTTTAGATCTTGAACTCCCTCCTCCATCCCCACCCCCTTTTCCGTTTCTTCCCCCTCTCTTTTGTTTTTTCCAATAATTTATATAGATTTTTCTTTTCCCACCTATTTCCATTATTTTTAAATCTATACCTGTAATGCCCTGTCAGTCTTTCCACCCCACCCCGACTAGAGCTGTACCTTGAGTGTCCTGCCATCCATTCTTAATTAGCACATTCTCTTAGATAATATCACCATCTTTAACACCTCTTTGTTCCTTTGTCTGTGACATCTTTTGATTATCTGCTCCTATCACTGCTTGCTTGTCCCTACAACCACCCCCCCCCCCAACCCCCCCAACCTCTCTCCCCTCACACACTCCCCCCACCTTAAACCAGCTTATATTTCACCCCTCTCCTAATTTTACTCAGTTCTGTTGAAGGGTCATGAGGACTCGAAACGTCAACTCTTTTCTTCTCCGCCAATGCTGCCTGACCTGCTGAGTTTTTCCAGGTAATTCTTTCTGTTTTTGTTTTGGATTTCCAGCATCCACAGTAGTTTTTTTATTTTTAAAATATTTTGGCAGTCCTTTTCCTGTACGGCCAGATGAGCATAATCGTGTTAAAATGAGGCCTGGGAATTAAAATCTCCTTGACCGTGCACTCAAGATTTCAGGGGGGCTTCCACTGGCCCACCTAAAATCTGTCCTCATTTAAAATTGAGTTTTGTTGTAACATGGATGCTGAACTGGATAGATGGTTGTAGCAGGAAACCAATGAAGGTGAGGTCAAGAAGGCTGTATGTTGTTTCCTTTATCACTTCACATGGATCCAGTCTGGCAATTGTGTCCTTCAAGACTCGAGCAGCTCAGCCAGTGAAAAATACTGCCGAGTCACAGTTAGCAGTGGTACGCCATCTACTTTCTCCAAATTTGCCATTGAGGAGTGCAGATTCATCAGTTTGGAATGGGGATGGTAGGTAATAACCAGCTGAAGTTTTCCTCACTTTTGATTTGAAACCATGACCTCCATTTGAAGACTCCCAAAATCAGGTCTAGCACTGAGCCCCCATCTCTGGTGGGCCTATCCTGTTTGTTGGATACCCAAGGATAGTGATGGAGGAGTCAGAAATGTTGACTGATGTATAAAACTCTGAGTAAATTGATGTCAGGCTATTTCCTCAAAAATCTTTGGGAGGGCTCTCAAAGCATGGTCACCAACATGGAGTAGTGAGCAGGACTTTGCCATTTCCTTTGGTCTGGGATTTCCCAAATCTTGTATCATCCAGTGCTTGTATCAACACTGATTAATCTGTCTCACATGAATATGATCTGAAGGCCACTTCAGCATTATGAGTCCACACCTATTGTGTGGTGGCAAGTTTCATTCTTATTAGTATGTTAGTAAAACAATTGAGTTCCTCATAACTATCTAGCTGTGTTGGTGATCATTTCTCCTTGGGCTAATTTCACAACTTGTTGATACTTGAACGCATGACCTTTGGGTTGCTGGTCCCATAATCATTACACAACAATATTCTGCCAATTCCTTTCAAGACTTTTTGGAAAATAAAATCCTTTGTTATCAATGAGAACAGATATGGTTTCCTTAGCCTCCCGTAATTGCATGCTGACTTAATTTCATGAAAATAGTGCTTGACATCCTAACTTCTCAAATCATTTTTACCACATTGATCAGCCTATTATCATGTGCTAGCAAATTTGGGGCTGTAGTGTGAGCTCACCTGTGCTAGCGGTCAATCAAGTTGTCCTTATTCAAAATTCTGAGGTTAGGTCTTCCACCAATTTTAACAGGCTGCCTTTGTCATTCATCAGCTCAGTTAAAAATCATGGTTAATAATAGTCACTTTCCTAAACATCCTGATCAACATAATATCGCTATTATACTTACAATATTTGTCACATTATTAATAAATATTATAAGCCAAAGCGGACACCTTACTTGATGTTGGGCAATCCTCATGATCACTACTGTCCCATCAGAACCACTATTACTAACCAAATTGTTTTGCAGTAAAGCACAGGAAAATTTGGTTCAAATTCTATTCTTGGCTGACACTGTCACACAGGCTTACCCCAGATGGCAAGTTGTTGATCTCAGCCAAGCTATCAGGTGCAGCTCTGATCAGAAGCACGGTGTCCAACCAATAGAATGGAAGGAAAGCCAGAGACCCTATTTTGAGTCGCACTTTCATGTTTCCTGCCAATTTGGATACTGAGGTGCCCCACAATGCACGTGCAGTGCATGCAGATGCTACATTCATGCATGCATATGGATGCACTGACCTTGTGGCAGTAACACCCAAGGACGTACATTCCTTAGTTCTTATCATAAGAAGCCAGTAAATTTAGTCAAGTATTACAATTGCTCAAACCTACTGACTTACTTTTAAAAGAACACTTGAGAAACATAGCACGGCAGAATATGTAGCAGTAATCATGCACGAGACTCCAAGGTTCTCATGATTTGCACCCTTTGGAACGAGGCAGTTGGAAAAAGTAGCTATATTTTCCCAAAAAGTTATCAGCTTGATACCCTTGCCAGCAGCACAACACTGAGCAAAAACATGGGTTTGACAAATATAAAAAGGGTTGGTTACAAGCCCTTGTGGCAGCTTAACTGAATATGCAGACAGCTAAAAAAGATTGTCCACAAAATATATTATAGATTGTAAAAGAAATTACCTGATCTACTATTAAGGTAAAATTTGAGGGTAAGATGTAGAAGGGAGACTTGACATTATTCTAAATATGATAAAAATAGAACTTAAAATTGTTAACTTCTCAAATTTTGCACTTCATTGACTTAAATGCTAAAAGAAGGGATGCCACTAACCTGAAACACAATTTTTTTCAAAGAAGAATGATGTTTATTTCTGGAGGATTGTAATAAATTCTACTCAGTGGCAAGTGCCCTAACTGGCTCCAGTTCGAAGAATGGCACCTAATGCATCAAAATCCATTAGTAGCTGAAAAATAGTCTTATATGGGATGAAATTTATGTTCTGGCAAAATGAACATTTCAGTGAGGCTCTATGCAGACTTGGCCAAAACGAGCCTTTTAAAAATCAGGAATGAAGTGACCTTTACTTCTCTGCCGCAATTGTGAACAGGGATTAAAATGAATTATAAAATCAGGGGAAATAGCTGCAACGTGTCTGTGCAGGCAGCCAAGCAATGAGATAAATTTACAAGATGGCTTTCTGTAGTGCTCTGGAGAGGTCAAGCTTGCTCCTGATATTCATTTGATCATTAAAGTTTCATGTTCACTGGAGCGACAAATCAGAAAGAATGTCACCCAGAAATAGCCCTGACTTGTCCTCAGTACTTGTTCCAGATGTAACTCAGCTGAGTCAAGCTATACAGTTCGACTAAGGTTTACATCTGATAAATGTATTATTTATAAAACTCAATTGCATATGACTATTCCTAAAAGAGAGTTCCGTGAGACCAAACTGGTGCCCAACTGTTTCATTGTCATCTCATGTTACTATCAAAAAGATGCAGCGGCCTATCCCAACTATTCAGGAATAGGGTGATAGCATGCCAACATTTGTGCTCAATGATTCTGCCATCATTTCTAGCCACTCCTGACAAAGGGTATTTGTTCGAGGAGTGCACCCGATATACAGAAATCAGTATTACAAATGGGAGCTGAACAAAATTTTCATGTACCAATAAGCAAAATGTGGACTGACCATATTCCACTCATTTGTCCCAGTCATAGAGCAGCCCAACTCATCAGTTAAAAATCCTGCTTTAGCCTGCTCACAAAAAAGACAAGTTTATTTTTAATGATGAAAGCAAAATACTGCGGATGCTGGTAATCTGAAATAAAAACATAAAATGCCAGAAAAACTGATCAGGTCTGGCAGTATTTGTGGAGAGAGAAACAGAGCGAACATTTCAAATTCATACGACTCTTCTTCAGAGCTGAGGAGAGGGAGAAATGTAATAGGTTTTACACTGTTGAAGAGAGGGGTTGGAGCAGGTGGAGCAAAATACAAGGTCAGGGATAGGTAGGAGCTCAGGAAATTGCAGTTTGCATACACTGAAGATCAAGAGACCAGCACATGAGACCAGGAGGCTCCCCCCAGCTACTCACTAAAACTGTGGGCCACAATCAGCCACCTCCAATTGCCTCCCCACCTCAGCTCTCACCTGAGCTGACCAATCTCTCTCCCCTCTGTGTCTGGCCAGCTATCTCTGCGGTCACAAACAGTCATACCTACACTCCTCACTACTATCAAAAAAAAGCCAGCAGAACAATTCGTTGTGGCCTGGCCACCAGCCTCATTAGGCATGTGCAGAGTGCCACTACACCAAAATTGGGCGTGATCCAATTTCTGGGCCATTAATTTTAGTTGCAGACTCTGCCTATGGACAGGTATTCTACTAATAACTTCTCTGATGAATACTTTCAGAGAGTAATCGTTTAGCATATTAACAATTTTAATTCATCCCCATTTTCAAAGTCATTTGTCATGTTTAAGGGATCTCAGTTCTTTGTTCTTGACCTAGAACTGGAGGCAAAAACAGAAAATGCTGGAAAAACTCAGCAGGTCTGGCACCATTTGTGGAGAGAGAAACAGAGCTAACATTTCAAGCCCATATGACTTTTCTTCAGAGCTAAAGAGGGGTAGAAATGTAAAAGGTTTTACACTGTTGAAGAGAAGGGTTGGAGCAGGTGGAACAAAATACAAGGTCAGGGATAGGTGGGAGCTCAGGAGAGACTTCTCAGAGATGCCATGGACACAAGACAAAGGGAGCGGTAATGGTAGTGCTAAAAACTAAGGCAGGTGCTAATAGTGGCATAAAGGTCAGATAGCAGAATGTGTTAATAGCAGAACAAGGGTCAGCACTCTCTGAAAGCAAAACATACGAACAAGTTACAGACAAGCCTTCTGCTGGGAGGGGGTTGGAAAAGAAACAAAATAGATTTCATGGTCTGAAGTTGTCAAACTCAATGTTAGGTCCAGGAGGCTGTAGAGTGCCTAATCGGAAGATGAGGTGTTGTTCCTCCAGTTTGCGTTGGGCTTCACTGGAACATTGTAGCAGGCCAAGGACAGAAATGTGAGCATGAATGCAAGACAGTGAACTGAAATGGCAAGGTTGGGATCATGCTTGCGGACTGAGGGAAAGTGTTTCACAAAGCAGTCACCCAGAACTGGGAATGTTCGCTGATGCTGCACAGTGTTCAGTACCATATTTGCGACTCCTCAGATAATGAAGCAGTCTGTGTCTGCATGCAGCAAGACCTGGACAATATTCAGGCTTAAGTAAATAAAAGGCAAGTAACATTCACACCACACAAGTCCCAGGCAATGGCCATCTCCAACAAGATGGAATGTAACTATCTTCCCTTGACATTCAAGGCATTAACATCACTGAATCCCTCATAATCCTGGAAGCTCCATTGATCAGGAACTTAACTGGGCCAGCCATATGAATACTGATACTACAACAGCAGGTCAGAGATGGAGTTCTGAGATGAGTAACTCACCTCCAGACTCCCTAAAGCCATTCCATGATCTACATGGCACAAGTCAGGAGTATGAACGAACACTCTCCACTTGCCCAGATGAGTGCAGTTCCAACACTCAAGATGTTCAATATTATCCAGGGCAAATCAGCCTGTTTGATTGGCATTCTATCCACCTTCTTAAACCTTTACCCCACCCACTTCTGGTGCCCCTTGGCTGTACCATCTACAAGGTGCACTGTAGCATCTTTTTCAATAGCACCTCCCACACCTATGACCTCTACTGCATAGAACAACAAGGATGCATGGTAACACCACCACCACCTCCAAGTTAGTTGCCTATCCTGACTTGGAACTATATTGCCATTCCTTCCTTGTAGCTGGGTCAACACCCTGGAACTTACAGCACTATGGGTGTACCTACACTTTATGGACTGCAGTGGCTCAAGAAGACCACTCACCACTATCTTCTCAAGAGAAATTAGGAATGGGCAATAAATGCTGGCCTTGCCAGCTATGCTCACATTCCACGAACAAATTTAAAAAGCCCTATTGCAGTCAAAATCTCTCTCTGCCTCTTCAGATACCATGCTCTAAGAAGTCATTGGCAACCATGGACTTTTATGCCTATGGTTATGCTTAGCAAGGTACTGCAGTGGTTTGCTGTTGCCTTCTGCAGGTTCTGGCTGAATAGAAGAATCTCTTGCTCTTAATGCCTGATATAGGTGGATTGGAAGGGTTTGCAAGTTGATAATCACCCTACTTGGCCATGTTATGAATGCACCTTCCATGGCCATCAAGTCCGAGAACAAGGCCCAAATGCAGAGCTTCTTGCTCAGAGATGTGACCACTGTGCCACTGGATACCCCTTGCAGTCAACATGCTGGAAGTATTTCTTACCGTTGCATTTGGTTTCTACAGTTGTGCTTATTTGCATTGCACTCTTTGTGGGTAACTTTAACCTAACTTGCCCGATGGGATCAGGTGCAATGCTAGTTTTACATCCCACTCATTTCGGGTGAGATGTAAAAGCAACGTTGCATCCAATTTCATCAGTTTTCCAATGGGGAGGTATTACTCACCTTTTCCCCTCTGACTGCTGCTTTTACATCTTTTTAAGGTTCTGCTATTTTTCCCTGTTGCCTTTGTAGAGTTGTTCATCTTACTTGTTTAACTTTGTATTTTAATTAATACAATGATGGTGACACTTCTTTGATCTGGCATACTATTCCTTGGTATGTTCTTATTCTGCACACTCTGTAATATGCCCTTACAGGTATTTTATTGCTCCTCATTTCTGGTTTTCTTTAATGCTACCATGAACCAATTTATGTTCAGTTCTTGCCTCAGTGCTTTGATGCTGTATACCTGAGTAATGCTTTGCGGTATTGATTTATCTCAGAGCATGTCAAATGTAATCATGTTACTGTCTCTGTTGCCCAGTGGTGACTCTAAACTCTCAATCTGCCACATGGGTGACTTCCCATTACCTAGTCAATATGCAGGTCAAATCCAGCTGCATCCTTATTGCATTTAATCAGAAAAGTCACACATACGAACATACAAACATATGAACACATGAATTAGGAGCAGGGATAGTCCACTTGGCCCTTGAAGCCTGCTCCGCCTTCAATAAGGTTGTAACCTCCTGACTACTGCCAATAACCTTTCACCGCCTTGTTAATCAAGAATCTATCTAATTCTGCCTTAAAAATAATCAAACTCTGCTTCCACTGCCTATTGACGAAGAGAGTTCCAAAGACTCATGACCTCTGAGAGAAAAAATTGCTCCTAATCTCTGTCTTAAATGAGCGACCCCTTATTTTTAAACAGTGACCTCCAGTTCTAGATTCTCCCACAAGAGGAAACATCCTCTCCACATCCACCCTGTCAAAACCCCTCAGGATCTTAAAGGTTTTGATCAAATCACCTCTTACACTTCTAAATTCCAGTGGATACAAGCCTAACCTGTCCAACCTTCCCTCGTAAGACAACCCGTCCATTCCTGGTATTAGTCTAATAAACCTTCTCTGAACTGCTTCCAATGCATTTATATCTTTCCTTATATCTTTGCCCACTCACTTAACCTATCCCTGTCACTTTGTAGTCTCCTTACATCCTTTTCACAACTGCATATTCAGCAAATTTAGCAACCATACCATATATGTCCCTTCATCCAAGTCATATAAATTGTAAAAAGTTGAAGCCCCAGCACTGATCTGTGCGTCACACCACTTGTTACATCCTGCCAACCAGAAAAAGGCCCATTTATGGCTGCTCTCTGTTTCCTGTTAGCTAGCCAATCTTCTATCCATGCCAATATATTACACTCTTACACTATGAGCTTTTATTTTATGTAATAACCTTTGATGTGGCAGCTTATCAAATGCCTTCTGGAAATGTAAGTGCAGTACATCCATTGGTTCCCCCTTTATCCCCGGCACATAGGCAGGATCTTTAGGTCAGCGAGCTAAAGGGGGGCAGGGCCCACTCGCCGATGCGTAAAATGATGCGGGATGATGTCAAGCGGAACTCCCGATGTCACCCCGCGCCATTTCAATTTTCAGGTCAGCGGGGGCGCAGCCGAATCAGCGCCCACCAATCTGTCAACGATCCATTGAGGCCATTGACAAAGTACTTAACGTAATTAATGGACCTGCCCGTCCAACCTTAAGGTTGGTAGGCAGGCCGGGAGCACTGGCGGGCTTAAGAAAAAGCATGAAACCTCATCCACTGGCGGGATGAGGTTTCATGAGGGTTTTTAAATTTTTAATAAAGGTTTGACTAAAAGTGATAGACATGTCTCAACTCATGTGACAACGTCACATGAGGGGACATGTCAGGGAAATTTTGTATTTGTCTCTGTAACATTTTTAAATTTGGCGTTGATCTCCCTGAGGCAGCACCAAGCCTCAGGGAGATAAGGGCGCTCTTTCGTACGCATGTGCGAGAGAGCGCATTCTCGGCTGAGGGAACCCCTCCCTGCCCGCACAGTGAGCACATAGCGCTTCCTGGCAGATGTCATGCTGGGTGAGCCTTAATTGGCCTGACCAAGTAAAACGGCGGCACGCCCCTGATTGGGGGTGCCGATCGGAGGTGCGCCTGCCCGTGCCCGCTCCTGCACTTCCCCCCCACCCCTCTGACGGGGGAAAATTCTTCCCCAAGTGACTCCTTCAAAGAACTCCAATAAATTGCTTAAACATAATTTCCCTTTCACAAAACCACATTAACTCTGCCTGATTACTTTAAACTTTTCTAAGTGCCCGGCTAAACCATCTTTAATAATAGCTTCTAACATTTTCCCTATGACAGATGTTATGTTAACTGGCCCATAGTTTCCTGCTTTATATCTCTCTCCCTTTGTGAATAAATGAGTTATATTTGCTATTTTCCAATCGAATGGAAACTTCCCCAAATCTAGGGAATTTTGGAAAATTAAAACCGACACATCAACTATTTCACCAGCCACTTCTTTTAAGACGCTAGGATGAAGTCCATCAGGACTTGGGGATTTGTCAGCCCGCAGCTCAAGCAATTTGCTCAATACCACTTCTCTGGTGAGTGTAATTTTCCTGAGTTCCTCCCTCCCTTCCATTTCCTGATTTACAGCTACTGCGTTCATGAACTCAAATTCTAGATCATTTGAAAATTTTCATTTTTTCATGAGGTTATTTGATATTTCTGTTTCCATTAATCTTTGTTATCTCTCTTAACCTTCATTTTAACCCACTAGAATTTTCCTTCCTTTACATCCCCTGATTTCCTCCAGTTGTATTATTTAATTGGCAATTGGCGCAAATGGGTCGAGTTACTTTACTTCCCTGGGCAGAATCATCCCAGATTTGCACTAAGTGCAGTAGCAGGCGGGTAAAACGACATTTTACCCACTGGCTGCGATGGCTGGGTTTCACGGCATCTGGTCCCAAACCCGCCGTATTATTTATGCATTCCCAGGAAACACGCCGTTTCCATGGTGGGCGGGCTCTCATTCACTCGCCACGCCATCACCTCGCCGTTTCATCATGCCAGGCACCACATTTAAAGTACAGCCATGCTCAGTGCCTCCAGCCCAGGGCTGCGTCAAAGAAGACATGAGGCTGAGATTTCCCTTTGGCGTGCGGGGGTGGGCCCCACACGTCCATGCGTAAAATGATGACCGGTGACATCGGGCGAGCGTCCCAATGTCACCGCGCACCATCGCGATATTTCATTGGGTGGGCGCGTGATGATGTCCGACGCGCCCTCATCATTAATTAACGGGCCAGTTAAGGCCTTTGAGGCGGCAATCGATGCCGATTTTTCAGCGCCCATATGATCTTCGGCTCGGTGCATGGGCGCAACGGGCAGGCGGGTAGGACACATTTGTAATAATCTCATCCACGGGCGGGATAAGAGGGCTCACTGGGGTCACGAGTGTGCACAGTAAAGTATTTGTTTTTGAAAGGTTTTCAAAGTTGCCCGTGTGATCTGCAGTACTTCAAAACGCATCCCAGCTAATTGGTCTGGACTCTTAACCTTCAGGTTAGCACTCTGCAGTGTTTTCTGGGGCCTGCAGGTTTCAGGAAGCCTTCCCTTAGCCTGGGAATGGGAGCTGAATTGTCCACTGGAGGCACCTCCTCTGAGGAGGAAGGGAGGGCTAGAAGGGGGAGGAGGCCAGGAGTGCACATTCAAACTACAGGGGAGGCCAGGCGCAGGCACAAGGGGCGCAGGGCCAAGAGGTGGTCCAGGGTGGAAGGGGCCACAGAAGACGCCACTATCCTGCTGCCAGGGTTTACAGGCGGCGAAGCAGCTACCTCAATATGACTGAGGTGCAGTGCCGAAGGGGGTTCCATCTCTCAAGGGAGACAGTCACCTCCATGTATCAGATGATAGGACCTGAGATCTCTGCCAACTGTGTGGGTGGACACCCCATGCCAGCGGCTCTGAAGGTCACAGCTGCCCTCAACTTCTATGCCTCTGACTCCCTCCAGGGTTTGGTGGGTGATCTTTGTGGTGTCTCCCAATCAGCTGTGCACACTTGTATCAAGCAGGTCACAGACGCTCTGTTCAGGCGTGCATTGACCTTCATCCACTACCGCTGGGACCAGACCAGCCAGGCACAGCGAGCCAGAGGCTTCGCGGCCATTGCTGGCTTCTCCCGCGTCCAGGGTGCAATAGACTGCACACATGTGGCCATCAAGGCGCCAGCAGGTGAGCCCGGTGCCTTCGTCAACAGGAAGGGCTTCCACTCCATGAACGTGCAGATAGTGTGTGATCACAGGATGCTGATTCTGCAAGTCTGTGCAAGGTACCCAGGCAGCTCCCATGATGCCTACTTCCTCAGACACTCCTAGGTGCCGGGAATCTTCAGTGCTCCGGTTTGGCTTGATGGATGGCTGCTGGGTGACAAGGGCTTTCCCCTCAGAAGGTGGCTCATGACGCCTCTCCACCATCCAAGAACAGAAGCTGAGCAGTGGTACAATAGGAGCCACGGCACCACAAGGGCTGTGGTGGAGAGAGCCATCGGTCTTCTCAAGAAGCACTTCCAAATACCTGGACCACTCAGGGGGCGCGTGCCTGTATCCCCCAGATCGTGTCTCGGTGATAGTGGTTGCATGCTACACTCTCCACAATCTTGCGCTGGAAAGGGGGGACGCAGTGGATGATAAAGACGTTGACGCAGTGGCTGCGGCTGCACACGATGAGTCCAGCAGTGAGTCCGAGGATGAGCACGCACAGGGAAATGCTGAGGGGGTAGATGCTGACCCGGGCATACTCCAGGGAGGCAGGGACACCTGGAGGGCTTTAATCCAATGAACCTTCAGCAAGCACACCACAGATGGACCATCAGGACAAGTCTGGGCTGTAAGCTCGATACTCGACACCTAAGTGCAAAATCTGCCAGGTTAGAAACAGTCACTAAGGGCCTTGTTAATAAAACTGAATGTCCAACAAAGCACACATTACAGTTTTGGAAACCATACACATGCAGAAGAAAAGAGGCACCCTCAGCCATGGTGACATATCTGAATTTATTCTGTCAAGCAAACCGACTTATTCCAAAAAATAGAGAATAGTGTTACCAAACAAAGCAAATCATAAGGACCTCATCTCAGGCCGACACAAAAGCATCAGTGAAAAACCCGTGATGTGCCTAAGGTGCCTCATCTTTTTGTTTCCAGGTGCCATGTCTTGGTGCTGCCCCATCGCTCGGAGTGGCGTCTGAGACAGCCTGCTGACTCTGCTGTCCTGTTGGTCTCGTTGACCTTGGCGGTCATCCTCTGGCCCGTGGAGGCAGTGATGGCCCTGCCTGGGAAGGAGCTGCCAGTTCCACACTTGGCTTCTCCCCAGTCATCACAGCCTCACCGGGTGCTGCAATCAGAGGGCCGGAGGAGCTGCCGCCCTCCTCCAGAGTGCCCTGAGAGGTGCCCACAGAGATGCCAGGCAGCTGCTGCACCGATGTGAGGTCGCTTCGGACCTCCCTGCTCACCGTGGATGGATGGGCACCAAGCTGGGGAAGTTGGTGCCCAAACCATCTCCCACACTGGCAGTGACCAGCTGAGGTCAATGCCGGTGTGAGGGCTTGCTGGTCAGACTGCATCCCCAGGAAGCCCTGACGGGTCTCCTGGAGTAGCCTCTTCACGAGAGTCTCCATGGCGCTCGGACATGTGGCTCATTGCTTCGGCGATCATCTGTGTAGACTCCTCCACCACGGAGACCAAGCCAAGCATAGCCTCATGTACCTCCCCAAGATACTCCCGCACACCCGGCCGCATTTCCTGCACTTGCTGCATCACGGATGACTCCAGAGGCACATCATCAGGCACCGACTGAGCATGTGCCTGGTCTCCTGCAGTCCTCCGACTGCTGGCGCCATGGGCACTCCCTGTCTCTGCCAGCTCCCCCATCGACTGTGAAGTGCCCTCACCACTGTACCCCGGGACACTAGACGATGTTTGAATTCCCACCGAGGTGCTGGTATCTGTGCTGTGCCTGCCTTGCAGAAATGGTGTGATGCTAGTGAGACTTCAGGCCCCTCAGGCGTGAGAGGGGGCCTCTGCTGCTCCTCCTCCCGGCCCTGCTCTGACGATGCTGAAAGGAAGAACAAGGACAGTGGATCAGTTAACGTGGAGACAATGTCAAAGTGTAATCCTGTCCCCCGGATCATTATGCACTCATCCTTCCATAACCAATGGTCAAACCATGTTGCAAAGTTAAATCAATTAACATTCAGCAGTGCTATGGCTGTTGGGAGAACAATGCTGACCTCACTGTTGGGCATAAATAACTGGCTGTGGCACTCCAGCCTCACCGACACCAGTGAACCTTGGCGCATTGGCGCCTCTCCAGGTCCATGTTCCTCCTGCTCGAAGCGGCTAAGAATGGCGATCTGCACCTGGCCACCGCTAGTCCTCACACACTCTGCCGCGAAATGAGCATTCTTCTCCTGAAAATGAGAGACGAGCATTGATTAGTGAAAATTGCACATGGACCCTGTTTGCGCACGGCCCACCCCAACCAGAGTGAGACATATCAGGGCTCCAGAGCCTCCTCACCCCGCTGCTGCTGAACCCTCACACAAAGATGCTAGGCCTGCTCCCCACCTCCCACCCCCCCGCCGCCCCCCCCCTTGCTGCCTACATCACAATAGGCACCGCACGCTATATCCTTCCATAGCAAGGAGGCACAAGCACGTGGAGCGCAGAGCACAGCAGATGGTTCGTCGCCAATGCCACCTTGAAGCTCCCCTCCCAGCATGTCAGCACCCTGACTTTGACATGTCCTGGAGTTCAAACGCAGCACCTAGGTGCAGCTCCTCCAGGTTGCCCCCAAACCAGTCATATGGGACTCAGTGTAACACATGCTGCGGGGGCAATACACATCTCCTCATCACCCTCTCAGGCTGACATCAGCATGGGCAATATCTGCTGGCCCACCCAGCAAAGGACAAATGCCGTCAATGATTCAATGCAGTCCCTGCACTTAGACTTGGGTGGGGGGGGGCGGGTGGCAGCAGGTGGGTAAGCCGAACTGCTGGGTTACATGACCAATGCTGACATGGTGCTCACCCTGCCAGAGCGCAACAAGTCGTTGAAGCGCTTGTGACACTGGATCCAGGTGCGCCGCATCACGTCGCGGGAGCTCACCACCTCTGCTACCTCCTCTCAGGCACGTTTCGTCATGTGGGGGGGCCTCCTCCTCCCATCCTGGGGAATCAGCGCCTCTTGCCGTGCTGCCACCTCCTCGAGGAAGGCAGCAAGGCAGTCATCCAAGAAACGAGGGGCACACTGCGCCCCCCCCCACCCCAACCCGGCCTACCCTCCAGCCTCGCCTGCTCCACTGGCCTACCCTCTGGTGAGCTCTTCCACTTGACATTGTGAGCAGCATTGCAAAGGCCTGCCTGCGTAAAATGGCAGCATGAACCCAGTCGCGGGCGATTGGCTCCGCACCTGCCCGCGCCCGCTTCAAACCCCGCCCCCCCCCCCCGCCAATCAGAAAATTCAGCCCATGGCCTCGAAAGGCAAGCAGACTGCAGCCCTTGAGCGCCATTTGGATGCCTTGGAGGCCCACTGTGATGTCCTCTACCCCCGCTTTGGCTGCAGACTACATTACCGCTCTGGCTTGGTAGGCAATGGCAGTGGTGATCAGTGCCAATGCTGCACTGAAGAGGTTGGCCATCCAACGCAGATAGAGGGTGAATGATCTCACCTGTGCAGCCAGGGTATGGAAACCATCTCATCATTCTAAACTCACACACTTGAGCCCATCACACATTCACTTGCATCTCACTCATTGCCAGCTCAAGAGACATCACCACCCATTCTCACTCACATACCCTCACATGTCCATCTGGCCTCATCTCCTCTGGAGACTGTCTCCTCAGCCCTCACCATCTTGAGGCCATTTGCACAGATCAACATGTGCCCCAGCACACACACCCTGGGATACCCGCCTTCCCCAGTACAGATCTCATTCTGCAGCCTCTCCCCTTACCTGAGGCCACTTCTCCCCCTTCGCCAAGCAAGACCTTGCCCTGCAGCTGCTGAAAAGCCACCCACATATGGCTGATCTGGTAGGTAGAGACCTGCCCCTGAGCCCCCTAAAAGTGATGTGGTGCTCTGTGTGTGAAGCCTGGTGCTGTTGACTGAGTGCTGACCTAAGCAAGGTAGGCAAACAAACCTTGACATCCTGAGTGAAGCACAGCCCACCAAATGCACACCTTATATATGCTGTTGTGAAACACGTTGGCGTGTTTTCCCGCTGACATGGGCAGACAATCCGGCGGGGGGAGGAATGAGTCCGGCGGGTTGGTCTTACAATGATATGCTGATGTATTACAATGAGATTCTCGACGTCTGATAGTGAGGAACATGGCCCGCCATCAGCGGACGGAGCGGACGACTGCAAACTAGTTTCACTGCCTGGTGAAACTGACTTTTGGCCTTGCTGCCATTTTGTCTGCTCACACCACCAAACACGTCCAACACCAGTGGGCACAGAAAATCCCAGCCCCTGCCTTTCTTGAAATTTAAAGTTATTCAACCTCCTTTCCTGTCTAGTCTGTTTTTTCTAAACACTTAAATGTATCAAGGATAACAAATTAGAATTTATAGAAATCTCCATCCAGGCAAAACATTTCTTGGAGAACCAGTCACACAACTATAAACAGTCAGCCATTTTTAAGATCACAAAGTACATTAGTACCAAACAGTACTCAAGACTGTGATGCAGAGGCTAACAGAACATGGATTATTTCTATACATCACACGGTATCTCAATATCAACATTTTTGCTTGTGCCTATATGCCTAGAAAAGTAATAATGCATTTTAACATGCCTATTGGTGAAACCTGTCCAGGAACCACTTGAACCTTTCTTCTGTCCAGAGATTTATTTTTTGCATAAAAGAATCCAGGGAGGTAAATGCTTTTTTTCTTGAAAAGAGAAGCTAATAATTCACTTGCAGATGCTTGTTAAAAAGCTTCTTTTGTTTCAATTTAATTTCACAGAAATGTCTTGGAAAATGGATCACTGCCCATGTCATCATCAAGATGATTTTGGATAGGAGGACCCTCTTAACATAGAAGATTAAAAAGCCAGATTCCCAGAGGTTAAAGATTTTTTTGCGGAAGACGAACAATCATTCACCAAGATTATCAAGAGTTCAATGGTAACTTTCAATTGGGGAATTGGATATGTATTTGAAAGGGAAATTTTGCAGTGTGATGGAGAAATAGCAGGGCAGTGTAGCTAATTGAAACCTCTTTTAAATAACTGGCACAGACACGATGGCTGAATGGCCTCCTTCTATGCTGTAAGATTCCATGACTCTAAGATTACATTCCATTGCATGTGGCACTGAAAATACTTGAAAGAATGAATGAGATAGATTCAATAATCATAAAAGGCAGGAGACAAATGTCAAACTCCTTAAAACTGTTTACAACTACCATTTCAAATGAAAATATACAAGTCATTTGACCATGGAGTTTGGTTCTGTGGTTTACATCATTTTCTTTGGGTTTCCAAGGCTTGTCCACTGAACAAATGGTCGACAGGGGTTGAACCCTCCCCCATCCCTGAAATACATTTGAAATATAACACCAGCTTTCTTGCTCATGCTCCATTTTGAGCCAATTGTGTCTGATCATCTGTCATGAAGAGATATTAATGTCTATAATGTTATTGGAAATTATTGTTAAAAATAGAGCTCTAGTGGGGTTTGCATCTACATGTGTGCCTGTGTGGGTTTTAATTGGATTAAAGCCAGCTAACCTGGGTGCTTTGATGCATAATGGTTTTGAGATGTTAATTAGTTGTACGTAGGGTGGAAGGTAAAGTGTAAATTTGCATTTGTTAAAAGAAACCATTCAAGATTGGGGGTGAAATCTTACACCTAGCTAGAAAATGCCAAGCAATGTGCTTTTTTTTAGCTTATTAATAAAATTGATGGGATGGAATGATGTTATTGTTAGAAGAGGTAAAGTTAAAAGCCTAGTGATACAATGGAAAATTTGCATTCAAAGAGAAAGATATGCATAAAGGAGAAAGGAGATTGTGTGTAAGGGAGAGGCGTTTTAAGATTCAACAAGTGTGAGAAACCTCCAGCCTGTAAGCCCTCAAGCTGCTGTCTGCAAGGACCCAGAGCTGAAAGAAACTCATTTTGAATGCGACTGTCCAGGATGTGCTTTGCCAGGTGTCTGTTTAAATCTGAGATTTACTGTTGCTTTCATGGGGGTGTAACTGAGAGTCAGATTAATTAGGGAATTTTTGTAGTTATTATAGTAGTAATTTTGTAGACGTATGCATGTGTTTACAAGTTTTCCTATATTAATAAATGTTTAATTTAGTTTTATAAAAACCTCTTGAGACTTGGTAGCCTTATAACTACTGAATTTAAATCTTGCATCTCGAAACGTTCAAATTGCAAAAATAGGTTATGACAGTTGTTTCAAGTTTCCCTCTGGGATTTGAACAACTCAGCCTTTACTATCGACTGTGTCATAATATCTCCTAAAAGTATTAATAGAATGTAGAAATGGGGTGCAGAATAACTGTCTGTGTGAGTGGCAGCACAGGAAAACTGGAAGCAATGCTTCACAGAGAAATATTTTGTCCCATTTCTCTTTTCATTATTGAAATCACTCTGAATGAAATTGGATCAGGTATTTGACTCATCTTTGCAAGTATACTTGCCCAATGATCCATTTTGGATCATATTAGACCGGAAATCTCAGTTGAAATCAAGTTGAAGATCAACATTTTTGAATAGTTTTACAAGTACTGTTCCAGTTTGCTCAGCTGAAGCTGTTCAAAAATATTGTTATCATGAAAATGTCCTTGGACTCATTTTGCCTAGTGCCTATTAATGTAACTCCCAAACTGGCCTCTGTTAACTTAAAGAATTTCTGGCTTGGGAAAACATAATTTCTCCTTGCAGGTCTTTTAATGGCAAACAAAGGAAAGAGGCACCTTAATTCCTACTACCAGTATTAACTGCAAACCCAGATCTCAGGTATACAAAGCAAATGTGCTAATAGAGTGTGCAACCCAAATACCCAGCTTTGTATCTTGCCATGACCACCTTTTGAGAAACCAACTAATTTGGCAGGCCAAGGCAATCACACAAGCACTTCTCCAGATGACTGGTTTTCACTGCTGGTTCTACACTCATTGTTACTGTATTTTCAGCATCAGTCAGCAGGGGAGATTCAGAAACTGATTGATTGAACTTATGTGCTCCATGGTTCCAAGGCAGGTTTTCAATTTAAAACCAATAAATCCTCAACCGTCTCCTCAGAAAGCAGTGAGCTCTGGCAAACTAATTGTACACATAAATTGTGAAGTTTCTTCGTCCAAATTTGGGGTTTTTAAGGATCAATCCTCCGTCAGCTTAGCCAAAGCTCTTAAACCCCAATATCGTACTTCAACGCATGCATTAACCACCATAATTATGTTGCAGTTCCTTTGAATTTCCTCAAATAAGTCAGGGTAATTTAATTGTTGGAGACACAGGGCCATAGAAGGCTGTGGGTAGGTGAAAGCAGAATTTGTCCTTCAAAAATTAGTAACAATGTATTTATTATGCAACAATTCAGAAGTTTTCCAATTTTTTCCCCCATTCATTAATATATCTTATCTGCTCTCTTAATTGTCATATCCGGTCCCCCACCACCAGCATCTGGGACAGTGGGACATTCTGAGCTACATATTCCACCATGATTACCATCAATGCTGCTAACGTAACCTGATAGGATGGTTGCTTTGTGAAGTAGATTAACTCTATGAAGACTGGTTCCAATCAGTTCCTTTCCACCATCAAATGACACGCTGGCTAGCTGCCTGCCTTACATCTAGTTATACTGAGAACATCGAAACAGAGAGTTGGAAAATTTACTGCACAGGAGGCCATTCTGCCCATCATGCTTGTGTCAGCTGAAAAGGAGTTATCCAACCCAATTCTTTCTAGCTCTGTGCTGTACCCTTGAAAGTTATGGTACTTCAAGTGCATATTCAAGTGTTTTTTTAAGTTGCTTTACATCTGTGCTCCCTGATTACTGACCTCTCTGCTAAGATCCTTCGCATCCACCCTATCTAGGCCCTTCATAATTTTATTCACCTTAATTAAATATCCCCTCAGACTCCTATGTTCCAAAGTAAAAATCCCAATCCATCTAATCTTTCCTCATTGCTAAAATTTTCCATTCCTGGCAGCATCCTCATAAATATCCTCTGTATCTTCTCAGTTCCTTCCTGCAATGCAGTGACCAGAACTGTATGCAGCACTTTAGCTCTGGCCCAATCAGTGTTTGATACAGTTCCAGTATAACCTCCCCACTCTTATATTCTATGTCGAATAAAGGAAAGTGTTTGCTTCCTGCCACTGAGCCAAATTTGAATCCAAGCTGTCACTTTCGCTTGGGTTCCATGGGTTTCTACTTTTCTGACTGGTCTGCTATTTAGGGTTGTCAAAGCCTTGCTAAAATCTTTCCATGTTACATAAAACTCAATATCAGACATGGCTCAACTCAAAAGTCAGTAAAACTCTGACTCAAAAAGCTGTTCCCAAGTTAGCATTTCAGCTCTTTGCCATCCTGCCCTCTTTAATGAATCTGTACTGAGTTAAGATGACTGTGCCTGTCCTTTGATTGGATTTATTCTTGTGAATAGAAGAAACTATGACAAGCAGATAATGAAACCCATTTAAATGAATACCTGATAAGTGAACAGTTCCCTTAAAAGAATAAAACTTCACTGCACAAATCCCTTTTGGATAACTTCAATGATTTCCAGATCTGAAAACATTTGACATGAGGTGAGAAAGGGGGTAACTGGTACACTAGAAGAATTTACAATTGAGAAAGAGGATGTGTAGAAAAGCTATCTTTACTTAAAATTGATAAGGTGCCAGGACCGGATGAGATGCATCCAAGGGTGCTGAGGAAAGTGAGAGTGGAAATTTCAGAGGCTCTAGTGATAACCTTCCCGTCTTTCTTAGATACAGGGGACGTACCAGAGGACTGGAGAACAGCAAATGTTACACCCTTGTTCAAAAAGTGGTCCAAGGATAAAGCCAGCAACTACAGACAAGTCAGCCTGACTTCAGTGGTAGGGAAACTTCTGGAAACTATAGTTCGGGACAAAATCAATAGTCACTTAGACGAGTGCAGGATAATTAAGGAAAGCCAGCATGGATTCATCAAGACAAAATCATGCTTAATTAACTTGCTGGAGTTTTTTGAGGAGATAACAGAGAAAGTTGATAAAAGCAATGCTGTTGCTGTGGTGTATATGCATTTTCAAAAGGCATTTGACACAGTGCCACACAACAGACTTGTGAGAAAAATTCTAGCTCATGGAATAAAAGGGAAAGTAGGTGCTTAGATAAGAATTGGCTGAGTGACAGGAAACAGAGAATAGTGATATAAATGGTTGTTTTTCAGATTGGAGGAAGGTTTGTTGTGGAGTTCCCCAGGGGTCAGTGTTGGGACTCTTGCTCTTCTAATATATATTAATAGCCTAGACTATGGTGTTCAGGGCATGATTTCAAAATTTGAAGATGATATGAAGATTGGAAACATTGTCTGCTGTGATGAGGATAGTCTTGAACTTCAAAAGGACATAGGCATGTCAGTAGATTGGGCAGACAAATGGCTGATGAAGGTCAATGCAGAGAATTGTGAGGTGATTCATTTTGTCAGGAAAAATATGGTGAGACAGTACAAAATAAAGGGAGAAATTCTAAAGGAGGTGCAGGAACAGGGGGACCTCAGTGTTTGTGAATATAAGTCATTAAAGATGGCAGGGCATGTTGAGAGAGCAATTAAGAAAGCTTATAGTATCTTAGGCTTTATTAATAGGGGCATTGAATACAAGAATATGGAGGTCATGTTGAATTTGTATAAGACACTGGGTAGGCCTCATCTGGAGCATTGCATCCAGCTCTGGGCATCATACGTGAGGAAGGATGTGAAATCATTGGAGAGAATACAGAGGAGATTCACATGAATGATTCCAGGGATCAAGAACTGTAGCTATGAGGGCAGATTGGAGAGGTTGGAACTGTTCTCCTTGGAGAAAGAAGGCTGAGAAGAGACTTGATAGAGGTATTCAAGATCCTGAGGGGTATGGATGGGGTAAATAGTGAAAAACTGTTCCCACTCAAGAGAGCATCAAGAACTGGAAGGCACAGATTAAAAATAATTGGCAAAAGGAGTAAGAGTAATGTGAGGAGTTTGGAATAAACTTTCTGAGAGGGTGGTGGAGGCAGGTTCAATCAAGGCATTCAAAAAGGATTTGGATTGCTATTTGAAAAGCAAGAATGTGCAAGGTTATGGGGATAAGGCAGGGGAGTAGGACTAGGTAGAATGCTTTTTCAGAAAGCTGGTGCAGACCTGGTGGGACAAATGGCCTCCTTCTGCACTGTAAAGGTTCTTTGATTCTGTGATTTTAATAAGCAAAACAGTGAATGCCCTATCCTTAGCAAATCTGCAATCTGTGAAGTCTCCCTGACTCACCTGTTACATTTTGGAATCTCACAACAGAGACAAGTTGCTGCTGATGTTTTACCTGCTCTGCTGACCTGCTTCTGCTGCCATCTGAATCTCTCAAACTGATACTGCTTCCTGCCTGACATTCCCAACCTACTGCCCAATACTTTCTCTGAATTCTAAGATTAAATTGAAGCACTCTTGTGCCGCAGAGTACATATAAGTAGATTCACGTCAGAGATTGACAGGTTTTTGGATACTAAAGGAGTCAAGGGACTTGGGCATAGTGGAAGAAGGTATAACTGAGGTAGATTAGCCATGATATTATTGAAAGGCACAGTATGTTTGAGGGGCTGTATAGCTCACTCCAGCTCCTGTTATGTTTTACATTCAATATGGCAATCAAATATCATAGCTGACTAAACAGTCCAGACTATGTTGGAGCAGCAATTTGGCTCCCCTGTGATATTCTGACAGGGTGGTTTCCCAAGGACACTGTGCAGGAGGCAATAATAAGTTCAAAGAAACAATAGAACATCACTGGAATCCTGATAAGACAAACTGTTAATCGTTGCATTCATTGGAGCTGGAATAGAACTGGTTGAGCAGCAACAATGTGAAAAATGGGAAAAGCACATAGGATGGCCTGGATATGCAATTATTTTTGATCCTAAATGGATTCTTTGTTTAAGTGGGCTCCACTTGGGCTGATTTTTCTCAATTGTGCTTGAGCAAAAGGAATTGCTTGCTTAGAGTATTAGGTGAAATATCAAGTGTATCTGTAACATAACGGAGGTAAATCTGCCCCACAATTGACATCAAACTGAATTTAAACCCATGTACTGTGCATTTTGAAAAAGTGCATTCATAGCTGCCTAATGCTTTAGTTTACAACAACATCTTGCTTTTCAATAATACTCACTTGAAAGGTTGATGGATCAAAGCAATTTTCAGACAGGAAGGTAAAGCAGTGGACACCAACGAGGAAGGAAAATGGATAAGGTTAAGGTGACAGTATCAAAATGAAAGGTTTGGGGGAATTGATTCAGTTGATTAAATGTTTTTTTTTAATCAGTAAGGATCTAGCAATTTGGAAAGAATTGGCATGAATTCCAGAGGGCAATAGTGCAGTGGCTGAGTGAGTGGCCACCAAAGGGAAGCATAAGGCAAGGAGTAGAATCGTGTTAATAGTGGCATGTGGGGTGGCTTGTATACCACCACAGTGAATAACCTGAAGCAGTGTCAGCAATTGTTCAATTTTAAAAATAAACCTGGCATTGCAAACACCCAAGGTTTCTGGTTATCTCCTTCATACTGATTGAAAGAAGCTACAGCTGGCAATGCTGGAAGCACTCCAGTCACATGTTTAGAGGCAAATCAGTGAAATAAAAATAATAAACACATTTTATGATCAGTCTTCACTTACCTTCAGTTTCAGATTTTGGAGGGAAGTAGAGCTCAATCCCACTAAATCTTCACCTGTTGTGTGCTGGCGCACAATAAATTGGACATAGTTGCAAAATATATTGGTGCTAGTGTTTTCTTAGAGGATCATTGCTTTTTGTACAGAAATGGTTATGCATTGATAGTGGATGAAGGATAGTGGAAACTCACCATATATTGTGTTGGTGCATTAGGTCAGCCAACTTGATCAAGGAGTGCCATTCACCTTTTAGATAAATTAGTTGAAGAGGCATCTTTGTCCCAAGTGATGAGAAGATTATTTTTCAAGAGGTGGCAGAAAATCTGTTGACTTTGCTCTTGGTCTGGTTTATCTGTGGCCTTTTTCGGGGTCTCTTCTTGCCCTACTGCAAGGTGATGCCCCCCCAAACTGCAAAATTAGGAAGCATGCAGCACACCACAAACATTTTCGAGACTTTGGTCGAGTTCTGTTGTGGTAATCTGATGTGTAATATACCTTTAAAAAGAATGTTATAATGGAAGATCGCATGATCTTAGTATCCAATAGCAGTAGTGCAGGCGACCTCTGTAGTTAGTAATCTGTAGTCAGTAGTTAGTAGCAGAGTGTGGAGATAGCGTTTGAAGTGTAAGCACATGTTTAGTTGCTACTGAGTGCCTTTATAAATAAACACCGAGTTTTTACCTATGAAGTGTCTGCTACTCAACTCTATCATTAGTACCAAATCGGCCATTACTTACAACAAAGGTGAGAACAGGATCCAACAAACAGGTGACTAGAATCCAACAAACTGGCGACAAGGATTAATCAAGTTAAACAGAAGCTAGCAAGAGAAACGAAATCGACACTGTACCTCGCACAGCAATTGTAAGCAGAAGTTCCATTTAAATCATCGAAGTAACTCCGTCACAGCATGCCGCAATTCGGAAGAATTGATCCTTTCGATCCAGCAACGGACGATTGGTCCCACTATATTGAGCGTCTCTCGTTCCTTTTCCAAGAAAATGAGGTTATGAGGGCAGAGAAGAGGCGGGCAATTCTCTTAAGTACATATGGCAATAAGACTTATGGCTTGATTCGAAGTTTGATGGCACCCAATGCCCGAAACTCAAGAAACTTTGAGGAATTAGTGGACATGGTAAAGGGCTAACCAAAGCCCTCAATGACAATGCAAAGGTTCAAGTTTAATTCAAGAATTAGAGCCCCAGGGGAGACAATTGGAAAGCTTGAAGAAATTAACGGAGCTTTGTGATTTTGCTACATCCTTAAATGATATGCTTAGAGATCATTTAGTGTGTGGTGTGAATGAGGACACGATTAAGAAGTGATCGCAAGCGCAGTTAGAGATTCGAAAGCCATACAGGGTGCACAAAATATCGCCGTCCTCCACATTGAGCGGGAAGCCCCAGCCAAAAAGAGCGCGAAAATGTAGTACTCTACTGAGAGGCGGAAACAGCCCCCGCTAGCAGGAAAATGAGAAAAAAAGGACTTAGCAGTGAAAACAAAGGGCAATATCAATAGAGGTGGAAAAAAAGCAATCCTTTAACGATTGGCACTTTAAAAAATAATGTATTTATTGTCATAAAAATGGTCACATAATGAGATGGTGAAAGGAAAGAGTCAAGCAGACTTTTAAACAAAAGAAAAAAACTAGTGAGATCTACAATGTAGAAGAGTCTGAAGCAACAGATTAAGATATTTATTCATTGTATAACTTGAAGTTGGAAGAACAGGACAAATCTATGTAACAGTGAAAGTGAATGGCAGACCTGTTAGAATGGAAGTGGACATAGGAGCTTCCACTACAGTAATTGCAGAATTTACCTTCAAATAGCATCAATTAAATTTGGAAGAAACAACTGCCCAATTAAAAACATACACGGGTAAAAACATCCAAGTCAACACTGAGGGGGCTCTGCTGAATTTTGAATATGATGTTAAACCATTGCCCAACTACCCTCTCATGGCAAAATTTCAAGGCAGAGTAAGAGAGCTAACCCTGTAGTTCTGACCAATATTTAATCTCTCAATCAATGTCAGTGAAACAATTACCAGGTCATTATAATAATGTTCTTTGTGGGAGCTTTCTGTGCACAAATTGGCTGCTGCATTTTCTTTATTACAACAGTGACTACACAACAGAATACACTGCATTGGCTGTGCAGTGCTTTGGACCTTCCTTCCTCCCTGTCTCCCTTCCTTCCTCTCCCCCTTCTTCCCTATCTCCCTCCCTCCTTTCCTTTATCACTGAGCACATCCAGGATTATGGCATGTTCCTGCCTTATCTCCCTTATCAAATTCCTCTTCATCCTCATCATGCTGCTATCTTCCAAGAAGATGCAGAATGTGTGAACATGGACCTCTTGCTTTCCACCCAACACCCGCCTTACATCACCCCAATTCCTACACTTCACCATTTACGCTTTCAGATACTCAAGGCCTGACACCTTCCCAATGCACCCTTGCCCTGAAGATTACAAGCAAGAGCAGACATCTGATGAAGAAACACCGTCACTGGATCTGACACTTGCAGCCACCAGCTCAGATACTGGTGGTTTGTTTTCTTTAGGGGCTGGCATAGAGGTGGGAATCAGCACATGGTGAGTCACTGATTTCAGCCAGGCCAGGTAGAAAGAATAGCATGTGTGTCAGCTCCTGAAGGGTGAGGTCACCGATGAGTTCTGCTGCAGCAAACGTAGATGGAGTGAAGTACAGGAGGTCACTGATGGGGATGCACACAGAGATGCTTGATGCATTGGAAGGCCTATCGCAAAGCCTTTTGTCACTATCATTGAGTATGGATGAGTCTGGCTCCAACTTGGCACAGGCTTTTTGCCTGATTGAAGCGCATTCTTTCCAGCGAGGAAGTGGTGACCAACTCCACAGTGATACTTGCAGACCAGCTGTGATTTAGTGCCTGGTGGCCAATGTTGCAGAGCAGGCAGAAGCCACCCAATATCAGAATGCTGTTGTGCAAGTTCAGGCTGAGGCCATGAGGTTTATGATTCTTGTCATGCAAGCCCAGCTTGGTGCCATACAGGTTCAGACTGCTGCCATCAAGGCTGCGGACACGAGTGCTCAAAGGGCATGCAAGTCTTATTATCTGAAGAAGTACCAGGGAGATGGCTTTAAGGAGAACAATGCTACCCTGTATATCCATTGCTGTTCACCCCATTGAGACATCCCCTAACAGCGGAGAAGCACCTTGGTATGAACGCCTCAGCAGCTGTTTGCTGTTCCTCAGCCGCCATTCCCAGCTTCAAGAAAAATGTGTCATTGAGCTTTGACACAATAAAAGTGTATAAAAGAACAATGGCTGTGCAGAATGATTCAAATGGTACATCCCAAAAAGGGTGCTTTTCTTGCTTCAGCAACTGAGGTCACTGGCAATCTGAAGAGTACCTGCTGGATGCTCATCCACTAACCTGCTGACTGGAACTTTAACTATCTTGTTTAGGAGAGATCTGTGCACAGCCTGGGTACATGCAAAAACAAAATAATTTAAATGTTAAAGCAAAAGGAAAGTGTGATTCAAAGAAGATTTAAAGGCGCCCAGGAGAGCCAAGGGATTAATAGGGTATTTTGTAAACTAAGCTTGACACCCCATTGGATTTCTATTACACTAAAGTGATACAAGGCTACCCTCCACCAGAAAGTCCCATATTGGTGCACTCAGAAGCCTACTTGTGCTCTGACTTTGGCCCAGATTTTCACAGTCTTTCTGGCTCCAAGCGGGGTGTGAGGAGCTGTAGTCGAGGCCACAGAACATCAAGCCATTGTTTCCAGGACTGTCACTGACCTCATCTCCTCTGGAGATCTTCCTCCCACAGCTTCCAACTTGATAGTCGCCCAACCTTGGACGGCCCGCTTCTACCTCCTACCCAAAATCCACAAACAGAACTGTCCTGGCAGACCGATCATGTCAGCCTGCTCCTGCCCCACGGAACTCATTTCTCGTTATCTTGACTCCCTTCTCTCTCCCCTTGTCCAGTTCCTTCCCACCTACATCCGTGATTCCTCTGACACCTTACGTCACATCAACAATTTCCAGTTCCCTGGCCACAACCGCTTCCTCTTCACCATGGATGTCCAATACCTCTACACCTCCATCCCCCACCAGGATGGTCTGAGGGCCCTTAGCTTCTTCCTTGAACAGAGGCCCGAACAATTCCCATCCACCACTACTCTCCTCCGTCTGGCTGAACTTGTTCTCACACTCAACAATTTCTCCTTTAACTCCTCTCACTTCCTCCAATTAAAAGGTGTGGCTATGGGTACCCGCATGGGCCCCAGCTATGCCTGTCTCTTTATGGGGTATGTGGAACATTCCTTGTTCCAGTCCTATTCCGGCCCCCTCCCACAACTCTTTCTCCGGTACATCGATGATTACTTCGGTGCTGCTTTATGTTCTCGTCGGGACCTGGAAAAATTTATTAATTTTGCTTCCAATTTCCACCCCTCCATCATTTTCACATGGTCCATCTCTGACACTTCCCTTCCCTTCCTTGACCTCTCTGTCTCAATTTCTGATGATAGACTGTCCACCAATATCCATTACAAGCCTACCGACTCCCACAGCTACCTCGACTACAGCTCCTCACACCCCGCTTCCTGTAAGGACTCCATCCCATTCTCTCAGTTCCTTCGCCTCCGTCGCATCTGTTCTGATGACGCTACCTTCAAAAACAGCTCCTCTGACATGTCCTCCTTCTTCCTTAACCGAGGTTTTCCACCCACGGTCGTTGACAGAGCCCTCAACCGTGTCCGGTCCATATACCGCGCATCCGCCCTCACGCCTTCTCCTTCTTCCCAGAAACATGATAGGGTCCCCTTTGTCCTCACTTATCACCCCACCAGCCTCCGCATTCAAAGGATCATCCTCCGCAATTTCCGCCAACTCCAGCATGATGCCACCACCAAACACATCTTCCCTTCACCCCCCCTGGCGGCATTCCGTAGGGATCGTTCCCTCCGGGACACCCTGGTCCACTCCTCCATCACCCCCTACTCCTCAACCCCCACCTATGGCACCTCCCCATGCCCACGCAGAAGATGCAACACCTGCCCCTTCACTTCCTCTCTCCTCACCGTCCAAGGGCCCAAACACTCCTTTCAAGTGAAGCAGCATTTCACTTGCATTTCCCCTAACTTAGTCTACTGCATTCGTTGCTCCCAATGCGGTCTCCTCTACATTGGAGAGACCAAACGCAAACTGTGCGACCGCTTTGCAGAACACCTGCGGTCTGTCCGCAAGAAAGACCCAAACCTCCCTGTCGCTTGCCGTGTTAACACTCCACCCTGTCCACTTGCCCACATGTCTGTCCTTGGCTTGCTGCATTGTTCCAGTGAAGCCCAACGCAAAATGGAGGAACAGCACCTCATCTTCCGACTAGGCACTTTACAGCCTTCTGGGCTGAATATTGAATTCAACAACTTTAGATCTTAAACTCCCCCTCCCCCCATCCCCACCCCGTTTCTCCCCCCTCCCCCCTTTTTTTTTTCAATAATTTATATAGATTCTTCTTTTCCCACCTATTTCCATTATTTTTAAATCTAAAACTAAAACTTTGTTAGTCTTTCCACCCCACCCCCACTAGAGCTGTACCTTGAGTATCCTGCCTTCCATTCTTAATTAGCACTTTTCTTAGATAATATCACCACCTTCAACACCTCTTTGATCCTTTTGTCTGTGACATCTTTTGATTATCTGCTCCTATCACTGCTTGCTTATCCCCACAATCACCCCACCCTCAACTTCTCTCTCCCCCCGCCCCCCACCTTAGACCAGCTTATATTTCACCCCTCTCCTAACTATACTCAGTTCTGCCGAAGGGTCGTGAGGACTCGAAACGTCAACTGATTTCTTCTCCACCGATGCTGCCAGACCTGCTGAGTTTTTCCAGGTAATTCTGTTTTTGTTTTGGATTTCCAGCATCCGCAGTAGCTTTTAGCTTTTTGTTTTTGCTCCCTATCCACCCTTTCCATGCCCCTCATAATCTTGTACACCTCAATCAGGTCGCTCCTCAGTCTTCTCTGCTCCAACGAAAACAACCCAAGTCTATCCAACCTCTCTTCATAACTTAAATGTTTAATCCCAGGCAACATCCTGGTGAATCTCCTCTGCACCCCCTCCAGTGCAATCACATCCTTCCTACAATGTGGCAACCAGAACTGCACACAGTACTCCAGCTGTGGCCTCACCAAGGTTCTATACAACTCCAACATGACCTCCCTACTTTTGTAATCTATTCCTCAATTGATAAAGGCAAGTGTCCCATATGCCTTTTTCATCACCCCTCTAACATGCCCTTCTGCCTTCAGAGATCTATGGACACACATGCCAAGGTCCCTTTGTTCCTCAGAACTTCCTAGTGCCATGCCGTTCATTGAATACTTCCTTGTCAAATTACTCCTTCCAAAGTGTATCAACTCACACTTTTCAGGGTTAAATTCCATCTGCCACTTATCTGCCCATTTGACCATCCCATCTATATCTTCCTGTAGCCCAAGACACTCAACCTCACTGTTAACCACCTGGCCAATCTTTGTCATCCGCAAACTTACTAATCCTACCCCCCACATAGTCATCTATGTCATTTATATAAATGACAAATAATAGGGGACCCAGCACATATCCCTGTGATATGCCACTGGACATTGGCTTCCAGTCGCTAAAGCATCCTTCTGTCATCACGCTCTGTCTCCTACAACTAAGCCAATTTTGAATCCACCTTATCAAATTACCCTGTATCCCATGTGCATTTGCCTTCTTTATAAGTCTCCCATGTGGGACCTTATCAAAGGCTTTGCTGAAATCCATATAAACTACATCAACTGCACTACCCTAATCTACACACCTGGTCACCTCAAAAAATGCAATCATATTTGTTAGGCATGACCTCCATCTGACAAAGCCATGCTGACTATCCCTGATCAAACCTTGCCTCTCCAAGTGGAGATAGATACTCTCCTTCAGAACTTTCTCCAATAGTTTCCCTACCACTGGCATGAGACTCACTGGCCTGTAGTTCCCTGGCTTATCTCTACAATCCTTCTTAAATAGCGGAACCACATTAGCTGTTCTCCAGCCCTCTGGCACCTCCCCCGTGGCCAGAGAGGAATTAAAAATTTGGGTCATTGCCTGAAGCCTGCTAATCCAGAGTAGATTCGCCTCAGCTCTTGAATGGTCACAAGTTACATCAGCCAGTCCCAGTGAGCAGCGTCCGCATAATAAACCTTTAACATGGAAGCCACAATTCCTCAGGAAAATGCCATTCCTTATCAGGGGAGAAAACCAACAGCACACACTGAAAGTCAGTGCTATCAATATGGCTGAAATCATGACCATCATAACCCTTGGCCTCAACATAGCGTACAAATACACCTTGAGAAATTCTTCATAACCTGGACTGCTCACATGTATGTTAGTGGCCACAAATGAGCTGGAGAAAATGCCATCTTGTGCCTAGTCAAATAATGCCCACTATTCCAGAGTGCTAGTAGGAAGCATGATTTTAGACCCACAGCATTCAGAGATGATTGTACTTGCCAACAGTATTGCAGCAACTACATTTTGTGCAGAGTAATGCCACAATTGTGTTAGAACAGCTTCTTTAATTCATTATCTATCCACCACCACTGTCCAGTGCCAGGAGGGTATAACATCTACAACATGCAATGCTGCCAGACACCTTAGCTCCCTGTGAAACCACAGTCTCCCCACCTAGAAGACAAAGGCTTGAAATGTAGTGGGGGAACCACACAAACATGCTTCCCTGGAACATACATGGCACCTTGACATGTGGGAAATCCACTTAAGTCACTGTGTAACTCATGTGCGTGTGACTGCCTTCAACAGCCCATTCATGCTTGAAGTGCACCTGATAAACTGATCATGATCTTCCTTTAAAGACAACCATTGATGGATAAAAAATATTGCAAGGCACATCTCAAATCTGCCACTACTATATCTGAAGGCATGGATAAGAAAACAGCTTTCCACAGCCAGACATGCATGGGCACACTCTTACTCCTGATAGCATCAATGAGAGATGGACTTCAGCGTGCAGTCTTCAGTGTCACTGGTAAGGACTGCCTTCATTCTGTAAACATTCCATTGAAGGTATTGGTGTATAAAAGCAGCCCGAGACATTTTTGGCAATAATGCTGTGCATTTAAATTTTTGCTTAATTGGGATATTAACAAAGTGAACTGAAATTAAACCATGGGTGAATGAGTGAAGTGATAGAGGTGATACAGTGCCCTGCTTTCGTGAACACTCCTACATAGTGCCCCTTGTGTTGCCTCTGAGGAGGTGGAGGCAGGCTGCTCATTTCTCATGCTACATGTCATTGAGGAACGCTGGGGCCTGACTGCGGCCTCTGCATTTCTGCACTGGGACAAGTAGAGCAGATGAGGGCTCTGGCAGAGGAGCTGGGGAATTAGAAGAAGGTGAGGGTACTGAGGCCAGTGTGTACAAACTCTTACTATCAAGGAAATGGATGCATATTCACAACTGGGATTCCCTTATTTAAACATTTATTCAACATCCCGTGAGCTCCTTTGACAAGGGGACTGGCTCTTCCTCTCTCCCCCTCTTTCTTCCTCTCCACCCTCTCTCCCCTCTCAACCTCTCTCAACTCTATCTCCCTTCTCTCTCTCTCCCCTCTCTCCTCTCTTTCTCCCCCTCCCTCTCCCCCTTTCCACCCCCTCTACCCTTCTGCCCCTCTCTCTCTCCACCCTCTCTCTCTCCACCCTCTCTCTCTCCACCCTCTCTCTCTCCACCCTCTCTCTCTCCACTCTATCCCCTCTCATTCTCTCCCCTCTCTCTCCTGTCTTTCTTCCCCTCCCTCTCCCTCTCTCTACCCCCTCTCTCCCCCTCCGTCCCTCTCTCTCTCTCTCCTTCTCTCTCTCCCTCTCCTCCTCTTCCCTTCTCTCTCTCTCTCCCCCTCTCTCCCTACCACTCTCTCCCCTCTCTTATTCCCTTCTCTACCCTCTCTCTCTCTCTCTCCTCCCCTCTCTCAACCGCCCCCCTCTCTCCCACACCTCCCCCCCCCACCCCGGTTTTGTCATGCGTTCGGGGCCTAGGTGGGGTTCTTTCGGGTTTGTCTAGTTTCCTTAAGAAAGCAACTTTAGATTGGTTTTTAAAAACATTCTTGTTTATTTACAGCTCTATGTACATCTTAGGAACTCTGCACAAAGTTGGACTTCCCCTTCCCTCCAGGCCTCAGTTATTTGGCCATGTGTCATTACATCATAGTTACATCAACATTATGTGCTTCTGGTGTTAACCCTTTACTCTACATCCCTCTTTTCTTCCCCCCTCCTCCTCTCCCCCTCCCTCTCCCCCTTCTCCCTCCCCCTCTCTCTCCCCCACCCTCTCTCTACCCCTCTCTCTTCCCCTTCTCTTTCTCCTCTCTCCCTCTGTCCCCTCAGTCACTCTCTCTCATCTCTCTCTCTCCCCCTCTCTCCCTCGAATGCAATGCTTTACTGCAAACCTCAGATATGGCTCACAACTTAATCTCAAAGACAAGGTTCTTCCCCAACAGGGACATTTTTTAAAAATCTCAGCATTTGTTGTTAAATTGAAAGCTCATGCCTGGAAATGTGATGTCCTGAGCTGGATGAGTGAATCTAAAATGCATCTGTAAAACTGAATTTGATTTCCCTATGTTTTACTCCCTCAGGAGATCAAGAGTCGGATAGCGGTGCGAGAGTCAAGGATACTGAGGGTTATCGACACCGCTGTCGAGACAGACAGCAGCGGTGATGATGTCCCCTGGCACAGATCTGATGAGAACGAAGAGGGCACTGGAGGAAGCAGCTATGGCCAGGGTAAATGTTCTCCAGATATCTTGATTCTCATTTGAAAAAATAGTTTTGGAGAGCTATAATGAAAGCATGTGATGGCTGTGACTTTCTAAATGCCTATTTTTTCCTTTCTAGAAGAAAAAATTTACTGAAATGAAAGAGGCCCAAGACAGTCAGCTTGCCCACATCATGAGTGAATGGATGGCAGCTGGGCAAAAGCAGCAAATAACTCAGACACCGACGCAAGCTCCCTGGCCCGAGGAGCAGGTGGAAGAAGCAGAAAATCCCTCCGGGTCACAGGGGGATGTCTAAAGTCCTCCAACCCTCCCCCAACCAATCACAACTTCAAAAGAGGAATAAGAAGATCAGGAGGCTAAGAGAAAAGAGGGCATCCCTGCGCCAGAAAGTTAAGAACCTAGGGGAAAAGAGGGCAGCCCTGTGCCATAGGGAGGATCTGCTGGAGGCTCGGAATATGAAACTATAAAATAAAATAAAATTGTGGCACTCTCAGAATCAGGTAACTTTTTTATTTGAACATTATTGACATCTCCCATGGCTAAAGCAGCATCAAATCGGAAATGGATGCATGAATTTGCGTTGGCCCAATGGCGTCTCAGAATGGCACTAATGATCTTTCATCATTGCAGCAAGAGCGCTAGTGGCAATAACAGCTAGAGCCTCAGCAATATCGAATCAGAGTCACCTCCAAAAGTTTCCAAGCCTTGGAGACACAGCCGACAGCCTATACACACCAACTGATGGCAAGATAATTAATCTTAAATGATTTTCAGACCAACGCCTGAATTGTGGCTACAACTGCTTGTGGAAATAAATCGATACAACAGCACTGACTACAACTTACCTAGTGCCAATTCACTGGTACCTGAGCCTTAAAAACTTTGAAATATGTGATATTTTCCTTTTGGGATACTGATCTGTCTCTGATTTTACTTAGAGGTGCAATTTTTGGGTGGAATAGAGATTCTGGAGTGATTCTGAAATTCTGTCCATGGGCAGAGGATGAATTCTTTATTTGTTATGTAACATTTAATTTAATTGTGTTTTACCAATAAAAGTTTGAAACTTACAGCTACAAGTCAGCACCTTTCAGGTTCTTCACTAGGTTTTTATACTCTTTCGAGTTATCAACAGTCACAGATTGCAACTCTTTTGAGTACAATCACAGTTCTTGGTTTTCCGGGAGTGGGACACGAACCCACAACCCTCTGATTCAAAGGCGAGGGTGCTATGAACTGAGCCACAGCTGACACCTCTACTAGGTTTTTATACTCTTTCGAGTTATCAACAGTCACAGATTGCAACTCTTTGAGTACAATCACAGTTCTTGGTTTTCCAGGAGTGGGACATGAACCCACAACCCTCTGATTCAAAAGCAAGGGTGCTATGAACTGAGCCACAGCTGACACCTCTGCTAGGTTTTTATACTTGCACAGTCCATCATGCTGATGCACAAGGTCTTTATTACAGGGGTGGGTTCACTAAATACTCTTCATAGGCTGGGCTCAATCAAGATAAGAGAAAAAAACAACCGGTGACAACTGCTTTTACTTCTGGGAAAAGCTGACCGGTGATGACTATCTCCAACCAGCATCGGCCAACTGCTCAGCAATCAGTGTCAGCCATTTCCAACTTGGAAATCCGACTGCCTGCCAATTGGATTCAGCTGTTTCGACTGGTCCCCATTCATAACTGGCAACTGTTTCATCCATTCCAGTTAAACTGTTTTTTTCTGCCATGTTTATAGCAGAACTTTGTTCTCTTAATTACGTAGTTTAGCAGCCCACACACATCATGCATGCTTATAGAGCTGATTAATAGCCCATGTCCCACATTTGCAAATGATGATTTATTCTTGTAAATGGATTACACTAATACCCATTATTCACTAACTAATAGAGTCTAGCCAGCATAAATGTTACTTCATGTATGTTAAACTGGCCTATCATTTTAAATGTAAAATGACACTGGACTCCATGGGTAATGTATGGTCAGTAATAACTTCACTACTATTGTATGTTTGTATGTATTGGCAGACTGGATCTTGCAATTCAGTTATGACGGTCACATCATATGCCCATAAAATTTATTAGGAAGTGGACACTTTACTTTTAAAAGGCAGCCTGATATGTACAATTATCTTCATAAAATGGACTCCAGAGAGTCAGGTGACTTCTTTTGTGGTTTCTATACATGCTGGATTAACTTCATGGCTGGACATGTCCCTGGAAAGTCATTAATATGGAAATGGCCTTCCCAGGTTTTGATGGCGATGCTCTCCATTTCAATTGAAGAGATTTAAAGTAACAATGGCGGTTAGGCTTATTGGCCCCATGAAAATGGGATTTCAAATAAAGGCATTCAGGAGGCTACTCATGGCTGGAATGTTGATGGGATATCATTCATTCTCCATTGTCCTCTCAATTACATCTGCCATCAACTCATTGTGTCGATGTTATTGTGACATGACTGAAACTGGCTGGAGATGCCAATATCTTATTAATCCATAAGAGCAGCCCAGTGGATCAGCTTGGGACAGGGAGACCAGGGGGAACCCATCTCTTGCTTAGCACAAGGCTGGACCCTGTCTTGAAAAGGAAATCATCTTGGCAGTTAAGTGGGGTTAATTTGTTTTATCTGTAGGATTATAATTGTTACAGCTATAATTAATTATAATTATATTTGTTACTACAAGAGCTCAGCCACAATTTTGTCTGAAAAAGTTAGAAACTTCCAACCTCCATTGTCTTCAATAAACCAAGAGAAAATCCTTCAAGCTTGCAATGTTTCAACCATCATTCTAAGAACTGGTTGAAGAACTGACCTGCTTCTTAAACCCTTTGAGTTATTTAAGTACATTTTACATCGTGTGTGTGAGTGTGAGTGTGTGTGTGTGAGAAGTGAGCTTTTGTTGTGATTACATTTTGGGTGTTGTGAGAAATACATGTTTATCCTTTCTTTTGGTTTAAACTTACAAAAATGCCTGTTTTGTGTCTTCTTTAAAGTTACAGCATTCAAGGTGTGAAAACAATCCTTCTCAAAAATCTTCATCTTGTTCTCATCTTGTTGCGGTCAGCCAAGAGGTGAGAAAAGGGGAAAGTGTCCCACATCTCCTCCCGTCTGTAACATAGTATTGATTAAACAGATGTCCAAGAGTTCTCCAGTTTGGTACTGACACTGAGGTACTATGCTGCAATGTTTTCCATTGTGTGCTTTTTACAATGGTTACTTTTCGCACTCAATGCCCTTTAAAAATAGCAGCACAGGCTATTAAAAGTGCTATAAGTGCTATATAAATGCAAGCTATTTTGGAAATCAATTGATGTAATATTTTCAATATACTTATATAGAAATATGATAAGCAATCTAGGTATGTACAATATTTCATAGATTCCTCTGAAAGCAAAATCTATCATTCATATGGCGGTACAAAAACAAAAACCTCTGGAAAAACTCAACAGGTCTGAAAGCATCTGTGGAGAGAAAGACAGAGTTAACGTTTCAAGTCCGTATGACTCTTCTTTAGAACTAAAGAGAAGTAAAATGTGGTGAAATATATATTGTTTAAGGGGGGGCGGGATGGATGAAGCTGGATAGAAGGCCAGTGACAGGTGGAGGCAAAGGAGAGATTGCAAATGGTGTCATAGACGAAAGGTCGAAGGGGTGTTGGTGTTGATGATACTGGTTAAAGGAGGTGCTACTGGTGACATTAAGAGTAGAAAGCAGAATGAGCAAGTGACAGATGGCCCTAGTGGGGGTAGGGTGGGGGGAGGGGACGGTGTGGGAGAAAAGATCAAAATAGGCTAAAAGGTGGGGATAAAACAATGAATGGAAATAAATTTTAAAAATAATAATAATAGAAATAGGTGAGAAAAACATATATAAAAATTTTAAAATAAATATTAGAAAAAAAGGGATCAAAAAGGGGTGAGGATGGAGGAGAGAGTTCATGGTCTGAAGCTGTTGAACTCAATGTTAAGTCTGGAAGGCTGTAAAGTCCCTAATTGGAAGATGAGGTGCTGTTCCTCCGGTTTGCATTGAGCTTCACTGGAACATTGCAGCAGGCCAAGGACAGACTTGTGGGCATGAGAGCAGCATCATATGATGGTGTCATCCAGGCCATATGGTGCCCATCTTTTGTATTGCATGAGTTGCTCTCAACGAGAGCAGCATTAAGGGCATTATAATTGATCACAATACCCTTACATAGGAAGGCAGGAGAAAAATGACCATGTTTCTATTCCTGATTGTTTCCCAGTTGCCGAGCTAGAAACTGAGCATGAATCAGGTGTCAGAAGAGCAGGAAGTTGAACTTGGTTGTGGTGCGCCCAAGTATCCTGTTGATATTTACTGCTTTATCTCACACAACAATGGTCACTACATGAGACAGCATATTGATTTTGGCTGAAATGTAGGTGAAGGAAGAAGTGAGATTGGATGAGGCACTATCAGGAGGTGAGTGTCTATGGAATCAACCCTATGACGTTTTCTCAATTGAATAAAAATGAATCTCCAATCGAAGCAGAAACAGGAAAGAAAACAGAAGAGGAAAATAAATTAAATGTTTTATCTGTGGAGGATCAGGGTAGATTTTTCTATAATGCAGAAATGGTATGCTCAGGAAACATTTTTCATACTGCAAAGGATAAATACAGCATGAATACCATTTTAATTAAAGCAGTGTTTTTGTGATTGAATAAGTTTTAACTAAATTTGGACCTCATTATCTAAACCAAGCTCTTTGTCTAAATAATACTTTTAATAAACTATCCTGGGAACAGATTATGTCAGTATGCAATGATCATACAATACTGTGCTAATTCCCTCTTCCATGCTCTTTCCTCTTTCTGCCTTAATTGAAGATTCATTTTTATTCAATTGAGAAAACATCATAGGGTTGGTTCCATGGACACCAGCCACCTGATAGTGTCTCATCCAATCTCCTACATAAATTAAGTATTTTCATAAACCAATGACAAGGGTGGGATTTGAACACATGCATGTCCAGGAAATCATACGCCAGCCAGCTTAACATCAGTGGCAGGAAAAATAATGGAATATTTCCTAAAAGAGAAAATAGAAAAACATCTAGAAATAAGAAATATAATAATGAATAGTCAGTGTGGATTTCAAAAGGGAAAATCTTGCTTGACCAACTTTATTGAATCTTTTGAGGAGGTGACAGAGAGGGTAAACAATGCAGTAGTAGCTATCCTTCGATTTGAGGATGATGTCCACTCAGCATCGCAAGTTTCTCCCATGTGATTGAACAGGCCGATTCTTGACCCACAGACCTTTGGGCACATGAGGCAGGATGTCCGAAGTGCAGGATTAGCTTGCTTTCCTTTTCTTCTCTGTCTCTGCTCTGCCTCATCATTAACACGTGGCTCAAAGCATGATGAGTTGATGTATGCCATTTTGAATGATTGGTAGCAAACTCCTCCCAGTCATTAATGTCAATGCTTCATTGCCTCAAGGGGTGCTTCAGAGTGTCTTTGAAGTATTTTTTTTTTGTCCTCACCTTGAACATTGGCCAATTGATAGTTGAGAAAACAGGACCTGGTGGGGGAAACACTTTTCGGATATCCGTACACAGTGTCACAGAATCACAGAATTTTAACAGCACGGGAGGAGGCCATTCAGCCCATCATGTCTGCAATGGCTCTCCAAATGAGCACCATGACCTAGTGCCATTGCCCTGCCTTTTCCCCGTACCCTTGCACATTGTTTCTATTCAATCATCTAATGCCTTCTTGAATGCCTCGATTGAACTTGCCTCCACCACATTTCCAGGCAGTGCATTCCAGACCCGAACTACTCGTTGTGTGAAAAAAGGTTTTTCTCACTTCACATTTGCTTCTTTTGCAAATTGCTTTAAGTCTGTGCCCTCTTATTCTTTATCTTTTTACGAGTGGGAATGGCTTCTACTCCCTATCTACTCTGTCCAGCTCCCTCATGATTTTGAACATCTCGATCAAATCACCTCTTTGCTTCCTTCTCTCCAAGAATAACATTCCCAACCTTTCCAATCTATCTTCATAACTGAAATTTCTCATCCCTGGAATCATTCTTGTAAACCTTTTCTGCACTCTCTCCAACATCTTCACATCCTTCCTATAATGTGGTGCCCAGGACTGTACACAATACTCCACCTGAGGTCTAACAAATGTCTTATGTAAATTCAGCAAAGCTTCCTTGCTCTTGTACTCTATGCCCCTATTAATAAAACCCAGGATACTATATGCTTCATTAACTGCTCTCCACCTGTCCTGCCACCTTCAATGATCTATGCACAAATACACCCACGTCTTTCTGCTTCTGCACCCCCTTCAAAATTTCACCCCTTATTTTATATTGTCTGTCCATGTTCTTCCTATCAAAATGCATCACCTTACACTTCTCCGCACTGAACTTCATCTGCCACCTATCTGCCCACTCCACCAACTTGTCTATGTCCTTTTGAAGTTTTACACCTCCTCGCAGTCTGCAATACTCCCAAGCTTGGTTTCATCTGCAAACTTTGAAATTGTCCTCTGCACACCAAGATCTAGATCATTAATATTTATCAGGAAAAGCAAGGTCCCAATACTGAACACTACAAACCTTCCTGCAGCATGAAAAAATTGACCATTACTCTCTGCTTCCCATTTTCCAGCCAATTTTGTATCCATTGGCAACATTTTCCCCCCGTCAGGGGGGTGAGTTAGAGCGGGCACGGGCAGGCGGGTTCCCAATTGGCGCTCCTGGTAGGGGATGTACCGCCATTTTATGTGGGCGGGCCAATTAAGGCCCGCCCAGCATGACGTCCACTAGGAAGTGCAATGAGCTCCCTGTGCAGGTGGTGGGGGGGGGGGAATTCCCTGAGCTGGGACTGCGCTCTTTCGCACGTGCGCACCAAAGAGCGCACAGATCTCCTTGAGGCAAAATGCTGCCTCAGGGAGATCACTGGAAGTTTTAAAAATTTGTGGAAGTGTGGAAAAAAAATTCCTGACGTGTCCCGTCATGTGACACTGTCACATGAGCTGGGACATGTCAACTTCTTTTATTTCAACATTTCATAAACATTTTAAAGCCCTCATGAAACCTCATCCCGCCCGTGGATGAGGTTTTATGTTTTTTCTAAAGGCCGCCTGGCCTCCTCGCCTGCCCGCCAACATTAAGGTTGGACGGGCAGGTCCTTTAATTAGCTTAATTACTTTTTTAAAGGCTTTCAGTGGCCGTTGACAGTTTGGCGGTTGAGCAGCCATGAAAATGTGAATGACGCAAGGGTGACGTCGGGACACCCGCCCAACGACACCCAGCGTCATTTTACATGTTGGCGAGTGAGCCCCGCCCCTGCTTGCCGACCGGACGATGCAGCCCCATGTTGCTACTGTTTCTTTTATTCCATGAGCAATAAGTTTTCTCACAAGTCTGTTATGTGGCACTGTATCAAATGCCTTTTGGAAGTCCATGTACACCACATCAACAGGATTACCCTCATTGACTTTTTCTGTTACCTCTTCAAAAAACGACAGCAAGTTAGTTAAAAATGATTTCCCCTTTAGAAACCCATGCAGGCTCTTCCTTACCAACCCATATTTTTCCATGTGTCTACTAATTCTACCCAGAATAATTGTTTCTAGAATCTTGCCCACCACTGGAGTTAAACTGACTGATCTATAATTGCTGGGCTTATCCTTACAACCTTTTTTGAACAAGGGCATAATGTTTGCAATTTTCCAGTCCTCTGGCACCTCCCCTGAGTCTAGGGAAGACTGAAAGATTATGGCCAGTGCCCCTGCAATTTCTACTCTCACTTCCTTCAATATCCTTTGATGCATCTCACCTGGCCCCAGTGCCTTGTCAACTTTCAGTACCGACAGTCTATTCAACACTTCCTCCATATCAATTTTGAACCCTTCTAGTAGACAGAGTTTCCTCGTCTGTCACCATGGCTTGAGTAGCATCTATCTCCTTGGTAAAGATGGGTGCAAAGTATTAATTTAATACCTCAGCCATGGCCCCTTTGTCCACGTTTAAATTCCCTTTTAGGCCCCTAATTGGCCCTACCCCTCCTTTTACCACCCTTTTACTCCTTGCATATCTATAGAAGACTTTGGGATTCCCCTTTATGTTGGCTGCCAGCCTTTTCTCATAATCCCTCTTCGCTTCTCTAATATACTTTTTCACCTCCCTTCTGAACCTCCTGTATTCCTCTTGATTCTCAATTGTATTTTCTACCTGACACCTTTCATGAGCACACTTTTTCTTTTTTATCTTAATTTCTATTTCCTTTTTCATCCAGGGAGTTCTGGATTTGTTTGTCCCACCTTTCCCTTTCGGTGGAATATACCTTGACTGTGCCGGAACCAGTTCTTTTTGAAGGTAGCCCATTGTTCAGCTACAGTTTTTCCCGGCAATCTATCTGGCCCAGCTTCATTCTTGACCCATGGAAGTCAGCTCTCATTAAGTTAATTATTCTTACTCTGAATTGCCTATCGGCCTTTTCTATCATCATCCTAAAACATACACTACAATGATCATTGTCTCCTAAATGTTCCCCCACTGACACATGATCTACTTGGCCCACCTCATTTCCAAGAACCAGGCCCAACAGTGCATCTTTTCTTGTTGGATTGGACACATACTGCTATAGAAAATTTTCCTGAACACGATCTAGGAACTTTTGCCCCTCTCCATCCTTTACACTACCACTGTCCCAGTCTACATTCGGGTAATTAAAGTTCCCCATTATAACTACTCTAATGCTTGCATCTCTCTGCAATTTCCTTGTAGCTTTGTTCTTCTATGTCCTTCTTACTAGTTGGCAGTCTATAGACTACACCGAGCAATGTAATTGCACCCTTTTTGTTCCTTAGCTCTAGCCAAATTGATTCTATCTTTGAACCCTCTGGGACATCCTCTTTCTCCAGCACTGCAATGGTCTCCTTAACCAATGCTGCCACCCCTGCTTCTTTCCTTCCTTTCCTACCTTTTCTGAACACCTTGTACCTGGGAATATTTAACACCCAGATCTGCCCTTCCTTGGGCCAGGTCTCTGTTATTTTCACAACATCATATTTCCACATGGTAATCTGTGCCTGTAACTCCCCAACCTTATTTACTATACTCCGTTGATTCACATACATGCAAAGTAACCCTGATTTAGATTTTGTTACTTTCTCCCTTACCTGACTTCATCTATTAACTTGCTATTCTCTATACTAGTGCTTTCTGTCCCTCCCAGTATTTTGTGCACCCTGATATTCCTCTCTAATATTTTCTCTTGGTTCCCACACCCCTGACGAGTTAGTTTTAAGTCCTCCCAACAGCGCTAGCAAATCAGCCGACAAGGAACTCAGTCCTAGCTCTGTTCAGGTGCAACCCGTCTGACTTGTACAGGTGCCATCTCCCCCAGAACCAGTCCCAGTGTCCCAGGAATCTACAGCCATCTTTCCAGCCACGCATTATCCTCCGATTTCTGTACTCATTGGCATGTGGCACTGGGAGTAATCTGGAGATTACTACATTTGAGGTCCTGTTTGCTAATTTTCTACCTAGCTCCCTAACTTCTGATTGCACATCCCACTTCCTACCTAAGTCAGCCCAGTTCATAAAAATTGATTTTGCAGGAGTTTTGCTTCAATGCTTGTGGAGCTGGCTTCAAGAATGATACTAGCATCCATTCAACAGTCCTCCTACTGAATCCAAAGAATCTGGCAAAAGGATTGCTGATGGAATTTCTCTCGCACTCTTATGTGTCTCTGATACACAGTCCAGGTTTCACTGCAGCACAGGAGTATGGTGATGACAACTGTCCTGTACACTCGGACTTTTGTTGACTTGCAGAGGTCTTTATCGTCAAATGCTCGGTGTCATAGTTTGTAGAAGGCTGAGCTGGCATAGCTGATCCAGTGTTGGATCTCCTCGTGAGTGGTAGCCTTTTGAGTGAGGTAGCTGCTAAGGTATGGGAAATGCTCAACATATTCTAAAATCTTTCCTCAACATATATGAGTTTTGTTTTGGCAACATTCAAGGACAGGCCAAGTTTCTTGTATGCAGGATTGAAGGGATCAAGAGTGGTTTGCAGATCTGGGGCAGTGTGGGCAATGACACTGCAGTCATCCACAAACAGCAGAACGTGGATATCTATGGTGGTCAGTTCAATTTTGACATGGAGGTGACTGAGGTTAAAGAGTTCCCATCTGGGTGGTATTTAATACCAACACCAGAGGGCAGTTCATCTTTGTTGAAGTGAATAGCCGCTGTCAGATAGATTGCAAATGCTGTGGCAGCTATCACATAGCCTTGCTTCAGCCCAGCACAGATTTTGAAGTCTGAGAAGTTTCAGATCTCCCGCTCAAGACAATTACAGTCATATCATCATGAAGCATTTTCAGGATTGAAATGAAGTTTCTTGGACATCCAAATATTTGGAGCACAATCCACAGAGCCTCACGATTTACTGAGTCAAATGCTCTAGAGAGGTCAATGAATACAATGAAGAATTCAGGGTGCTTTTCTTCTTGAATTTGTCTGGCAACAAAGACCATGTCAGAGGTTCCTTTGAAAGGTCTAAAGCCACATTGTGTCTCTGGGAAGATTTCCTCAGCCACAGGAAGTAGGTGATTCAGGAGAATGTGTGTCAGGGAAATAGATTCCAACGCATAATTTATCTACTTTTTGAAGATAGTTACAATTGCCACATTCATGAAATTCAGGAAGGGGGTGGGTTCTTTTTTCTCCCAAATCCATAGGATAAGTGCATGGAGGCTTGATGGGAGCAACTGTCCACGAGCTTTGAAGACCTCAGCTGCAGGCTTTGCTGTTTTTTGTCTGTTTGATTGCTAGTTGCAGTCTCCCATCTATGGTGGTTCATCCATGGATTCTACCACAGGGTACCAGGGATAAAGAGGAGGGTATCAATTGCCACTGTTTATTCACAGTTGAGCAGTTGTTGAAATTATTCTTTTTAGCATGATGGATGGCATTGTCATCATTCAGAAGAGAAACACCATCCTGTGAACAAAGGGGATTTTGTCCATTTGACCTTGGTCTAGAGATGGTTGGGGTGGCTTCAAAAAGGCTCTGCATGTCATGATGGTCAGCATATTAATTGGATCTCTCGGGCTTTCTCTTCCCACTACATGTCATTTATCTTCCAGGCTTGTCTTTGGGCGTCAGCCTTGCTCTGTTGGAATGCTGCCTTCTTGACTTGCGAGCTTGGATTGTTCTGCCAGACAATAAAGGCTGCTTGTTTTTATTCTAGGAGGTTACATTTTTCAGCCATTTTCATTGAACCAGTCCTGGTGACAACGATGGTCAAACCCAATGGTCTGAGCACAGGAGTCTAGTACTGCTGAAATAAAAATGCTAGAAATGCTCAGCTGGCCAGGCAGCTTTTGTGGAGAGAAACAGAGCTAACATTTCAGGTCAATGACCTTTCATCAGAATAATTCAGTACAGCTGACTTTATTTGATCCCACTGTTCGAAATTGTGTTGGATGTGTGAAGATTTTCCAGATTGGTGTTGAGTTGCACTTAGAATTCCCCTCCTCAGTCAGGCTTTAGGGCTGAGACATTGATTTTCTTCCTCTTGGACTTTTGGGCCTTGTGACATCTTGGTGTTAAGTGGATGTTCATCATTGATCGGACAAGTATATGATCTATCTGGAAGGCACAATCCCCACAGGGAAGTGTTGCTACAGTTGCACAGGGCCTTAATGAGGCTGCATCTTGGGGTAATGTGTACAAGTTTGGTCTCCTTACTTAAGAAAGGACATCATTGCTTAGAAGTTGTTCAGGGAAGGTTTACTTGGTTAACCTATAAGGAAAGGTTGAACAGATTGGTCTTATGCAATTAGAGTTTAGACGAAAGAGCAGTGATCTTCTTGAAACATATAAGATCCTGACTTGACAAGTTGGACGCTGAAAGGATGTTTCCCCTTATGGGGGAGTCCAGGACCTGGGCACACAGTTTAAAAATTAAGGGTGTCCCATTTAAGACTGAGATGAGGAGAATTTTTTTCTCTCAGTGAGCAGTGAAGGCTGGATCATTGAACATGTTCAAAGCTGAGTTAGATAGATTTTTGATAGACAAGGAAGTCAAGGGTTTTGGGGTGTAGATTGGAAAGTGGAGTTGAGGCCTAGTCAGATCAGCTATGATCTTAACAAATGGTGGAGCAGATTCGAGGGGCCCAATGGCCTACTCCTGCTCTTAATTCTTGTAGTCTTGTTTCTGCATCGATTGAGAAATATAGACATCACTTAGATATTTGACCTGAACAATAACATATTCCAGGAGGTGCCAATGCTTTGATGTAGGATGCCTCTGTGTGGTTTTGTATTTGTCTGTCTGGTGGAAGAGCCTGCTTGTTATAATGAGGATGTGCTGAGTACACTATGTCAGCAGGAGAACACCATTTGCATGGGCTTTTCCCGCACCATTTTCCCAATGGTTCCTCTCCAGACATCAGATTCATGGCCAACTCTGACATTAAAGCCCCTCAGAAGGATGAACTTTTCTTCTTTTGGGATGGCACTGAGCCCTTCATCAAGGTCAGAATAGAACTTTTCCTGAAAATCTTCATTGGAGTCAAAGGTCGGGGCATAAGTGCTGTTACGGCGGCGTATTGATTACTGCTGAGCAGTAGGTGAAGCATCAGGCATCTTTCATTTATACAATTGGGGAGTTCTGGCAGTGAATCCAAGATCCTATTCAGGATGACAAAACTAACTCTGTGGACACAAAGGTCACTGGCAGCCTTTCCTTTCCAATAGAAGGCGTATCCCCCTGGCTGTTCATTCAGCTGCTCCTCCCTGGGGCAACAGGTCTCACTGAGGGTGACGATATCAATTTGAAGCCTTGATAGTTCAGTGATACGATTGCAGTTCTTCTTTCCAGACAGTCACTCTTTGAGTGTTATGACATTCCAAGTTACAAAATGAAATGCATTCTTTGTTTGAACACGAAGATGGTGATCCTGCATGAGTTATTTGCCCAGCCAGTTGAAAGTGGGTCAGCCTATTTTTAGGGCATATTTTCTTGCCATCTTACAATTTGGGGTGAGCAGGGGATATCCTGAAGAGGACTCCTCAGTCACAGACGCACAAAGACATTTCTGTCCCAACACAGGTGTCCAAGGATCTGTCACCTCTGTGCAGATTCTTGAATAGGGACTCCCAGGTTCACAGCCCTGTTCCCATTGTCAATTCTCCATCACCACAGCACTTGTCAAATACAGATTCGGTCACCATATTTAAAAAGGAGAGGGGGCGGAGAAGGTTTACAAGGCTGAGAACAGTAATGTATGGGCTTATCAGGAAAGATTTGTTTGTGTTGTGGGATGTTGGCTACATATACTAGTTTTTTTTTATTTGTTCATGGGATGTGCGTGTCACTGGCTGGGCCAGCATTTATTGCCCATCCCTAATTGCCCTTATTTGAGAGTTAACCACATTGTAGTGTGCCTGGAGTCACATGTAGGCCAGAACAGGCGAGGACAGCAGATTTCCTTCCCTAAAGGACATTAGTGAACCAGCTGGGCTTTTACAACAATCAGCTGTCATTATTAGACTTTTCATTCCAGATTTCTATTTAATTCAAATTCCTCATTCTGCTGTGGTGGGATTCAAACCCCGGTCCCCAGACATTACCCTGGGTCACTGGATTACCAGGCCAGTGACAATACCGCTATGCAACCACCTCCCCAATGAAGTTTGATGAAGCCTGATGAAGTCTTTCTAGTCTTTAGCAGGTTAATGATGAGTTTTATTAACTACTAGAACTATTTACAAATATACAGTAAAGGCTCCAAGATATGAGCTGCCTCCATGCTTAGGTTTGCACATGGCTCTGTCCAACACCAACTGACCTTGGGTGTGGGTCATATGTTCTCTTACATCACTGTGTGGGCGGTACTCTACTCAGGCCCACATTAACCATATATGTGCCAGCCCTTATACTAACCTCCCCCAAATTTTTATCCAATGTATTTTAAGTGATTATAGTTTACCTACTGTTTTACATTGTTATTATTATCATACAGTTACATTGTCATTACTACATTTTCACCACGCAATCTTCCCCTTCAAGTCCTTGAATTCAAAAGCTCAGGCCATCTGGAGGCCTTATAACCCTTCCATATTTTGTTTGCACTACTGTAAGAGGCTCTGTTGCTGCTGGTTCTTCCTGTAAGTTTGGAGGCTGTTCTGGCATCTGGATATGTTCCTCAATATCCCACCACTACACAGTGGTGACGGGCAGTATAGGGATGAGGAGGAGACTCCCCATGTTTCTCCTGACTGTGCCCTCTGCATTGCCAACCAGGTAGGAGTGAATTGGTCCTCGTCCTTTCTAATGATGGTACCTTCTCCCTCAAGGTCTTTAATCCAGACATTGTCAGCTTTCTGTAATTGTCGCAAGTGTTTGGTGTGGTTTATGACCAGCACTCGACCCGAGTAAAACAGCACTCAGAGTAGTCCTGTCCAGAGCCACAGGCAAGTGGTGACTTTGGCCTCCAGCTACTGCCAGTTCACTGGCTTGAGTGTTGTTGTAACTGCACTCATCCAGGCAAGTGGGGAGTATTCAATCACACTCCTGACTTGTAGCTTGTAGATGGTGGACAGGCCTTGGGGAGTCAGGAAGTGAGTTACTTGCCGCAGGATTCCTAGCCTCTGACCTGCTCTTGTGGCTGCAGATGACTCCCATGTCTGTCATCTCATTCAGCTGCTGCTGCACCTGCTTCACGAGTGGGTGGGGAATCTTAATGGTGTGAACAGGCATGCGGGTTTGGCATCCTCTCTCAGTGTGATCCTGTATGCCTTTTTCAGTCACCTGTGAAGAGTTTTAGGAACTCACATTTGTACTTGGAGCCAGGCCCTTGCTGGCTGACATTGTCAATCTTCTGTAACAGGTTAAGTCCAACAGAGGCTTAGTAATAAACAGTCCTGGTTGTGGATCACAAAGAGGGTCTCGCAGATTGTTTTATTCTTGTATCGCAGTGTCACTTGCAGGGTGCCTTTTACCAGGAGCTTTAAGCCTCCTGCCCAGTAGATGGGTGTTGTGGGTGGCGCCAGCTCCTGGGTCAACAGCCAGGGTTCTTTGTCTGACTGGACTGTTACACTGGTTCCTGTGTCTAATTTAAAATTTATTGAATGGCCGTTGACTGAAACGTCCACATTCCAAAATGAGAAACTAAGATCTTTCACCTCACGCAAGAAGCATGGCTGTATGTCTTCCGGGCTTGTAGTCTCAACCTCGTGGATGATCTTTGGGCCACTGTTTCGGAGCTTTTGCCCTGTGCAGTTTGCCGTAGTGCCCAATCCTGTTACAGTGAAAACATTGGGCTGAAATTGCAGGACATCGGTCTGACCTGTGGGGTTGCTTTGCTCCACAGGGATGGCATGGTTGCCCTGCTGGCCGGTTTGGGTATTGCTTTCCTGGCCTGAGCGTCCCTGTGTCTTTGTTGCATAACCAGCTAAACTGTGGGTTGGCCTCTGCCACATGGGCCTGAATTTTACGTGTGAGGTCAGGCGCACGCCCAACTTGAACGCACGTGAAATTGCGTAAAATGACATCGGGCATGCGTCCCAATGTCATCAGGCACGCGAGCAATATTGAGGTGGGTGTGCACGGGAGTCGGAGTCAAGCCCGCCGACAAATAAAAAGCCAATTAAGGCCATTAAAAAGCCTATTGCCCACGACTTTACGTTACCCGTGCGATTTCACACTTGTCGCATGGGCAAAGTGGGCAGGCGGGCAGCCTGCTTTTAAAGAATTGTTATCCAAGGGCAGGATAAAAAGGGGCCTGGAGCATTGCCATTGTGATTAAGGAGGAGCTTAGGAGATAGTTTGCTGCTGGTTGCTTAGTGAAACTTGACAGCTTTATCTCTGTTTTTAACTTCATTCTTTGCATTACTAACCTTCATTTCAGGACTCATTGGTGTCTCCAAGGCTCCTGGAGGACTTATACTGTTTGAAACCTTCCAGTCACCAGACAGCCTTCTGTTTCTCTGGTAATGGGGATTGTCTACTCCACTGGTGGTACCTCCTCTGAGGAGGAAAAGAGGGGCAGTAGGGAAAGGTAGCCAGGTGTCTGTAGGCAGCGTCCAAGGGAGTGACCTGTGGGAGGAGAGGCACAGGCACAGGGGGCGTAGGGCCAGCAGAGAGTCCAAGGTGGAAGGGACCGCAGAAGACGCCACTATCCTGTTGCCAGATTGTACAGGCAGTGATGCAGCTCCCTCAACATGTCAGAAGTTCAGTTCTGAAGGAGGATCCGCCTCTCCAGGGAGGTTGACTTCCATATGTCAGGTGATTGGGCCAGCTGTGTGGGTGGCCACCCCATGCCAGTGGCTCTGAAGGTCACAGTGGCCCTCAAATTCTATGCTTCTGGCTCTTTCCAGGGGTCAGTGGGGGATCTGTGTGGCGTCTCCCAATCAGCTGTCGACAGTTGCATCAAGCTGGTGACAGAAGCCCTGTTCAGGCGGGTAATGACATTTATTCTTTTCCGGTCGGACAAGGCCAGCCAGTCACAGTGAGCCAGAGGCTTCGCAGCCATTGCTGGCATCCCCCGCGTCCAGGGTGCAATAGACTGTACACATGTGGCCATCAAGGCACCAGCAGGTGAGCCCGGTGCCTTCGTCAACAGGAAGGGCTTCTACTCCATGAACGTGCAGATAGTGTGTGATCACAGGATGCTGATTCTACAAGTCTGTGCAAGGTATCCTGGGAGCTCCCTGGACCATTCATGGGGAGCACTACAATACCCTCCAGAGCGTACATCTCTGATAGTCATTGCATGCTGTGCATGCCACAATCCGGCTCTGGCAGGGGGGATTCACTGGAGGAAGGGGATCTTGAGGCAGCTCCACAGGCCACAGGTGATGACTCCAGTGGTGGATCAGGAGAGGATCCCGGGGAAGAACACAGTGAGGACATGGAGGCAGACCTCTGGAACCTTCAGGGAGGCAGGGACACCAGGGAGGCCTTGATTCAATATTCCTTCAGCTAGGCTGCCAAGGCACTGCTTCCACCTCATGCCAGGGCTGCCGCCTCTATCCCGGATGTTTCAAATGATCCATTTCATTGAACCCGAAGTCCACTCAGTACCTGTGCAATAATGTTTTAGAGCCACCTCACGTCCAGCATGAGATACTGGTGTGCCCTGCACCAATAAAACAAATGAAGCACACTCAGGCCATTAACACAATAGCAAAATTAATATAATGTTGGCACTAAGATAATGAACGTAACAATGTAAGGTGATAATGGTCTCACCAGTAAACAAATTAATAAAACATGGCAGAACAGATCACCCGTGAACAGCCCCTCTTGTGCTCATGGGTGCTTTAAACTTATGTTTGCGAATGCTACGTCTTGGTGAAACCTCCCCCACCCCCACCCCACGTCGCTGGCCGCAGCATTGAGCCAGCCTGCTGACTGTGCTGTCCTGTTGGCGGTCGTCCTCTGGGCAGAGGAGCCTGTGCAGGTCCCGCCTGGGAGGGAGCATCCAGCGCCACGGCTGGGCACTCCTCAGTCATCGCGGCCTCATCAGATGCCACAGTTACTGGCAGGGGGGCAGCGGAGCTGCTGCCATCATCCAGAGCACCCTGAGAGGGGCCCACAGAGATGACAAGCAGCTCTTGCACCAATGTGAGGTCAGTCTGGACCTCCCTGTTTGCCATTGACGGGCGGGCATCTAGCTGAGATACCTGGTGCCTTATCCATCTCTCACACTGGCAGTGGCCCCCTGAGGCCATTGCCTGTGTGAGGGCTTGCAGGTCCACGTGCAACCCCAGGAACCCCTGATTCTGTTCCTGGAGCTGCCTATCCAGGAGGGTCGCCACTTTCTCAATGGAGGAGGCAGTGCGCTCGGTGCTCAGGGTCAATGCAGTGCTCACACTCTGCATGGACTCCCCCATGACAGAGACCATGGCACACCAGCCCTCAGGAATTTCTGCTAGATTCTCCTGCGCATCCCGCTGGACATCCAGCATTTTCCGCTTAATGGACGATTCCAGAGGCCCATCATCTGCCTCGGACTCAGCATGGTCCAGGTCTCCAACAGTCCTCCAACTGCCGGTGCCCTGGACAATCTCTGCCTCCTCATGCGAGTGTGCCCTGCCCTCACCGCTGTGTAACGACATTGTAGCCAAAGATCTAATGCCCACCGAGGTGCTGGTATCTATGCTGGTGCCTGGTGCAGAGAGGGGGTGTGATGCAGGCGCATCTTATGGGCACTGGTCCTTCAGCATCAAGGGCGGCTCATCGGGGTCCTGCAGTCGTTTGTTGGATGGTGATTCTAGGGAAGAAAAAGTATTAGTCATCACACTCTCACTGTGCATACTAGGTAGGCTGGTGAGACAATGGAGATCTGCATCATGGTGCCACCATCTTTCAATGAACAATGGGGACTCCAGGTTTGAGGTCTCCATTACCGATGAGACAACACAACAATGTTTATACACTTTGATACTCTCACATCTGTGCACTGCACTCTTACCTTGGTCAGAGACACCTGCCTCTCCACGACCAGTGGAATGAGCTGGGCGCCAGCACTCCATCTCTAAGGCATCCATCTCATTCCGCATCAATATGAGCAGGTTTGGGGGACCTCTGCCCATCCTTGGCCTCTCGATGTTGTTATGTCTTGTCTTCTCCTGAAGGGACAGAGGAGCATTGATCAGTCCACTCTTTACCTGCAGCGCCATTGCAGCCTGGCCAACCCCAGCTGAGGAACATCTTACAGGGCACATCCGAATCATGGCCCTCATCCCTCAAAGCAATCAGCTCAAGCAACCAGAGCTCACCGCCTTGGCTGGCGCCAGTGTCATTGGCAGTTGGCACTCAGACTCTTACACCCCTGAGCACCTTGAGGGGATGGCCAGCCATTAACATTTCTCCATGTAGATCCATGCCAGCTCAGTACTCCCCCTTGTCGAGCACAGCAGATCGTTGAACCTTTTGTGGTGCTGTACCCACGTGCACCGTACAACATCATGGCCGCTGACCTGGGCTGCCAGCTCTGCCCATGTTTTCTTGGTCAGGTGCAGTGGCCTCCTCTTCCCATCCCTGGAAATGAGGATGTCTTGCCTCGCACTGAACTCCTCCACTAAGATTCCCAGGCGCTCATCCGAGAACCGGGAGTTGGGGGAGTCAAGTGCCCATAGGACTTGCCCTCCCACCTGACATGCCCAGTAGGTGCAGATGCCATTGCTGCTCAAAAAACATGTTTCGTCAACAGCTCCAAAGCTACAAAGTATCCCCTGGCAGCCTTCAGGGAGCTGCCTCTGCTGCATTTAAATCCCCCATTGGATCGCCATTGGACCCAGCACCTGACAGGCTCCCTCCCCCACCTGGCCCTTCCGACCATTGAGAAGTCGTGTTTCATGCTGGACGAACATTAATTAGCTACTCAGTGTGAAATTGCGCTGGACACGTGATCCCAACCAGGAGCGAATTATACGCCCGCGTCCAGGCCTGCCGACTTGGTATGCACGCCAAGCGTGAAATTCAGGCCACAGTTTATTTTCTCCCATTAAAATGCTTCTGTACTGCTCATGGAGTTCTGAATGCCTAACCATTTGGATTGCCTTCTCCAGGGTTAGATCTTCCTTTGCTTGCATGAGATCAGAGAGTACGTCATCCAGTAATCTACCAGTGTCCGATGAGTTCAGGTTATAAGGCTTTGTATTAGCAACTTTCTGCCATCCTGTACAGATCATTTATGAGTGAATTCACTGGTTCCCATGGCTGTTGGATTCTCTTATTCACTGTATCACAGTACCTTTACAGTGCAGAAGGAAGCCATTTGGTCCATTAAGCTTGCACTGGCTCTCTGAAAGAGCATTCTACCTCCTCCCACTCCCTTGCCTTATCCCCATAACCTTGCACATTCTCTCTTTTCAGGTAGCAATCCAATTCCGTTTGAATACCTCAATGAAACCTGTCTCTACCACCCTTTCGGGAGGTTTGTTCCAGAATCCAACCACGCTCTGGGTGAAAAGATTTTTTCCTGACACCATTTTTACTCCTTTTGCCAATTATTTTGAATCTGTGCCCTCCAGTGCTTGATGTTCTCTTGTGTGGGAACAGTTTCTTACTATTTACCCCGTCCTTACCCCTCAAGATCTTGAATACCTCTATCCAGTCTCCTCTCAGCCTACTTTTCTCCAAGGAAAACAGTCCCAGCCTCTCTAATCTATCCTCTAGCTACAGTTCTTCATTCCGGGAATCATTCTTGTGAATCTCCTCTGTACTCTCTCCAATGCCTTTACATCCTTCCTCAAGTATGGCACCCAGAACTGGAAGCAGTACTCCAGATGAGGCCTAACTAGTGTCTTATACAAGTTCAACATGACATCGTTACTCTTGTACTCAATGTCCCTATTAATAAAGCCTAAGATATTATGTGCTTTATTAACTGCTCTCTCAACATGCCCTGTCATCTTCAATGACCTATGTATGTATACATCGAGGTCTCTCTGTTCCTGCACCTCCTTTAGAGTCTATCCCTTTATTTTATACTGTTTCACCATATATTTCCTGCCAAAACAAACTTTTCTGCATTGAACTTCATCAGCCACTTGTCTGCCCAATCCACCAACATGTTTATGTCCTTTTGAAGTTCAAGACTATCCTCATCACAGTTGACAACATTTCCAATCTTTGCATCATCTGCAAATTTTGAAATCATGCCCTGCACACCACAGTCTAAGTCATCAATATATATCAGGAAGAGCAAGGATCCCAATACTGACCCTTGAGGAACTCCACTACAAACCTTCCTTCAATCTGAAAAATAACCATTTATATCATTACTCTCTTTATATTTATTCCACAAGCTAGAATTTTACTCACAAGTCTGCTGCGTGGCACTGTATCACAAGCTTTTTGAAAATCCATATACACCACATCAACAACATTTCCTTTATCAACCTTCTCTGTTACCTCCTCAAAAAACTCCAACAAGTTAGTTAAACATGATTTTCCTTTGATGAATCCATGCTGGCTTAATTATCCTGCACTTGTCTAAGTGATTATTGATTTTATCCTGTACTATAGTTTCCAGAAGTTTCCCTACCACTGAGGTCAAACTGACTGGCCTGTAGTTGCCAGCTTTATCCTTGCACCCCTTTTTGAACAAGGGTGTAACATTCACAGATCTCTAGTCCTCTGGCACCTCCCCTGTGTCTAAGGAAGACTGGAAGATTATCACTATTGCCTCTGCAATTTCCAATCTCACTTCCCTCAGTACCCTTGGAAGCATCTCTTCTGGTCCTGGTACCTTATCTACTTTAAGTAAAGATAGCCTTTTAAATACCTCCTTCCTCTCGATTGTAAGTTCTTCTACCAGTTACTTCCTCTCTCACCTTGGCCTGGGTAGCAAGTTCTTCCTTTGTAAAGACAGATGCAAAGTACTTGTTCAACACCTCCGCTATTTCTCCAGCTTTCACATGCAAGTCCCCATTTTTGTCCCTAATCGGCCCTATTCTTTTTTTTTACTACCCTTTTATTATTTACATGCTTATAGAAGACCTTGGGATTCCCATTTTTGTTTGCTGCCAGCCTCTTTTCATGCTCTCTCCTTGCTTTTCTTATTGAATTTAGCTCTTTCAAGTATTTTATTGCTTCTTAGATTAAAGTAAATGTTCAATGATTTTAGTGCCTCTTCAAATTTTGCAGATGATTCATCAATTCCCTGTCACGCAATAATGTAATTTGCAATCGGGCTTATCGAGTAAAACAACATATTCAACTGCTGTTCTCCTGACTTTTTATTTAAACCTGAAGTGATGCTATATCTTAAGAATCTTTTCCTCCAAAGTCCCCAATTTTGTGATTGATCTGGACCTTGGATTTGTCCAAATTGATTTGGAAGCGTAGAATCCTGATCCATGGTTAAATTTTTAAAAGTATATGTTCTGCTTTAAGAGCTTTCTTGATTTCAAGATGGTGTCACTATTCAATCAGAGATAATGGGATTTCCTACGCTTGCCAGTTTTCGCTGGATCCACTACGATGGCGATGATGTTTAACTTGAAAAAAAAATGTTAACAATCGCTGCCTGAATTGGTTGCCTGCAGACTTCTTTTGTTCAGCATTTTAGTTTTCTTTTGACTCAAGACTCCATCGAATTCAAGCTTCTGCTTGCTTTTTAACGAGCTGAACAATTGCCATGTTCCAAAAATATTTAATTAATTCTTTCTCATTTTTTTCAGATGAGCTGAGACTTGGGGATTGGGCTTTAGCAACAGCTATTTTCAAACTGCACTTCTGATTCTTAAATTTTTAAAGATTTCACAAGACTTGTTGTAGCCTGGAATTTTATGGGATTTAGCTCACCCTTGCTGATTGTGCACTCTGAAACTATACTTCAAAGGAAATTTAATGGAGTCTTCTCTTCTGCTGCAGTGAGGAATTTTAAATCTCTGCTTTCAGCTTCCAAGCCTTTCATTGGAGCATTTTCATGACATATTTCCCTTTGCACCTCTGTTTCTGGAACTTCTTTTCAAGTCAGAATGCTTTGTTGAATTTTTCTGGTCTTCCTGCATTTTGGTTTGTCTCTGCATTTTGGTTTGTCTCTGCATTTTAGCAAGGTTCTGGGTTTTTATCCCACCACTGCCGCCATGTGGGTTACATCTTGATAGGTTTGGTGAAGTCTTCATAGTCTTTAGCAGGTTAATAGTAATTCTTTATTACCTACTAGAACTATTTACAAAAGTACAGTAGAGGGTACAAACAAGGAGCTGTCTCCATGCTTAGGCTTGCATGCAGCACTGTCCAACAACATAGTGTCCCTGGATGTGGGTCATGTGCTGTCTTATACCATTGTGTGGACAGTACTGTACTCAATCCCACATTAGCCCTGTTTGTGCAAGACCCTTATACTACAGTCTGCTCTTTCCTCTTCTAAAAAGAATGCTGCATAGTGGCATAATAGATGTATATAAAATTCTGAATAGTTTTGGAAGCGTGGATACAGAGACAATGTTTCCTCTTGTGGGCAAGAGCATAACTAGAGGCCATCATTATAAGATAGTCACCAAGAAATCCATTGAAGAATTCAGAAGAAATTTCTTTACCCGAAGAGTGGTAAGAATGTGGACTTTGCTACCACAGGAAGTGGTTGAAGTGAAAAAATATAGATGTATTTAAGGAGAAGTTAGGCTTTCCTGTTTTCTCCTGGGATGTCCATGATAATGTCTGGGAGGTTAATCTTTCATTCCTGAGACTCCAAGACAATCTGGGAGCATTGGTATTCCTTGTACACATGGGAGGCCTGTGCACAGGCCAATAGGCCTATGCTTTAATCCATCCTTGGCCAGGGTTTTTATCTCTGACTCTAGTGCAAAGCAGTTCCCCAGACCCTAATGCAAAGCAGATGGTTGTTTTGATGTGGACACAAAGTACTGAATAGATCTTTTTGCAAATATATGAAGCCATTTTCAACATAACAACATGTTGTAGTTACCATGTCTGCTGCGGAGAGCTGAGGGCCAAGGCGCAAGTCAGAAACAAGAATGGAACTGTGTGTAAATCCTGCAGACTCATAAGCAATAGGGGAAGGGGGAACAATACAGGTACTAGAGTGTATTGACAGTTTTATTTTCAATTATGCCTTTAGTAAGATTGTTGTTAGTGGTCCATCTATCTATAAGACTCACAAATATGCTTCTACAGAAGATAATTTATTGGAGTAAATAGTAGAAATGTTATGATTGTGCCATTTGTTCTCACATGCCAGACTTTAAAGAACGTGTCAACAAACATACCAACAGTGACAGGTCTTTAAATGCATTTTTAGAAGAAAAAATATTGCATGGTTATAATATACACAAACCGCAGAAACCCTATTTGGCAATGGTACGGTCAAGTATGTAAAGCAGCCATTAGGGAGTTTACTGCAGATGAGATATGTTGTCATTCAAATAAAAAGCATGATTCTCATTGGCCATGGGTGACATCATAACTTCAGCTGCAAACTGTTCAGAAAAATGTTACAGAAAGCCAAGATTCTGACCTTTTGATCAGTATGCCAACCCATTTTTGTATCACAGAGTCCTCTTAAGGATTACTTTTAAACTCTCAACAGCTGGCACTACATCCTTGGTTTCTCTTTCTCCAAATTTCTCTCTGCCTTATTTCTTCCCTCTTTCTCTCCTGAAGGCATCATCTCTTGTTCGGGTGTGGTTCTTACTGAAGCAGTGATTCTGGAGGTTGGGTATTGTTAAGTTATTTGACAATAGGTAACATCATAGCTGTACCCAAATCTGTCCTCATCTAGATTTCCAAAGGAGGCCACTGAACAGAAGCAAGAATGCCGGCACATTTTTCCCCCTCCTTGTCCAGTTATTGTTTTTCTTATATAAGGACTAACTGAAAATCCCCTTAAAGGGGTAAAAGGTTGAGAAACTTAGGGATTCAGATACACAAATCTTTAAAAGTGTGAAACAAGTTGGGAAAGCTGTGCAAATGCTTATGGAGTCCCGGGTTTTATAAATAAGGGCACTGAGTACAAAAGCACAGTGGTAACACTAAACTTATACAAATCATTGGTTAGGACATAGTTAAAATATTGGGAGGAGTTTTAACACCCCACTCCCATCTCATCTAGTGGAAACCAGGCAGGGACAAGTTAAAAACGAGCAGGGTATTTACCCACTAGTTTGTGTCCCAAACCAATTAATTGCAAGCTTAAATTGTATGAAGTAAGAGCACCTAGACAAAGCAAGGAAATAAAATCATCGGCCCTGATCTTGTGGTCTCTATCATCGGAGACTGGACATCTGACCCTATGCAAGTCCTGACATGCTGCCATCCATTGGAATTGCCTGGCAAGATTCAGCTTCAGATGGGCAATTGCCCTGCTGCCCAGGACTCTCTGCGAATGTCTCTGATTTTGACTTAGAGTCGGAGAGTTCTATCAGCTCGGATGTACTTACGTAGATAGTTACCCATGAAATGTTAAACAGATGAAAACCTAGTCCAACTCCAGTGTAACTCCAGAACTGATCCCCTAATCGCTCACCATGACCCCCCGATTACCACCTCCAAATGTCTGACTACATACCCTTGCTCCCGACTAGCCCCGGACCATCCTTCCGATCACCCAACTGCCCCTCCTGACCTCCAGGCTACACCCCCTGACTAATTCCCTGACCCCCCTGACTATCCCCCTGAAGTCTGACTAAACCCTGATCCATTGAATACCCCTAACCCAACCCGACTACAGCCTGACCACCCGAATACCCCCTGACCCACCTACCCACTCACCCACCTACACCATCACCCACCTGTCATCCTACCAACCTACCACTTCACCCACCTTCCACCCTACCCACTTTACACCCTACCCACCTTTCTACCACCCATGTACCACCTCACCCACCTGCCACATACACACTGCCACCTCATCCACCTGCCACCCTACCCACCTATCACCCTACCCTCCTACCATCTCATTGACTTGCCAGCTCCCCCACTTACGACCTCACCCAACTGCCACCCTACCCACCTGCCACCTCACCTACATACCATCCTACCCATCTTACCCACCTTTCCTACCTACCCACTTACCTCACCCACCTACCCATCCAAACACCCTATCCATTCACTCATTCATCCACTCACTCATCCATCTATTCACCCCTTCACTAACAATCATCCACTCACCTCTTCACTAACATTCACACTAGGCCTTTAAGCTTACTCTAGAGCAGCAGAGGGTGTGGTCCTATCCTCCAGTTACTCTATTGTAACCAATGGAATTCTCTGAAGGACACAATGCAGCTCATTTCTGGGAAAGCTTGACCCAGAAGTCTCGGCAAGAAATGTGGAGCAGCGTCAAGGTGGAGGAAAGTTCGAGTGGAGCAGCAATCCCACGATGATTGCCGCTCCTTGGAAGATCCAAGCCGTTGTGCCTAGTTTTGGATGCCTTGCTTTAGGAAAGATGTCAAAGCCATGGAAATAGTGTAAAAGAGGTTCATCGGGTGGCATCATCCCAGATTTGCACTAAGTGCGGTAGCGGGTGGGTAAAACAATGTTTTATCCGCTGGCCGCGATGACGGATTTTCGTGCCGTATAGTCCCAAACCTGGCATGTTTTTTATGCATTACCGGGAAATGTGCCATTTCCATAGTGGGCAGCCTCTCCTTCGTCCGCCCACCATCACCTAACCGCTTCATCACACCGGGCGCCACATTTAAAGTCCAGCCGCAGACTCACATCTCAGTGCTTCCAGCCCACGACTGCTGCAGGGAAGATGTCCACGAAAGGCAAAAAGACTGCAGCCCCCAGGATGCCATGGAGGCCCGTTGGGATGTCATCTACCCATCCTCTGGCCGCAAGATGGGCAGAAGCGTGACCAACCAGGCTTGGGAGGCAGTGGCAGTAGTGGTCAGCACCAACACCGTTCAAAAGAGGACGGCCGCCCAGTGTCGCAAGAGGATAAATGATCTTCTCCGTTCCACCAAGATAAGTCATTTTTCTCACCACTCTCAATTCTCTTACTCACAAACCCATCACACATCCACAGGGCCCTCACATTGCCAGTTCTATGGGACATCACCATTCACTCTCTCATTCTCATCATCATTGTCCTCATCCCATCCTTAGGACCACTCACCACCCACACATGCCAGGCAGACTTACCATCTGGCCTGGCAGGCATCCTGATAACACTCTCTCCACTTCTATTCATGCACGACAAGTTGGCACACAACAAAAGGGAGAGGTCACAGATTGGTAGAGGGATGCTTGAAATTAAGGTCCTCACCGACTTTGAAAACAGAACCATCTAGCTAGCTGGTGAGGATCTGGACCATTCCTGTTCTGATGGTGAGGTCGGCGCTGCTCTACTAAGTGAGGATCCAGCAGTGTAACATCCATCAGACAACCACACTGTGAGTGATGTGCCCTGTTTCACAGGCCATTGCCATGCACTAATTATCTCCCCTTGCTTTCGCTGGTACACCTGGGAAACAGCCACTGGAGTCCACGACCAGGTCCTCCAATCAAGCCCTGAAGAAACCTCCGAAGACGAATCTGGGGGCACCCTCCTTGAAGTCCCATCACAGCGCTCACCCACACCCTCCACCAGTGCAGAGACACACAACTCAGTGGGACTTAGCTTTAGAGTAGCCTCAGGATCAAAGTCTGGTGAGTATATCTCACTGTCTGATCCACTGCAGACAGCGGCAGGAACTTCCCAGGTGCCTGGTACTCGGAGGACTACTGGAAGCCAGAACGTTGCTGAGTCCGAGTCAGACGACGAGCCTCTGGACTCATTCATGTCACAGTTGCTGGAGCTGCAAAGGCAAGCTCGAGAACATCAGGAAGGGATGTCCGCTGCACTCCTCAGGTTGCAAGGCACAATTCAGGAGTCTGTCTGCCTTCACTCTGAGGTGATAATGCCGGCATGCCAACACACCGAGGTCAACACTGGTAGGATTGCGGCTGCCATGGAGATGTTGGTCCAGGACATTGGTCCTGCACTGCTGCATGGGCTCAACTCCATCGCTGATGCCATAGTTGACTTCCAACAGTATCTATGCAAGAAGGGTGCCAGGAAGCTCGATCTCACTCCAGCTACCCCTTCCCCTCAAGGAGTCACCCTGGGGCCCTTGGGTACCCATAGGGAGGTGGACCAGCAGGTGCACACCCTGGGGCCATCCACCCAGGTGACTCCAGGAGTGTCCAGCCCACCCTAATGCCCTCTTCCTGTGACCTCAGCAGCTCCAACTCCACAGGTTGAGGAGGGTGCCACTGCCAGACAACAGAACCCCGAAAGCAGGCCGGGGCCCTCCAAATATTGGCCCTGCAGAGGACGCCTGCCAAGATCATCAGACAGGGTGCCACAGTCAGCAGACTGCCTCCCATCTCCGCTGTAGATATTTGGGGAGAACCAAGATGTAGCGACAGGGTTAGGAAAGTTAAGAAGAGTTAGCTGCACAGCCTGGGCATGGGCGTTAAACACTTGTACATACTATTCACTATTGTCAATAAACTCCCAAGAATGTTTCCATGCCTATGGCTCCTTGTTCTAATGAGCAGTGTCCTTGTCACTCAGATGTGAAACCTTTCTGCACAAGATAAAGGTAGATGTCTCAGTCCAGGGCCTCTTCCTGTGCTTTGTGCAGCCTTCAGACCACAGTGATGACCCAGCCTCACACTCTCTGGACACATTACCGATGCCTGCACCTCGGCGGTGCTGGTCATTGCTGCCAGAATGTGGTGGGCAAGTGGCACAGAGTTCCATCATTCTCTCTGTGTGCTCTTAGTACCTTTAAGGTGGGGCTGGCCCCCATCTCTTCAGCATCTGTGCTTATTGACAGTGAGCTCCTGAAGGGCACAGGTGCTGAAGGCAGACAAAGGATCAGATGCTGCTAGAGTTTCAAAGCCGCGTCTCTATGATATGACCGTGATCACAGCACGCAAATGAGCTGCCCTCGGCCAGACAGGAGTCAGACATTCTCAGAGCTTTGTGAAGATTTATGGAGTGTCCTCACTGCACGTTGTCATGATCCTCCTGTGATTGAGCGACTATTAGGGCCTCCACTGTGCCTCCATTGCAGGAGCATTCTTACAGAGGGTATTCGTGCCACCAAAAGCCAGACTGGAGCCAAATGTTGCCAGATGCAATGTCAGGGTCTATGGTGTCACCTCACTGCATGTCAACATCAAGCTTCCACAAATCTAGCAGCTATGAGGGCCTCCCGAACGCGCCTGTCTCATCTAGCCAGTGCGAGGGCATCATCCCCGTTATCATCGCCTTTGAGGACTCATCGCCCTCATTCCCGTTGGTGTCCTCCTCATCAGAAGAGACCTCCAGCCCCTCCATCTCCTCCTCAGCTGGCTCCTCTCCCTGTTGCAGCACCAGGTTGTAAAGGGCACAGCAGATGACGATGATGCACAACATACTCTGTGGACTGTATTGCAGGGCTCCACCAGACCGGTCCAGGCACCGGAACCTCATTTTCAGCATCCCAATGGTCTGCTCTGCCAAGTTGCGAGTTGCAGCATAAGCCTCATTATATTGTTGCTCTGCTGCAGCCTGAGGTTGCCGCACGGGTGTCATCAGCCACGGCCTCTGCGGGTTGCCCTTTCCCCATGAGGAGCCATCCTTGCAGCTTCTGTGGACCCTGGAAGACTTCAGGGATCTGTGACCGACTGAGAATGTAGAAGTCATGCACTCTCCCTGGAAACCGTGCGCACACCTAAAGGATGCGTTTGTGGTGGTTGCACACCAGCTGCACATTCAGCGAATGGAACTCCTTGCGGTTGATGTAGTCCACCGTGTGTTGCAATGGAGATCTGAGCACCACATGAGCGCAGTCACTCACACTCTGCACCTGTGGGAAACCCGAGATCAGGGCGAATCCAATTGTTCTTGCATCCTGGCTGTCCCAGTCCCAGGCAAAATGCAGTGTTGTTGTGTGCCCTCACAAAGATGACATCCGTGAACTGATGGATGTATTTGTAGGTGGAGGCTTGACAGATCCCACAGAGGTCGCCTGTGGAGCCCTGAAAGGAGCAACTGGTGTAGAAATTGAGCACCGTGGTCACTTTCACAGTTTCTGGCGGTGGATACCCTCCATGTGCCCGTGGCACCAAATCCTGCTGTAGCTGGCAGATGTGAACGACCAGTTCCTTAGTGGTGACATTCGTTCTCAGTCATCTGCAAGAATGAAAGGTGGCGTCTATGGGTCTATAGGTCCTGGGTGTCGCTAGGCGCCGACCAACAACAGCTCGCTGTCGCTCTTCAACGTTGTGTGTGAGATCCCCATCCGCCCCTTCTTCATGAGGTTGCTGCTCCTACCCCTGCACAGCCAGGGACCTCTACCTACATGGAACCTGGGAGGGTAGACAAAATTTACTAAGCAGAGTCCTGTTCCTTGTTACCTCTGTTCATTCTCCCTGTAATGCTTTAGTACAAAGGAGATGTACAAAGGCGCCCATGTCTGGGAGCAAGTGACTTGTGCAGAATCCTTGAATTCAGGACAGAATCCTTCAGCATGTGCCACACCACTCCCTGTAGACTTTTAGCAATTTTACAGAACTCTAGAAAATCACCAAATGCTTCTACAACTACAATAGCAGCCAACAGAAATAAATTAGCAGATAGCCAACCAACCTGTAAGTAGTTGATGATCCCTTTACTTAGTACTGGTCGGGAGGCCTTCCTGTTCCTAAACATGTGTTCAGACATGTGTTCAGCTGTGTGTTTAAGAGACCATGTTAGCGTTATGGCACAGTGGATGGCAAATGCCGAGCTGCTCAAATCACAGAGGGAAACCTGAAACAACTGGCTAAAGGGTTTTTGCAATTTGTGGAGTATGAGGAGTGGTTCTGAAATTAGGAAATGATTTCTCAAACCATTTGTGATGATTTTATAGTAAAGTAAACACTTCTTAAAAGAATAAAGGAAAAGAAAACAAAAAACAATTACACTTAAACACAAGAATGACTTCACACAGTAAGCAGTACTTTAAAACTGTTCCACAAATCTTAACTTAACTATCCTCAGAGCTGTTCTGATGAAGAGTCATATGGACTCGAAACGTTAACTGTGTTCCTCTCCGCTGATGCTGTCAGACCTGCTGAGTTTTTCCAGCTATTTTTGTTTTTGTTTCAGATTTCCAGCATCCGCAGTATTTTGCTTTTAAACTTTCCCTTTTCTGTTCAGCAATTTTAAAAATCTATAGAATTCCAGTAACCTTTACCACACAGTGCTTTTTTTCCTTGGGGTGTCTTCTGAGGGTCTTCAGGTCTGGCCTTGTTCACACTGTCTTCTTGGAGTTCTGCCCAGCTATGCTGCTGTCTTCTAGGAGATCTAAGATCACCCTCACATAGGCTTCATTATTTCCTTAAATGAATTCCTTCCCTATGATCTTTCTATTATCTCAGCCAGTCTCTTCTGAAATGCTTTCTTCCCAGAATTGATTAAATTATTCTTTACTTTAGCCCATACTTGTTAAACCAAACTAACCCTATCTTTACCTTATTTCCTTACACCTTTTTACAAACTGCATATACCCACTTTGAACTTAAACAACTCAATGCAAAATTATTCCTGTTATTGCTTTATGTAAGACTCTGATTGAAGTTCCTCTTGGTTCATTAGCATATCAAAACCACTTCTTACTGCTGACTTTTAGACCCTTGCCGTCACTTTAGCTCTCAGTCCAATTACAGCCTGACATCCAGTACCTAAGAAAAGATGCCAGGGTTATTACCAAAAGTAAAATATTACAGTTTCTTGTTTTCTTAACAGCTAGATGGAGTATTGAGCTTCAAAATTACAATACTGGCTTCAAATCAGCATTATTGCCTACTCTACATATTTTTGACGGATGCTCCCTGTGTCTGTATTAACACCTTCACCAAAATGGTGTCCAGTGCAGCCTTCACAAGCCTATGCATGTGCCATAGATGCCATTTGGAGTCAAAATGGCACTCATAGCTTGAAAAAACTGAGTGCTGGGAACTGAATTTTGTGTCCTAGCGCTCTTTTCATTAGAGTGGAAAAGAGGAGACCTGATATGAAGTCTTTTGATGAGGTAAATTTAGAAAAACAAGTTCCAGTGGTTGGTGAATCATGTACCAGAGAGCAGAAAACTTAAAACCTTCGCCAAAATAATGAAGGGGAATTTTGGAAGAAACTAATTTTTTAAAGAGTTAATGTTATACATTGAATGTAGAAATAGCGCAGAGTAGTGTATATGTGGGGTGATTAACATGGCATAAAACAGATACATCCAATCTTACCTGTGGAATCTCAGAAAGAAAACTGATCTTTTGGTAGTACAGAACTTGAGTATTGTTGAAAAAAGAGACATGTCTAAGCTTTTTGTCTTGCACTCATCAGGAAACTCAGAAGAATACCAATATAAGAGGGAAAACAACAATTTATACTGCAGGTGAAGAGTGCTGATTGGTTGGCAAGTGGTATTGCCATGGAGAATGCACCACTGATGGTGACTGACAGTTTACTGCCAAGCATTGCTTGAAATTTAAACCAGGCAGCTCTACCCTGATTCACTAAGGCATTTCGAGAGTCCTGACGAGTGTAAGGTGAAAGGCTTAGACATGTCTCTTATTCAGCATAACTGAATAACTTGTTCCACAAGTCAGTTTGGTCCTGGGGTGTAAGCTACCTGCTGAGGTGCTGATGTATAAGCCACCTAAATACTTTATCTCAATCTTACAGTACATTTTGGATCCATAGTGGAAGAGACAACTTGGAGTAAAGATTTCAAGGTAACTGTTTCCTTACTTAAAATCAATAATGATCACAATTAAGCAAGCGTGAACATCACTAATGATTACAAACAAACATCAGCTATATATGAATGTACTAACATCAGTGAATGTCAGCTCAGCAGTAACTGGTGCGCCCTTTCTATGTGACCGATCAAGTGTAACAGCTGGGAGTGCCCTTGGTCTGCCATTTTTATATGGCAAAACTTGGCCACCTTCCCAATATTTATGCATCCCAGAATTCATTAATAATTGCCAGTTGCTGGTATCTCTTCGCCTTATCTGTAGCAAGTGTGCCTTGATGCCATCTCCGTAAGAAATTTCTCAGTTTGCAATGTCTTAAAGGTTTGTCTCGCAGAATTCTCCAAGTCCAAATGTCCCAACCATAGCCTTCTGGTTTTTTAGTCATATACCATAGTTCTTAACAGCTTGACTGCGTAGCTTGCCACAAACAGTGATGGTTGCTCACAGAGTTCAAAAATCTAGATCACTCAAGTAACTGTGCTGAGATTAGTAAGAATGGCTGGAAACTGCAGCAATCCCATTTTACAAAAGTTTGCCCTGCAACATGGCCCTCAGCTTCTCAAGTCATGCTGGTATGTTAAATTCTGTCAAGTTACAGCACACATTTGGTCAAATCTTTGATGTCCGCACCTTCTTACAGAAGTCATATACTTCTTAATTGCATAAAAAAATCCTCTTATCCAAATGATTCTTCCTGCTGTGTGGAATGACTTTCTGTATGCAAAAGCCATTGAAAAATGTGATCCTGGGAAGAAAATGTCTTTTTAGGGTTTCCTAACATATGTCAGATTAAAAGGTCATATGAGATTCCAAGGAATAAGTGTTAAATACTGCATTCTACCTTAGATAAAACAAGAGTTAGCCTACAATTTCCTTCCTAAAGTCTGTAATGCCACTAGTGGCCATTCTAATTGTCAAATTCAAAATAACTTTATAGGGTCCTTTTTCATTAATTCTTGGATGTGGGTGCTGCAGACAAGGCCAGCATTTATTATCCATCCCTATTACTTTTGAGAAGGCAGTTGTGAGCTGCCTTCTTGAATCGCTGCAGTTCATGTTGTGAAGGTGCTCCCACGGTGCTGTTAGGCAGAGAGTGCCAGGCATAATGAAAGTGTAAACATATGAAAATACCAACTTTTATTCTCTAGGTATAGGATCAAATGTAGCTCATAACGAGGAATCAAAAAGCAAGAATTTTCTTATTTGAGACATGATGGTCTAGAAAATCAGGAATGCTGAGCTCAGTTTACTGGTGTAAAATTAATACCTAAGCATTTAATGTGATGAGCAACATTATTGTATTTCATTTGACACTGAAATGCACCACTCACCATATGGGTAAAGATTCAAGTACAGGTGTTCAGGGTCATCTCCAACCAGGGGTGAGCCAAACACACATTAAATTTGTTTAATTCACAGCTGTCTTCAGCTACAGATAAAGTGACTCTCTGTGTATGAAAAAAAAATGGTGAACTGTTTTTTATCCTTGGGAAGAAAAATGAGTCAGCACAACCCCTGGGGGGTCAATTTGATTTTGTGCAATAATATAAAATGTACTGTTGACACTATCACTGATTTTATACTACCACATAAAGTACGAATGAACCCCTCTGTTATTATTCCACAGTGTGCTGTCATTTGAAAATTAAAGAATATATATTTCAATCCAAACGGAGGTTTCACACTGTGCATTTGCAAGCCATCAGAAACATTTGTCAGGTTTTTTTTACTTAAGACATGGGCTTAAATAGTTTGATCACATGTACAGGGGGTGGGATGTGTGATCATGTTATTATGACTGGTCCCCGGCGAGGTTCCCCCATTTTGTTATGATCCCGAGCGAGGCAACCCAAATTGTTATGCTCCTGGATAAGGAGGGATGAACTGGCTCCCTGGCTTTATCCAACCCCCTCAGTTGGTCGCAACAAGATTAATTTAAAAAGGATTCCTTCCCTCGTGGATACCTTTTCCTAGTCCAAATATATTTATGCTTTAAAAGGAACCAATTTAAGCAGGCTTTCTTGAGTCAAAGAAAGAGTGAATTTATTAGTTACTAAAATGTGAGATAAAATAATAAAAATGCAACACATACACACAGATTAGAAATGAGAAGTGAGTCCAAAAATAAAAGTTAAAAACAATATACAAATCGATCTTTGGCTTGTCTGTGAGGAATAGATGGTGAAACACTGCGACCGTTAAGTTGGATGATTCTAGTAGAGCTGACTTTGGCAGTTGAGCAGCTGATTTAGGGATTCTTGGTTCTGTAGGTTAGCTGAAACGAGTTGTCCTTTTCCTTTTCGATTGTAGGTTTGCTGACTTGTGGCTTGCCTCCAGCAACCAGAGAGAGAGGACTTTTTTACCTGCAAGCGCAGGGATGCCTAGTTAATGTTCTTCAGCTGTGACCTTTACAGCACACTGTCGCACACCAGGCCAGGAATACCAAAACTTGCACACAGAGACCAGTGTTGCAGTTGGCTTTTAACCCCTTTTCTTGTGTATTCCTGGAAGGGAAAAAAACGAACAAGTCTTTCACCCAGAAACTGCTTTCTTTCAACTCACATCATGTCCATAATCCATATAACTCACAGGAGATGGTTTCTGCTGAGTTGGTAATCAGCCTTCATTATCTCCATAACCACCAAAGATTACAGTTCAGTTTTTGATTTGCATCTTTTCCTTTGAAATGTCTCTGTCTGAAATAGGCCTTGACACCTTTGGTGTGGCATTCTGTCCTCTGGACTAGTTGGTCAAGTGTAATCCATTTATAAATTTTCCAGCAAGTGGTTACTTTACAGTCTCAGCCAGCTTTTGCTTGCATGTCCTTTTTAAAAATAAAACACATATCTTACTTAAAAGTTCAATATGTCTGTAAGTAATTTGGGGCTATGATCTGCTGTTCATGACAATGTGCAGAGATTGCAATAAATTGGTGGCGCCTGTGTCTTTAATTGGCCATGATGAAGCATCTGATGATTGCTCTGACAGCTGCCACATTGGCCCTGGTGGCCAGTATTGACAGTGCTTCCAGAGAATCACATCACTCCCGCACTCCGTTCTCATTCAGAATCATAAGAGCGTTAAGGTGCAATCTTACTGGAGGGGCCCTTGGACCAATGGAGAGATAAATGCTGTCCTCTGTCAGGTTAACGGCATAGCAGCTCCTTGCCATCCACTCCATCAGTGGCCTTGTTAGTAGCACACAGCTGTGGGCTGCCCTGGCCATGATGACCTGCTGCAGTCTGCAACCTGGCCTTCAATGCCCACAACTGCTTGAGATCATCCACCTCAGCCATTTGAAATGTCCTGAATGGAAACGCAACAGCTTTCCACCTCCCAAGTTGTAGTGACCCAGGAAACTTTTCATAGGGCTGAATTTTCTGGCTGGCAGTGGAGGAGGGGGGGGTGCCAGAGCGGGAGCGAGCATCGGCGGCGCGGACCCGATTGCCGCCCACGATCGGGTCCGAGCCGCCATTTTACGTGGGCAGGCCATTTAAGGGACTGTCAAAGGACGGGATTTTCCAACCTTGCCCACCGCTAGGATCGTCTAGTCCCGCCAAATGTCAATGGGCTTTTGGGTGGGCCGCTGAATCTCCTGCAGTGGGTCCCACCACAAGGGGCTGGAAAATCCCTTCCAAAGACTGTTGCTAATATCAGTCTGTTGTCAGCTGCCAGTTTGAAGTCAGTCACCAATGGTCAGCTGATGGCCAGCCGTCTGCAACAGAGCAAGAGGAGGGGCTTCAGATGGCAGTATTTACAGTAATAGTGTGATGGGGGGGTTGGGGTGGTGGCGTCGGGATAGCTGCCAGAATGGAGAGCAGAAATGATAGCAATAGTGGTACATTAAGTATTTAAGCAAATTTCTGAGTTAATATAACAGGAATAGGACAAACTGCAGAACAGTTTAGGATTAATTAGAAATTTAGGTAAAAGCTTCCTCATTCGATCCTGAATCTGTCAACACACCCCTTGTCCCGTCCCTGATTTGAGCAACTATGTGGATCAGGACTTTCCTGACCATCTCTGCAAACGGTTTGCACCTATGCCAGGGTTCGGTATCCACTAGGAATTAGATTCAGATTGTTCAAACTGAGATCCACGTTGGATCTCTGACAACGCCTTCATGGAGTGATAAATTCAAACTTGTGTACAAAACATTAGAAAGAATCACTGAATTAACCAGACCTCCAACAAAGTTCTCTCATAGAGTTATACCTATTCAATTTAAACAAAGAAGGAAAGACTTGCATTCATATAGCACTTTTTCAGCGGAGTCTAAATCAGTGATTCCTGGTGGGGCGCCTTCCCTGTTGGCAGCTCATCTTGGAAATTCCAGCATGCTGTCTTTTAATTGAAAAAAAAAGTTTTTATCTGTGAAAGGAATGTTTTAAAACTACTAGGATAAGTAATAAATTGTTTTCAAACTCTAACATGGATTAATTAGAGCCAATTTGCTAGCAGATAGCATAAATGGCTATCTTCCAGAAAGACATATTTGACAGAAAAATATGAAGTTAAAAGCTTCTCATAAAAGCAATTCTGGCCTATATAAATAAGATAACAAATTATTTTTACTGGATGTGTTCTGCATTCCCACTTTTCATAGAGAAGGCGTGGTATGAAATATTGTCAGCTTCAATGGTCCAATATTAATGTAGAGGCAGCTTTTGAGCTGGGATGGGGGGATGCGGGAGGTGGAATTGCGTGGGTAAAACCCAGAAGCCAAGTCAGCATGCTCAATTCACCAGATTTCAGCTTTATTAAGTTTGTAACTTTTGACCTCTGGGTATTCAGTGTTCAAGATCTGCATTGAGCGTGATGTGCACCCACATGATGGAATTTCAACTCTATTAAAAGGACAATGTAGAAATGGAATTTGGAGGAACCAGGAGGTTTTTATGATGGATACACAGAGAGCAAGGCCAGTCCCTATCAGAGAAGGGGAGACAGAGAACTCGCAGGTAGCTGGTAACAGAAATACAAATATCTCTGATGCAAGTGCTGACTTTATTTCATGAATGGCTGAACTATGAGAAGGCTGAGTATGGTGACATTGCAACAAACAAATTCAAATCTCTTTCATTTGTCTATCAGGGTCTTCACAAGTACAGCAAGCATCAGTGAGGATATGTGAGGATGATCCCTCATTCCTTCTGAGGATGCACCATCACAGGGCATACAGCCACACCCCAGCGTATATACTCACACCCTGAGGAGGTCCAGTTAGAGAGTTAGTTGGGTATTCAACTTGCGACTCACAACTCACAAATGAGCATACGCAGACCCTGGCATCAGGGACAGCTGTGGAGGATCCATGTCAAGGTGCACAATCTTTTCCATGCTCTGCTCAGCCGGACACTGCTGCTGAACCCCAGGGGCTATCACTGAGGAAGAGAATGTGAGAGATGCACCAGCCACTTAGCAAAGTACTGACTGATGTGGCACACTCATGATAGCAGAGAGGATGGACTAGTCCAACTTGATCACTAATGGACTGGTGGCACAGGTAATTGTGAGAATGTCTACCATGGAGAAAGTGGTTGCCTCCATGTAGCTTCAAGTATGGCTTTCAATTGAGTCCATGAAGACAATTAGCGATAGGCTTTGGTTGCCAACATGTCTGTATCCTTAAGCAGGGTTACAGATCCTTTACAACATGTCACTGATCTCCACCGAGCTAGTCTGCAACAGAGAGGTAGGAGCAATGTGACACTGGCCCAGAAGAGGGTTGATAGCAAAAGGGGACATGGAAATGGGAACTCCGTTCAAAATTCTCCCATTTCTCAGTGGTTGCACCCCTGTCAGCCAGATGTGCTGCTTCATCTCCCAGTGGCTGAATCTACACCTGAACAAAAAAGATCTGGAATGTTGGACTGGCGCAGTATGAAAGCAAAATAAGAGATCCCAGGGAATCTGGCACCCACCAGCATGAATCAGCACAACTGCTGAATGTTGATGGAATAATATCCCTTGCAGTTAATAAAAGCTGCTGCTTGCTCTGGTGGTCCTTAGATTGCCACATGTGTGCAATCAATGGTACCATATACCTGTGGGAAACCTGGTAAATCAGCATGTTTGAACCGGATTGAATTGTCATTATCTTTTTCTCCCAGTTTAAATGTGCACCCAACACCAACCCACCTGTTCTTGCCTATTACAATTTCCCCCAGTGTATCAAGAGAGCACCATGAAAAACACAGAACCAATCAAAGACTATCTAATGTGACACATTTGTGTGACCTGTGAAGGGTAATGAGATACTTCAACTACATGGTCTGCACAACAGCTAGTTGGGCTGAATATAAATAGGCTGCACTTTAACATAATGCACTTGTTGCTTTATTTAGTGAAGTGCAATCTAATTTCAGTCATACCAGAGAGTGTAACTGAGCTCTGATTGGACAACATGTACTCAACTGAGAGCATCACTGGCACTATCATTGTACAGTGACATCATCACTTCATCTCAGTTCCCAATTCTAAAACTGTTAAAAACACCACAAAGGAGAAGTTTGAGAAATACCAAATGGCAGTAATATTTAATATACAAACCAGGGGCTGGTTTAAAATGTAGCACTTTTATTTTAAATGAAGCATTTTTATCAGTATTCAAAAGAGGACCATACTTATGTGATACTGTTAATGGTGTAAAACAGGCAATACCATGTGGGCAGTATCAATAGCCCTTCAAGCCCAGGCAACTCTGTTCTATTTGTACTTACATTTTTAATCATTATCTTGTCCTCCTCGAAATTTGTTTCACCTTCATCAATAGGTCTCCTATTTGCTCACTTAGCAAAGCAGTATGCACGTAACCTTGGTATTCTGTTAAAATGCAATATTCTAATCATTGCTTACTTCTACCTCCATGACGTTGCCCTCATCCATCCCTACCTTTTTCACTACGGGCTCAATTTCTTCAGTGCCTTCCCTCATGCTGTCTTGACATCCACCCTCAGTAACCTACATTGTCCGACACCTTGCTGCACACAAACGAGTGATTCCATTGTTAAGTTCTGCTCATTGATTACCACGTTAATTGCAATCCTTACAAATGGTTGCCTATCCCCCAGCAGGCTGAATTTAAAATTCTTATTCTCATCCTCATCCACAAATCTCAGCCCAACTTATTACTGCAAATCTTTTCAGCATTATGTTCCTTTCCGTGTTTCCTGGTGCTCTGACACTGACCTCCTTTGCAATCCTCTTTCTCTTCGACACCTTTGGTGACAGAACTTTGAGCTACCTTGGCACGACCTGGTACTCTCACCTTGAACCCTTCCACTTGCATACCTCTGAAAACAATCTCTTTATGAAGCTTTTGATCAGCTCTATTAACCATTTCACTAAGGCTTAGAATTTACTGCTTTTCTCTTCTAGGATGCTCCATGTGGTATTTTACTATGTTAAAGGCACAACATAAATACAAGTTGCCATGTTGGTAACTTTGTAAAATCATGTTTCAGATGTGGAAATTGGGTGCGTGTCTCCCATGGAGTTTGCTCATAAATTTTAATACCTAGAAAAATGTAGGAAGCATGAGTGTCATTCCATCAAATTACCCCTATTAGTGGACTAAATCATTCCATTTTCATATGACACAGAGCAATAATTTTCATAGCTATAAGAGTGAAAGTTAGGAGATATCCCTATTTGAATGCCCTAAAGTATTAGATTAATACTTTTCTCCTCTGTGCCCTAGGTTTGTGATAGAGAAGGTGGTGATATGTAAGCATTTCATTCATTGACTGGACTGTCCTTGAACTGTGGGTATATTTTTAAAGCAAGACTTCTCTAGAAGACAGGTATCCAGTAAGTAAATTACTTACCTCATAAGCAGGAAATGATTAAGGATCATAAACATCATAGAATAGATTTGCAAGATAATACTAAATACAATTGACAAATATAGAACAATTTATGAAAATTATGAAGGATATTGTTTGTTATTTGTGAATAAATCCTTTATAAAAAAAAGCAATAATCATCACTCACCAGTACTCAAATGTCAGTGGATGTTGTGTCCCTTATCCACAAGATTAAAAAGCTTTGTATTCCCTTTTTCAGTTACTGCCAGCTCTTTTTTTGACTGACATGTCACTATGTTTGTCTACTATGATATTTTTACTTCTATGATTGTTGTCAGGATAATGACTGATTGTGGTATGGACCCCAGCATTTGATACTATACGGTACTCTCTACTATATATGGGGCCGCCTGACCTGGGGGTTGAAGATCAGGTAGCATATGTTGGAACCTGTCTTGATAGAGCTCAGTTACTGCAGATATGTGTTCATAGAAGGAAAATGTGTTATCAATAAAGTTAGCTCAGCTGTCATGTCAATGGCCTGTGTGCATAAATGAAACAAAAACACAAGACGGTGTCAGAAGTAAACTAAACAGAACAATGGAGGTTCTGAAACCACCGATAAAGCTCAGTTTGGATGGAAATCTTGCCGAAAACTGGAGGAGGTTCCGGTGGCGATTCGAGCTGTACCGCACAGCAATGGGCAGAGCTAAAAAGGACCCTCGGGTACAGTCTTCCATCTTTCTTCATGTAGCGGGGAAGAAGCCCTCGAAGCCTATAAAACATTTACCTTTGAAAGTGATAAGGAATGAAATAACTTAAAAAAAAATGGAAAAATGCAAAGTCTACTACAGCCATAAGAAAAACATCACATATGAAAGATATAGATTTTTAATGTGCTCACAAGGCAGTGAAATTAGTCAGTAGGTAACTGAGCTGAGAAAATAGGCAAATTCATGTGAATTTGGAGAGCTTGAAGAATCACTCATCTGAAATAGAATAATTTGCAGGGTCGCACATGACTCTCTGAGAGAATGGCTTTGGAGAGAAGTTGCTCTCACACTGGAGAAAGCAATAAATATCTGCAGAGCAGCAGAAACAATGAAATGTCAGATTAAACAGATGACAGAAGATGATAAGCCATACACAGTCAAGCAGTTAGATGCAGTTAAACAGAAACAACTCTGGGAAAGAACAAATGGACAGCCTGAATGTTAGAAGAACAAAACTACTGTTAAAACATTTAAATGCAGCCAATGCGGAACAGAACATTTACCACGTTATTGTCCAGCCTACGGAAAGCAGTGTAAGAACTGTGATAAACTAAATCACTTCACTAAGATGCGTAAATCGAAGAAAGTGCACACGATTGACACGGGCACTGAAACTGAACTTTTCATTGGTGCAGTAACAACAAATTCCAAAGAAGACGAATGGAAGGTCAATTTAAAAATTGCCGACATGTTGGTGAATTTCAAGCTTGACACAGGTGCACAAAGCAGATGTCATTCCCATAAGTTTGTATCATAAGACAAGCAAAGGAAAACAGCTAGCTAAAACAAAATGAAGCTGTCTACTTATACAGGTGAAAAATTTGCATTAGAAGGCAAGTGCACACCTAAAATGAACTAAAAAAAAAGTCTCAAGCACTTCCATTCATAGAGGTTAAAATTGATGCAAAACCCATTCTTGGAATCAAAGCTTGTGAAAATCTGAAGCTAATCAAGAGAATAATGACTGTCACCATTAATGACATCCTGAGCAAGTATAACAATGCGTTCCAGGGGATTGGCTGCCTAAAAGGAGAACACACCATCAAGGTTGATGAAACTGTGACACCCAAAATACACTCTCCCAGGAAAATACCAGTAATGCTGAGAGATTTGATGGAAAGCAGAGTTGGACAGAATGGAGAAACTTAACATCATCAAAAAAATTAAGAACTGACAAAGTGGGTTACTCCAATTGTAATTGTAGAAAAATCAGATGGGAATCTGCAAATCTGCCTGGATCCCAGAGACCTAAACCAGACAGTACAAAGAGAGCATTACCAGCTGCCCACAGTAGAAGAGATGACATGTAAGCTAGCTAATGCTAAATACCATTTAATCTTGGATGCGAGTTCAGGCTTCTGGAAGGTCAAGCTGGATAAACACAGCTCCTAACGCTGTACCTTCCACACACTATATGGACGATACAGGTTTTTACGCTTATCTTTTGCTATTAATTCAGCTCTGGAGGTGTTCCACAGAACAGTGGAGCAGCTGTTTGAAGGGTTAGAGGATTAGAGGGCATGGAAACCTATATCGATGATGCACTGGTCTGGGGGGCCTCATAAGAAGAACATGACCACAGACTGAGGCAGATGCTGGCCAGAGCTAGAAAAAGAAACCTCAAGTTGAAGAAGGAAAGGTTCAAAATAGGCCTTCATAATATCAAGTACTTGGGACATGTGCTTAAGTGAGGGACTGAAGCCGGACCCGAGTAAAATTGAAGCAGTCGTGAACATGCCACCCCCAGGATGTAAAAAAGACTTGGAGAGATTTTTGGGAATGGTGACCTATCTTGGAAAATTCATTCCGAACATGTCAGACCTAACAGCACCTCTCAGAGAACTTCTATAAAATGATATGGAATGGCATTGGGAACAAAGTCGTCAGGAAGCTTTGACCAGTCTGAAGAGAACACTGACCCAGGCACCAGTGTTAAAGTATTACGATGTCAGTCAGCTGGTCAAGATCTCAGTGGACACTTCAAAGACTGGCCTGGGAGCTGTCCTCTTGCAAGATGAGGCACCAGTGGCATCGGCTTCAAAGGCAATGACTGAAACACAGCAGCGGTATGCCCAAATAGAGAAATAAATGCAAGCAATTGTGTTTGGCCTAGAACACTTCCACCAGTTTGTCTATGGCAAAGACATGGAGGTAGAGCCTGATCATAAACCTTTGGGAGCTATAATTAAAAAGCCCTTGAACTGTGCACCACCAAGAATCCAAAGATTACTAATGTGTCTACAGACATACCAGGTCAGATTAAATTCAAACCAGGAAAGGAGATGTACATCGCAGATACTCTGTTACATGTATACTTACTCACCATGAAGGAAGAGGGTAGAGAAACGGAAGCACAGGTTCACATGCTGACAAAGAACTTACCTGTGGCTGTAACCAAACTGGCTGAGATCAGGGAAGCGACCAAGAATGATGCCACCCTGCGAAAACTGCACCAGGTTGTGCAAACTGGCTGGCCCCAACATTGGAGCGGAGCCCCTTCTGCTGTACAATAGTACTGGAATTTCTGTGAGGAACTTCATGTAGCAGAAGGAATACTTTTCAAGGGACAAAAGATCATAATTCCTGCAATACTGAGGAAAGAAATGCTGCAGCACATACATGAAAGTCACCTCGGTGTAGAAACATGCAGGTGAAGAGCTCGAGATGTAATGTATTGGCCTGGAATGGGAGCACAAAGCGGGGAAATGGTGAATGTGTGTGCAGTGTGCCAAAAGTACAGTAAATTGCAACGAAAAGAACCACTTCAACCATAGTGTTCCAGAGAGGCCCTGGCAGCAAATTGGAGTGGACTTGTTCATATTTGACAACAGTGAGTACCTACTAGCGGTAGATTATTACTCCAAGTTTTTTGAGTCTCTGCTGCTGAGAAGTGATAGTAAGAGCATCACTGTAATAAATCATTTAAAATCAATTTTTGCTCACCACAGCATACCTGAAGTGCTCATCTCAGATAATGGTCCACAATTCTCAAACACTGAGTTTTGTAAATTTGCACAGGACTGGGAATTTTGCCACATTATGTCAAGCCCCAAATATCCACAATCCAATAGAATGGTGGAGTGTACCATGCAGACCTTAAAACACCTGTTGAAGAAGGCAAAGGCAGATGGAAGAGACCCCTACCTGGCTCTGCTGGATTTCAGGAATACACCATTAGAGGACATTGGATTATCTCCAGCACAGCTCCTGATGGGGAGAAGACTAAGAACTAAGCTTCCAACTGCGCCCCAACTGTTATTTCCACAGCCAGTGAGCTACAGCGTGCAGGACCTGCTCAAGCTGAGACAGCAGAAGCAGAAACAGTACTTTGATCGAGACACCCGACCTCTGCCTGACCTGAACACGGGACAGACGGTGAGGATTCAGCATGAAGGGATCTAGAATCTTGCTGTTGTCACAGGAATCACAGGAGAACGAAGGCCTTAAATAGTGCAGATTCCAAATGGACAACAGTACAGGAGAAACCGAAAATTCTTATGGAAAACAAATGAAACATAACCCTGCTCTGAACCAGAAAGTGTAGCTGAAGATCAAAAACCAGAATGCACCAGTGAAGCAACAGATAGCCAGAAAAAGCCTGAGAGCCCTGAAAACTATCCAAGGGGTGATTGTGACAAAGCGCTGGAGAAGGCCCCTTGTCCTTCAAAATCACTTCTGTCATTATTCAGAATATCCAGTGAAAGAATTGTGGAAAAACCACAGGGATACAGAGATGAGTAAAAGACAAAATAGACTGATCAAAACAGAGTGAGAAAGAATAGATAAGAGACTGTGTGTTCTTGAGTTGTATAAAAGTTTTTTTAAAAGAAAGGAAATGTCATGATAATAGTTGATTGTGGTGGTGGACTCCAGTATTAGATACTATACGGTACTCTGTGCTCGATATGGGGGTCACCTGACCTGGGGGTTGAAGGTCAGGTAGCACATGTTGGAACCTGTCTTGATAGAATTCAATTAGTGCAGATATGTGCTCAAGTTAGGAAAATGTGTAATCAATAAACTTAGCTCAGTTACAGTGTGGATGGCCTATGTGCATCATTTAAACAAAAAAAAAAGACAATTATGTTTAATTTTAAAATTAGTCCCCACACATTTTAGGCCATTTAATATGTTTTTGTTTTCTGCAAAACTTGTGAAGCCTTCTGATATTATTTAACAAATAATTATCAACTCAGGTCTTTGAACAGGCCTTAGACCACTGTAGGTATTTTGCTGCTGAGAAGTACTTCTGTCTGTATACATGTTATATATTCATATATTAGTAAAACGTGACTTACATCAAACCGTTCCCTTAGCTGCCATTTTTCACCATTTAGGAATGTTAATCAGGAAACTATGCACCCTGAGCCACAATTTTGCACCCATTAATTTTAATGGATGGAAGTTGTGGGCGATGTTCCCTTTAAAAATTAGTTGCTTTGCACAGCAGATATTTTTCAGTGCACAGTCCCTTTAATTTTCTTTTTAACAAGGCATGTGTTGTTGTGCAGGCATTGGAATGGTAAACTAACTTTCCATACAATGGTTCCGAAGAAGTCATACTGGACTTGAAACGTTAACTCTGTTTCTCTCTGCACTGATGTTGCCAGACCTGCTGAATTTTACCAGCATTTTCTGTTTTTGTTTCCCATACTATGGCTTTATTTGGAATAAGTGAACATTTATAACTGCCCAATTACCACCCAAAATCCTTTAACGTACTCAAGTCTAAATAAAGCCCCCATGGTTCCTTAATTTCAAGGATTAACAAACACAAAAACAAAAAAAGTGGATCAATTCCCACCAGGGTGCCTGGAACATATAGGGAGCTGGAAAATAATGTATCCCATTTTGCTAGCTTTCTATTGGCTTCCATCGGCCAGTAGGAACTGCACTCTCACAAAATCTGTGAGAGTTTAATTAGCAGAAGCAATTTGAAAGTAATGCGCATTCATACAATTTCCTGAATTTTAGACAAGTCTTGCACTGTGTTCTATAAGGGTCTGACACATATAGGGTTATTGTGGGACTGAGTACAGTGCCACCCACACAGTGATATAAGAGAGCACATGACCTACACCCAGGGTCAATCTAGTGTTAGAGCTATATATTTGTAAATAGCTCTAAGAGTCAACTAAGACTTATAGTTTACCTAGGTATGACTACAAAAACGTCTTCAGATCTACCGAACTGTATCCAATACTCTACAATAGTAGTAGCAGAATTTAAAGGCTAATTAACAATCTGACAGGCCATGAAATGAATGCTGCTTCTGAGGCTGTAAACACCTTTATCTCTGTGATAAAGGGCACAGCCAAGAGCTAGTCTTTACAATGGAGGAGCGGAACACCGCTGCAGCCAGCTTCACAGCCATGTAAAGATATCGCAGCCAGGCAAAGAGAAGAAGCAAAAAGATCCAAGCTGAGTAGTATGCCCTGCGTCCCAGATTAAAGTAAAGCCTGTAGCAACCTGTAAACTACTGCCTGGTTTGTTCTGTTTCATACCTTTTTATACTTAATAAACCTTCCTGTGTTGTCACTAATTGATCTGTCCCTCTGTCAACTTTCTTCGTCAAGTCCAAAAATCCGCACATCAGCTCATCTGCTGCTGAAACCCTCGTCCAAGCCACTATTACTTCTAGATGTGGCTATTTCAATGCTCTCGTTGTCTGAGCTCCAGGCTCTAGAATTCCTTCTCTATGCCTGTTTACCTCTCTTTTTCCTCTTTTAAGGCACTCCTTAAAACATACCTCTGGTAAGGCTAATATCTCTATGTGATTCAGTGTCAAATTTTGTTTTATAACTCTCCAATAAAGTGCCTCAGGATGTTTTACTACATCAAAGGTGCAATATAAATGCAAACTGTTGTTGTTTTATATGGCTAATTTTTTCCTGTCTGAGAATTTCTACCAAATTTAGTGCCAATTTGCCTGGAATTTCTGTGAGCTTCTCCTGATGTACTGATGTAGCTTCAGCAGAAGGTCTTGGGTGGTTGGTCCTTGACTTACATGTTCGATGCTTTCAGGCCTTTTCAGACAGTGAGTCCACTTGTGCACATTCGGTTCTGTTCTTGATTACAGTAGCTGGCATATTCTCAATGAATCAGCGCACTCAGAGAGATCACATGGAAGTTGTCATCAACTCCCCATAGAATGGATAGCCAAACTAAACATCGCATTAAAAGTTTCTCATGTCATTCTCCTTCGAACAGACAAGGTTGAAAGGACATTTGATAGAGGTGTTCAAAATCATGAGGGGTCTAGACCGAGCAAGTAGAGAGAAACTGTCCCTATTGGTGAACGGGTGATTGGCTAATGGATGATAAACGATTTGAGGACAAACTTTGTTACATAGCAAGTGGCAATGATCTGGAGTGCACTGCCTGAAAGAGTAATGGAGGCAGATTCAATTGCAGTTTTCAAAAGGGAATTGGACGCACCATAATTTCTGATAGAAATACATTTTCAAGGCTAGGGGAAAAGGGTGGGGAGTTGTAGCTAAATAAATTGATGTTGCAGAGAACCAGCACAGACTCAATGGGCCAAATAGTCTCCTTCTGTCCTGTAACCACCATTTTATGATTCTATTCTATATAAAAACAGTAGTAGTAGTGTAAAATCAGCAGTACCCCTGAAGGGGTGGTGCAAGCAGCTATTTCTCTAGATATTCCCCTGTTGGCTGTTGAACATATGGTAGTGGATCAGAAGTACCATCTGGAAATGCCCAGTGATTGGCTTTGATGTGAAGGCTGCATTGATGTGTTCTGCCAACTCCTGTCATGGAGTGGGTGCCCTGAAATGACAATTGAGAATATAGAACATTAAAAAATTGTTTGTCAAAACATGGTGGTTTTCTTTTAAAAAGCTTTCCTTTAAGTAGTTATTGCAGCATCAGATATGCAGCTCCTTGTGAACGGTAAGCTACATGACATAAGCTCACCTTGATTATCCAGTTAGGACTGGCCTCCAAAACATATTGAGGTCATCTGTGCCATTTAAATCTATCCCGTTATGATTATGCATTGTTCTACAAATATTCATTATACAAGGGCTTGCATGATGATGCCATATGATATCTTTGAGAGATTTTAACTCTTGGGCCTCATGCCTGACTGCTGACTACTGTGTAAATCACTACTGGACCAGAGGACAGGATTAGGGTTTTGGCACAGCAAGAGATCACTGCCAGGAGTTCAAGGGAACATTGCCCAATGCTAAGTGGTCATGGGCATCCGCAGCAGATTGTGACTGGGGAAGAGGGAGGCCTAAGGTTTACTTGTGCGGCCCAGCAGAACTCTCCTCTTCCTCCCGGCACACACAAAACAAAATTAAAATATTAAAAATGTATACCTTATGGGCATTTCAGGCCCTGTTCCTGCATGCTGCCAGGTCTCACTGTCGTGACCTACTCTGTGCACAACTTGTTTGATCCAGCAGTTAAAGTCTTGTTTAGGGCCCTAATTGAATCACAGGACCACAACCTTTACACAGTAATAAAACTCCTGCCTGCCTCTGACAGGCGTCATTCCAGAATCCATAAACCCTGCAGTTAAAATGGTGACAGGTGAGAACACATCGGAAGCACAGCGAGAAGCATATACCCAGTGTTTTAACCACCCACCTGTCACATTCCTGTCAGGTGGACAGGGTTAAAATCAAGCCTTATGTTCCTGGAACATAGATGAGTCCTTTGTTTGCAGTACAATCATTTCTGTTACTATAAAATGTTCAGAATATAGTGCCACAAGGAAATAAATTTGGTTACATTAAATTTGAGAAGGCAGGTTAGGATAATTTAAAACTAAAATAATACACCATAATGTCATTTACATATTTTACAGTATATTCAGTAAACTGTCAGAATAATTATCCTTTGCTACACTGTCTAGCTTAGAGGAGATAATTTTTTACAAATAAGGCTATATGGTTTGTAACCAATGTTCCTTCAAGCGGTGCTTTGGATAGTTAGAGCCCTGTTACATTCTTTCCAGTCACCTAAAAGGAGTACACTTTTACAAAAAGAAGTGTGATAAACCTCTTCTCTTTGTTTAGAAACACAAGGCGATGATGTAAATCACAATGAAGCACATCATTGTGTCACTGGATGTGATAGCATCTGAAAACTGTTCTGTAGAGGGTGAACAATGGACACACAGTTTTTTGGACACTGCACTGGAGATCTTGCTGGAAGAGGTGCAAAGAAGGAGAGATGTCCTGTATCCTCAGGGGCGCAGAGACCCTCCAGACACATGCTCAAAAAGGAGGTCAATGACAGGAAGGTAGCCCCAGGAACCTGAATGCAGTGCAGGGAGACGTTTAATGATCTCACACAAGTTGACAAGGTCAGTCAGTGCATCATCAAATGCCATATCCTACCAACTGCACTACAGCCTCGTCACTCACCTAACAACAATCTTTATCAGAACACATGCCTAATATTAATATACTTTGGCTCAATCTTACACATTCAGCGCTGTTATAAGCCTTACCCCCACATCTCAAAGCTTGCACACAGTGGTAGTTATTTACCCATGACAGCCAAATCATCCAAATTTATTGCAAGACACTCACTGACACATTTCCCTCTTTCTTGCAGAAGGTGGCACACAATCATAGGCAGCAGGGATTAACTGAAAGGGTGGGGTGCCAACAGAGTACTAGGATTGCTGAGCACCATCCTGGGAGTGTGGTAATGGCTCAGTGCAGTGTGATCCTTTTGCTTTTAACTTATTACGTTAGAATACAATCCTGTTGTCCTTTCCCAGGCTGAGAGCTGACATGACCCCACCCCATTTAGCCCCTTGAGCCTGTTCTGCCATTTATTGAGATCATGGCTGATCTGCAACCTAACTCCATACACTCCTTAATACACTTGGTGAACAAAAAGATATCAGTCTTAGATTTAAAATTAACAATTGATCCTGCATTAATTGCTGTTTGTGGAAGTGAGTCCTGTACCTGTACATCCCTTTGCATATAGAAGTGCTTCCAAATGTCACTCCTGAATGCTCTGGCTCTAATTTCTAGATTTCCCCCCCTAGTTCTAGACTCCCAAACCAGCAAAAATAGTTTCTCTCTATCTACCCTATATTTTTAACTTAATATCTTGAAAACTTCGATCAAACCCCTGCTTAACCTTCTAAATTCCAGGGAATACTTGTAATTTCACCAATAGAGTCCAGGTATCCCAGTAAATCTATGTTGCTCTCCCTCCAAGGTCAATATATTTTTCTAAGATGTGGTGCCCAGAGCAGCTCACAGTATTCCAGGTCCGGTCTAATCAACACTTTCTATGGATGTAGCATAACTTCTACCCCCTTGTCTTGTCAGCTCAAGGTGGAAGCCTGCATTTGACTTTCTTTAACATGGGACCTTGTCCACAAGATCTTGACAGTTGGTGGTCAGGTTTCAGTGACTTGTTGAACCACGATGACAATGCTGCTGCAGCCTTCTTCTGCTTTCACAGCCGGTGAGATGCAGTCTTCCTTTGTCTGTTCTGCAATTGAGGACTTTTTGGACCGCACTTTGTTGCCCCCAACCTTGCTGTCTTACGTGGTCCTAGCAGGAGCAAGGAGCTCCTAATAGCATCACTCAATGAATCATTGGAGCACTCCAAGGTCGCCAACCACAGAGGGGATTCAAGTCCTCCAGATATAAAGGCTAGCATTCCATTAGCTTTTTGATTATTCTCTGTACCAGTTCATAAATTTTTAATGTACATGGACCCCCAGGTCTCTTTGCACCTCCATTGTTTCTATCTTTTCACCATTTAGAAAGTATTCTGCTCTATCCTTTTTAGGTCCTCACATTTACTTACAATGACATGCATTTGTCACAGTTTTTCCCATTCATTTTAATCTACCAACATCTCTGTCATGTTCCGTTTCCATCTGTGCTGCTTTCAATGCTGCCTATCTTTGTGTCATTGGCAAATTTGGATTTTTTGGCTTTCTATCTTATCTTCTCAGTCAGTAATAAACATGGTGAATAGTTGAAACTCCAACAGAGGTCCTTGCAGAACACATTCTATCAATTACAGTACCTTATCTCTAATCTTTGTGTCCTGCTGCTCAGCCAATTTCATTACCAGGTTAATAATTTGTTTTCAATTCAATAGGCTTCTACTTCAGCTAAGTCTTTTATGAGTGATTTAATCAAATAACTTCTGGAAGTCCATGTAAGTAACATCCATTGACATTCCCTGTCCACTACTTTAATCACCTCTTCAAAACATTCAACAGGCTTGACTAGACATGACCTACCTTTTCCAAATCCATGCTGGCTCTTTCTCATCAGCTAAAAATTTTCAAGGTGTTCAGTCACCCTATTCTTAATTATAGACGCTAGTAATTTCCTAACAACAGATATTAGGCCAGCTGATCTATAATTCCCTGGCTTCTCCCGCTCACCATTCTTAAATAGTAGAAAGATTTAACTGGTTTACTGCAGACAGTCTCTGTTTCATCACATTAAAATCAGCCTTCCCTAAATCTAGAATCTTAGTCGCTTTTCATGTTTCTTGCTTTTGAACACTACATTGAACTCCCTTGCTATTAGATAAACGTTCACCATCATCATTAGGCTGTTAACTAAACCTTTCTCAGTGCTCATTACAAAGTCTAATGTGGCAGGGGTTCTCAACTTTTTTACTTCTGAGACCCCTGACTCCCCACCAGCAACACTCCACCCCCACATGTCCAGGATTACTGCTCCAACTCCTCCAATCACAGATTTCATCCCTCCCACCCCTGTTGTTCCTCTGATCAAAGATTCTTGGCAGAACCATTCGTGCCCGCTGGCGTTGGGCTTGCTCGGTGGTCTGAGTGGGCAATAAAGCGAGAAAGTCAAAAATTGGCTTTCATGACATCATGAAACCAGTTTACAATCGTCTGCTCAGCCTGTTGATGGTGTGCCGCATTCCCCGTCATTGGACATTGGGAACTTCATTGTAATACATCAGCTTATCATAATAAAGCCAGCCCACTGGACTCATCCCCTCCTGCTGAATTGTCCGCCCACGTCGGCAGGAAAACATGTCTGTGTAGAACACGCCTTGACAACTGTGACATGCAGAAGTCGGGACTTACCGCCAGGGCCTTGCTCACATCGCGGACATTGGAGGAGCAGAAGATGCTGGAGCAAGACAGCAACGGAATCCTGGGGGAACGTCCATGGCATGCTGGGTGGATTCTCATGGACATGGCTTCCCCATGAAGCAGTTCACAGAAGTTGGAAAGTCACCGTTGATGCTCACAATGGATGATGATCGAGGTGGTGAGAGAGGAAGGTCTAGGAATGACTGGGAGAGGAAGAGGTGCCAGGGAGTGAGGTTGGGAGGGGGGGAGGGAGTATGGGAGCAGGAGGGGGTAATGGGGGAGAAGATGGCAACTAGGGAGGTAGGTAAGTGGGGTGGAAGGTGTAGCAGAAGGAGGTCAGAGTGGGGACAGAGTGCAGAGAGAGGAAGGAGTCCAGGTGAAGAAAGGAGTGCGGAGACGGGAGAGAGCCCAGGGGGAAGGAAAGAGTGTGGAGAGGGGAGGGAGTAAGGGTGTAGGAAGAAGTAAGAGTGCAGGAAGCAGTCAGGAAGGCGGAGAGAGCAAAGCTGGAGGAATGATTGAGGGTGTTTGAGGGAGTCAAGAAGGGAGAAGGAGTAAGTCTGGAGGAAGAAGTGAGGCTGGAGGAAGAGATAAGGCTGGGGGGAGGAGTTGGGAGGGGGTAGGATTAAGGGTGGTGGAAGAAGTAAGGGTGTCTGAGGGAGTCAGGAAGGGGGAGGGGCTAAGTTGGGGGGAGAGGAGGGGTTCCAGGGGGGAGGGGGTCTGGAGGGGGGAAGGAGTTCTTGGGGTGAAGGGGTCCAGATGGGGGGATACCCAGGTGAACGTGCAAGGAAGGGGCCTGATGGGTCCATGACTGCCTCCTGGGGAACTGAGGATGGGCGTGGAATGTGGGAATGGTGAGAATGACCGAGGGCAGAGTGAGGCAGTAGGGTGGGCGGGTGAGGGGATGACGGTAACGGTAGAAGGAGCAGCGAGGGTGGCTGGTGGGGACCCGGAGGCAGACACAGTCCCTGGGGTTGGGAAGGAGGAGGTCGGGGAGGCTAATGTGGATGAGGTTGGGATTTTCAGGAAGGTTGGGAACGTACATGTTCACCTGGACATCCCCAAAAGAAAAGGGTTGTGACTGGTAGGTCATGGAGCTACCAGCTCCTGATGCCAGAGGGGTCAGCTGTGATGTGGGAAAGGAAATGGGTGAGTGGGGGAGGGGAAAAGATGGGGGAGCTTATCAAAAAGCGAATGCAGACCATGCTGCCTAAATCGAAAGTGAAATGACAGTTGTGGTGGGTGAGATCAGGTGCTGCATGGGAGTGTGATCAGTGGGTGGGCGGAGATGCAGGTCAGCTCAGATGGACAACTGAAAGTGAATCCCAGCAGGCAGCATTGGAAATGTTCAGGACATTGAGGTGAGTGTGATATGTGAAGGATCCACGTGCGTGGGAGAGTACTTGCATGAGGCTCCGAAAGCCCCTGCCACACACACACTTCTCCCTCCAGAATCACCCGTTGGCCAGTTTCTCCCTCTGCGGTGAAGAGGATGTGGTTGAGGGGCTCACTAGCAAAGGGCACTCAGAGGGTGAGGGCAGCCTCTGAGATTACTGAATGGATGACCCAGGGGTGTCCAGCTGCCGCTCCTCCTCCCTTCGGGCCCCCGGGGGCCCCGGCCTGACTCCTAGAGAGGAAGGAGCATCTGAAGAGGCATCGAGGTGCCCCGTTTCCATCTCGTGTTGCTGCTGCAGGAACTCACCCATGACTTTCACGATGGAGGCAAGGTCTGTACACATCTCCACAGTCTGCTAGGCCAGGGTCTCCATAATGTCTGCATCCTCCTCATGGAGACCTCCATACGCACACATGTGGGCACCACTTCATCAGAGAACAGGTGGATGCACTCATCCAAATTGCATGCCATTCTGTTGAGGGCTTCCAACAGCTCTGGGTGATGTTCCCACGCCTTCTGCTGACTTTCCAGCATGAGTTGGAAGGCCAAATCCAGAGGCTCGTCATCTGACTTGCCACTTCCCCAGCAGTTCTCCGAATGCCGGGGAGCTCGGCTGAACCTGCCTCCTCCAGCTGTGGACACGTGTCCGTGTAGTGACCACCAGATTATGAACCCGAGCCTGCTCTAGATCTGGGTCCCACCGAGGTGTTCATCTCTGCGCTGGTGCAGGGTGTGGGTAAGCGCTGTGATGGGTCTTGCCAGGTTGCTTATTTCCAGCTCTTCCATGGAGGAGTTGTCCTCTTGGCTGGAGGTGAGGACATGGATGAAGCTGAGGGAGTAGTGGCTGGGGATGTTGGTCACTGGGCAGAACTCCCTGTGAACTGAAGAAGAGATAATTAGTGCATGGCAGCAGAGTCAAAAGTAGGAGAGAGCACTCAGTTGCGTTGAGAGATGGATGATGTGGTGCAGGATCCTCAGGTGGGTGTTCACCACCAACCTCACCATCTCTGCAGGCACAGTCCACGTTCTCACCGGTCAGCCTGATGGCACGCTCCTCAAATTGAGTGAGAGGCTTAATGTGGCCACTCCACCCCTGGTCTGGGACCTCTCCCTGCTGATGTGAGCCAGTTTCTCCTGCATGGAAACAGATGGAGAAAGTGTGAGCAGGACACATGGCACTGTGTGGAATGTTTGTGTGGTGAGCGGAGACATGGACGGGATGAGGACGCGAGCTCCAGAGGATATGAGTCTGATGGTGATGTGAGGGTGTGTGTGAGACTTAATGGTGTTGTCCCTTGATGTTTGAGATCCCTGTGGATGTGTGATGGGTTTGTGAGAGTGTGAGTTGAGAGTGATGAGAAGAGTGAGTTTCCTTGGCGGAATGGATAAGAACATTCATCCTGTAGTGGCACTGGGTGGCTGTCCTCTTTTGCAGGGCATTGATGCTGGCCACTGCTGCCACCGCCTCCCATGCTGGATTCATGTTGCTGCTGCCCCTCCTGCGGCCAGAGCTGGGGTAGAGGGCATCACGATGGGCCTCCACGGAGTGCAAAAGGTGCTCAAGGGACACATCAGTGAACCTGAGGGCTCCAGTCTTTTTGCCTTTCGGGGCCATCCTGTCTTCCATCTAGCAGCCATGGGCTGGAAGCACTGAGTGATGTGAGCACGGCTGCACTTTAAATATGGCACCCAATGTGATGAAGCAGTGAGGTGTTGGCGTGGCGGGTGAATGAGACCCTGCCCGCAATGGAAAAGGCATGTTTCACGAGAATGCATAATTAATGTGGCAGGTTTGGGATGATACAGCGTGAAAAGCTGCCATTGCGGCCAGTGGGTAAAGTGTCGTTTTACTCGGCCGCTGCTGCACTTAGCGTAAATCTGGGACGATTCCGCCCTCTGTCTCTGAGCGAGCAACAAAAGCTGGAGGGAGGGAACTTGTGATTGGAGGAGTTGGAGCAGTGAGCATGAGAGAGACAGAATCTGTGATTGGAGGAGCAGCTACTTACAGATTCTGTCTCTCCCACGCTCATTGCTCCTCCAAACAAACTGCATTTTTTCCTACTCTGACTGAGATGCCTTCTCTTGTAACTGTTCAGCCATAATATAAGCTAATATGTACGGGGGTATGACCTTTCTTGAATTTTTTGCCCCTGTCTTTGATTAGTCGCAGGCTATTTGCGAAGTTTTGAGGGCAAATCCGCCCACCACCCCATGTATTTTGAACAGGGCAGGTTGGAGAGCAGCTAAAAAAAGCATATGGGATTCTGAGCTTTGTAAATAAAGGCATAGAGTACAAAGACAAGGAGTGTTAGGGTGAACCTGTATAAAACACTGGTTCAGCCTCAACTGGAGTATGCGTGCAGTCTGGGCACCACACTTTAGGAAGGATGTGAAGGCATTAGAGAGAATGCAGAAAAAATTCACAAGAATGGTTCCAAGGATGAGAAACTTCAGTTACATAGAAAGATTGGAGAAGCTGGAGCTATTCAACTTAGAAAAGAGAAGATTGAAAGGAGATTTGATAGAGGTATTCAAAATCATAAGGGGTCTGGACAGAGTAGATAAGCAAGAAACTGTTCCCATTGGTGGAAGAATGGAGAAGCTAGGTGACATGGCTGAAGTTTTAGAATGTGGGGTGTAAAGGAAAATTTGCATTTTTAGATAAAGCAGAGTAGTTTGAATTTCAAAAGAGAGGGCGAATGTTATACTTAGCCAGAAGAAGCCAAACAGTGTGTTTATTTTTCCCAAAGCTTGCTGATAAAATGGGTACTTTGAAAGATTTTTATTATGAGAAAGGTAAAATCCAAAGACACATTGAAACAATGAAATTTGCATTCAAAGGGGAAAATGTATACCAAGGAGAGAAGGCTATGTGTAAGAAGAAGGCATTCTAAGATCTAATAAGTGTGAAAAGCCTCCAACCCCTATGTAACAAGCTGCTGCCTATAGGAACCGAAGCTAAAAAAAAATCACTGTGAATATCCCTGTCTAGGGTATCTGGTGCTTTGCTTGGGTCTGTTAAAATCTATTTTATTTTTACTGTTGCCTTAACGGGGGTGTAACTGGGAGTCAAATTAATTAGGGGAGCTAGGAGTTATCATAGTAGTAATTTTTAATTAATCATAATGGCAGGTTTTCGCACCATTTCATCCCATTCCTGGTGTGTCCCACATCATTAATAATGCATTCACGGGCAACATGCCAGGTCACTGGCGGGGCAGCCTCTGTTTCACCCACCCTGCCATCACCTCTGGCCTTCAGTAATCTGGTCACCATATTTAAAGGACGCCCCTGCACAGAGATAGCACTCTCTAAGGCATTGCAACATGCTGAAAAGTCATGGCTGCCAAAGGGAGGAAACATGCTGCTCCTAAATTTAATGACGCCTCCCTCGAGCACCTACTGGACGCAGTGGAGGCCGACCAGGAAGCCCTCTACCCCCGCTACAGCTGAAGAACAGCAAGCAAAGTGACAAATTCAGCACGGGAGGTGGTGGCAGCGTTGGTCAGCGCCAATGCCCTGCAAAAGAGGGCAGCCTCCCAGTTCCAAAAGAAGATGAATGATCTCCTCCTTTCTGCTAGGGTAAGTCATTCTTCTCATCACTCTCAATTCACACACTCACAAAACCAACACACAGCCACAGGATCTCACTCATTGACAGTTCTAGGGACTTTACCATTCACTCTCTCACACACTTCTTCATTTGCCTTGTGGATCGCGTCCTCATCCAATCCACGGCGCCACTTGCCACCCACACCTCAGCTGCTGGAGCTGCAAAGGCAAGCTCGCGAACATCAGGAAGGGATGTCCACTGCACTTCTCAGATTGTTAGGCACAATGGAGGAATCTGTCCACCTTCAGGTTGAGGTGATAGCGTCGGCATGCCAATGCACCGAGGTCAACACTGGTAGGATGGCGACCGCCATGGAGACCTTGGTCCAGGTCATCGGTCCCGCACTGCTGCATGGGCTGAACTCCATTGCTGATGCCATAGTTGGCCTCCAACAGTATCAACTCGAAAGGGATGCGGGGCATCTTGACCTTACTCCAGTTTCTCCTTCCCTTCAAGGAGTCAGCCAGCGGCCCTCGGGCACCCATAGGGAGGAGGATCAGCAGATGCACACCCCGGGGCCATCTACCCAGGCAACTCCAGGTGTGTCTAGCCCATTCAAATCGCCTATTCCTGTGATTCAAGCAGCTCTGGCTCCACAGGCCCACCATTGCCACACAGCAGAACCCCAAAAGCAGTCCGGGGCCTTCCAAGTCTCGGCCCTTCAGAGGACACCCACCAAGGTAATCACAGACAAGGCATGGCAGTCAGCAGGCTGCCTCCACCTCCACTGTGGATGTCCGGGAAGCACCAAGATGTAGTGGCAGGGTTAGGAAGGTTAAGAAGGTGTAGTTGCACAGCCTGCACAAAGTGTTAATCACTTGTACTTAAAGTTCACTATTGTAAATAAACTCCCAAGAATATCTCCTTGCCTTTGGTTCCTTGTCCTGAGTAACAGTGTTTGTGTCACTCAGATGTGAAACCTTGGTTCCTGCACAAGATAAAGGCAGGTGTCTCACTCTAGGGCCTCTTCCCTGTGCAGCGTGTAAACTTCAGACCATGATGGTCCGGCTTCACACTTACTGGATACATTAGTGATGCCTGCGCCTCGATGGTGCTTGTTATTGCTGCTGGAATGTTGTGGACATGTGTTACAGAGTTCCATCATTCTCTCTGTGTGCTCTCAGCACCTTTGAGGTGGGATTGCCCCCCCGCCCCCCATCTCTTCAGCATCTGTGTCCAGTGACTCTGTGCTCCTGAAGGGGTCAGGTGCTGAAGGCTGACAAAGGAGCAGGTGCATTTAAAGTTTCGCGGCTGTTTCTCCATGAAATGACCCTGATTACATAGCACAAGCGAGCTGCCCTTAGCCAGACAGGAGTCAAACATTCACAGAAGAAATGTGAAGATCTGTGGAGTGTTTTCACTGTATGTCATCATCATCCTCCTGGAACCTAGCGACTACTAGGTCCTCTGCTGCATCTCCATGACATGAGCCTGAGCACTGAGGGTATGTGCGCTGCCATCAGCCACACAGGAGTCAAACATTCATAGGTGCAAGCTGAGGATGTCAGCATGTCCTCACTCCATCTTATCATCACCCTCCACAAGTCTTGCGGCTAGGGGGCCTCCTGAGCGCACCTGCCTTATCTGGCCAATGCAATGGCTTCATCGCCGTCATTGTCACCTTTGAGGATCTCATCATTGTCATCCCCTTTGATGTTCTCCTCATCGGAGGATATTTGCAGCTCCTCCATCTCCTCCTCAGCCAGCTCCAGAGGATATGAGCCTGATGGAGATGTAAGGGTGTGTGTGAGAGTTAGTGGTGTTATCCTTTGAGGTGTGAGATCCCTGTGGATGTGTGATGGATTTGTGAATGTGTGAGTTGAGAGCGGTGAGAAGAATGAGTTACCCTGGCGGAACGGATGAGACCATTCATCCTGTAGTGGCACTGTGTGGCTTTCCAGTTTTGCAGGGCATTGGCGCTGACCACCGCTGCCAACGCCTCCCATGCTGGATTGGTGATGCAGCTGCCCATCCTGCAGCCAGAGCTGGGGTAGAAGACATCACGGCGGGCCTTCACAGCCTTCAAAAGGTGATCGAAGGACGTGTCACTGAAGCAGCGGGGGCTGCAGTCCTTTTGCTTTTTGGGGCCACCCTGTCTTCCGTGCAGCAGTCATGGGCTGGAAGCGCTGAGCGGTGTGCGCATGGCTGCATTTTAAATATGGTGACTGGTGTGATGAAGCAGTGAGGTGATGGGGTGGCGGGCAAATGGGAGCCTGCCTGCAATGGAAATGGAGTGTTTCCTGGGGATGCATCAGTAATGCAGTGGGTTTGGGATGATATGGCGTGAAAAGCCGTTTTATGGCCGTTTTACCTGCCCGCCACCGCACTTGGTGCAAATCTGGGAGGTTCCGTCCTCTGTTAAAACTGCTCATCAGCCAATGCTTCTGGTTTGTGCAAGGCTGACTATCTACTTCCACTGGAAATCATTTTTTCACTTCCATCAGGTTCCAGATTTAAATTTGGAGGTGGGGGAGAGTGTTTGTTGCCTACAAGACACCATAGCAACATCATTTTACATAACAGTACCCGCGTGCTCTTCTTGTGAGTCTTCACTTCCAGCAGTGACTCTCTCTTTGAGTAAACATAGGCCAGGAAACTGAGGTTGCAGTATTGGAGCTGTTGTTTCCGCTGCTGCCCTACCTCTGGTGAGGCACAAAAATAGGGCCTCTCAAATTTTACACCTCTGGGTGCCATTTCATTTTACAGGAAGTACACGTGCCCAGCAGGAGGAAGTCAATATTGTCGGACCATCATGCACACTTGAGTATTCTTCTGCACTCAAATCATTTGAAGCTGGCATCAACGCAGACAAAGTTTCTCCTGGGAGCATCAGTGAGGAAACACACAGGTGAGGAAGGAAACAGAGTTAGTAGGTGAAGGTCAGGGGTTGCTCCACAGGGTTTGCTTTATGGCTGATTAGTCATACATGAAGTTCATTACAGGCAGAAACAAAGTACCATGCAATGGAAGTGAAAACAAAGGGGGATTCAGAAATCTTACAGCAGTGCAACAGTCTCTGCTGATCTGTAGAATCATTCTGGAAAGAATTGGATTTGAAGGGCCTTAAGATTCTCCTAAGTGGATGAATTAAAATGGGCCAAATGGACTTCCTCACCTGTAACTATCTAATGATCCTTGCTATGTCTCTTTGTGCTTTCTGGAGTGCAGCTGTTGCTTTTACAGCTTGACTCAGTTGACGGCACTTTCACCTCCGAGTCAGAAGGTAGTTGGTTCATGCCCAACCACAGGTAATCTAGGTTGAAACTTCCCTGGAGTATTAAGATTAAGATGCATTGCCACAGGTACCTGGCTAAATTTCTGGGCTCCGCCGAGGTTGGGAACAGAAGCAAACGAGGCCTGAAAATTATGAGGCTGGAAGGCATGCCTGTAGCACGACCCTGTCCCTGATATCATCTATTTTGGCCAATGTGGGATTGGGGCCCAGCAAGGCCTCCTGGCCTCCAAGGGGCAGGCAGGAAATTAGGCTTCTTAAAAGCCCTGTTAATGCAACTGAGGGCAATTTAACTACCTGGAGGCAGGCTGGAGTTTAGGGCACCAGGCAGGCTTACAGGCCCTCCCTGCCAGCTTGGCTGGGGGTGCAGTCAAAGGTCGCCCTATAGAGGGGTTTCTACCTCATACCCGAGTGCTTTGTGTATTTTTTATTTAAAGTTTTTAAAAAGTGGCTTCTTGTTGAAGCGCCCCCCCCCAGTTACTTGCCTTGTACTGCAGCCGGGTGCCCCTCCAAAGCTGGAAGGCCTCTGATTGGCACTCCAGCTTTGAGAGCCTGCCTGCTGCTGTTACTTTGACAGGGAACAATTGAAGGGGGTGCCCCAGTCGAAATCTCAGGTCAGTGACAATATCCCCCGGGGTTGGGTTCCGGACCCAGAAACAGACCTGACTCCTGATTCCCGCCCTGAAAGTGAAAATTCAGCCCACTGCCTTTGAGCTGAGAAATAAAACTGAGGTATAGTGAGATACAGCAGATTCCACAGCACCATGAAAGAAGGACAGGGAATTCTCCTAGCGCTCTGCCCAATAATTTCCCAAAAGCTGATGATCTAGTTGCTCATTCGTTTGCTGATTATAGACCATAAGACAAAATCGTGAAATCGCAGTTGGGGGCCAATCGTGGTCAGGGGCCTGTTTCCTGTCTGCTCCCTGGTCCACCGATCGTGTGTGCCCACCAAGGGAAAAATTCAGGCCCATATATTTTGGGGGATTCGTTAGCTCTTCTGCTGTTAATCCTGACATGTTCAGCAGTAATAGACTTTCATTCCCAATTACTAGGCAAATTTTTATGGTTTGCTTGTCTGGCTTAGACACATCTGAATCAAGAAACCAGAGCTCTGTACATTGTTTAAACATTGTGAGTTTGGATAGTAGGTCAGTTGCATCCCAATTCAAACTGGAGATTTTATTGGATATTTTGACAATATCCCTTTGACCTTCCTTCTCCTCTAGTAGCTGGGATGCATGCTGCTGTCGCCGCTTTGGTGCGCTTTTCCAAAGTTCTGTCTGTTATAATTGCAACCATCTCTGGTCCGATTTTTATGGCTTTTTTTTTTCCTTGCTTGATTCTCCCTCACTCGCTATCGACCTGACCGACGCCTGGTCACTCGTCTTTCCCAACTGAGCTAACCTGATGCTGGTCCCCTTGAAGAACTGTTCCTCTCACTGAACTGACAGGCTATGTGCTGCAATCTCACCATGAGGGATCCATCTGCTTACCAAGCCTTTATTTGAGCACTATCCTGACACTGTGACTTCAAAGCTTTTCCATGCTGTCACCATGTTGCGATTTCAACACTCTCTGATATTGCAACTCCATTGCGGTCTGACCAGAATGTTGAGGGTCGTCTCTTGCTGTGTGGCATGATCTAAGGCTACTCGCCATGTTGTACCTGTACTTAATCTTACTGCCATGCTATTTGACCATTGCTGAGCACCAGGTCATGTTGTTATAATCATATAGACACCAATTGCTGATAAGAGATTGTCCAAACATGTTGTGGGTTTATTTATTTAGACGAGGCACAGAGGAACATTTATACATAGAAAGCTTGAAGATGTCAGCAGCAGAGCTGTGAGTGTGTGCTCTGTTCAATAGCAAAAGTGAAAGTAACACTGGATCGCATGACACACTTCCCTTCTAGCAATATCATGCTGCTATCTCTTAAAGGAATATTACAACACATGGTACTGACAAACGATCTTGAAGACGGAAGAAGCAAGTTTCCTGATAGCTTGATCAGTGTGCTGGAATATTACGATGGGAGAAAGCATGCTGTTTTTAAGTTACTAATGCTTTTCCAATAATTGTGTTTTATTTATATACACTCACTGTCAATGCTTGATCAGTGTGCAGCTGAACTTCCTTCTGTTCTTCCTTCTAAATTCTAAATATGCCACTTTATTTGCTCTTCCACTTCTATATATCTCAATCATATAGTGCTTAAGGCTCAATACACAGTCTCCTACTGTAATTCATTGTTTTGCATGATCTGAAAACTGTGAATCCTCACTCTCTTTTATCATTCCATCATTATTCAGGGTTGGGAAGGGAAGAAAATTAGCAAGAGAAAAGTTAACAAGATCTTTTTTTTTTCCAAGTACAAAGTTTGAGAGTATTTAATAAATGATGACAAGAAAATGTTTTAGTTGCTTTTCCCCTCACAAATATTGAAAACACATTGTGCATATTGAGGCACGAGTAAAATTCTCCAGAAATCAGTGCATGGAGGCAGTCAATGTACTGCAATGACAAATTATTCAGGCTACAGGAAAAGTTATATAGTTATTGCTGCAATCCTAAGAAGCCTAAGTTGTACGCAAAAATATCCCGCAGATATGTGACTGGATAACTATCAACATATCAAAACATTTATAACTTGTGTTCTTGTTACTGAACCGCTGCTGGCTATGTATGATGGATTTGAACTTGACACCAATATGGCTGCGATTAATCCTTTATTGAATGTAACCAAGTTTCAACACACAAAATGTTAAAGGTAATAGGATCACAAAGTTAGTCTTGCTTTGGATAGAAGTTGTAATCCTTGGATAGCGGCCTCCCTGTCTGCTTACCTCTGTCTCTTTCTTGCCATTTTGTGCTTCTATCAGGTAAACCAGGATTCTTTATACCCCTCTTCTTATCCAAGCACTCCCATATCTGGATTTGTGATTCACATTCCTTGACTCCTTAGCAAAACTGCTCAGGGTCTGTGCGTATACAGCACCCTTTAACTCAGGGTGTGTATACTTAAATGAATCAAACTTGTGTGTGGCCACAGGTCACCTTCAGCTCAGGTTTTGTGTTTACACAAAGCACTTTTAGCCCAGGGCCTGTGTGTACACAAGCCCTTTTAGCTCAAGGTCTGTGCGTACACCGCAGATTTAATGCTGACATACCCAAGCTCTACATATTCTCAACACACCCGTCATCTTGCAGTCACTTTTATCTTATCTAAGTACTTTAGACGTGCAATATATACAAATTTCAGTATTACCTTGCTCAACCTGTTGTTTTGTATTCTGGGTGGTTTTAACTTGGGCATTCCATGATCCTTAGCTATTGTCCCATGATTCCTAGCTATCTTATCAGTGTGCTGTTTATGCATTAAAATGTTTAACTTTCACACAGTTAGTTTAAGTGTTCGAAGCATCTGGAGCTAAAAATTGGTCCACAGTGTATCTTGGGCACAGGATAGTGATTTGCGAACTTCCTGTGTCTGTCGCCGTGGACTTTCACAACACGCAAATTTGGTGCCCGGTACCTGATTGTAGCACTGGTCGGAGTGATGCTAGCTGTCTACACACTCAGCAGGGGGTCAAGCAGGATTCGCAGAGAGCAGATGGTGTAAACAGTCTGCTCCTCTTAAAGACAGTCTGCTCTTCTTAAATGGAAGCTGCATGAAATCACAGAAAGCTGTAGTTGAATGCAGTTGCTGCAATTCTGAAGAAGAAAAATGGAAAACCAGAGCAAAGAGAGGCTCTAAGGCTCATGGATGGGGCACTATAGGCCTTAGTCATAGAGGTGAACAGGAGGAGATTTTTCCATGGCTCTATATGGGGACTAATTGGCCCTCAAGGGCCATCCTCAAAAGAGTTTTGGAGCAGGTGACCCGGTATGTCAATTCCTGGCATCTGGTCCCAAGGACCTGGCAGCAGTGCCACAAGACGTCCAGTGACCTCACATGAGTTGTCAAGGTCAGTCAATGCATCTTCACATGACATCTCCTATGCTCAGAACTCACCCATCAGCAATCCTTGACAATCAGGACTTATGCCTAACATCCATATACTTCAACGCACTCTCAAACACATTCAATGATGCCAGCCTCACATCCAACCCCTGCTTCCTCTATATGCCTCCAACTATTCAAACTATGGCAGGCACATCATCCAAACAATGCAATACAATCATTAACATTCTGTCACCTGTCTTGAAGGACAAGGTTCTACACAAATGGAGAGAACAGAGCTGAAGAAATTAGGGACAAGAATGCACCTTAAGGAGGAGATGGGTCTCAAGATCAAGGTATCAATATCAGCATGGGATGAAGGCCATGTCATCTGATGTCACTGAGAACAATGAGGATGACAGTATGCTCCTGCTTTTTGCCTCTTCTCACCTCCTAGCTCACCCTTATCCTGTTTATCTGGCGTGATAAACAAGCTGCAGATGTTGTGACCATGGACCTCTTGCTTTCCTTTCCATCCCCTTTTCCCTCACACCTTTTTATTTTCCTGCTTTTGGTAACTGAAGAAATGCAGCCTGCCCAGCCACAACACAGCCAGGAGGAGGAGAGAGAAGAACAGCACAGCCCTGATGAAAAGGTCTTGTTATGTGACCTGACTCTCACAGACACCAGCTCAGATACTGAAACTGTACATGCAGGTATAGAGGTGGAATCAGCATGTGGTGAGTCACCAGGCATGAGTGGGCTGCAGCCATGCCAGTGGGGAGGTTAGTCCATGTGCCAGCTCACTGGATGCTGAGGTCAGAGATAAATTCTCCTGCAGAGAGAATCTTAATGAGATGACACACAAGAGAATATTGTCGAGGACACACATCAGGATGCCAGACAGCCTCCTGTCACTGTCAAGGAGCATGGAGGAGTCCAGCTACAACTTGGGAGAGAGCATCACGCAGAACTTGTCCTCTCCACAGCCTCTTCTTCATCTCTCTGCCATGCTTCTGATCCATAAACTGCCATATACCATCCAGCACGCAGCTCCATTGGTGCTGAGCCTCTGTTTGGACAGGCCATCAAATTCCCTGTCCTTCTGTGTGGATGTAACAATACTTGCTACCAAATCCAGTAATTCACCACAACACCTCTAAAAATGCTCCAGAGTACTTCCAGAAACTTCTCAATAGCAGAAGTTGTTCCTAATTGCCTTACTTTCAAGTTGGGCACCTAATCCTTTAAATTACACTAGTGCTGGGACCGCCTGGAGCTGAATGCATTTCCTTTGTTGAGTGACAAGTGAATTAATTGAATGGACCTGCGTAGTCCAAGTTTGCAGATAGAGCATCAGTTCTGTCGGTAGTGCTGAGTCCTGTCTTAACAACACCAGTTCAGGGGTTTTCAGCGCACAGAAGGAGCACCTAAACATGTGCCCTTGCCAGCACGAGGTGCCACCAGGCCCCACCAGAAGTGGCTGGAGGTGCAGTGCTGAAGGGTCCCTGGCTTCAATAGCGCCATCCCCGGCAGCATTACAGGTCTGAATTTTATGCCCACCATCTAAATATATGTTTAAATGCTGAAAATGCCTCATCTAACAGCTGTATGATATTGGTCAAATGGCAAAACAACGTTTTTATAACCAATTTTAGTCAAAAATGAAAACTAATAAGGAAAATAATTAAACCACATTCTCTTTGCTATTGTTTTCGATTTGCTGTCCCTTTAGAAGATTCACTTAAATATAAAATTATTTTTCCCACCAAAACATTGAAAACATTATGTTGCAATGGAACCGGGGGGGAGAAGTTTTGGAACCTTTTGAGGTGAGCTGCAAATGCCTGATGATATCTGTGTTGCAAGTCTGCAGCTACTGAAAAGGTCTAAATTACTCGGAACATTTTATTCCAGCCTGATTTTGATATGGAAACTCACATCCCTTACCCTCAATTATTGCTGTTTGTCACTTATAGGTTTCAGCACTCAAAAGTCACCATGTGCATTGAGCAGGTACTTTATGAATCTTGAGGCGCATGCAAATGCTAAATTAATGCTCATTAAAGCTGGTAGATTTAATTCAGCTACGTCATCCTGGCATTACCTCATCTGAATGTGAGCTGAAGAGACTTGAAATTAAAAATGGATATAAGTAGGAATTTGGGGGCAATTTGACTGATTCAGTTGCAGGAAGCTGAACAGGAACAGATAGTTTAACTATGAATGCATTAAATAGTCAAGAGAGAAAAGCTTATCATCGTCTGACTGTCTTGTGTGGTATGCATTAACAAAGAAATTGGCTCATTTCTGCTGCTTTTAATTTATTAAATTTGTTTCATCAGTAGCCCTGCAGGTCTCAAAACAACTAATAAAATGCAAAATGTTAATTAAATCGTGACCAGGATAATGAATGGCTTGAGGTCAAGTTTTCAGTTGGAATGAGGTGGGAAACTGAATTATGTCACTGTCAGAACTGTTAGCATTGGGATTGCACGGGCTGCATGGGTTTTAGTCACAAGTTGAGGCGTCATTTGCTGCCAAAAACATAAATGTTTAAATGCAGAAAGCTCAGCCCTATTAAAATAGCACATGCAAGGGCCAAATGTTTTCACAGAAGTATCAACCTTATAAAGCTCCTTAAAACCCTCTCCTATCATTTTCAGCTCCAGGCTTGATTTCCCCTGAGTTTGAGTCCCTAATGTCAGGCATGTTACTGTGGGAAGATACAAAGCTGAGAAGAAACATATCTCCATTGGGAAAGTTATTGTCACCCAGTCATTGTTGTGAAACCTGCGAGTGGCATTGATGAAGGTCCAGGAGCAGGTTGGATGCCTGCTATCTAAGCTATAGAATTACATGATCCATGGAAGCAACAAAGGAGGAAAAAAGAAAGGACAAACAAATAGCTACATCATTTTTGTTAAAGGATGTTATTCCTGAAGTATTACAAGATCATGTCATGTGATTCATCAAAGGGTTATGCAGGATGAATTTATTAGAAATAGTTTAGAGATGATTTTGTATTATTTAGGAAACCAAAGTGTGGATCAAAGACCCACACGGCAGAAAAGAATGGAGCTAAATGAAGTAAATTGGCAAGTATGGCTAAGTTTGTATCTTAACAGCCTAAAGATTGTAGGGGGAATGAGGGAGCTAAGGAATTACATAGATTTGTTGTCCTCAGGAAAAAAATCATTAATGTGACGTGAATAAGGGCCATTATAAAAAACGTTGGACACAAGTAGTTTCTGAGGGAAGTGAACATGTAGAACTTTAGGGAATAAACTATTATCGTGGCTTTCTTTTCTAGGTAGTATGACATTTTTGCAGATTGCTCATTTGGTCAGAAGAGCTCTTTTGCAGTAGCTGTACAATTTGACAGCGTATGTTTCAGGAAAGTGTCTGGTCTTGTGACAGGAAGTGCACTTTTACCAAAAATAATGTATCACATTTTACTAATATATATCGTACACGTAGAATTCAAGTTAGTATTAGTTCTTTCAGATCCATACTGTACATTTTAATTCAACATGCATTGCATTTTGTCTGTCTGGGATCATGAATACTTGAAAAAGCTAACTGCTATTGCATTGTGCCGCTAGTAGCTCTGATCAGTTTTGTGTTAGTCTAAACTCAGGTAACCAGTATTATCAGCTTGCCCCTTTCTCGACTGATTCCTTCTCTTCTCCCTATACAGAACAAACGTGACAGTTCCTGCAGTAAAATAACATAAACTCAAAATATGTAAGCACGTGGTGTTTGGAACACTGAAACAAGACATGGCCCCCCATCACATATTGTTATATAAAATATATGAATAGCAATGGACAAACTGAAGACAACTGTGAGTTAATTTACACAACTACTGTTAATAAATTTGCAGAGATCCTCCACTGAATATCTACTTTGCAAGTGACTATTTTTATATATTCTTTTTAAAGGCTGGCTGGGAGTCATTGTATAATCGATCATAAACATGGAAATTTACCCATGGAAAATTTCCAAAGCGCCTTTCATTATGCTGCGTCAGGAGTTCAGGTTACTCATCCCTCTTTGTTTTAAGATCTTGTGGCAAATTGTCGATTCTATACAGTGACTAACATTTTGGACGCATTGCAGATAGATGACCATTCATGCCCCTGATTTCATACTCAGTGATCAGTTTTACTGAGAAGCTCATAACATAGTGAAAACAGAATGCCATAAAACATTGAACCATAACAATAATTTAAATTATGCATCATTCGTAAAAAAAAATTGCAGCAGAAAGAAACAGCAAATTACTATGATGATAAGTTTCATAATTAGGACTTCTGTAAATACCGTTTTGGGCTTTTTGGAACTAAAGAAAAGGAGAGAAAACATTCATTTGAATACAGTATGATAGTACACAAGGGCTCGGATTTTCCAGTCCCATCCGTGATGGGTGTAAGGGTGGGAGGGAGGGGAAAATATTATAGGAGCGAAGAAGTCAGTTACATCCCGTGTACAAACAGATTGTGATCATCCACTCCCGCCCTCAATGAAGGAACGCTTTTCCCGCTGCGCCATGTTGGGAACGCTATTTGAATATATTTGAATATGATGAATGCTCATTATCAAGGCAGCTGTCTGGAATCACGACCCCACGCTGGGCCAAAGGCTACATCGGCATCTAATTAGACCGGTGTGATTCACAACCGCATATCAGTGATGCGCACCTAATGACCTGTACTTCACTCGTGCCTTTGAGGTTTGTTCGCCTACCTTGCATTGCACAATGCTCGTGGCACCTCGGGCTCCACACCAGCTTCGCAGGCAGCCCCACTTCGCTTTCAAAGGGGGTTACAAAAGCAAGGGTCTATATACCAGCCCAGCTGTAAGGCGAGGGGGCGGGTTGTAATGTGCTGCAGGGCAAGGGCTTGACTGGGGATGGGAGGTTGGGAGAGGGTGGGTGTGGAAAAGACAAGACAGAAGCAAGGGAAGGGGCTGGAGGACAAAGGCTTGACTCGGGGGTGGGGGGGAAGACAAGTCAGAGGCAAAGGAAGGGGGCTGGAGGACAAGGGCTTGACTGGGGGAAGGGGGAAGACTGGGGAAGTTTGCATTCAGACACATGACTGAGGTGGGTGGGGGTGGGGAAGCATCCTCTGGGCCAGAATTGGGAGACAGTCTCTTACAAAAGGACACAAGCAAGTCAGGGCCAGAATTGGGAAAGAATCTCTTATGTTAGGAACAATGTATAACTTTAAGTTTAATTTACATTTGTGTGTTAAGAAAGATGGAACATGTTTTCAGTTTCATTTAGTTCTTTTGTGAACTTAGTGTTGGGGAGTCTGGAGGGCTCCCTTGCAAAAAGGTCAGTTTTTTTGGATTTTGATTGTATCCATGCATTTTTAATGAGATTTTACAACCCTTGAAATGAAAAAAATGGGTTATAAAGAGGTTAGTAGTTTAGTGATTTTGGGGAAAAAAATGTAGTAGAAAAAACTGTGCTGTTGCCTAGCGACAGGGATCCAGTGACATACAAAGAAACAGGGAAAGACAGAAAAGGAGTTCAGATTGTGTATGTCAGAGAGTTCTAAGACAGGAGTTCTAAGTTATCTGGTAAGAAATGCTACAAGGCTGATGGGGGGCTGAGTTTCAGGAACTCATGTGTTTGTTCTGCAGTTGAAGTAATAGTGAGTTTAGAGTGTGGTTTTGGGTGTCTCAGGGAGAGATACCAGTTGGGTGAAAAGCATTGAGTGAATGCTCAGAAATTCACTGGAAGAAAACAGTTTGCAACTGTGCCAGTCCAAGCAAGAAGCCTTGATGTCAAGGTAGTGGTAAGTCTTCACTGTGTTTTGTGTCTATGGGTAAAAATATTGGAAAATTGAATCATCTTCTTGTGTTGTATTCAGATCTTTCAAACCTTTTTGTCTGGTGTAATATCGTTCATTTTTCTTGTTTAATAAATGTTTTATTATTTGCATTAAAAGTTCATCAGTTCATTCATCCTGTGAAATTGTTCGGTAACTTTCCTCCACAGTTTTTAAAAAAAAGTTAGGATCTATCAAGCCAGGTTTCACTCTGGGACCTGACTTGTCCAGTAGCAATATCAGCTGGGATCGTAACACTTACAGAAGGATATAAGTAAGTCGGGGCCAGAGTGGGATGATTGCGGAGTGAGGAAGCGCCTCAGCTTATGTTGCTGAGCTTTCAAAGACAGTCCTTGTGGAAGCCCAGGGAGGGGGAGGGCATGTCAGTTCACTGTCAGTCATGCCCAGCATAATGTACGCAGGGTGTCGTCATTGCCTCATGCATGGTGGTCCGGGGGGTTTTCTAGCATAGTACTCGACCAAAGATGGTACAATCACTGTAAGGGGAGGAATCTGCAGCCTGTAGATGGAGAACAGGTAGTATAGGGGTGAGCACTTGTTGGTCTCATGGTGGTGGGGGCTCCCTATATGTGTTGGTTTGGTAGGCCTCAAGATGTGGGGTGGGGGCAGGGGGGAGTGTAAAGTCTATTTGGGACATAGGCACATCCACCTCAAACGACTCAGGGGGTAACACAGGTATATCAACCACAATTACAAGTGGATCAAGGATTACAGGGGGAGGACTGAGAGCAATAAGAGGGAAGGAAACCTGAATGTAATTCTCCTCCAGGATGATGGGAGGGATTTCCACAGTCACACAGGGAGGGTCGAAGCTGGTCTGGAAATAAAACCTGAGGGCCACCATCTTGGAATCTCAAGTAATGGTGCAGAAAGTGAAACTAAGAAAAATTGCTGACTGGGAGGACTGTTTTGCCTTCAGGGAGGAGTGGATCACTGCACTAGGGGGCCGATTAAAGACACAGCCATCTGGAATATGTATTACCACATGATGGAGAATGTACAGCTGAGACAGGTTAGGAACATCTCAATAGCTATAGCGGCAATCTGGAGCCTTCAATGTAATAGTGCGTTCATGCGAAGTTAATTCCGATGAGTCCCAATCATCGATATCCCTGCAATAACCCATTGTACCAATCGTGGTAATTCCCCAGTGCAATAATGACTCAAAAAACAAGTGGGCACCTGGACAAACAGGAGAAGCTTCTTGGAAACCCCACCTCAGAACCTAGCAGCTGCCAGGTTCAGAGATGGGAACTCCCAAGCCCCAAAAATAGAATCTCATCCCCTCGCAGAGCATGTGTCCTCATGTGCATTCCAAAGGATGTAGTCAGAGTCCACTGAATGAGTAATTTATCGCCTCAAATAAATGCAGGACATCCAAGGGCCTGGCCAAATCCATCTCATAGCAGTAGGTGTATTGAAATAGGGCCTTGGGGGGGTTTGGAGAAGCATACTGTAGACTACACTACACTGAGAGTAGTCATTGTGCTGGCCAGTATTGTATTGGCTAATAGGTGTCTGGACTGTAACCATGACCTTGAACCCACAGTCACTAGGACAGAAAGAGAAACTTTGGAGGTTGATGCTCAGTCATGTCTTTCTTTCAATGTTCCTGCAGAGAGGAAACCTTCAGGAAGATGGAGGGTGCATTTAATGTTGTCTGCATTATTGCATACAGGCAGGAGGAAAGATGGAGAAGAGTGCTACGGCAGCACCAGACATGCCAAAGCAAGGATGAGCAAGGGGCAGCAGGGCCCCCTCCGGACCCAGAGGATGAGGCTCACGGAAACGCTGTGCGTAGGCGCCTCTCAAGATTGAGGGTGTACAGAAGATGCATGTCTTTTCTGCAGATGAGCGAGAGACAGTGTCGTCGACGCCTCCACGTGTCCAGGAATCTGGTGGCTCACATCTCCCACATTCTCCATGTGTTGACACCATGGAGACTGAGAGGACATCCTTTGCCAGTGGCTCTGAAAGTCACCACCGCTCTTAACTTCTACGTGAGGGACTCTTTCCAGGGATACTCTGGGGATCTCTCAAGCTTCCACCCACAAGTGCATACAGGATGTGATGGCCGCCCTCTTTGCCAAGGCCCACAATTACGTTCACTTTGTTAGAGATCAAGCTAGCCAGGCAGCCAGAGGACCGGGCTTTGCTGCTATTTCTGGATTTCCACAGGTGCAGGGTGCTATCAACTGCGCTCATGTGGCTATAAGGCACTGGCAACAGGCAATGCAATACATCAACAGGAAAGGGTTCCGCTCGCTCAATTTGCAGCTGGCCTGCGACCACCGGGAACACATCATGCAAGTTTGTGCGAGATACCCGGGAAGCTGCCACGACTCCCACACCTTGAGCAGATCGCAGATCCCGGACATCTTTGAGGGACTGCACAGCATCCAGGGTAGCTTCCTCAGTGACAAAGGCTACTCACAAAAGAAATGGCTGATGACGCCCGTCCAATGGCCACAAACTCCAGTTGAGGGCAGTTACAACGATGCTCATTCCGCTACATGAACACTAATAGAGCGGACCATTGGTATCTTGAAGATACGATTCCAATGCCTCGACAGATCAGGCGGAGCACTCCAGTACATTCCCCAGAGGGTTTCATGGATCACTGTAGCTTGCTGCGTCCTGCACAGCCCGGCACTGCAAAGGGGGGAGGACTTGCCAGATGCCGAGATGGAGGAGCTGCACGTCTCCTCCGATGAGGAGGACATCGTCAGGGATGAGGACGATGAGGTCGAGGAAGCTGAGGCCGCAGGGCCTGAGCCCCTAGCATGGGCCAGACAAGGCAGGTGTGCTGTGAGGCACTCATAGCCACCAGATTCCAGGAGGATAACGATGAGTAACAGTATTTATCCTATTGGACTAGTGCGCTCTATAATGGGCCCATATCACCACCAGCGTGGCTAGCCTTCTCAACCATCCTCTTCATCCTGAGATTGAGTATTTACACTTACTGCTCACCACATCCTCATCCTTTGCAGGATGATTAAGCATTGGGGGCATGTGTCCTTGTCGAGGTGAGGTTCCAGCTGCAGGAAGTCATTCCAGCATCACACGACAGAAGGTGAAGCCTCTTCGAGCAACTCTCCAGCATCCCAGTCGCTAAGACAGCCTACAAGAGGCAGGGGTTGCACTGCAGTCCTCAGTGGACTTATACCAGTGTACCTTCAGTCTGACAAAGCACCTCAAGGAGATCCATCTCCAGCAATGGAAAAACTCCTTATGTGACACTTCGATGGTGATGCTGTGAGGTTAGACTTGGGCCAAGGCAGGTGAGGATATTCAACAGGTGTTAACGCTTGTTCAAAGCACTCAGTCCTCAGCATTACCTTAAGCCCCATTACACTGAGATTCTCCACTCTCAGTTAGGGATGCAGGGCTCCAGTTAGCCTGAGCTTTCAATGGACATAGAACATCTCACAATGACCATCTTCACACATTTGCCTGATGGACATGAAAAAGCCTCTTTTCCACACCATGAGCTTCCCGTAGTGGTCAGCCCTGGCCCTTGCAAACCCAAAAATGCAGACACACCCTGGAGCCCTCAAGGTTCTGCTTTGTTGATAATAAAGAGCACACATCAGCTGCATTACACCCTCGTTCCTAGCCCATTTCTGTCCTGAACATTGCCTTCCCATCAAGCTAACATGTGAGCATTGAGACTGTGCTCAACAGTTTCAATGGTGTGCTGAAGGCTGGCAGGAGAATACACAACCTCTGAGTATGGGCTTATAGATTGCAAACCCTCAGAGATGACAGAGAGCATGGAGTTCAAGGAAAGATTACCCTTCTCCATGCGCATCTACATCCCTCCTTCCACACACCTTCACCTTTCCACAATGCAGATGAGCCTCCATGTTACACAGCCAAAAAGGAACATCTCTTGAACCTGCAATGCCTGTCGATAAGATGCCTTACATAAGCACACTTTACATTGAGGGTGAGGCAGCACTGATGTTGGTAATGGGCTGAGAAGGGGGACACGATGAGATGACTGCGATGAGATGGCTGCGCAGAATATCGACCAGAGACACGTGATGCAAAATCCGCAATAAGTGGGGGGAGGGAACATGGTGTGACATCTGATCGAGCACAACACAACTCAGCATACCTAGGAGGCATACACAAGCGGACATGTGGAATGGGTGCAAATCTATTTACAATGGTGGAAAGTATGTACATGTGGTGAAGACCCGTGCCACTGTTGTGCTCCTAATATTTCTTGATCTTCCTAACCCTACTGATACGTCTTGGTGCATCCCAACACCCACAGCGGAGATGGAGGCAGCATGTACGCCTTGTTGTCAGTGATGACTTTGGTGGGAATCCTCTGGGTGGCCAAGACTTGGAGGGCCCTGGCCTGCATTGGGTCTCCTGCTGTGAGGCAGGTGCACCCTCCTCAGCCTGTGGAGCTGGAATGATGGGGTTATAGGCAAAGGGGATTGGTGTTGGCTTGACAGTCCCAGAGTCACATGGGTGGATGGCCCTGGTGTGTCCAGCTGCTGGTCCTCATCCCTATGGATGCAGAGGGCCCTTGGCTGACTCCTTGAAGGGAAGGGGCACCTGGAGTGAGATCTCTCGTGTAGCCACTGATGGATGCAGCGATGTTGTGCAATTCCCGCAGCAGCACAGGCCCTATGTCTTGTCATCTGACTGATACTCAGCAGAATTCTGGCATCCAGCAGTCGTCTGAGTGTTAGAGACCTTGGATGTCCCTGCCTCCACCTGCTGTGGACCAGAATCTATGCTCACCAGATTGTGACACCAAACCTGCTCTAGGTCTAGGTCCCACCATGGTGTGTGTCTCTGTGCTGGTGGAGGGCGTGGATGAGCCCTATGATGGGTCTTCCACATGTGGGTCCTCAAGATCCTCATCCGAGGTGACTTTGGGGCTGGAGATGAGGAGCTGGTTCCCGGTGTCCCTCGGGTGCTTGGCTGTGGTGCCTATGAAAGACAGTAGAGATAATTAGTGCATAGCAACAGACTCCAATACACAACATTACACTCCCAACCTCGCTGTCTGAAGGATCAGCTGGTGCAGGGTCCTCACCTGGATGTGGGCCACCGACCTCACTGTCGCCACAGGCACGGTCCCGGTCCTCTCCGGCCAGGTGTACTGCATGCTCCTCACCCTGATCTCTGGCATCCCACCACCGATCTGGGACCTCTCCCTCTTACTCTGGGCAAGCTTGGCCTGCATGAAGACAGAGGGAGAGAGTGTGAGCAGGAAATATGCCAAGGCAGATGATAAAGATGCTTGCCTTGTCTGGGTGCTGAGTGGTGCCGTGTACAGGATGAAGATGTGAACTGCACAGGATGTGAACCCAGATGGAGATGTCAGGGTGTGTGTGGGGGAGTGAGCTGTAATGTCCCTTGTGCTGGTGGTGTGTGAGATCCCTGTGGACTGTCATCCTGCGAATATGTGAGGGGCTTGAGAGATTGTGAGCTGAGGGGGATGACAAGGTTGACTTACCCTGGCTGTGCAGATGAAATCATTCATCCGTTTGTGGCACTGTATTGCTATTCTCCTGATGGCTGAGGCTCACCCACCCCCACAAACACTTCTCCCGAAGCCAGGTTGGTGACTGTGTTGGACCTCCGCAGGCCATCCCCAGGGTAGAGAAGGTCACAGTGGGCCATGACAGTGTCTAGAAGGTGACCCCAGTGAGGTGTCACTAAACGTGGGGGCTGCACTCTTCCTGCTTTTAGGGGCCATCTCTCGCCCGGAACAGTCCTGGGCTGGGGACGTTGAGAGACCTGTGTGCTGATGCAGTTTAAATATGGCACCTGGAGCGATGATCCACTGAGGCCCACGGTGGGGAGGGCGAATCACAGGCCCCTCACTGGCGAAACAGCATGTTTCCAGCTGATGTATATTTAATAAGGCAAGAGGCGGACAATCGGGTGCAAGAACACACCATTGCGGCCGGTGGGGAGAAAGCAGCTTTTCCCGCCCACCACCGCACTTAGTCTGCAGAGGGGAACATCCCACCCAACATCTCCTAATGCAGTAACACTGAATTTATGTAAAGGTTAAATATAGGATGATGTGCACGCTATGTAATTGTAATGATCACTCGTGTATATTTGTATTTGCCTGGCTAAGTAAGGCATTAAATGTGCAATTAACCGGACGGATCAAATAAACTGCAAATGTAAATCTAAAATAAAACAAAAAAAGATAGAAATACAGATCAGATTCATCAGCATTTTTTCTGTTTCCGGATGGTGATGGCTTGCCTTTATCTGGCAGCTGTGGAGAAACATTTTCTCAGCTGCCGCCAGATGCACCAGCTCCATTCCTGTCTGACACCTCATGGACCATGGTGGTGGCAACAGATCGTCAGGAAGGGCAGCACTGATGTCTAAAAGCATTGGGCTGAATTTTGCTCTCGTTAGGCGGCCTTGGCGGGGGTGGGCGGGAACAGTCAGGAAGCCGCCTGCCACTCGCGATCGGGGCCGGACTGCAATTTCACGCTAGCGGGCCAATTAAAGTCTGCCCAGCGTGAAATGCGCACTGCAGCGCTGCCTGTGTGGGGTGAGGGGGATGGAGGAAGGCGAGCGTGCAATGTCCTGCAGGTACACGCAGGAAAAGGTCTCTGAGGCACAGAGCTGCATCAGGGTGATGAAGATATAAAAAAATTAAAATAAAGCATTTTAAGATGTTAAAAAACATGTCCCCTAATGTGACTTTGTCAGTATGAAAGATTTTTTATTTTTTTTAATGACGGATCAAAACCTCATCGCACCCATGGATGAGGTTTCGCAAAAAATGCAAAGGCCGAATGGCCTTTCGCCTGCCCGCCAACCGTATGGCTGGGCAGGCAGCGAAAAATATAACTCAATTACATTGTTAATGGCCTTAATAGGTCTTTTAATTGTTGATGGGCACACTGCCGACTCTTGTGCGTGCCCGCTGACCGATATATCGCGCGAGTGCGCGATGACGTCGGGATGCTTGTCCAACATCATTTAATGCTCTTTCGGGTCCGGCCCGCCCGATGAACTAAAACTTCTGTTGAACAGTTCTGTTGAAGGGTCATGAGGACTTGAAACGTCAACTTTGCTCTTCTCCGCCGATGCTGCCAGACCTGCTGAGTTTTTCCAGGTATTTCTATTTCTGTTTTGGATTTCCAGCATCTGCAGTTTTTTGTCTTTATTTTTAAACTAGAACAAAATATTGCGGAAGTTTAAAGACAAATTACAACCAGCACAAATCGTGCTTCTGCAATCTTTTGCGCTGGTTTAGAAAACATCATGCTGAGAGTCAGATGCACCCACAAAATCAGCCACACCCCCAGTCCCAGGGTGAACTAATCACCAGAAGAAGTTTCCGATAATTGTGTCTTTTTGAGGAGACTCTTAAAATAAAGTTTTGTGTGGGCGTAAGGTTGCTAACAGGCATGTTTAAAAAACTTTTGATTTAATTTTCCAATTTGTTAAAAACTGAATATTAAACACCAATATAACTAACCAGTAATTGGTCCTGTATCATTTCAGCTATGTAAAATTACTCACAGTGCTGGCCTATTTATTGATCAAAATGCTTATTTTTCTGAAAAATCGTTTTCAGATGTATTGATCAAGCTGCACATAGTTGCCACCCCTAAATGCATCGAGAATTTTTTTAAGCATAAACAACCAAACTGTACTAGTATGTCGCTGTTGGAGAATTATTAAAATGAAAGCATTGCTCAGTGAAGCTTAACCACCATCCTGTACAACATTAACCACATAACCAAATTGTTGGATCACACAAATAGTTTTAAGTAGAGCTAGAGGTCACAGCTATGGTACTGGTATCAACCTATATAGTACTGTGCAGCCAAAAGATTATCCAGGATATATTGCTGCCGTTCCAGGTGGTCATGCCATGATAGCCAGCAGATAAGATACTTCAGATATGTAAAAGTTCACCACCTTACTCTTTGATGGGCTAAAGATAAATCTAAAGAGCTGCTACGATGCTGCAGTTTGTAAATACATACTCCTCACTGTATGAAATAATGAAAAGAGCTTTGTGTGATGGGGAGCTGAGTATTCGAGTTCTGCTGGAAGTGGTAGCAGAGGAGGGTGGGGGTCAAAAATATCGGTGGGGCCAGCATGCCAGTTTCCCGGAGCTGACCAATTTCACAAGGGTGGGGGAGGGTGGCCCCATGATCCCGTCCAATCCATGATGAAAGCCAAAGAAGTTGATTAAGGAGCCTATTAAGAGCACAGTAATGCGGGCTGTTGCGATTTTTGCTGGGGCACTCAGGCTGCATGTGCTTTCTGGAGCAGAGCAGCTCAATGGAGACTGGCACACAGTGAACAGTCAGCCATGGCTGCCCCAGGGAATGAACTGGGCCCCATGAAAGGGTTAATGGCACAGAGAGGAGCTCACCCATTGGGAGACAGATGTCATCAGGCCAGCTTAGCTGATGGATAGAGAGGGTGTTTCAGAGGTTTTACTTGACATAGTCAGTATATGGATTTTCTAGAAACTACTTATTTACACTATTTACAAGACATCAGAGTAAATACATCACGGACACAGTCTATGCTGCTTATTCTATTGGAGCCTCTTGGCCATCTGACCCTGATGTCATGCTTACATCACCATTAACATCATTGCCTCATTAACATAACCATTAACCCTTTAATCTATAGTGGGCAGTAAATGCTCAGGCAGCACAGGAGGTCGTTACCCTCCTTGCAGGGTTATAAGGCCAGACGGCAAGGCTGCCAAGCACAATTGGGGGGAAGGGGTCACCTGAGCACAGGGAAGGCAGCAGCTGGCAATGGGGATACAACTCTTGAATTTTGGGTCCACTGGTGATGAGGAGTAACACCATCCGCAGGAAGGGCAGAGCCCAGGGCATCTAGAGGGGCAAGGGAGAGGAACAAACGGCAGGAAGGAAACAGAGGCCATACCCTCAGTATAGCAAAGATGGAGTTACTTGGATATGTCTGAGAACTAGTGCTGCAGGAGGCTGTGACTCTCTGGGTAGATGATCGCAGACCTCTGTGCCCTCATTGCTGAAGACCTCGTACCTTGCAGCACTGATCACCATGCATGCTTGGCCTGTAGCTGTCAAAGTCACTGGACTTCTCCGTCTTTGGCTCCTTACAAGGATCAGCTTCAGAGCTTGGTGGCATCTGGCAAACAGATGCATTCCTCTGTATCTCAGTCACTGATACCTTATTTGACAGAGTTTGACAGTGCATTAAATTCTAGACAGTTGGGGCCTCGCATGCACAGAGGACAATGGATTTTGCCTCCATCGCTGGATTCCTGCACGTGCAGGCCATCGTTGATTGCACCCATTTGGCCACCAAGGCACCTAGTGACTGGTCACTCAGATTCATCAACAGGAAGTAATGCTACTCTCTCAATATTCAGTTGGTCTGCAACCACAAAATAAGTATCATCCATGTGTGTACCCACTTTCCTGGCATGTGCCATAACTCCTTCATCCTTTACCAATCCTATAAAAATGCATGCAATGAGGCAATAAGATGAATGTATCTGTGCTGGTGGACAGTGTACTTGTTGGACTGGATTTTAGACACCCTGGCCAGGCATGTTTTCAGCAGGAGGCTGGGCATGTAAAATAGAGGGTGTGCCCACCCCACCACCTTGCTGCCTAGCCCCGAGTTCACCGCCATAACACAGTAGATGGGCAGGTGCCAAAATCGCAGGCCACCTGCTATATTTAAATAAATGATCAAGGGCCAATTGAGCTTGTTAACAAGCCAATTGACACCAATAACATACTGCCCATGCCATAGTATGGTTGTCATGGGCATTTGGCAGGCCTTTTTCAAAAAGTTTTTAAAAGGGCAGGAAGAAAGAGTGAGTACTATTGTGCATGGGGGTGTCCTTTGCCCATCAGGGGGAAGCCCCACTAAGATACTACCAGCCCTTTCTTCCATCCCACCTTCTCACCAAAACCCAGCACCCCCAACCTCCGCCCAAACTGTCCGAACCCTCCCTACCCAGTTCCCCAGAATTATCTCACTCCAGGATCCATTGGGTCTGCATCTTGGGACTGGTTCCGGTCCTGGCAACACCCACTACTGACCTCTTGATGCTACCGGGACTCCTGGAGCTGCCGGCCAATTGGATTGGCTGATAATTCCTGAGGATGGAACTTCCTCCCCAGTGAGAGGCACAAGTTGCACTGGCGGGCAACTTAGCCTGCCCGCAGTGTATTACAGCTGTGGGGTGGGCTGGCGTGGAGCCGACTTTGCTTCCGGGGGGGTGAGTCATCAGCCACTCCCACCCCCCTCCCCCATAATATGCAGCCCATTAGGTTTCTTTCTTCAGAGCTCTCCACAGGTTGACGTCTCCACCTATGGGTGAAATAATAAAGAGAACATGAGAGTTAGTCTTGAAGAGCAGACTCCGCTACAGTGTCGAGGCTTCTTAATGCAACTGAGTGTTTGGAATGCTGTCAGATGGGGTGGAGTGGAGGCTTCCCCTTAATGAACACATTGCCCTCACTTATCGCCATCTCCACCATGAATGCCCAGCTTGTCATGACAAACTGCCTCATGGTCTGCAATCCTGGCTATTTCCATGGCACCCCCTCCATGGGTGTGGCAATGTGAAATATAGGGGACACCTCCAACTGTTTGGGCCTTCTTTTGGGTATTATCAGCCCAGTTCTCCTGCAAGGACGAATGAGAGGGAGCTGTGCTCCTCTATGGACAATGACATCTGCTTCAATTCAACAGAAACTGCATAATTCAGTGCGAGCATGCCTTCAGAAGCAACATGGCTGTGGACCATTCTGAGAAGTCAGTAAATGCCCTGAGCATATACTTCTCCCAAGATCAGGAGCAGCATGTGTTCTGAGACTTATCAGGTGTGTTTTCTGGAGGGTCCTGGAGCCTGTCCTGAGGGGTGGGGGTTACACTCTCCTTGCCAGGGCATCATTGACCCTTTTTCTTCATTGTATCCAAGTTCCCCTGACCACACATCCTCTGCTGACTCTGTTAGTGATGTCCACCCATGCCTGCTTTGTCTGGGCAGGTGGCTTCCTCCTGTCATCCTCTGGGATGGGGTTATTCCTCCTTCTCCTTATAGCCTCCAGCAGGACTTCTAGGTCCACACCTAAAAATTGAGGGGCTGCCTTCTGATCTCTGGCTCTGCTGGGACATTGTGGAAATTAAATCTTCTGAGATCTCCCATTCTGCAGTATCGGCACTCATAACTAGGGAAGTTTAAAACCGGCCTGAATGTGGGTTGCCCCACCTCCATTCCCACCCCCATATCCATTAATTGGCCTCCAGACTCATCACCATAGCAATTAAGGGGCACCCCCCATGGAACCCGAGACTAGTTACTGTTGGGACCCAGAAATGGTCCCAACTTTACAATTCCCACCCCCACTGTAAATATCCAGCCCAGGGTATGTGTCAATACAGTTTTGGACCATCTGGAATATTTGGAGAGTTAAGGATGGGAGGCCAGAAAAGATAGCACTAGAATAGCTGAATTTGAATATGATAAAGGGATAGTTAAAGGTTTCAAGGGAGATGGGGATGAGGTAGAGGTGTCAAAGGGCAATGTTGTGTTGGTGGAGGCCAGAATTCTCTGCCCCTGCCAGTGACAGGGTTCAAGGTGGGCAGGGGCAGAGAATTCAAGGGGATGGAAAAAACCATTTTCTTAAATGTGAGAAAAGACGGAGGGAATTTGCGATCCCGACCGCCATGGCAGGATAATGGCAGCTCGCCATGCCCGCTGAAGGCCGTCAGGAACCTGATTAGCATCTCATTAATGGAATTAAAATGAGCAACTGACTGGAATTTTCCCCCTCCGGCATATATCCGCACCACCTGTGGGAGTTTAGACCGGTTCAAAACACGACCAGACCAATGTGGCGTTGAGATGGTAAGGACTTAGCAGTAAGATGCAGTCTGGTCCACAGGGAGGAGGGTGCTCGCTGACCGGCGGGGGTGAAGGTGGGTGCTGGAACAAGAGGGGAGGTGGGAGGGCCAAAGGTGGGAGTAGATGCAACCATGGAGCCTTGCAGGGGCGGGCAGCGGGGATGAAGGGGCCAGGGAGCAGTGGAGGGGCCATGTGAAGCAGGGGACAGCGAGGGAGGGAAACCATGGAACAGTGAGTGGGCGGGGTGGGGGGGTTGGTGATGTGGTTCAGAGGGCGGGGTCATTGGTGTTAATGATGGAATTTTGGGGGGCAAACTGAGGGCACTGTAACTGTTAGGGGGATCAGTGGGATGCATTAGGGGTGTGAGGGTGAGGGTTGGTCTGTGGTGGGTGAAAAGTCGGCTTGGGGGCTTGGAGGGGAAATGGAGGTGTACATGTATTTAGAGGTGGGCAGGATTAGGGTTGGCATGGGGACCATGACAGGTGTGGGGTTATCGGGGATGGAAGGCATGCAAAGGGTTACAGTGATAGGCTGAAGGGCGATGGCGGTGGGGGTTCAAGGGTCATAGATGTGAGGGTGACGGTAATGGTGATGGGGGGTGGGTGTGGGTTACAGGAGGAGGGTAGAAGATGTTGAAAATGGCTTGAAAGCTCACACAAACCATCCTCATGCGAAGACGTAGCACCTAGTCCACACCCTCAAGAAATGCTGCTTGGGAGGAGGGTCATTGCGGGGGTGGAGCTGAAGGTCAGCTCAACTGGACAATTGAAGGGGAAAACTGATAAGCTACCCTGACAGGGGAAGGGTCTCTCTCTCTAGACTCAGAAAGTCAGTGAAGGGTAGGGGAATAATGTGGCTGGGAGGCTTCTTGCACATGGCTCGCAAGGGCCTTGGCAAAGAGTGATTCCTCCATGCGCAGTCATGGTTCAGAGGATCATCGACCCAGCCTGAGTCGGCCCCTGGAGGTGGGGGGATGAGTGGGTGGTGCACAAAGGCAATAATACACGCAGCAGCACAAAATACCCAGGAGAACTCTGCCAGGTGCGAAGGTTAATATATTTATAAAGGGGCAACAATTATTTAAAATGGTTCTACACCTGTGCAACCAGGGTGGACTTAATACTTTTTATTTTTCCTTATCAGAAACTGGGCCTTCTGCTGGACCAGGGTCTCCATGGCATCCGCCATCCTCCCCATGGAGACCTCCATGCGCTCACATGTCAGAGCCATGACATCAGAGAGCACGCAGACAGACTCCTCCACCTCGCGTGTCACTATGTTGAGAGCCTCTGACACCTCTGCCTGATGTTCCCCTGTGTCTCACTGATATTCCAGCATCTTCGCCATGACTGCTTCCAAAAGCTCATCACCTGACTCAGACTTAGCAGGGGCCTCTTCTCCAGCAGTCTTCTGCCTACTGGAGACCTTGGCTGTCACTGCCTCCTCCTGCTGTGGACACATGTCAGTGAGGTGACCACCAGAGTGTGACCCCCCAAGTCTAGACTAGATCTATGAGCCACTGAGGTGTGCTTATCTGGGCTGCTGGAGGGCTAACCCTATACCTGTTGATAATATCAATAAGGTTAGATCCTCAGGGGGCTCCAGAGGTGTAAGGAAGAGAATGATACTCTGGAGATGCATTAGCTGTGTTCAGATAGTTAGGGAAAAAGCATTGTTTTAGAGACAGCCAAGGATCAGATTACTCAGAGTACTCAGTGAGAGGGTTTTCACCTTCAGGGCAGAGTGCTGACAGAGTGGAATGTCTCCCCATCACTCCATATATGGCCCAGTTTGACCCATTTTCCTGTTCATTTCATATACATTTTGTCAAGAGGAAACCGCAAATGCAATTGAGGAAACTCCAGTGGTGCTGCAGTGGGGTTACCAAGAAGAAGCAATGAAACACCTTAAAGAGGTGGAAGGGCCCTGAAGATTAGAAGAAAGGCTCTCACTGAAAGCCTTAATGAAAGCCAAGGTCTTCAGAGAGTAATGTCTGTGGCTGACGGCAGAGAAAGATGGCCACTGAATGACCCTCTGCCTCCACTCATGGAACTCAGGGCCAGGCCTACCATTATCTTTCACATAGTGGACTCAGGAAGCAGTGGTAAGTGAGGTTGATAGAACAGAAAAGGGATGGCCAGCAGTGGTTCCTGTGGAGCCAGTGGATAAAAATCACAGTTGAGTTGGCAAGTGGCAGCAGGTTCACAGCCTGAATTTGCTGACATTCTCCAGCACAATGTGTCAGCAATATAGTGAAGGAGAATTTCCCCAAGCTGCTAACCCCTGGAGGGAGGGAAGGGAAACAGAGAGTGCAGAACATGTAGAATCAATTACAGCTAGGCTCTTATATGCAAGTCAATGTACTTTCCTACCTATAGAGAGAAGGACGGTACCTTTGTATTACTATATTTTGGTCCTGTCTCTTTGTTAAACAGATCAGATATTCAGGATCAAAAACAAAAATACCTGGAAAAACTCGGAAGGTCTGACAGCATCTGCGGAGAGGGATACAGTTGACGTTTCAAGTCTGTATGACCCTTCATCAGAACTAAAAAATATAGAAATGAGATGAAATATAAGCTGGTAGAGGGGGGTGGATGGGACAGGTAGAGCTCGATAGGGGGCCAAGAAGAGACTGCCAAAGATGTCATAGACAAAAGGACAAAGGGGTGTTGACAGTGGTGAAATTATCTAAAGGATGTGCTAATGGGGACATTAAGGGTAGCAAACAGGACAAGCTAGTGGCAGATGGCCCTAGTGGGGGTGGAGTGGAGGGAAGGGATCGAAATGGGCTAAAAGTTGGAGATGAAACAATAGATCGAAATACATTTAAAAATAGGTGGGAAAAGAAAAATATATTTGTAAAAAAATTATAAATTATTGGAAAAAGGGGGATCGGAAAGCGGGTGGGGATGGAGGAGAGAGTTAATGATCTGAAATTGTTGAACTCAATACTAAGTCCGGAAGTCTGGAAGATATTCAGGATGCCTGGTGTAACAGAAACTTGCTCAATTGTGATCAAGAATGCTTGAGATTTTTCCTGCGCTATGTCCCAGTTTATCATTGCTTGCAGGACTATAAATTTCAGTTTTTTCCTTACAGGTTAGCGACTTCTCATGACATTCATGACCTATTATGCCTTTCTATCTATTGTTTAAAATAAGATTACGAACACGACTGTAGTCATCACAACACTAACGAACTTTATGACCTGTTTGTGCTGTCACATGGAAATAAGAATCTTTGCCATCTCCGGAACAATCAAATTTCCAGTTAGGAACATAGGGACAGCAGGAGGCCTCTTGGCCCCTCAAGCTTGTTCTGTCATTCAGTATGATCATGGTGGATCTGTATCCTAAGTCCATCCACTGGTTTGACTCCATATCCTTCAGTATCATTGGCTAGTGAAATGTTTCGACCTCAGAATTTTAATTATTAATTGCGCTAGCATCTGTTGTTTTTAGTGGGAGAGTTGCAGACTTCTCCCACTCTATGTAAAGAGATATTTGTTAACTCCTTTCCTAAATGGCCTGGTTCTGAATTCCAGGTTATGGCCCCTTGTCCTCAATACCCCACCAACAGAAAAGGTCTCTCTCTATTTATGTTTCAAAATCCTAAAAACATCGATCAGATCACCTCTTGACTTTCTCTAAAACAAGATGCTTTGCCCAGAATTGTACATTACACTCTAGATGTGGTCTAATCTGGTTATAGCTGTAGCAAAACTTCCGCCCCTTTATATTATAGCCCTCTGGATATAAATGTTAATGCTCCATTGTATATCTGACCACTAAATTTTAGTGATCTCTGCGTATGGGCCCTTAAACCTCTTAAAGTCTCCACTGCTCCTAGCTTTTCGCTATTTAAAAATACTCAGACCTGTCCTTTCTTTGGTCCAAAATGGATGTCCTCACATTTAGCTCCATTGAAATCCATCTGCCGCTGTCTTGTCCACTATTTGTTTCTCTCTGTACTCATATGCTCCTGTCTACAGTACTTATTGTGCCACCAAGTTTTGTGTCTTTGGAAATCTTGGATATATGGTTCTCTATTCTTTTTCTTGAGTTCTCTGCTGAAGGCAGGTCTGACCCACAGTGCTATGGCCTCCACTATGGATAAGGTAAGGAGGCAGCTCCCAAATCCATCCCAGCTGAAACGGGGATCAAACCCTATGCTGTTGACACCAATCTGATCCACACTGGCAATTCAGCCAAGTGAGCCAATCTGCCCCGCGCCCCCTCCACCCAAAGAGTCTGAGCTGCCGAGGCAACATGCATTTTTACAAGCATGTTGTAACCTGGGGTTATGAATAGTGATGGTAGAGGCTGCAATTTTCTTTCCATCACATGGCTGACCAGGAATCTCTCCCACTCTTACCACCTGCCATTGGCGTACGTTGGAAGCATTTACAAGTTGATACTCAATATGTTTGTCCACATTATGCACATACCTTCCTTGACCATATCGTTCAAGACTTGAACCCCAAGCATCTGGCTCAGAGGCAGGGATGCTACCCCGCTGCGTCACAAGACCTCCGGCTATTGTGTTATCTAAATCTTTGATAAATATCCTGAATATTTGAAATTGCTATGTACAAATGGATGCTAGATACAATTCCTCTCAACCCAATCTTCACTGTTCTCTTTCAGCAGGACACATTAAGCCATAACCGTCGAGAATAGGAGAAGACGGGAGGGCGTTGGCCGCAACTGAAGGAAGTGGCTGAATTCAAAGAGAGGGTAACCCAGCTGGCAGGGGTGGGGTGGGATCAGGCCATTGGAGATGGGGACACTAGAATTGGAACTCCAGCCAGTAAGGATCCATGCATATAACCCTTAGGTCAAAGGGTGTCTCCATGTTGGAGGCAGCTCGTGCTATCACTCACGCTCTCCTTTCTCACTTACAGGTGCCACCAGGAAGAAGACAAGGCCCAGGCCAGAAGATGCCTTGTTCAGCTTCAGCACAAGCCCAAGCTTGGAGGGGAGCAAAGACATAACACAAGAGCCATGTGCAATTGTAGAGGTGTCACAACATTCGCCGGCACCTTCCACCAGGACACACACCTCAGTGGGTATTAGTTCTAGAGTAGGAAGGGTCTCACACTCTGGCCGTCACAGCATTGCCATGTGTCCGAAGCAGGAGAAGGCAGGGTCAGCTGAGCTCATCGGCACTTGGAGGAGTGCCGGGAAGAGGCATTTGTGAAGTCCGAGTCCAATGACGGACCTCTGGAATTGGCCTTCCAACTGATGCTGGAAAGTCAGCAAGAGGCAGGGGAATATAATGTAGAGAGTCAGAGGCCCTCAACAAGGTGGCAAGCGAGTCAGAGGAGCCTGTCCGCCTGCTGGCTAATGAAGTGGTGTCAGCCTGTGCATGCATTGAGGTCTCCATGGGGACGATGGTGGACTCCATGGAGATCCCAGTCCAGAAGATTCTGCTGGAGATGTACACAGACCTGCACTCCACCGCGGTAGCCATGGGGAAGCTTTTGCAGTGACTATGCGAAAGGGAGACGGGGCACCTCGGCCTCTCTCCAGGTCCCCCTTCCCTTCAAGGAGTCAGACGGGGGCCTTCAGGCGCACAAAGGGAAGAGAAGTGGCAGTTGGATACCCCTGGGACCTCCACTCAGGAATCACAGAAGCTGTGTGCCCCTACCAAACCCCCATTGCCTGTGACCCTTTCAGCCTCGTCCTCTGTCACTGCACAGGGAGCAGCTGGCCCACAGCAGAACAGCCAATGTAAGCTGGGGATCTCCAGGCCTCGCGTCATCCTAGGCAACAGGGCAAACTGCTGTGGATGTTGGGGGAGCACTTAGAAGAAGTAACAGGGAAAAGAAAATTAAGAGATATTAAAATCACAACTGGTTGCACAGGCAAACAATTGAATATCACAATCAGAAAACTTTTGTACATATAATCACTTTCACTTTTAATAATGTCTGCTGTCTTGTTTTAGCTGTAGTGATTAAGGCTTAGTATTCCACCCCACCCCCCCAAAACCCCACTTCATCTTCCTATGGACACCCCATCCCCCGGAATGAGGCATCTGCACGAAAGCAACAGTATATACCAGGGCCTTTGCAAGCCATGTGAGAGCACTCGCCCACGCACGCTGTGCCTTCATCCTTCAAACTTTTTATGTCCCAGGGCCCTAGCCTTACAAATACGACATGCTGGGGTTTCCTTTCAGTTGTCCAGTTGAGATGACCTGCATCTCCGCTCTCTCCCAATGACCCACCTCCCATGCAGCACCTCGAGATCTCCACCACGAGGCTCTGCATAGTTGTAACCAGCCCAGCATTGGTGATAGTAATATATTACCTATGCTCCAACATCTTCTCCCTTTCCCCAGTCACCCACACCTTTACCCCCTAATCATTGACTCCTCCCCGCCTCCCCAGCAGAACTTTTGACCTCCCCACCATTACCCTTAAAAGCTCTCCCATCACGTTTGGCAATGTCCAGAAAGCATTGAAGCCCCCTTTCTCCCTGAGAAGCCCATCCCTGTTACCATTGACTTGCCCTCCCTCATCCTGCCTACCCCCAGAATTCGCATCCATCTCCATGTCCCCACTAACAATCCTCGGTGACATCGTCGCATCCTCAACCTCCCACCCCAACGGCTCCCTCTGCCCCCTTCAACCCTCACCATTCCCCCCTACAACAGCTACCCTCAGTTTTCACCCCAGGAGTCCACCCTCAAGTCCACCAACGCCTCCCTGTGATCTGCTTCATACGTCAAGACCCCCCATGGCCCTTCAAAACTCAACACCTCCCATGGCTCTTCAGACCTTAAGACTATTCCATGCTTCTTCACAACTCAAAATTTCCCATTAACACTCAGAAATTGACACCTGCACCCCCCCACCGCCCCCCCCACCCCCACCGGCCACCCTACCCCCCGCCACTTGGGTACTTCACAATTCAACACCCGTCATGGCCCTTCAGAACTTGGCAGCCCCCCACCCCCTAATTGCCCTTCACACCTCAACACCACCGCCCTCCCCCCTCATCTTCTTTCAGAACTCAACACCCCCCTCATGGCCCTTAACACCTGCAGAAGGCCACCCCCAACCCACAACAGACCTCACTCCTCCTGCTCTGTTCCATCTGGTGCCTGGAAAGACCACCCTGATAGCCTCTTTTCCCAGCACCCCCAGCTGCCCATGCCCCCCTCTAGGCCTGAACCCCCGCAACCTCTTCATTCCTCTCCCACCCTTCTTTCAACCCCGCCCCACAACAGACCCTTTCCACCCAACACTACCTCCTACTGCTTTCCATCTGCAGCTGCATGATCTGATCCTTTGGACAAGTCCCTGGACGAAGGTCCAATCCTTTGATGGAGTCCTTGGATGAAGGTCTGATCCTTTGGTGCAGTTGCTGCACTGAGAACTCCCACCTCTGGAAACTGCTGCATGGAGAAGATCCACATGGTTGAAGATCCACCCACCCAGTGCTGCATGTGGTGCTCCATGACCCGGTTGCTGGAGGCCTCCATCTTCAATTCAGATCTCTGTGAGCTGCCCAAGGCCGTCTTAAGGTAAGTGCCGACCTTACATGCCACGTTGGTCCAGATGTGTTCTGGACTGGTGTGATTTCCCACTGTTGGCATGGACAATCAGGCGTTGGGAGAGGGGGGTGCGATTCCAGTTGGACCTTCATCTGCATCCCAATAGCGGGATGCAAATCAGTTTCACACTAGCCTCTGCTGGGAATTGCAACCTGTCACGGTGGGCAATAGGGGAAGATCCCGCCATCAATTCATGCTGGGGTGCAATCGGTTTTTGGACCTCCTGCTGAATTCTTCACCCTCACCCACCATTAAACCTGCCGACGGGGGCTGGGCTTTATAAATAGAGGCACCGAGTATGAAAGCAAGAAAGTTATGCTAAGCCTTTACTAATCACTGGTCAAGCCCCAGCTGGATTATTGAGTTTAATCCTGATCACCACACTTTAGAAAGTGTGGCAAGGTCTTGAAGGTGATGCAGAGGAGATTCACTAGAATGATACTAATGTTAAGGGATATGAGTTACTTGGAAACACTAGAAAAGCTGGAGTTGTTCTCCTTAGAGAACAAGGGGAAATTTTAATAGAGGCATCCAAATGATGAAGTGTTTTGATTGAATATTTTTGGAGAAACTTTGTCCACTGGGATTAATTAGATAGTTCTTCAAATGAGCTAGCACAGAATGGACATGTTGAATGGCTCCCTCTGAGCCTTATGATTCTGTGCTTGGGAGAGCACCCTTTGCAGTGAAGATGGGGAAGTGGTGGCAGGAGGGGACAGAACTTCCGCACTGTCCAAGGTCAGTATTGGAGCTATACAAGAAATTAATTTATAGTAGATGTCAATCTTTTCCTCTGAGGAGTTCCGTGAGGCCCAAGGTTTACTAACATGCAATGGAAGTCTAGCTGGAAGTTATCAGGCAGAAGTGTGCAAACCTACTTGGTTCCCAAGGCAAACTGTTCAGGGATAGTGCAAGAAGTCCTCCTGAGCAGACAGCACCAACTAGAAGAAAGTTTAATGGCCTTACCATTCAGGCACAGGAACCAATCACTTCTTCCAGTATTAAACATGTTTGTTACCTCGGGTGGTTTCCCTTAACACTGTGTTTAAGTGCTTGAATTGTTCATCATTAATGTGAAGAAGGCAGCATGGTAACTAGTAAACACATAGCCTTCATCTTGAAAATGTTCCTCCTTACATTTGATCACCTCATTAAAAGCACCAAACTGAATCCAATCACTGTATACTGTTGTGTTTTTATAATTATATAAAGCCACCAGTCACTCATAAGGGATTGGGAAAATATGTTGTGGGTTCATTTATTGAGACTAGGTACATAAGAACAGTTATACGAAGACAGAAAGCTTGAAGATGTCAGGATCAGAGTTGTGTGTGTGTGTGCTCTGCTGAAAGCAAAAGTGAAACTAAAACTGGATCATATGACACACTTCCTCCTAGCAATGTCATGCTACCCTTAAATGCATATTACAGCATCCTCCTTTCTTTTTAAAGATACTTTCCCTCCTTCCAAAGAAGAATAGTTATTTACAATACATATTCATGTTTAATTATTATAACATAAATGTATAGAACTGATTAATCTCTGAGTCTCTAAAGTGTAGAGGTAATCTGCTGATATGCCTAGGTCTTGTAATGGTAACCAAGTCTGGAGTCATCTTTAATTGCTCACAGTGATTCTTGGGATTGACATTCTTGAATGTTGTCCCTGGTTGTATTTGGGATCTACTCTGAGATGCAACAGGACTGTACAGTGGTTGAGGAGCTGGAATAGATCTGATTTGTCCTCAGTTATGCCTCACCATTGCACCTTCATGTTTAATGACTTCATAGGACCATAGTTGCGAACAAATCCTTGTCACCTCAGCTGGTTGCCATGTACCTTCTGTGGGGTCCTGGATGCGAACTTGTCCCAATGGTAAACATGGCAACCCTGTACCCCCAATTTTATTGTGCCTATTGGTCATCTTCCCTTGCAGTTTTATAAGTTGCTGTTTAGTTTCTGAGACAGTAGAATGGATAAGAGTGGGTAAATTAGTACACAATGGTCTATAAAACATGAACTCTACTGGTGATGGAATAGTTACACTTAAAGGTGTAGCTCTCAAATGTAACATTGCAATATGTAAATCTTACTTGGTCTGCCTACTTTTGAGAATTAAGGATTTCACCTTAATCATTCATTCAGCCAGGCCATTAGATCTAGGGTAATGAGGAGAAGAAGTAGTGTGATCGATATTCCACTTCTCACACATATCCTGAAATGGCTTACCAATAAATTATGGATCGTTATCCATAATGATCTCCCTAGGTGCACTAAATGAACTGAAAATAGCACTTAGATTGTGCACGACAGTTGTTCTTGATGTATTATGCAATTATCGAATAATGGGGTACTTGGTAAAGTAGTCGGCAATGACAGCGCCATGGACGTGAAACAAATCGGATACGATATTGGACCAAGGATGGGTAGGAACGTCATGTGGAATCAATGGTTCTTCGCGCTAACTTAGCAAATGCTCTTAACATGCCTCGCACTTCTTGATGATGACATCAATGTCATTGTTCATACCCGGCTAATAGGCTGTCTCCCTTGCAAGTCTTCTCGTCCAATCTATGCCCATGGGTGAGTGATGAAGTTGTTGAAGGATATCAGGTTGCAAATATTCTGGTATGGTGACCTGCCTGCCTTTAAAAATGACTCCCTGGGAGATGCCTAGCTCATCCCGGTAAGGCCAAAATAATCTCACATGTTCATAGACATGCTGAATTGAATCAGGCCATCCTTCAATAATGGTTTTCAACAGCTTCTATAGCGTGGAATCTTTCACCATTTCTTCTTGCTGGCATTTACATTGAGCAAAATGTACCAGATCAATTGCATTCTCCTGCAAGTGTAATGTTGCAGCTCCCTTCAAACTGCCAATTTTGTCAAACCATTCTGGATATTTCAATGTTAGGTCATGAACTGACGTGATAGGAGTAGTTTCAGAGGTTAATCGGAGGTGTGGTGTCTGACTAATTCCATGGATGGCGACTAATGCGAGGTCACGGCATGCTGGTAAGACCTATGATCACAGAGCCATTAGTCTCCATGATGTAGAACATTTGTGACATCCTGGAGGATTGATTGTACTTGCACTCCAGAGCTATGGAAACAGCACATGGAATTAGTGAACCATTGTACGGTGAAAGTAGCACAGTAATAGGTTTTGTCATGGATTTCCATGCCTGTGGATACATGTCTTTTAGAATTCACAGGGGTAATATGTTCAGACTTACCCCTGTGTCAATCCTGGCCAATAACGAGTAGTTATCAACTTTCTTAGAACAGATAATTCAAATCTTGACAAACACTTTGGATGGTGAGATGGCATCTCTATTTTCCATGGGCAGAATTTTTGCTCAGCGTGCAGGTGCATGCCTGACCAGATTGGATGTGAAATCGTGCGATATTTCAGTTGGCGGGAGCGCGCAAAAGTCGGAAGCGCGTCCACCGACAATTAAGAGGCCAATTAAAGTAATTAAAGGTGCAATTGTGCAATTGCCTCTGATTTTTCGTGGTCCATCCAAACTTACTGTTGGCGGACGGGCGAATCGGCCAGGTGGGCTTTGCATTTTGCAGGAAATCTCATCCAAGGGAGGGATGAGGTTTCCGTTATTAAATGAAAGAAAAATAAAAATCTATGGACAGCATTTTTATCATGTATATGTACAGGTGACTGATTGTGATGCTTGAGCATTTTTTCCTGATTTTAAAAACTTTATTTAATGCTTTTCAGGTCTTCAGCTCCCTGAGACAGCTCTCTGCCTTCAGGAAGCTCTCTGCCAGCGCACACCTGTGTCTACGATGATGTCAGCGCCCACCCTCTTCCCGCCCCATCCCAGCAGTTCTGAGCTTCTCAGTGTGTTTTTCACGCTGGCTGGCCGTTAATTGGCCAGCCAGTGTGAAATCGCTGTCGGGGACCAATTGCGGTCAGCAGTCCGTTCCCCGATTGATCCCTAGCCCGGCGACCATGCCCGCCAGCCTAAAAGGTCTGCCCCATGAGATTTATGGTGTTAAACATGTGTTCACCGCTCTTAGTCTCATCATGCACATCATCGTCATTTTCTGTTTTGTCAATCAGCACACATATGTTTCTGACAGGATACCGGAGGGTCATTTCTATTGCTTGATGGCACTTGTTGTGTACGATGTGTTTGGATCAATGCATAGCTTTTTGTAGCTGCATCAGCCTTTGCTCTAATTCACTCCTGCTGCCAATGGCCCTTTCTGCCATATCCTTTGCTGAATTGATGGAAAGCTGGGCATTTCCTTGGTGCGTGCAGAAGGCCTCACCTTCCACATGTGTTGCTAGGTTTAGGTGTTCTAGGAGTGCCTCAACAATTGGGGTGGTACTTAGGTCCTGTAAGCTTTGCAACCTGTGATCAGTTCTTCGATGCTATGTCTTTTGGCCCTGTCTAGCAGGTCTTTCTGGAATGCTTCCATGGGAGTGGATGCAATCACCAACTCAACAATTCTGTCTACTAGTTCTGAATTTGAAAAATCACAATACATACTCTTTTCTCTGCATCAGCTGTCAAAGTGATCTATGGATTCTGTAGGCTGTTGTTGAAATGACATGAACTCCAGTCAATGGATATGGAAGTTTAACCTGACTTTGAACTGGCCTTCCAATGTAGTCCATATCTTTTGGGGATTGTTTAGCTCTCCTACTGTTAATCCTGATGTGTTCAGCCTGTGTAGACCTTCATTCCCAATTGCTAGGTGAATTTTTATGGCTTGTTTGTCTTGTTCAGACAGACCTGAATCAAGAAACCAGAGCTCTGTACGTTGTTTAAACAGTTTGAATTTGGATAGGTCAGCTGCATCCCAATTAAAACTGGGGATTTTATTGGATATTTTGACAATATCCCTTTGACCTTCTTTCGCAATAGTAATTGGGGTGAATGTTGCTGTAGCTGCTTTTGTGTGCTTTTCCAAAGCTCCGCCAGTTATAATTGCAAATATCTCTGGCCTGATTGTTTTTTTTTGTTTGACTCTCCCTCGCTCGCCATCAATCCAGCCCATAGCCTGGTCACTTGCTTTTACCAACTGAGCTAACCCGGTGCTGGTCCTCTTGATGCACTGTCCCACTCACTGAGCTGACAGGCTACGTGCTGCAATCTCAGCACGAGGGATCTGTCTGCTTACCAACCCTTTATTTGAACTCTATCCTGGCACTCTGTGTATTCAAAGTTTGTCTGTGCAGTCACCAGGCTGCAGTTTCAACATTCTCTGATGCTCCGGTTTCAATGCAGGCTGGCCAAAACGTCAAAGGTCATCTCATGTCATGTAGCATGATTTAAGACTGTTCACCATGTCGTACTTGTACTTAATCTTACTGCTTGGCTGAGCACCATGTCATTTAGAAGGGACCGCTGCTGCACACCATGTTGTGTTTTTATAATGAAATGAAGGCACCAATTACTCATAAGGGATGGGGTAAACACATTATGAGTTCATTTATTGAGATTAGGTGCAACAGATATATATGAGTATCAGCAGCAGAGCTGTCTGTGTGTGCTCTGCTGAAAGCTAAAGTGAAACTAAAACTGGTTTGCATGACACACCTCCTCCTAGTGACATCATACCACAATCCCTTAAAAGCATATTACAACATATACGAGTGTCATCATAGGCATTATAGCCTGAACGCTGGCAGCTGATTTTAACGTAAGGCATGGTAACCAAAAGCACTGTTCACTTTTAGCAATCTTTTTCAATTACGTGCATAATAGCAGAGAAAAAGTCCTGACAGGTGGCAGACATCACTGCAGGAGGTCCTCAGGATAGTGCCCTAGGCCCAAATATCTTCAGCTGCTTCATAAATGACTTTCCTTCCATCATAAGGTCAGAGGTGGGGATGTTCACTGATGATTGCACAATGTTCAGTACCATTAGTGACTCCACAGATACTGAAGCAGTCCATGTCCAAATGTAGCAAGACCTGGACAATATCCAGGCTTGGGCTGACAAGTAGCAAGTAACATTCACACCATATGAGTGCCAGGCAATGACCATCTCCAACAAGAGAGAATCTAACCATTGCCCCATGACATTCAATGGCATTGCCATCACTGAATCCCTCATTATCAACATCCTGGATGTTACCATTGATCAGAAAATGAACTGGACTAGCTATATTAGTACTGTCGTCACAAGAGCAGGTGAGATGTTGGCAATTCTGTGACGCGCAACTCACCTCCTGACCCCCCAACTCCTGTACACCATCTACAAGGCACAAGAATTTGATGGAATGCTCTCCACTTGCCTCGGTGTGTGCAGTTCCTACAACACTCAAGAAGCTCGACACCATTAAGGACAAAGTAGCCCATTTGATTGGCACCCCTTCCACAAGCGTTCACTCCGTCCACCACCAACACAGTAGCAGCAGTGTGTACTATCTACAAGATGCATTGCAGGAACTCAGCAAGGCTCCTTAGAAAGCACCTTCCAAACCCACAGCCACTATTATCTAGAAGGACAAGGGCAGCAGATTCATGGGAACACCACCACCTGGAAGTTCCCCTCCAAGCCACACACCATCCTGACTTGGAAATGTAGCACCGTTCCTTCACTGTTGCTGGGTCAAAATCCTGGAACTCTCTTCCTAACAGCACTGTGGGTTTACCTACACCACACAGACTGCAGCGTTCAAGAAGGCAGCTCACCACCATCTTCTTAAGGGCAATTAGGGATGGTTAATTAATGCTGGCCTAGCCAGCAACGCCCACATCACATGAATTAATTTAAAAAAAGACCACTAAACGCCCAACAACAAGAAGCTCTCTGAGGGTGAAGGCCATAGTGGATATTGGAGATGGGAAGTAGGAGGTAGGTATCAACCACTGGTTCATTGTGACATTCAGCTTTCCTTCCTACAGTCATACCCTACCTTCATAACCAGCCAGCAGACCATGCCATTGGAATCTGCAAACCACTCTTTCCATTAAAGATGATGGGGAACTCCACTTCCCAGCAGTCTATAACAACAGCTTGCATATATATTGCACATTTAGTGTATAAAAATATCTCAAAGTGCTTCACAGGAGCATATTCAGATAAAAATGGATTATTCTAATTTCACTTCCTCTTTGCCTCAGCTGGGGAAGTGAGCTGTCGGTTGGTGTATTATTGGTTACACGGAGCTGCACACTGAAATAGAGGTATCCTTTCCTGTTGAAATGCCTATTAAATATTGATGAAGAATGTTTGCTTGGTCATGTTGTGCAATATATGACTCTATGCACTTTGGGAAACCCCACTGTTTAATAAAATGTAAGTGCCTGGTCATGTTGCTGCTGGTTGTTGTTGGGGAGGGTGGTGAAATTGCCAGCTTCAATTTATTCATGATTACTTGATACATCTGCTGTTTGGCTTGAGTTACAAATCTCACCAGTGAGAGCCTGGAATGACATCACTTAAGAGTTAAGGGCAATACTGACTTTAACAGTTACTGACAAACGAGCTCATATGGTAGAAGCAGCCTGCAGTTCTGCTTGTAGAATGTGCTATAACTTTATGACAAAGCTTCCCTAATGCTTGCCAGTCACTTGCAGGTAGGAGTGCATCTTTAGGATACCCTGGATGTGTGACAGACATCTCTGGAGCAGGGTCGTCATTCTGGACTCCCTCCATTTCTTCTTCTCTCCTCCCCAAATAAAGTCAGAAGGAAATTTCCAGCAGGAAACGCATTAGTCCAGATCCCCTGATCTCAATAGAGGAGAATGTTGAGATGTTTGCCACTATTGAGGGTTGCAATGGCATTGGAATTTCTGGAAAACTGATTTACACTGGAACCCGGAACTGGAAGCCCTCACTGATGTTTCCCAGGACATGTCAGCATGTAAACTTTGTTATGAAATGCATCGATCTTTGTGCCCTGGGTGGTAAAATTCACACTCACAGCTTGACACCATCCAGGACAAAGCAGCCCACTTGATTGGCACCACATCCACAAACATTCACTCCCTCTACCACCGATGCACAGTAGCAGCAGTGTGTACCATCTACAAGATGCACTGCAGGAATTCACCAAGGCTCCTGAGACAACACCTTCCAAACCCATGACTGCTACCATCTAGAAGGTCAAGGGCAGCAAATAGTTTGGAATACCACCACCTGGAAGTTCCCCTCCAAGTCACTCGCCATCCTGGCTTGGAAATATATCGCTGTTCCTTCACTGTCGCTGGGTCAAAATCCTGGAACTCTCTTCCTAACAGCACTGTGGGTGCACCTACACCACATGGACTGCTCGGTTTAAGAAAGCAGCTCACCACCACAGGGAACATAAAAACTGACTGTAAAAGTTTCTGTAGGTATGTGAAGAGAAAAAGATTGGTGAAGACAAATATAGGTCCCTTACGGTCAGAAACAGGGGAATTTATAATGGGGAACAAAGAAATGGCTGACCAACTAAATACATACTTTGATTCTGTCTTCACAAAGGAGGACACAAATAACATACCAGAAATGTTGGAAACACAGGGTTTAGTGAGAGGGAGGAACTGAAAGAAATCAGTATTAGAAGGGAAATGGTGTTGGGGAAATTGATGGGATTGAAGGCCGATAAATCCCCGGGGCCTGATAATCTACATCCCAGACTACTTAAGGAAGTTGCCCTAGAAATAGTGGCTGCCTTGGTGGTCATCTTCCGAGATTCTATAGACTCTTAAACAGTTCCTACAGATTGGAGGGTAGCTAATGTAACCCCACTATTTAAAAAAGGAGGCAGAGAGAAAACAGGGAATTATAGACCAGTCAGCCTGACGTCGGTAGTGGGGAAAATTCTAGAGTCCATTATAAAAGATATAATAGCTGAGCACGTGGAAAATAGTTGCAGAATCAGACAGAGTCAGCATGGATTTATGAAAGGGAAATCATGCTTGACAAACCTACTGGAATTTTTCGAGGATGTAACTAGTAGAGTTGATGAGGGGGAGCCAGTGGATGTGGTTTATTTGAACTTTCAGAAGGCTTTCGGCAAAGTCCCACATAAGAGATTGGCGTGTAAAATTAAAGCGCATGGGTTTGGGGGTAGTGTATTGAGATGGATAGAAAACTGGTTGGCAGACAGGAAACAAAGAGTAGGAATAAACGGGTCTTTTTCCGAATGGCAGGCAGTGACTAGTGGGGTACCACAGGGATCAGTGCTGGGACTCCAGTTATTCACAATATATATTTATGATTTAGATGAGGGAATTAAATGTAATATCTCCAAATTTGCAGATGACACAAAGCTGGGTGGGAGGGTGAGCTGTGAGGAAGATGCAGAGATGCTTCAGTGTGATTTGGACAAGTTGAGTGAGTGGGCAACTGCGTGGCAAATGCAGTATATTGTGGATAAATGTGAGGTTATCCACTTTGGTAGCAAAAACAGGAAGGCAGATTATAATTGGGATGGCTATAAATTGAGAGAGGGGAATGTACAACAAGACCTTGTACACCTGTCGCTGAAGGTAAGCATGCAGGTGCAGCAGGCGATAAAGAAGGCAAATGGTATGTTGGCCTTCATAGCCAGAGGATTCAAGTACAGGAACAGGGATGTCCTTCTGCAATTGTACAGGGTCTTGGTGAGACCACACCTGGAATATTGTGTGCAGTTTGGTCTCTTTATCTGAGGAAGGATGTACTTACTATAAAGGGAGTGCAGCGAAGGTTTACCCAACTGATTCCTGGAATGGCGGGACTGACATATGAGGAGAGATTGAGTCGATTAGGATTATATTCGCTGGAGTTCAGAGGAATGAGGGGGCATCTTATAGAAACCGACAAAATTCTAACAGGACTAGACAGGGTAGATGCAGGAAGGATGTTCCCGATGGTGGGTGAGTCCAGAACCAGGGGTCACAGTCTGAAGATATGGGGTAGACCATTTAGGACTGAGATGAGAAATTTCTTCACCCAGAGAGTGGTGCGCCTGTGGAATTCATTACCACAGAAAGTAGTTGAGACCAAAATATTGTATGTTTTCAAGAAGGAGTTAGATATAGCTCTTGGGGCGAAAGGGATCAAAGGGTATGGGGAGAAAGCGGGAGCAGGCTATTGAGTTGGATGATCAGCCATGATCATAATGAATGGCGGAGCAGGCTCGAACGGCTGAATGGCCTACTCCTGCTCCTAGTTTCTATGTTTCTCAAGGGAATTAGGTATGGGCAATAAATGCTGGCCCAGCAAGCGAAGCCCACATCCCATGAATGAATAAAAAAAAACCAACTCTATGGAGATTGAAACATTTAAGATACAGGATGTTCCATTGCTTGTTCCATTGGTTTTTACCTAGTAACAAGGGTGGGAATCTCTGGGAGTGTTTTGACAGGTCACCAGATCAGTTCAAGAGTCAGTGACCACATCTTCCTGAGGCAGTCAGTTTGAGTCAGTCTGCCAGCCAACAAGTGTCACAAAGGCAAAAGGGAGAGAAACAGGTCCCAGTTTAGTTAAGTTAAAGAAACAGCTAGGGGGAGCAGGCTTTAAGTATGGAGGGCCGTCAGGGCAAAGGTACCCTTTTGGAAGAATGGTGTTCTGCTTGGCACTACCATAGATCTGCAAGTGTGCTTGTGAGCTAGTGCTTGAGTGTACTCAGGAATCCAGGAAGAAGGAATCTTGGAAGGTGAGACTGAAACCTTGTGAGGTGAGTCATTGTTAAAGCTGTCCAAGTGGGAGTGACTTTTGGAGAGCATTTCAAGGAGAGATCTTCAAAGGTGAAGCTGGGAATTCTTGTGAGACAGAGTTTCACTTGGTGTTTACTAACGTCTGGGTGGGTTCTTGAGAAATCCACGGACTCTGTCTTGGTTGCATCTGTCATTTACTCTTTAGTGTGGTGTGTTCGAACACAGTTCATCTGCTAATTCACAAGTACCTCATACTTACCCTGAATGTTAGAGTATAAGATACATACTATAAATTGCTTTATCTTTCTGAACTTCTATTGTAAAGTTTGTTTTTTGTTTCTTCAAAACCCATGGAATAATAGTTACCTGATTTATTGATGGTGTTTGTAGCACGGGAAAAACGTGTTTGAAGATTGTAGTAAATGTTTCAGTCTTATCTTTTGCACTGATGTGCTGGGCTCCTCCATCACTGAGGATGGGGATCTTTGTGGAGCCTCCTCCTCTAGTGAGTTGTTTAATTGTCCACCACCAATGGCGACTGGATGTGGCAAGACTGCAGAGCTTAGATCTGATCCATTGGTTGTGGGATTGCTTAGCTCTATCACTTGCTGCTTATGCTGTTTGGCATGCAAGTAGTCCTGTGTTATAGCTTCACCAGGTTGGCATCTCATTTTTAGGTATGCCTAGTGCTGCTCCTGGCATGCCCTCCTGCACTCTTCATTGAACCAGGGTTGATCCTCTGGCTTGATAGTAATGGTAGAGTGGGGGATATGCTGGGCCATGAGGTTACAGATTTTGTTTGAGTACAGTTCTGCTGCTGCTGATGGCCCACTGCACCTCATGGATGTCCAGCCTCGAGTTGCTAAATCTGTTCGAAATCTATCCCATTTAGCACAGTGGAATAGCCACTGGAGGGTATCCTCAATGTGAAGGCGGGACTTCGTCCCCACAACAACTATGTGGTGGTCACGCCTACCGATACTGTCATGGACAGATGCATCTGTGGCAGGCAGGTTGCTGAGGATGAGGTCAAGTATGTTTTTCCCTCTTGTTGGTTTCCTCACCACCTGGCGCAGACACAGTCTAGCAGTTATGTCCTTTGGGACTCAGCCAGCTCGGTCAGTAGTGGTGCTACCAAGCCAGTCTTGGTGATGGACATTGAAGTCCTGCACCCAGTGTACATTCTGCACCCTTGCCACCCTCAGTGCTTCCTCCAAGTGGCATTCAACATGGAGGAGCACTGCTTCATCAGCTGAGGGAGAGAAGTATGTGGTAATCAGCAGGAGGTTTCCTTGCCCATGTTTGACCTGATGCCATGGGACTTCCTGGGGTCCGGAGTCAATGTTCAGGACTCCTAGGGCAATTCCCTCCTGACTGTATACCACTGTGCTGCCACCTCTGCTGGGTCTGTCCTGCCAGTGGGACAGGATATATCCACAGATGGTGATGGTGGTATCTGGGACATATGGTACAATTCCATGAGGCTGACTATGTCATGCTGTTGCTTGACTAGTCTGTGAGACAGCTCTCCCAATGTTGGCACAAGTCCCCAGATGTTAGTAAGTAAGTTAGTAATCACCATGAGCATTTCAATATAAGCAACAATACATAGCTGGTGGAGAGGTACCAGCAGCTCACCCAGATTAGGTTAAATGGACCTGAAGCTCAATTTGGAATGACCTTGCATTGATGGTTATGTGCCCAAAATTGTGCCCTGACCAATTTCCGGGTCTTAGGGACATCTGTGTGAACCATTGGAAATGATGGTGGAAAATATTACTGGAGATAAAGTGAGCGGACATCTCATGTAATAGATCTCCACACTTCTGTAGAGTAATCTATCCAGTTCACATAATAAATAGAGCTTATGGCCACGAATTGATGAAGATTTACCAAATTGGCACTCGGCATTTGCTGTTTAAATAATGAAAATAATGTAAAAAATAGGAGGTGAAAGAAATTATTAAGGTTAATTATAACTCTTTGTTTTAAATCATAAATTTCCATGAGAATTCTCCCAATTACCCACTGTAGCTTTAGTGGAAGATCCAGGAGAAACAGTTCAATGATAGGCAATTTTAAAAAAATGGAAAAACCAGTTGATATAGTTTGGAGCATGCAGGGCTATTCACAGGGTAATTTAGAAGGAGCTCTGAACTGTACTTGATCTGAATTGTTTCTGACCTGGGAAGGTAATTTGTTGAATGCATAAATGTTTCAATTCCAGCAGATTGTCAGTCCTAATTGTGATGAAAATGCCCATACTCACATACAAACACATGAATATTTGGGTGCACCAAACATAAAAATCCACAAAGAAAAGTGGGACTTGGCAGTACACCAATGTTCTTTTGTATTCTGTCTGCAACAAACTGAGCTTTTTAAAAGAATAGACTACAGAATCTCTTGGGCGGCAAAATGTTAACCCCACTGATAAAACAAGGCAACAAATATATTTGACAAATATGCCAGTCATGTGCTCTGGCCTCTCCAACAAGTCAAGCCTGAATTTTATGATCATTATCCATACCTCTCAAAAGCAAAAAAGATTTAATATGATATGAATTGTCTCTTTTTCTAAGGTTAAACCTAGAAATGTTTTTCAGATGTACAATCTAAGAGGTACCTATACTGATAGTTGAGAGTAGATTTTTACGGCCTGCAGGCGGGCAGGCGCACGCCTGACCCAATCGGGCATAAAATAGCGCTCGATGACATCGGGTGAGTGTTCCGACGTCATCCCACACTTGCGTGATATTTAGGCTGGCGGGCGCATGTGAGAGTCAGCAGCCCACCCGCGACTATTAATAGGCCTTATTAAGGCCATTAATGTATTAAGAGCGACTTTTCGCTGCCCGTCCAACCTTACGGTTGGGCAGGTGAATCGGCCAGGCGGCCTTTTGGAATTTATGAGGAAACCTCATCCATGGGCGGGATGAGGTTTCCGAGAGTAATTAAAAAAAAATGTTTTGACAGAATTTTTATTATGTATACGTTCATGTGAGTGGGTCCTATGTGGGGACATTTTTTCTGGAATTTACCAAATCTTTATCTTTGATTTTAAAATTCGGCAGCTCCCTGAGGCAGCTCTCTGCCTTCAGGGAGCTTTCACTGCACGCTCCCCTGGGCCTCCGCAGACATCAGCACTCGCTCTCCTCCAGCTCCCGCCCCCACCCCCGCAGCACTGGAACTTTTAGCATGCGTGACATGCTGGCTGGCCATTAGTTAGCCTGCCAGCATGAAATCACGGTCAAGGGCTGAATGTGGACGGCAGACCGTTTCCCGGCCACTCCCACACCCGCCCGATGACCTGAAACTCCTGCCCTATATTTTTGTTAAGCAATTGGATATCAATGCAATGATTTCAATGTCTGACCCGACATCTGAAGTGTACATTGCCTCAAGAACGTTCAACAAGGCTTCTACGTAATGAAAAGTATTACACAGCTTGTGAAGTCACTCCTTAGTCAAGCGACATCATTGGGTCAGGTTTAAGGATTACTGGCTGAATTTTCCCAAAATTGCACTAAGTGCGGTAATGGGCGGGTAAAATGGAGTCCTACCCGCCGATGAAAATGCTGGGTTTTCACACCGTATCTTCCCGAGCCTGCCTCATTATATATTCACTCCAGCGAAACACGCCGTTTCCATGGCGGGCGGACTCTCATTCGCCCATTCGCCATCACCCTGTTGTTGCATTATGCCTGCCGCCACCTTTAAAAGGCAGCCAGCGGCAAAACGCTAATTGCCACCAGCTCATCGCCGCTGCTACCTGGGAGACATGGCCAACAAAAGCAAAAATACTGCAGCCCCCTGCTTCAACGACAGGTCCCTCGAGCAACTGCTGGATGCCATGGAGGCCCGCCGGGATGTGCTCCACCCCACTTCTGGCCGCAGGATGGGTAGCAATGTCACCAACATGGCCTGGGAGGCAGTGGCACCTTTGGTCAGCGCCAATGCCCTTCAGGAGAGGACAGCTCCCTAGTGTCACAAAAGGATGAATTATCTCCTCCGTTCCGCCAGGGTAAGTCACTCTTTTCATCACTCCCAACTCACACACTCACAAACCCATCACACATCCACAGGGCCCTCACTCACTGCTGTTCAAGGGGCATCACCATTCACTCTTTCACACACACCATCATTGGCCTCATCCCATCCATGAGACCACTCACCACCCACACAGGCCAGGCATACTTATCATCTGGCCCAGTAGGCATCCTGATACACTCTCTCCATCTCTAACCATGCAGGACAAACTGACTCACAACAGGAGGGAAGGGTCGCAGACAGGTGGAGGGATACCGGAATTCAAAGTTCTGATAGAATTTGAAAACAGAGCTACCCAGCTGGCCGGCGATGACCAGGACCAGTCCTGTGCTGATGGTGAGGTCGGCGCTGCTTTACCAAGTGAGGATCCAGCAGTGCAACATCCATCAGACAATCATGCAGAGAGTGGTGTGTCCTGTTTCACAGGCCACTGCCAAGCACTAATTATCTCCCCATGCTCTCGCACGCACAACTTGGAAGCAGCCAATGGAGTCCACGACCCAGAGCCTCCAAGCAAGCTCCGAAGAAACTTCTGAAGAGGAATGTGAAGGCAACCTCCCTGAAGTCCCGTCACAGCGCTCACCCACACCCTGCACCAGCGCAGAGACACACACCTCGGTGGGACCTAGCTTTAGAGTAGCCTTGGGGTCACAGACTGGTGAGCACATCGCACTTTCTGATCCACAGCAGGTGGAGGCAGGGACTTCCCAGGTCCCCGGCACTCGGAACATTACTGGAGGCCAGAATGTTGCTGAGTCTGAGTCAGACGATGAGCCTCTGGACTCGGTCATGTCACAGTTGCTGGAGCTGCAAAGACAAGCTCGGGAACATCAGGAAGGGATGGCTGCCGCACTCCTCAGATTGCAAGGCACGATGGAGGAGTCCATCTGTCTTCAGGCTGAGGTGATAGTGCCATCATTGCAACACACCAAAGTCAACACTAGCAGGATGGCAGCCGCCATGGAGACCTTGGTCCAGGACACCACTCCTCCACTGCTGCACAGATTTAACTCCATCACAGATGCCATAGTTGGTCTCCAACAGAGTATACGTTAGAGGGGTGCTGGGCAGCTCGATCTCACTACATCTACCCCTTAAGATCACGGATTCGGCCAGGGGCCATCGGGTACCCATAGGGAGAAGGATCAGCAGGTGCATACTTCGGGGCCATCCACCCAGGTGACGCTGGGAGTGCCCGGCCCATCTAAATCCCCTCTTCCTGTGGGTTCCGCAGATCCAGTTTCACAGGCCAAGGAGGGTGCCACTGCCACACAGCAGGAACGCAAAAGGAGGCCGGGGACCACAAAGTCTCAGCCCTCGAGAGGACGCCTGCCAACGTCATCACAGACAGGGCATCACAGTCAGCAGGCTGCCTCCACCTCTGCTGTGGATGTCCGAGGAGCACCAAGATGTAGCGGCAGGGTTAGGAAAGTTAAGGAGAATTAACTCTTTTGGAGTCAACCAAATAAACTAAATTAACAAAATCAGGGACAAAAATAAATGCAGACCCTAAGTTAGGGAGACTGCAATACCAAAGACAAAATTTAAAGGAAATTTACAAATTTCAAACCAAAATGTGATTAAGGGGGTCGATAAAACACCCCAGTCCTCATGGTGCCTACCGAGCATGGAAGGCTCCCTCTCCAGGGACACCCAGCTGTGCCAACTCCTGCGGAAGCATCCAGCCCACTCCTCCGCCACCCAGCACGTCCCTGATCCTGGTCACCCTGGCAGCCACAGCCCTTCTCTCTGCCAGCCACTGAAAAGGATGGAGGGGTGGATTCCTGAGTAGCAGCTCTGACCACAGCCGCTACGCCGGACAGTGGAGAGCTGCGTCGCGAGGCGACTATGTTCCAGGCTTTGATCAGGTCCTGGTAAAAGACGGGCAACGTCTGCAAGGAGCCAAGAAAGCCCCTCAGGTCTATAAGTATGAGCTGCGCGTCTAATAATTCAGGCCGTGCATCTGGCGGAAGAAATACTTCGCCAGGGCACACCATCTCATAGGGGGCTCAACGTAAAGGTATCACTGCAGGGCATGAAGGTGGAAGGTCGCCACCTGGGTACGTAGCACACCAGTGCCTGACCGCCCTCCCTAAGCGGGAGACTCAGAACCTCAGCAGTGACACAGTGCAGCCTTTTGTCCCAGGAGAAGTCGACGAGCATTCTCTGGATTTTCGTGACAAAGTCCAGGGGAGGGGTCAAAGTGACCAGCCGGTACCACAACATGGCGGCAATCAGCTGGTTTATGACCAGAACTTGACCCCAGTAAGACAACACTCGGAGCAGTCACGTCCAGCACCACAGGCGAGTGGTGACTTTGGTCTCCAGCTCCTGCCAGTTCACTGGCCAGGATTCCTCAGCAGAGCAGCGGTGGACCCCCAGGTAGAGGAGGCTGGTCCTGCTCCAGGTGAAAGGCCTGAGCTCCTCGGGTAGGGGATCCATCTGACACTGACTGACCAAGAGTCCAGAACATTTGCCCCAGTTGATCCCGACAGAAGACATGGCAGAGTGGACCTCCTGGCACTCGCGCATCCTCCACAGGTCAACCGGGTCGCTAAACATGAGGAGCACGTCATCAGCGTAAGCCGAGAGTGCCACCCTGATGCCCAGCCCACGCAGAACCAATCCCAACAACCTCCTTTGCAAGAGGTGCAGGAAAGGCTCCACACAGATAGAATACAACTGGCCAGACAGGGGGCAGCCCTGATGCACTCCTCTTCCAAAGTGAAGAGGCGCCGTCAGGGACTCGTTAACCTTGACTAGACACTCTGCGGCAGCGTACAGAAGTTGGATCCGGGCACCAAAATGCGTCCCGAACCCGAATGCTCACAGGGTCCTGAATAAATATTCATGATCCACCCTGTCAAACGCCTTCTCCTGGTCAAGAGACAGGAAGGTGCTCAACAGATCCGTCCTCTGGGAAAAACAGATCACGTCCTGGACCAGATGGATATTATCGAAGATGGTAGGGCCCAGTTCGGTATAGGATTGGTCAGGGTGGATCATGTGGTCCAGCACGGTGCCAAGGCGAGAAGGCATGGCCCTGGCAAAGATTTTATAATCCATGCTGAGAAGGGAGACCAGGCACCAGTTTTTAAGTAGGCGGAGATCCCCCTTCTTTGGCAACAGGGCAATGATCGCCCTGCACCACGAAAGGGGCATCTCCCTGGTTGCTATACTCTCCCCCAGAACCCCCGTGTAGTCGCGCTCCAGGAAGCCCTAGAACACCCTGAAGAATTCCACGGGCAGCCCGCCCAGCCTCGGGGATTTGTCCGTAGAGAGACCGTCGAGGGCACCGGTCAGCTCCCCCAGGCTTATAGGGGAGTCAAGCTTTCCAGGTCCTCCCACAAAACTCTGCGAGCATCCTCGCTAGATGGATCCGGAGAGAACAGGGCAGTATAGTTAGATTTGACAATGGCCCTGATGCCCTCCGGATCTGAGACAAGGGATCCGTTGTCGGCCAGCAGCGTAAGGAGCTGCTGACGGACCCCGTGCCTTTTTTCCAGCGAGTAGAAGAAGGGGGAGCCACGGTCCAGGTCCGTGAGGAACCGGATCCACGACCTCACGTACGCACCCTGGGGCCCGACGAGTTACAGGTCCCGCAGTGCGCCCTTCTTCTCATCGTACGCCAGCCGCTGGGCTGGGTCCACATCGGGCTGACAGAGACGTACCTCCAGGTCGAGCACCTCCTTCTCCAACTGCTTGACCCTGGATTTCCGCCTCTTTGTCGACCCCTTTGCGAGCTCCTGACAGAAGACGTGAGTCTGGCCCACGTCCCACCATAGCCTCAAGAAGAGGGAGCCTCCTCACTTCCTTCTCCAGCTGCCCCAGAAATGACAGAACGAGCCCAGGAACCACTCGTCCTCCAGCAGCAGGTTGTTAAAGTGCCAGTACGCGGACACCGTCCGAGCGCAGAACGGAGTGAGCTCCCTGAACGGTCCATGAACGGCACCCACTGCACAGAAGCCAATGGAATGCAGGACACGTACACCCTCAAAACGTAAAGACGGCCGAGTCTGGACGCTCCGACTCCAGGTGTCACAAAAGTGAAAACGCTGGAGTCAGGATGGAGATGTCACCAGACGTCCACCAAATCAAAGGACCCGACCAGGTCCTGAAACTTACTCACACCGAGCGTGTGGTGTAGGGCACTGTGACAGCCTCTGGGCCTTGAGGGTGCAGTTGAAAACTGCCCCCTCCCCCACCGTGGATGATGCACTTGCCCGTGTCGATGGAGCCGAGATGAGTGGACACTTCCTCAAAGAAGCTCGCTTGCTGCTGCGCACCCAGGGGAGCGCACACATTCACAAAGTGAAGCGCCGTGCCCCTGAGGTGCACAGTAAGGTGCAGCAACCAGCCTGGCACCGGCTCCTTGACCCCCAAGATCGCTGGCTGAAAATGTGGGGCCAACAAGATAGCCACCCCGCCAGAATTGGAGGCTAGGTGACTCATGTAGACCCCACCTCGTCACTCCAGGAGCCACATAGCTTTGTCTCCCGGAACGGTATGGGTTTCCTGCAGGAAACTTCCTGTCCCGGAGAACCGAGAAGTTCTGGAACCTGTGTTGTGCGTTCCTGCTGCCGTGGATGTTGAGGCTGGCTATGGTAGTTTTCATTGTCAGAAGTATGTGCTACCATCACCCAGACTCAATAAAAGAAGGCGAGGACTTTTTTTTTTAAGTCTTCCTCTCCTGCAGGAACCCAGCGAAAAACATAGGGACTCTCCTCTTAGTGTTCCAGTCCAACTTGGGGGTCTTTAGTGCCTCACGGGTGGACCAGAACACCACTGGATATGAATGCCACTGGTCCATAGCCAACTGGGCCCTGTCTCGGCGATCGCTTCCCAGAAAATCCCTGAGTTCCCCAATGTGGGTGAGGGGGGAGTCGACAGCGGGCTCTGAAGCCCCCATCACCTCACCTGGCTCCAACAACTCAAGGTCGTCGGTGGTGCTCGCTATCGACACCCCATCCTCCTCTGGGTCCTCGCCTTTGGCTTCTGATTCCATGTGGGGGATGAATCGGAGCCGTCAGCTGGCTCTACCTCTGCCTCGATCCCACCCCCAGGATTAAGGCCTGAGGGGTCCTCTCTGGTCTCCTCTTGGCTTTCCAGGTCAGAGGGCGGTGATGGCTCAGAGCCCCGCTCCCCCTCAGGCACTGGGTCATCCAGCTAGTCCGGAAAAAGCTCTGGACCTAAGACAGTGGTGCCCGGTGCTGAACATTGGGAGGGAGCAGGGAGCCTTCTTCACCACCGCCACCCAGTGACCCAATTGTCGGGGCCAAAAAGGGACTGCCACAGTCCCCTGGCAGGCCAGATGACACCTCAGAGGTACAAGGTGGGTCGAGGTGGGGCACCATCGCAAGGGTGGTGCCTTCACCGACCCCCGAGGGGCCCTGCTCAGGGGACCGCAGCAAGGGAACGGGTAACAGGGGTGACAGGGGTTTGGGTTTGCGCCCCCCCAGAGGGCAGAGCGAGGACTTGCAGGGGGGAGACGCCACCACCTCTTCACTGGGGGTGGGGACACATCCAACCTCACTCATTGGAATGTCCTCCTCCTCCGAGGGGTGACATCTCTTCTTGGGGCTGGGGAGGCCCCCATCTGGGGGGCCCCTGCCGCCTCATCCAGCCCTCCCGGGCGCTCCGCCCTCTGGGGTTTGGGTAGGTGCACCCTTTTTAATAAGGCCACCGGCTCAAGGTTGCACGCCCCACCGCCGCTGGACCCGGGAACCCACAGGGGGATGACGCTGGGCCCAGCACATGGCGCTGAGGTGCACACGGGCCCGGGAGCACATGCAGACACATCGCCGGGGTTGGGTGATGTCTTTCCCCCTGAGCAGGGGTCCTCGGGGCTTTTCAGGTCTTGGTGGTTTTCAGGGGTGCGGGGAGTCTGGGGGGCTTCCCCCAGGTGGCGGGTCTTCCTCCGCGCCTTCTTATGGCACGGGGGCTCTCCCCCCACCTCGCCGGCAGCAGAGATGGCGGTGGCTGCCGACGGCACCTCCCCTTGCAGGGAGGAAGATGGAGTGGTGGTGGGGGGAGGTGCGACGGTGCCAGCTGCGATGTTGCTGGCCTTGGAGGCGGGGCAATTCTTACGAACATGCCCCACCTTCTTGCAGGCATGGCACCGCACGCCGTCTGCCGACCAAAAGACCCTGTAGTCAGCCCCCTGGAATTCTAAGGTAAAGGCCCCCCCCCCCAGGCACTCCTCCTGGGCCAGGCGGACGAAAGCCTGGCGCCGGAAGGAGTACACGTGGCGGAGGGCCGCATCCCTGAGGCCGAGCGGGATCGGTGCAACCCCCGACCTAACCTCCCCCAGATGATGGAGGTGGGGGAGGAGGAGCTCACTGGGGACAAAGGGAATGTTCGAGTTTATGATCCTCTGGGCGGTGACCTTCAGAGGGACCACCGCCAGAAAGGTCCCCCCCACAGCGAGCCCCTTTGCAAGGGCCAGGTGCACCGCCCACTGGGTCCTCAGGAAAAATATGGCCTTGCCGTACATCTTTGAGGCGGTGACTATGGCTGAGGGGCCGACGACCCCAGCCATAGCCATAACGCAAGCCTCAATTGTCATGCCGGGGTGAGTGTAGCTCTTGATCCTGAGTTGTTTTGTCACAAGTTTAAAGGGTGATGGGGCCGCAGGAGCAGCAGCAGGAGCCGAGGAGGCCACTGCCCCTGCGTAGGTGACCTTGGATGGCCCTGTCATGGGCGATGATGGTGTCGCCATGGGTTCCTAGAGCTATATTCACCCCAAAAAAAATGTAAGTGCAATAGGAAAGCAACAGCAGTGAGGGGGTTATTGTTGGAGGAGTTGAATTTCCCCGCCTCACTTGTAAAGGAAAAGAGGGGGAGAGAGAGAGAGAGAGAGGAGGGCACAGTATGGAGGACATTGAGGCACAAGGTGGACAAGTGCCACAGGTGAAGGGCGGGGGGGCGGGGGGGAGAAGAATGAGGAGATGTCTTTACTCTTGGTTTTCTTCAGACCAGGGGGAGTAGAGTGTCTTCGCCCCAGGACAACTGGGATTGCCAGCACACAGCCTCTCACTCTAACAGCTTCTTCACTGGGCAGCCTCAGATAACCCGCACTTGGGGTGGGGTGAATGGACAAAGGTCTTTCCAGTTCGCAAACATGGCCACACCCCTCAGGTGTTCCTCTTCCTTTCCCTCCCCGTCAAAAAACAAATCCAATACAAAGCTCCCCTCTTGTGTACACACCTCTCGTAGCACCACTCGAAATCTTCTCCCTCCTGGTCCATTCCTTTCCTTCCTCCCTCAACGAAGTAGGCCGTGAGCCTCAGGCCTCGAGCTGTGCACTCCACCCCCCTGCCCCTTGCAGATGGATAATCAGCAGCAGCACAGTCCCAGGCTTCTAATAAGGTCAAAGGCCCCTGCAGATCTCCAAACACCAGCAGCAATAACAACAGGTGTGGCAGCAGAATGGAATACAGGCTCTGCAAAAAGTTTTCTCCTTCTGACCTTTCCCTCTCTTCCTCCTCCTCCCCCCCCTTTCAGGCAGCAAGCTTGTGGCAGTCTTCCCGCTCTGAGTGTAGGATAGGGAAAAAGACACCAGTACAACAGCAACAGCTCAATAGTAGCAGCTCCTCACTAGCAGCAAGAGCTCCAGCATCACAGCAACAGCCAGCAGCCAACTCTCAACTGCAACAACAAGCCACAGGTGAGAGCAATTGGGAGAATTTTAATCACTTGTACGTGATGTTCACTATTGTCAATAAACTCTCAAGAATGTCACCCTGCCTATGGCTCCTTGCTCTGATGAGCAGTGTTCTTGTCATTCAGATGTGAAACCTTTCTGCACAAGGTAAAAGGCAGGTGTCTCAGTCCAGGGCCTCTTCCCTGTGCTCTGTACGGCCTTCAGACCACAGTGATGGTCCAGCCTCACACTCCCTGGAAACATTACTGATGCCTGCACCTCGGCAGTGCTGGTCATTGCTGCCAGAATGAAGTGGGAAGGCGCCACAGAGTTCTCTCATTCTCTCTGTGTGCTCTCAGCATCTTTAATGTGGGGCTGGCCCCCATCACACCAGCATCTGATACTGGATCACACCAGTGATGCTGTGCACCAGTACCTGAAGGGCTGAGGTGCTGAAGGCGGACACAGCATCAAATGCGTTTAAAGTTTCATGGCTGTGTCTCTGATCATGGAGCGCAAGTGAGCTGCCCTCGGCCAGACAGGAGTCAGACACTCTCAGAGGCTATGTGAAGATCTATGGAATGTCCTCACTGCATGTTGTCATTATCCTCTTGCAATCAAGTGACTATTAGGGCCTCCATTGCATCTCCATGACAGGAGCATTCTCACAGAGGGTATTGGTGCTGTGATAAGCCAAACTGGAGTCCAAGATCCTGGCGGGATGGCCTTTTAATTATATGCTAATGTATTACAATTAGCTCCCCGCTGACTGACGGTGGGAAATGTGGCCCGCCATTGGCAGGCTGAGCGGAAGATCTCAATCTGCCTTCACACCGTCATGAGGTGGGTCCCGCCATATTTTCTGCGCACACCACCTATTACGCCCACCACCAGCGGGCTCGGAAAATTCCACCCTGTGTCAGAACAGTATCTATGCTGAGTAACTTGAATAGCACAGGGTATTTGAACACTGCTGTGGCATTTTACTTCTGGGCATGTACTTGGGGCTAAGTTCAGAGAGAGTGAAAACCTCTCTAACAAATGAGTGCAACAGTTTTGAGCCTCGATAATCTCAGTTAAACTCCCATTAGTTTCACTGTTCAAAAAAGCACTGCATTAAATCTCCATTAACTGTTCATAGACTCTTTTTGGCAAATGACTGATACAGAATGTTGGAACTGTTGTAATTTAATGTTGTCCTGAGCATGTAATATTCTTAAGAGGCCTGCGTTGTCTTGTAAACATCTCCATTTTCAGTCTTGATCATTTGTGATAATGGGGTGTGATGACCTCAGTGCATCAATTTGTGCATTAGCTGGGAGTTCCGCCATAAACTCAGGAGAATTTAATGGGAGGGGGAAGGTGCACTGCTCAAATTATTTTCTTCTAACTGCTGCATGGATTGAAAAATTATATGCAGTGCTCCCCAACCAGATGAGACATACCCTTGTGTGTTCTGGATGTGCCTTGTTATGGACAGTGGGGGGAATGATAGGGATGTTCCCCCTTTATTCCCCCTCTCAACTGACCAAAGACTGCGTGTTTTTCAAAAATGTGTCTTAACCACTGAGTGCTGTAACTGTCCAGACCAGACAAATGACAGGTTTCCTCGTAAGTTTTAAAAGAAAGAAAAACATTTATTACTCAACACCCGAATATATATGCAGACACATCCCGTTTCGCATGCACTCAAGAAAAGATTGTGGTTACAAAAAATAGCATGTATTTACTTCTTAAGAGTTCAAGAGTTCTTTGTCACACTTGCTTTTCCCCAGGGTGAAATCTTGAAATGACGCAGGCCTATAATCCTTTTTTGGTCCACTGAAGAAAAGAGTCTGGAGGTTTTAGGAAGACAACTTTGCTGTTGGTTATTGTTCATGTCGCATCAGGTGAGGACACGTGCCAGGACTTGCCCTTTCTTTCCCACTCCTCGATTGAATTATAAATTGTAATTTATAAGGATGAAGGTATTAATTCAATACCTGTGCTTAACTATTTACGTGCTGATTGCAAAGAAACTAGTCTAACAGATTTCCTGAATTTAAAACACAAAGGGGTTACCCATGTAAAGATATAAAAATATTTAAAAAGGTAAACCCACGTCCCGACCTTTGCAACACACACACAGAAACAAGCACACAAGCATGCAAAATAACAAGTTATACAGTAGGTGGTTACTTTTTGACCAAATTAAAATTCAATGACGAAGGGCAAGAAATAGAGAGTTCGCTGTTTATGAGGCCTTCGCTGGTATCATAGCTGAGGCAGAATTTTTCCACGGTGGCCTTGAAATTCCAGTGGAGTTGAAGCCGATGTAAACTGTAATTTCAGGAGACAGTCTCTTTTCTAAACGTAATCCATTTTTTCCCAAAAGTCGGTGATTTTTGCACCTGATGCCCCTTTTGCTTGAAAATTCTCTATCTCTGTGATGGACTTCAAACTGCAACAGAGATTGGGTCTTGAACACGAGAGCAAAGAGCGAAAGACTTGTTGTTACTGCTCCCTTGGTAGATTTCTTCCAGCCTTTCTTTTTAGCAGCCTGCGTATTGTAATAGAAGACATTTAAAAATGGCTATTCTGGTCACATGACCTCTCACTCCATTGTGATTTCAGAAGGTAATTGATTAGCTCATGCCTGGATAGACCTTGGCTATTGTTTTATGGCCTTGGTGAATAGATTCTGTAATGACGCAGCCATTAATCCCTGAATGTTCCATCCTCCATCTTGATGAGATAGGAAGAACACCTTTTATATAGCCATTGTCCCTGTGGACTTCTCCCCACTTGAAAAGTAGCTCTTTAGAAATGCAAATAGTGAGTACCATTTCAGTTCAGCTTTTGAAGTAGTCCTTGACATCAGCAGGAGTGAAATTCCATAGGACATTGTCTTGGCATGTCTTAATTGTAATTGACATTAAAAACTTCAGAAACTGGCCAACTTGTAATACTGGGTAATCTGGTAGCCATTTTAAGCCAGTGATTTTGCTTTCCTTTTAAAAGTCCTTTGAAAGCAGTTCAACATATATTTGTCTAGCCGATGAAATTAAAGATTCATATCACACACGTCACATCATTGTGACATTTGTTGTAGAAGATTTCTCTTGCTCCACTCCAGTCAAGGTGCAATATCAAAGCCTGGTAGCAAAACCTTAGTCCAGTTCCTCAGATAGAGAGGTCAACACTCTGCCTATTGATGGTTGCTAGGCATGGTCTTGTTCCTTCACAGGTTTAGATGTTTCCCTCCTCTGTTCCAAAAATATGCCTTATTAAATCTCCTTATCAATAATCTAGGTTCTGTTAGGTAACTAGTGCACCTTTTCCATTACATCCTCTCACAAATGGTTTCTGGTGGCTAGGCCATTGTCAAACAACGGGGTTCAAGTATCACGTCGTGATAAAATAGGTTTTTTTTGCACCCATTCTCTAGATTTCAACTCTGGAACTGAGAAGTTTTCGAACAGTATTGTGAAACTAGTTTCTTTAATTATTTGGAGAATGGTAGCCATTAACCACAGGAGGGCTCTTTTTTTGCATTTTAATGACTTCTCAAAAAAATGTCCAAAAAAGCCATTTGCATTTTAATGACATTGTCAAGACTTGTCCTGACATGAAGATTAGCTCATGGGGTCTTGTTGATCCATATGTATTGGCAGGAAAAAAAAGTCACCTGACCTCTCAACTCCATTTAGTTTTAAAGTAAAGTATCCCTTTTGAGTTTATACTTTGGAAATCCATTTTGCATGAATGTGACAGCATCTTCACCATCCAGCCCCATAACCAGAATCACTATAAATTAAAAAAACTTAATCTACAGAATAAGACATAATCTACACTAATAATAAACATATGTTTCTCAGTTCATTTTTATCTTTTATCTCTTCTGTGTTTTCTGCTCTTTTGTGTTTTCTCTCCCACCTGTACCAATGCAACTAGTGCATCTCTAACAATGGATTCTCCTCCCACATTGACACATTTAGTTCGATTGTTCCCCAACAATCTACTTGACCCAATCCTCTTCTTCATCTGTGCGCCACCTATTTGAAAGCATGAGGTCAGCTTCTTATGTGTGCCTACAGTACTCAACTCTATCTCTTTATTTCCCTTGATCACCTCTGCAGACAGACTGCCTAACTGACCTTATTGTGGATGAACCAAGACTTTCTATAATTGAACATAGAAAAGGCCAATGCCATTGTGTTGCCCCTCACAAAAAATCCCTCACTCTGATTGCTGACCATCTCAAATGTTTGCTCTGACCAAATCTGACTGAATGTAAATTTGGTATTATGTTCCAGAGAAGGGCTTGAAACACCATAACTAACATATCAACATTCTCAGTTCTATTTGCACAACTATGTTTATCTTGGTCCTTGCCTTCCCTTACGCCTGTTGCCAGCAAAATCCCTATCCTCACCTCTGCCACCTCTAACCTCCATTAGCTTAATCACTCATGGCCTATTTGCTCCATTGTTTCCATTTGCACTGACCTACTTCTACACCAAGTCTCAGATATATTGTAGGGATTTTCCGGCCCAGACAGGGCGGGAACCACCACGGGCAAGGCGGTGCCCCAGCCAAAAGTAAATTGACTTGCGGCGGGACTGGAAAATCCTGGCGGCAGGCGGATGCAGAAAATACCGCCCATTGACCAGGATTTTCTGGCCCCCTTGCGGGCAGGACCTGCCGCTGGTGAGGCAGCGCCCCGGCCAGAAGTCCATTGACTTGCGGCAGGACTGGACGATCCCGGTGGCGGGCAGATGCGGAAAATCCTGCCCATTGATTTTAAAATCCTTGTCATTTACAAATCAACCAACAACAATGCCCCACACTTAGCAACGTTTGCCTACCTTTCAGCCCCTTCCACCTTCTCCAATCTTACCATTCTGATCTTTTATGCAATCCGCCATTCCTCTATTCTATAATTAGTTGTAAAACCGCCTGCAATCTCCACTGCATTCTCTGGAACTCTGTCTCTACAACATCAACCTGCATTTATATAATGCCTTTAATGTAGTTAATTGTCCTGAGGTACTTTACAGGGACAATAGCAAACAAAATTTGGCATTAGCCCAAAAGAGAAAATATGAGGACAGGTGACCAAATGCATGGTCAAAGAGGTCAGTTTTAAGGATCGCATGAACAGATTGGTAGTAGGGTTACTAATTTATGTCATGCCCTACACTGCGCTTGGTCTGAGATGCGCAAATTTCTTTCATTTTTCAATTTGTTCTGTTTATGCCGCTATATTACTTCAATAGATGACCGCAGCATAAACAATACGCGTTTGAAACACGTCTGCATCATAAACTCACTTAAGCGGAAGCAGTTTGGCAAGGCAATTAATGATGCCACTAAACACATAATTAATCTGTTTTACCATGCACTCCCAGAAAGCAAGGGGTGGAATTGTCCCACGTTTGCACCAAGTGCGGTAGCCGGTGGGTAAAATGACATTTTACACGGTGGCCACATTGGCAGCTTTTCACGCCGTACTATCCCAAACCCGCTGCATTCATTATGCATTCCCGGGAAACATGTCGTTTCCATGGTGGGCGGGCTCTCATTCACATGCCATGCCATCACCTCGCCACTTCATCACGCCGGGCGCCATATTTAAAGTGCAGCCGCGCGCATATCTCTTGGTTCTTCAAGCCCACAACTTTGCACGGAAGACAAGACGCCGAAAGGCAAGAAGAATGCAGCCCCCAGGTTCAATGAGGCATCCCTCGAATGCCTTTTGGATGCAGTGGAGGCCCTCTAGAGAATGTCCTCTGCCCCAGCTCTGGCCACAGGATGTGCAGCAATCTCACTATTCTGGTTTGGGATGCAACGGCAGCGGTGGTCAGCGCCAATGCCCTGCAAAAGAGGACAGCCACCCAGTGCCACAAGAGGATGAATGATCTCCTCTGTTTCACCAGGGTAAGGCACTCTTCTCATCACTCTCAACTCACACACTCACAAACCCATCACACATCCACAGGGCCCTCACTCACTGTCAGTTCAAGGTACATCACCATTCACTCTCTCAAATACACCTTCATTGTCCTCATCCCACCTGTGGGACCATTCACCATCTGCACATGCCAGGCATACTTATCATCTGGCCTGGCAGACATCCTGCTGACATTTTCTCCATCTCTATACATGCAGGACAAGCTGGCACACAACAAGAGGGAGAGGTCACAGACTGGTGGAGGAATGCCTGAAATCAATGTCCTCATGGACTTTGAAAACAGGGCCAAACATCTGGCTGGCGAGGATCTGGACCAATCCTGTGCTGACGGTGAGGTTGGCAGTGCTCTACCAAGTGAGGATCTAGCAGTGCAAAATCCATCAGACAAGCATGCTGTGAGTGATGTGTCCTGTTTCACAGGCCACTGCCATGCACTAATTATCTCTCCTTGCTTTTATAGGCACATCTGGGAAACAGCCGACAGAGTCCATGACCCAGGGGCCACCAATCAAGACCCATGAGGAGCTCAGAAGAGGAATCCGCTGAAACGCTACCTGAAGACCCATCACAGTGCTCGCTCTCACCCTTCATCAGCGCAGAGACACACACCTCGGTGGGACCTAGCTTTAGAGTAGCCTCGGGTTCACGGTCTGGTGAGAACATTGCACTTTCTGATTCACAGCAGACAGTGACAGGGACTTCCGAGGTGTCCAGCACTCAGAGGACTGCTGGAGGACAGAAATTTGCTAAGTCTGAGTCAGCTGACGAGCCCCTGGACTCGGTCATGTCACAGTTGCTGGAGCTGCAAATGCAAGCTTGGAAACATCAGGAAGGGATGTCCGCTGTACTCCTCAGATTGCAAGTAACGATGGTGGAGTCCATCAACCTTCAGGCTGAGGTGATAATGTCAGCATGCCAATGCACCAAGGTCAACACTGGTATGATGGCAGCTACAATGGAGACCTTGATCCAGGACGTCACTCCTGCACTAATGCGCTTGCTGAAATCCATCGCTGATGCCATAGTTGGTCTTCAACACTGTACATGAGAGGCAAGACGGGTGTGGGGCAGCCCGATCTCACTCCAGCTACCCCTCCTCCTTAAGGAGTTAGCCAGGGTCCATGGGCACCCAAAGGGAAGAGGATCAGCAGGTGCATACCCCAGGGCCATCCACCCAGGTGACTCTTGCAGTGTCCGGTCCATCCGAATGCCCTCTTCCTGTGACATCAGCATCTCCAGCTCCACAGGCCGAGGAGGGTGCCTCCTCATAACCACACTGCAGGAATATAAAAGCAGGCCGGAGCCCTCCAGGTCTCAGCCCTCCAGAGGACACCCACGAAAATCATCATAGGCAGGGCGTCACAGTCAGCAGGCTGCCTCCACCTCCTCTGTGGATTTTGGGGGAGCATCAAGATGTGGCGGCAGAGTTAGGAAGGTAAAAAGATGTAATTGCACAGCCTGGGCATGGGTGTTAATCAAATATAAAAGCAAAATACTGTGGATGCTGTAAATCTGAAACAAAAACAAAAATTGCTGGAAAAACTCGGTAGGTCTGACAGCATCTATGGAGAGAAAGGCAGAGTTTATGTTTCGAGCCCGTATGACTCTTCTTCAGATCTGAAGAAGAGTCATACGGACTCGAAACGTTAACTCTGTCTTTCTCTCCACAGATGGGTGTTAATCACTTGTACTTAATGTTGACTATGGTAAATAAACTCCCTATAGCTCCTTGTTATGATGAGCAGTGTTTGTGTCACTCAGATTTGAAACCTTGGTTCCTGCACAAGATAAAGGCAGGTGTCTCAGTCCAGGGCCTCTTCCCTGTACAGTGTGTAACCTTCAGACCAAAGTGATGGTCAGGTCTCACACGCTCTGGACATATTAGTGATGCCTGTACCTCGATGGTGCTTGTCATTGCTGCCAGAATGTCATAGACAAGCATCGTCGAGTTCCGTCAATCTCTCTGTGTGGTCTCAGCACCTTTAAGGTGGGGCTGGCCCCCATCTCTTCAGCATCAGTGGCCAGTGACCCTGTGCTCCTGAAAGGGTCAGGTGCTTTAGATGGACAAAGGATCAGTTGCTCCTGAAGTTTCATAGCTGCGCCTCTACGATATGACCCTGATCACAGGGCACTAGCGAGCTGCCTCAGCCTGACAGGAGTCAGACATTCTCAGAGGCAATGTGAACATCTATGGAGTGTCTTCACTGCATGTTGTCATCATCCTCCTGCAATTGAGTGACTATTGGGGTCTCCACTGTATCTCCGTGACAGGAGCATTATCACAGAGAGTATGCACGCTGCCATAAGCCAGACTAGAGTCAAACATTCACAGATGCAATGTGACGATCTATGGTGTCTCCTCACTGCATGTCGTCTTCATCCTCCACAAATCTAACAGCTTTCAGGGCCTTTCGAGCACCCCTGCCTCGTCTGGCCAGTGCGAGGGTCTCATTGCCATCATCATTGCCTTCGAGGACCTCTTCGCCCTCATCCGCATCGACGTCCTCCTCATCGGAGGAGACCTCCAGCTCCTACATCTCCTTCTCAGCCTGCTCCTCTCCCCACTGCAGCGCCAGGTTGTAAAGGGCACAGCAGGCAATGATGATGCGTGACACCCTCTGTGGACTATATTGCCGGGCTCCACCAGACTGGTCCAGGCACTGGACTTCATTTTCAGCATCCTGATGGTCTGTTCCACCAAGTTGCGAGTTGCAGTATGAGCCTCGTTATACCTTCGCCCTGCTGCAGTCTGAGGCCAACGCACGGGTGTCATCAGCCACGGCCTCTGCGGGTAGCCCTTGTCCCCGAGGAGTCATCCCTGCAGCCTCTGTGGGCCCTGGAACACATCAGGATTCTGTGACCAACTGCGAATGTAGGAGTTGTGGGCACACCCTGGAAACCAAGTGCAGACCTGCAGGATGTGTAATTGGTTGTCGCACACCAGCTGCATGTTCAGTGAATGGCAACCCTTGCGGTTGACATAGTTGACCGGTTGTTGCGATTGAGATGTGCAATTGATTGCACCCTGCACCTGTGGGAAACCCGAGATCTGTGCAAATCCAATCACCCTTGCATCCTGGCTGTCTTTGTCCTGGGAGAAATGCACAAAGTTGTGTGTCCTCACAAAGCATCCGTGACCTGATGGATGCATTTGTGGGTGAAGGCTTGTGATATCCCACAGAGATCACCTGTGGAGCCCTGAAAGGAGCCACTGGTATAAAAATTCAGCGCCATGGTCACTTTCACGACCACTGGCAGTGGATGCCCTCCATGTCCCCTTGATGCCAAATCCTGCAGCAGCTGGCAGGTGCGACCAGTTCCCTAGACATGACCAGTCTTTAGCGACACTGGTTCTCATTCATCTGCAGGAATGAAAGACAGCACCTAAAGACCCTGGGTCTACCTAGGCACCAACCAATGACAGCTCGCTGTGGCTCTTCAGCATGCGGGAGCCCCATCTGCCCCTTTTTCCTGAGCGTGTTGCTCCTCTCTCTAGGCAGCCAGGCGCCTCCGTCGCTCTCTACTCTGTTGTCTCCACTCTCTGTACAACATGCGCAGTCATCCAACTGTTCTGCAGTCCACCAAAATGCTCATTACTTTGCAGTCTGTTCTTGAGGAATGAAAAGCCCTGGAGCACTTGGTGGCACTTGCATGCCTCTGCATTGCTTGCGTGGGCAGATAAGCTAGAGACCCGACTCCATGCATGTCAATATGGCTGCATCTGAACTGCCTCAGCTGCAGAGGAATTGTCACTTTATACCAGGTTTCTCTAATGCATGGCTGCTTCCATCCTCCCCACCCCACATGTGTTTGTGCACTACCTTCAACCAGAGGACAGCCCTTGCCCCCGCCCCTAAGTCACCTCAACTGCAGGGCAGCCCTTGCCCCCACACATCCAATGCGCCTCAACCTTGAAGCTCAACAAGCGACCTGGGTAAGCGTTCCGCAACGTTATTGTGCACTCACCTCTGAGTTCCCCTCAAAGTGCAGCCCGCCAAATGAACGCCTTATATATGCTGTTGCGAAACACGTCGGTGTGTTTTCCAGCCGACCCTGAGATCCAATGGTTCTGATGGGCTGGCAATATAACGATATGCAGACGTATTACAATGAGGTCCCGACGTCCGATGGCCGGAAATGCAGCCCGCCATTGACGAGCTGAGCAGACGATTGCAAAATGGCTTCAGGACATCGCAAAACTGATTTTTGGCCCTCTCACCATATTGTCCGCTCACACCACCAAACACTCCCGACGCCAGTGGGCACAGACGATTCAGCCCAAGGAGTTTGTTCTTGCTCATGATTTCAATTTTGGTGTGCCTTCATCCCAAATCAAACAGGAAGAGTTGTGGGGTGGGGAGGATGGAAGTAGCTATGCATTAGGGAAACCTGGTATAAAGTGACAATTCCTCTGCGGCCCATGAATTGGCCAAATAGTTGGGCAAATTGTTACAACTTGTTTTGACCAAGTTTCCCACATGAAGGACTCCTTCACATTTGCAAAGGTCATACGGTGCTTGCATTTCGATAGCAATACTGTGTCCATGTGCTCATTTGACATTGCAACCTATTCACCAATGTTCCACTTAAGGAAGGAGTTTGAACTCCTCTGCTCCCAACTATCAGGCCACAAAACGGTGTCCACTGAAGACACTGAATCCTTAAAAGCGCACCTAGCTGATCTAACGCACACAAATTGCAGGATTCTGAACGACCTGTCAGATTTTCATATGCATCACAAATGTATTACAGCATTCTGAGGCCTTAAAACCAACCTGGACATACACATCAGTAAACCTGACAAAGGGACGGGAATAGTCATCCTTGACAAGTGTGACTATATCAACAAAATGCATGCCATTCTTATTGACAGGTCCAAATTTGTATCCATTGGACCTGCCGCTCAATATGACCGGAAGCCTTGCTCGATAGTAAGCTAAAAAAAATCCGTGCTGGACTTGTTGGCAGAGCGATAGGCAACTGCGTGATATATATGACTGGGTTTGTCCTCATGGCTCCCTCCACATATGTACGGGCTGCCCAAGACACACAAAAGTGATGTCCCTCTACGCCCCATCTTATCTATAACTGGTTCTGCACAACAGGGGTGGGATTTTACAACAGCGGAATGTTACGGCCCTGCAGAAGTCTACGGAGTTTAGAATGACTCGTCCCATTTACGGCCCCGTTCCCGCTGCGACAGGGTCATAAAATTCCGGCCCATGAATTGGCCAAATAGTTGGGCAAATTGTTGCAACTAGTTTTGTCCAAGTTTCCCACATACACGGTGAATGACTCCTTCACATTTGCGAAGGTCATACAGTACTTGCATATTGATAGCAATACTGTGTCCATGTGCTCATTTGACATTGCAACCTATTCACCAGTGTTCCACTTAAGGAAGCTATAGGGCAGGATTTTCCGCTTAGCGTGGAAGGGCAGGGTATCTCAAAAATTTGAACAACAGTTGAAGCTAGCTGTTGCGTGCTACTACTATACAGTAGCAACATGAGTGGTAACTGCCACTAACAGGATGCTGCTGTCAAGCCAAAAAGACAAATGAGTAACGTGGTATATGAATTTCAGTGCCAGTGTGATGTTAGGTATGTAGGCCGTACATCGCAAAGACTGGTGGATCATATCAAACAGCATGTCCCAACCACTGTTCACAATGTGCAGGATACAGACCCGTACCCAACCAGTCCGTACTTGCAAAACTCAAAACACATTGTCCAACATTAGATGTGATTCCGCGAATGGATAACATTTGCTAAATAATCCTCAATTTAAGATTGTCAGTTGGGCTCGCAATGTGGTGCATTTGCATGTACTGGAAACTACATATATTAATACACAGGGCCCTGCTCTTTGCAGACAGAAAGAACATGTACATACATTGTGTCTGTTTCAGTTAAAAAAAAAGTGACAGCCATTCACTGACTCATTCCTCAGGGCAATGGCTTGACCAATCAGGGTCAAGCTGCCTGGTTTAAATTTCAAACAATGTTTGGCAGTTAACTGTCAGACACCATCAGTGTTGCATTCTCCATGGCAATGACGCTCACAAACCAATCAGCACTATCTTCACATAAAGTATAAATTGTTGTTTTCCCCCTTATATTGGTATTCTTGCGAGTGCCCTGGTGAGTGCAAGACGAAAAGCTTAGGCTTATCTCTTTTTTCAGCCATAATCATGTTCTGTACTACCAAATGACTATAAGAATATTAAAGGAGGAGAGAGAGGTAGAGATGCAGAGAAGTTTAGGGAAGGAATTCCAGAGCTTAAGGTCCCTGCTTTTTCTGCCTGTTTAAAACCCATCCCTTCCACCAAGCTGTTGATTACCTGAAATTGTTCTTCTGATTCTTGAGCCCAAATTGTTTGTGTAAATTGTGAACAATGTGGTCCTAGAACCAATCCTTCTAAAATATCACTTCCTACCTTTTGCTAGTCTAAGTACTACCCTGAACTCCTACTCTTCTTCCTATTCTACAACTAGCCTGCTATCCATTTGTTTTACTGTGAAGACCAGAACTGTGCACAATATGCCAAGCATAATGTAACAAAGGTTCCAATTAAGTTAACATAACTTCTCTGCTTTGGAATTCTATTGTTCCAGAAATAAATTCTAACTCCCCTTGAGCACTTTTTATGGGTTTGTTAACCTGTGCTGCTGCTTTTACTGATTTATGATCAGCCATTGTGAAATTCCTATACTCCCAGGTTTTAATGTAGACAAAGCTTGCTGAGTATAACAATGCAATTCAAATGCAGAGCTTACATGATTCAAATATAATGGTTCCCTGCATTGACTGATGAGAAAAAATTATTGATGAACTACGAGATTAAAAACAAACTAGTTCTCCAACCAGTTGTATCATACCATATAGCTTCCACTATTTTGTAATATTGGACAAGCTAATAAGGATTCTTGAATTAATTTCAACTGAATTTCAGTTAGCGGTTTACATAAAATTCTTCAGACAATCTTTTTTTCTGGCAGTGCCTTAGATGCAATTGAATGGCTATTTATTTATTGTTCAGACCTTTATTCAATTTATTTCTTTCAGAGACACGTCTCAGGGCTACAGATGAGCAACGGCTGCACTTTCCTGTAGTATGATACTCAGTAATAATGCCCACGCAGTATTCCCTAGCTGAAGTACTAAGAATTGTTGGAATTATAATAACTCATTACATACTGCAGATTGAGTTAGCACAATATTTATTTTCCTCTGTGTGTCCAGCACGATTTGAATGCTAAGGTTCAGTTGAAGCTTGCAAGCACTGCTGATCACCATCCATTCACACTTTATTTAAATTTGCTCCATAGAATCATGGAATCATAAAATGGTTACAGCACAGAAGAAGGGTATTTGGCCTATTGAGTCTGTGCTGGCCACCTGAAGGAGAAATTCACTGAGTGCCTCTCTCCCTGCCTTTTTCCTGTAGCCCTACAAATTTACCCTTTTCAGATAATGATCCAATTCTCTTTTGAAAGCCTTGATTGAACCTGCCTCCATCACACTCTCAGGCACTGTATCCCAGATCCTAACCACTTGCTGTGTGAAAAAGTTTTTCCTCATGTTGCCATTTCTTCTTTTGCTAATTATCTTAAATCTGTACCCTTTGGGTCTCAATTTATTTTTATTTTTTCATGGATGTGGGCAAAGCTGGCAAGGCCAGTATTTGTTGCTCACCCCAAATTCCCCTTGAACTGAGTGCCATTTCAGAGGGCAGTTAAGTGTCAACCACATTGCTGTGGGTCTGGAGTCACATGTGGGCCAGACCAGGTAAGGATGGCAGATTTTGTTCCCGTAAGGGCATTAATGAACCAGATGGGTTTCTACAACAGTCATTGATAGTTCCATGGTCACCATTATTGAAACTAGCTTTCAATTCCAGATTTATTAATCAGATTTAAATTCCACCATCTATCATGGTAGTTCATAAATTTCTCAGTTGGAAATCTTGTTTTTAGGCACCCAGCTGGATGATTCTATGACAGTAATAAGCCACTCCAACACATTAGAGACTGGAGGATTGTGTGAATTGTTTAATTCAGACGCATTCACACCACAGACAAAGATATAGTTACACAAAAATAAAGCTTCTGATATGATTTCCTTTTTCCTCAACCGAGGATTCCCACTGAACGTTGTTGACAGGGCCCTCCACAATGTCTGATCCACTTCATGTGTTTCTGGTCTCACGCTTTCCCTTTCGTCCCAGGATCATGATAGGGTTTCCCTCATCCTCCACCATTTTCACCAGCTCCCGTGTGATGCGACCACCAAACACATCTTCACCTGCCTTTCCCTTTCAGCTTTCCACAGGGACAATTCCCTCTATGAAACCTTGGTCCATTCCTTAGTCACCCCTAATAACCCTCCCTTCTCTATGGCACCTTTCCATGCGAGTGCAGGAGATGTAATACTTGTCCTTTCACCTCCTCTCTTCTTGCCATCCAAGGTCCCAAACATTCCTTCCAAGTGAAACAGCGATTTACTTGTACTTCTTTCAAGTTAGTATACTGTATTCACTGTTAACATACATACAAACATGCAAGTGCGTGAATTAGGAGCAGGAGTAGGCCATTTGGCCCCTCACACCTGTTCCGCCATTTGATAAGATCATGGCTGATCTGATTGTGGCCTCTACTTTCCTGTGCACTCCCTATTCCTTTTCACTCCCTTGTCAGTCAAGAATCTATCTAACTCGGCCCTAAAAATATTCAAAAACCCTACTGCTCTCTGGGGAAGAGAATTTCACATACCAAAGACCCTCTGAGAGAAAAAAATTCTCCCCATCTCCTTATTAAATGGGAGACCCCTTATTTTAATCTGTCTCCCCTAGTTCTAGTCTCTCTCACATCCTTTCAGCATCCACCCTGTCAAGTCCCCTCAGGACCTTATATTTTTCAATAAGATCACCTCTCATTCTTCTAAATTCCAATGGATACAGACTCAACCTGCCTGGCCTTTTCTCATTACACAACCCTTCATCCCAGCAATCAGTCAATTGAACCTTCTCTGCATTGCTTCCAAGGCAATTATATCTTTTTCTCATGATGTGGTCTCCTCTCCATTGGAAAGACCAAACATAGACTGGGTGACTACTTTGTGGAACACCTCTATACAGTCTGCATGCATGACCGCGACCTTTATGTCGCTTGTCATGTTAATTCTCCACCTTGCTCCCACACTGACCTTTCTGTCCATGGCCTGCTACAATGTTCCAGTGAAGCTCAACGCAAGCTCAAGGAACAACAACTCATCTTTTTTCTTGGCATTCTACAGCCTTCTGTACTCAATATTGACTTTAACAACTTTAGATCATAACCCCTGTTTCCATCTTGTTCTATGTATTTTTTGGTTTTTTTTACTGGCGTGTTTCTTTCTTCATCCCTTTATGTTGCATTCAGCTGGCTGCTATGTGGTCATGCATGCCTCATTTGGACACAACCTTTATCTCTTTACTATACCCATTACCACTCTATTTGGCTTTTTGATCATGAAATCTTTTGTTAGTAAATCTCTCCTGCCCTCCACCCTATCACAGACCTTCCCTTTTGTTCTTCCTGCCCCTTCCCCCCTTCTATTGGCTTAAAAACTCTTACATTTCTATCTAATGAAAGGTCATTGACCTGAAATGTTAACCTTGCTTCTCTCAAAAGATTGTGTCTGACCTGCTGAGTATTTCCAGCATTTTTTTTTCTTATTTCAGATTTTCAGCATCCAAGGCATTTTGGTTTAGAAAAAAGAAGTGTGTAAATGAAGTCAGCAGGGTAGGGGGAAACAGAGGACGAAGTGCAGAAACTGGTCTTATCTAATCGGTATGATGTGCTTCTTAACTGTGGGGATGATGATGAAGATTGCAGGGAGGATGACCAGAATGCTAACCAAGGCTTAATGGAGTAGGAGACAATTCATGGGGAGGATCAGAATACCTTGTACAAAGGTTGTAGTTTTAGGAGATTTGATGATTGGAGGGATAGAGGGTCCTGTGCAGCTGCGGTTTAGAGTCTCAGTTGACTGTCCAGTGCCAAATAAGAGATACTTACAAGCAGCTGGAAAGGAACCTGGAAAGGGAGGGGGAAGCACCAGTTGTCGAGATTCATGTTAGAACAAAAGACGTAAGAGATAACAGGCATAAAGCCTTGCTAAGAGAGTATCAAAAGCTAGAAACTAAAGTCAAAGGCAGCATCTTTTGGATGTGACACCCTTTGCAGGCATAAGATGACAAATGTATGCTAGATACAAAACTTTTAAAATAGCTACCAGTTTTATTTTGTGCTACCTGTACAGAGGTAAGTGTTAGACAGGTATTTTGTATAGGTATTGGCATAAATTCTTCAACTCTAATACAGATTAATTAGAGTGCAGTGCACTCTCAGGGCTGTTTAGGAATCAAAATGTTGTTCTATTTGCTAGACTAGCAACTATACAAGTGAATTTGTAATTCATGATGGCAATGTATGCCCTCACTGATAAAACTGCACAAAGGAGGGATTATAGACTAAGGGCAAAGCCTTATTGATTTTTGCTTTAGGCTGCGATTTAACCCAGTTACACAAACAGCATCCTCTCCAAGTTTGGCCCAAGCTTTGTGTAAGTAAGATGGAGCTATACTTTTTATATTTGTTTGCATAATGTGGATGGCACTGCAAGATGTGTTGTTGTGGTTTATCCTTAATCATAGTAAGACTGATCTCCTATCCTCTTAAACTGGTGCCCCATCTTGGTAATAGGTAAGGAATTCCAGGATTTTGACCCGGCAATGATAAAAACAATTTTGCTACATGTCCAAATCGGAATGATGTATGACAATGGGGAAACTTGAAACCCTCTTCCCCCGTTCCCTGAAACCTCTCCTTCAAATACAATGCATGACAGAAGGCTACTGCTTTTGTAGTTACTCATTTGTCTCTGTCTATTATCTTGTCACTAATTGAGAAGGTTCACTCAACTGATACCTGGGATGGGGGGGTTATCTTACCAGGAAAGGTTGAACAGGCTGGGCCTGTATTCATTGGAGCTTAGAAGATTGAGAGGTGATCTTATTGAAACATATAAGATCCTGAGGGGACTTGACAGGGTGGATACTGAAATGCTGTTTTCTTTGTGGGAGCGACTAGAAATCAAGGACACAATTTTTAAAAAGGGGTCTCCCATTTAAGACGGAGATGAGAAGAATTTTTTTCTCTCAAGAGGTTGTTAATCTTTGGAATTCTCTTCCCAGAGAGTGGTGGACGCAGGGTCTCCACCCTGAATATTTTTGAGGCAGAGGTAGATACATTCTTGACTAACATAGGAGTCAAATGTTATCGGGGGTAGGCGGAACGTGAAGTTGAGGCCACAATCAGGTCAGCCATGAGCTTATTGAATGGCGGAGCAGGCTTGAAGAGCCAAATGGCCTACTCGTGTCCCCAATTCGTATGTTCGTATTTAATTGCTTATCATTGTGCCTCTCTTCCCTTTCAGATCCTGAAACTCTAGAAGGCAAGTAGAACAGGATATAGAAGAGAACATCCCTCCACATGATGTATCACTCAAACTTGCCCAAGCAAACAACAGTTTGGAGAGTAGTAGCCCATGTAGTTTAGAAGCTAAAGTAGATAAGAGCTACACTGGCAGATTTAATGAGCACAAGTTCAAAAGAGCAAGGCAGTTGGAAGGTGATGTCATATCTTAGCCCTACTGAGACAGCAGAGGTGAAAATCTCAAGGACCCAGTGACGAAAGAGCAATGTTGGCTGTATAGCATAAACTTCTAATTGTACTTATTATGATCTTGTGAGGAGGGTAAAAATGATTCCCCTATTCTACCACTTCAAGTCTAACTGTGTTAGGAAATAGGGATAGTTTAAGTAAGTTATATTTGTATTTGTGGGTGTTAGGAATGAATTTTAGCTTTGAAGTTTAAGTTTCATTTGTATTTCTGCATTTGTGTGTTAAAGAAGGTCAAATGGAGTTTTAGTTTCACATTAAAAGGCTGCTTGCATTTCTAATTAGAAGTTTACAACCCCTATAAAGTAAAAGTAAACGCACAGGAGTAGAAATAATAGTACTGCTACCTAGCAACAGGGGGGCAGATAGGCAGGATCCTCCCACAGATATACACACAGAACTAAAGAAACAGCAGTTTTAAGTTCAGTTGAAGTCAGGACCCCAGAGAGACTGGACACTGGGAGAGGGAACTTCAGATTTCCCAAAAGAATAAAAAGGTCCCAAGTGAAGAAAAACCTCCAAAATCCTGGAGAGTGAAAGAGGGGAAAGTCCAAAGGAGACCTTGTAGACAAAGGATGGACAGGAACCTGGGAAAAGGTCCTGTTAAGTAAAGTTAAGAGTGAGGGGCAGAGAGAAAGTTTCAAGCTTCCAATTTAAAGTGAGAACAGCTTGCAAGAAGCAAAAAAGTTCAAAGAGACAACTGAAGGTCTGTAATTCTTTGCTTTGGGCATGTGAAGCTGAGTTGGTGAGAGAGAGTGCATGGAAGACAGTTTGAAGGTGAATCCCTGTGGAAGGTGCCGGAGAGAAAACAATAGTTTGGGAGAAGGTTCCAAGGTGAGGTTTTGGAGAGTGAAGATTGGAAACCTTCGTGTGAAGGACGGAATTCAGTGAGACTGGTTGGCTCACAGTGTGACAAGTGTCTGGGGGAGGAGTTGAGGAGAGATCCATTGCATTTGTTTGAGGTGACATCTGTTACTTGGTTTCAGAGTGTGGTGTGTCTGACCACAGGGTGCCATAGGCTTACATGGACTGTGTATTTACTGCGAACATTAAAGTATAAGATCGTTTTTGTAACTTGTATTATCCTTACAAATCTGAATACATCTGTAAAAGTATAGTTGTCGGTGAAGGAGTATTGAAATATAGTTCATCTTTTCTTGTTGAATAAATGTTTTACTATTTTATTAAAAGTTCATCAGCTGACTCTTGTGCCTCTGTTCAGTAGCTACTCTCCACATATCTAAACAAACAAAACTAAAAGTTGGGATCTGTCAAGCTGGGTTTCCACCCTGGGATCAGGCTTGTCCAGGGGTAATCTCACTCTGGGATCATAACAGACTGTAACAGAGATTTTTTTATGAATTTACAGAGGATGTGCTTTGTCAATACTGCAGGAGTCCCACTATTTGGATTTATTTTGGATATTTTGGATTATAAATAATGAGTTTGACAGGTTTTTTTGGTTAAACAAAGAGCAAGATAAGTTAATTGAAACTATTTCCCAAATTTAAAAAAAAACTAAGTAAATTGCAATCACCATTCATATGTCATACCCATTCCCTGGTTCCCAAAGCACAAGAGTACAGTGGTAAAATAAAAGGATAGGCTTAAGGATTTTTTACAGTTTGTGAAGAGGATAAAACAAAGGAGTATATGGTTAGCTGTCCTTTGGCTGGTCTCAACACTGTGATTCCACACTGCAGCCATTTTTGTTCAGTTGTCTTCCTGGGTGTAATTGTATGGAGCAGATTTCCACGTTTTATCCCCAAAAGGTTTTGGTTTGCAGTAGATTTCTCTTAAGGTGGTTACTTTGCAAATCTGGACACAATACTTTTGAGAGGGGCAGAGAGAGAGAGAGAGAGAACAAACAGCTTTTGCAGCCTGTTTTCAGTATTGCATTCTGATCTCTGATCTCTCTTGCTTGGCACCATAGTCTCTCAAAGTATCCTGGTAGCTGCATATTCCAGAGGAACTCAGTTAATCCATGTCTGCTGCAGTCATTGTTTTTAGAACAGGTATTGCATATTGATGTCTCATCTCAGAAAAAAAGCACATCCTCATAACACTGTACCCCGCCTACTAGTGAGCTCGCTCACAATGGCAGAGAAGTTTGAGGGGTACAACTCCTACTTTTATGGGGTCTGCATTCACAGAATCCAGACCATGCAATTAACAACAGAGTGGGTGGTCAGTTCTGTGAACGCTGCATTGAGATCTACAATGGAGGATCCTCTGATAGCAGCCCTCACCACTTTGATTGAAGCCCAGCCTGCTCCTACCTTGATTTTGGGTTCCAGCATGTCCTCTGCCTTTCAAGGCATGAAGGGCAACATATATAAGGAGTTTTGGCAGTGTCACATCACTCCTGCATTCTGTTCTCGTGCAGAGTAGTGTGAGTACAGAGACACAAACCCATGAGAGTGGCATTGACCATTGACAACATAGGAGAGGCAGATTTTGTCCTCTCAAAGGATAACAGCACAGCTGCTCACCTCCAACAATCTCAACTAATGCCCTTTTTGATGCCAGACAGCTATCTGGGCCTGACTGTTCCAATGAGATACTGTTGGACTGCTGCTGTATCCTTTACAACCAGAGCTGCTTGAGGTCGTCCATCACAGTCATTCCAAGAGCCCTCATTGGAGGTTCAGCCGCTCTCCACCTCCCTTTCTGTAGCCATAGGGGATGCAGTTCTTCAGACCACTGGAACAGGTAAGCAAGCTCAGGAGGTAGATGCTCGAAATTTGTGCAGGGAAGATTTTTTAGTTCTCAATGTTCAGTATAAATTATCAAATGAAGTAATATTGAAAGGAACCTGATTGATAAAGTTTAAGGGTCAGAGTGATCTTCACAGATACAGGAGTGCTCTGGGTCCCATGGCGCTGAGCTGCAATATTGAGCAGGTGACAGAGCTCACCCACTGCCTCACAGAAAAACCAGAGAGTCTGATGATTTCTTCCTCTGTAAAGATGAGGTAGGAAATTCAGTTTCTGTAGACCCTCATGGTGTAAAGCCTCCTTCATCCTCTTCTAGAAATCTGTGTAGCCCTCTGTTGCCTTCCTTGCTGCTGGCCCTTCTCCCCAAAGGCAAACTAAAAAGAATAGACATGCTCCAACAATGTTGGGAAGGCAACCCTATTAATGAGAGTATGACCTCCCGAACTTATTCTTCAAGTTCAGTTCAGTGAAACAGAAGGTAAATGGAAGAAGATGCTACCCAGGCTGAGATGAGAGAGGAAGTAACTGGTACACGAGAAGAATTTACAATGGAGAAGGAGGAAGTTTTAGAAAGGCTGTCTTTACTTAAAATTAATAAGGTACCAGGACCGGTTGAGCTGCATTCAGGTGTAATAGAGTTGACCTACAGAGAACTTTCCTTAGTGGAAACATTTAACTTTACTTACAAGACAGCAGCAGCAACTACACCTGTGCATCAAACTCTATAACTAAAAGAAAAACTCTCCTGTAGAGGTTCCTCACACTGTTAAACACATTGGTTTACACAGATCATGTGATCTTACAACACAGCATTCTTCTTAAAGCTACAGTCCTACATTTCCCAAAACGATAATTACTTCATTCCTCCCCCTTTAACTTTTCTGTACACTTTGTATTTACAAGGATATTTATCTGATGACATTACAATATTTACACAGGTCATGAAATTGCAAAACAAAAATAAAAATACCTGGAAAAACTCAGCAGGTCTGACAGCATCTGCGGAGAGGAATACAGTTAACGTTTTGAGTCCGTATGACTCTTCAACAGTTCTGTTGAAGAGTCATATGGACTCGCAACGTTAACTGTGTTCCTTTCCGCAGATGCTGTCAGAACTGCTGAGTTTTTCCAGGTATTTTTATTTTTGTTTTGGATTTCCAGCATCCACAGTTTTTTGCTTTTATCATGAAATTGCAAGTTCAGTCTTTCAGGTGGTTTGCTGATCTATGTGGAATGTCGTAGCTCCACAACTTCAGATTCTGTTTTAAGAAACACATTCCCTGGAACCGCGTTTACATCAGGTACCTCGTTAGGCACTTGCAGTTCAGTGTCTTCCACTCTGACAGTGAAATCGGGCATGTCTGTCCTTGGTTGAGCAACTTCAACAGGAGCCATCGGTTCAGTAATGGTTACAGGTGGAACATCATTTTGTTGGGGTATCTCTCTTTTTCTTAAATTATCCACATGCTTACGGGTGATCCGGCCCTCCACTTCCATGTGGTATGACAATGGTCCAGTCACAGAACGCAATTTACCAGGTAACCACTTCAGTGCTCTACCAAAATTCTTTACATATACTGCTTCTCCAACAGTAAATTGTCGCTCACAACTATGCAAATAACGAGTCGCTTTTTTGGTTCCTTTGACTTTTCTCTACCTTCCCCCCCAAATTGGGAAGTATTAGGCTTAATTTTGTATGAAGATGGCATCTCATTAGTAATTCTGCAGGTGTTGCTCCTGTGCTAGTGTGGGGGTTTGTTCTGTAGTGAAATAGAAAATGAGCAAATTTGATCTCCAATGAATCACCTGTTAACTTTCTCGTTCCCATATTAAAAGTTTATACTGCCCTTTCCCCAGTCTGTTTGATGACAGATGGTAGGTGCAGTCTTCAGGTGGTTGATACTGTTGAGGCTAATAAATAGTTGGAACTCAGCGCTTGTAAATATAGTACCATTATCTGAGATGATTACCTCTGGCAATCTGTGGGTAGCGAAGCTCTGGCGTACTTTTTCTATAATAGCACCGGACGTTGGCGACTTTATGTCATAAACATCTGACCACCTGGAATGAGCATCTATAATCAGTAGAAGCATGGTTCCGAGGAAAGGATCTATGTAACCAATGTGCAATCGCACCCAGGATCTACCAGGCCATTCCGATGGGGGTATTGGGGCTGCCACCAGCAACTTTTGTAACTGTTGATATTGCACATAGTATTTGACCACATTTTCAATATCCCCATCCCCAGCTACCAAAGATAACTCCGCGCTATCACCTTCATTCAGGAGATCCCTGGATTGGCACTGTGTAGCTCTACTAAAAGTGGTTCCCTTCCTTGTGCAGGAACTACTACCTGTGCACCGCATAATAGAATATCATCTTGAGTGCTCATCTCGTGTCTTCGGTTGAAAAATGGCTTCAATTAATCAGAAACTGGTTCCTGGGACCAACCATGTAACTTTTGGCCTCTCACTTGAGACAGGACTGGATCACGAATCGTCCAGTTTCTTATCTGCCTAGCATAGACTGGTGAGGAATCTAGAAAATTCATCACTAACACGAGTTTCTATGGGATTGGGACATGCTTATCATTCTCCTGAAAAGGAAGACGACCTGGGACATCAGCATTTGCTTTATGAATCTCTGGGCTATAAAAAAAGATGTATTCATATGCCGCCAAAATTAGGGCCCATCTTTGTATTCTTACAGAGGCTATGGGAGGTATAGCCTTTTCCTCACTAAACAGAATCAAAAGTAGTTTGTGGTCCGATCCTATCGTGAAATGTCACCCGTGCATGTATTGGTGGAATATTTTAGACCAAAAAAATCAACAGACCTTCCTTTTCAACCTGAGATTATCCTTTTTCAGCAGTGGTAAGTGTCCTGGATACACATCCTATTGGCCTCCCTGTTCCTTCGTCCATTTTGAGAGATAGTACCGCTCCCACTCCACAGGAGGACGCATCACAGGTTAGCACCAATTCCTTCGTCTGGTCTTAGTGCACCAGCAAGTTTGAAGAGAGTAAGAGTTGTTTTACATTCATGAAGGCTTCTTTTTGGGGTGCCTCCCAAAACCAATGCTTTTCTTTTAGCAGTGAATGTAGAGGGGCTAAACTGTGGATAAATTTGGTAGAAATCGCCCATAATAATTTATCATCCCTAAAAATGATTTAAGTTCAGAGGTGTTCTTGGTTGCAGGTGCAGGTGCTTCTCTTATTGCTTTCACCTTCTCTTCAACCAGGTGTAACCTTTGGGCATCTAACCGGTGGCCCAAATAAATGACTTCATTTGCTTGAAAAGTGCATTTTTCCTTCTTCAGGTGCATTCCTGCTTCTAAAAATTATTTCAGGACTTCCTCCAGGTTAGTCAAGTGTTCCTTTTCTGTGAATCCAGTTATTAGTACATCATCCAGGTAGACCACAATCTGAGGTAGTCCCTGCAGTAAGCTTTCCATTGTCCCCTGAAAAATGGTACAGGCTGAGGAAACACCGAAGGGCAGGTGGGTATATTGGTATAACCCTTTGTGGGTATTTATGGTTACGAGTTCCCGGGAGGCATTGTCCAGATCCAGTTGCTGATATGCATGTCAAGCGTGACTCATGTCAAGCTTTGTAAACGTTGCCCTTCCTGCTAGTTTGGCATATGGGTCTTTAATCTTGGGAATAGGGTAGCTGTCCAGTTTGGCTGCTCTGTTGACTGTTATATCATAGTCCCCACAGATCTGAACAGTCTGGTCTGGTTTAAGGGCAGGGACTATGGATGCTGCCCACTCTGAGAACTGAACTACTTGTACAATGTCCGGCCTCTCTAGCGGGTTCAACTCTGAGCCAACCTTCTCTCCCAGGGCATATGGCACCGGTCTTACTTTCAAGAAGCGAGGGATTGCTTCTGGGTCAACATAAATCTTGGCCTGTAGGTCTTGGATTTTTCCCAGTTCACCCTTGAAGATGGTGTCATTTTTGTTTAGCAGCTCTGGTAGTCCACCTGTTCGCAACTGGAAGATTTTGGACCAGTTTAATTTAATCTTCTTCAGGCAATCATGCCCTAGAAGGCTTGGCCCTTCACCTTCTACCACCATCACGGTAACTGCGCCGATTGGTGTCTATAATGAACAGTTGCTCTGGTGACACCTTTTACTTGGATTTCTTCACCTGTGTACGTTTTCAACTTGGCAGATGTTTGTTTCAAATTTAATTGTTGATCACCTTTATTTAAATATCTGAAAGCATGTTCTTCTATTACAATGGTAGAAGTACCTGCATCTACTTCAATTTGTAATAGTTTACCATTCACTTGCACTGTAACAAATATTGGCTCTGTCTTCCCAACTTTCATACTGAATAACGAATAAATGTCAGAATTGGTTGTTTCTGGCTCTTCTACACTTTAGACTTCATTGGGCTTTGTTGTTTGGAGGCCTGTTTAAATCTCGCTTTGTACTGTCTTATTATGCGTCCACTTCTGTGACAAAAATAGCATTCTACTTTTTTAAATTGTCAATTGCTAGAATACTGATTGTTTTCACATTGATGAAAGTTATTTTTCAATTCAGTTGCTAAGCTGTTTCCTCTCATTTTTCGGTTAGCGGGGGCTGTTTTCCGCTTCGCGGTGGAGTCACAGTTTTTCATGCCACACTCGGCTGACAGTTCCCACTGGACTAGGGGAACGGTGCCATTTTGCGTCCCTGAATTTCTTGTGAATCGCTTACTGTTCTTTCCATCGCCAGCGCTATTTCTAACACTTAAAATCAAAATTCACTTCAGCCAACAATCTTCGCTGAATAGTGTCTTCCTGCATGCCGCATACTAAATGATCTCTGAGCGTGTCATTCAGGGTTTTACCGAAATCGCAATACTCTGCTAGTTGTTTCAATTTCGCCACGTAGGTAGCAACTGTCTCTCCCGGGGTTCTATTCCGTGAATTGAACCTGAACCTCTGCATTGTGATCGAGGGCTTGGGTTGAAAATGTCCCTTAACGAGGTCTACTAATTCACTGAAAATCTTTGAACCTGGGACACTGGGGGGCCGTCAAGTTTCGAATTGAGCTATAGGTTTTGCTCCCACAAATGCTCAGGAAAATTGTTCTCCTCTTTTCCTCCTCCATGATTTTGTTTGCTTGAAAGAAGAACCCAAGACATTCTATATATTGAGACTAATTGGCTGGCTCAAAGGGACCAATTCTGCCAAACTGTGGCATTTTGGATGAGCATATCTCCTTTTATTTTTAACAAACTTAGATACTCACAATTGCTGGGCTAGGTATAGCACCAAATCTGATTTATCCTCATCGCCAGTTTGTAATAGAGTTGATCTTCAGGCAACTTTTCTTAGTGGAAACATTTAACTTTATTTACAAGACAGCAGCAGCAACTACACCTGTGCATCAAACTCCATAACTAAAAGAAAAACTCTCCTGTAGAGGTTCCCCATGCTGTTAACACATTGGTTTACATAGATCATGTGATCTTACAACTCAGGGTTATTTTTAAAGCTACAGTCCTACATCTCTCAAAACTACAATTACTACACAAGGGTGCTGAGGGAATTGAGAGTGGAAATTGCAGAAGCACTACCAGTCTTTCTTAGACACAGGGGTGGTGCCGGAGGTCTGAAGAATTGCAAATGCTACACCCTTATTCAAAAAGGGGTGCAAGGATAAAGCCAACAATGACAGATCAGTCAGTTTGACTTCAGTGATAGGGAAACTTCTGAAAGCTATAGTTTGGGGCTAAATCAATAGTCACTTAGACAAGGGCCTGCTAATTAAGAAAAGCCAGCATGGACTCTTTAAGGGAAAATCATGTTTAACTAACTTGCTGCAGTTTTTTGAGGAGGTAACAAAGAAGGTTGATATGAGCAATGTTGTTGATGTGGTGTAAATACATTTTCAAAAGGCGTTTCATACAGAGCCACACAACATACATGAACAAAATTCTAGCTCATGGAATAAAATGGACAGTAAGCATTTGGATAAGAAATTGGCTGAGTGACAGGAAACAAAGAGTAATGGTTAGTGGATGTTTTTCAGATTGGAGGAAGGTTTGTCTTGTAGGGGTCAGTGTTGGGACCCTTGCTCTTCCTGATAAGTATTAATAACCTAGACTGTGGTGTTCAGGGTATGATTTTAAGATTTACATATGATACAAAGATTGGAAATGCTGTCAACTGTGATGAGGATAGTTTTGAACTTTGAAAGGACATAGACATGCTAGTCAACTGGGCAGACAAGTGGCAAATGAAGTTCAATGCAGAGAAGTGTGAGATGATTCATTTTGGCAGTATAAAATAAAGGTAGAAACTCTAAAGGAGGTGAAGGAACAGAGGGACTTCGGTGTATATGTATATAAGTCATTGAAGATCGCAGAGCATATTGAGAGAGCAGTTAATAAAGTATATAGTATCTTAGGCTTTATTAATTGGGGCATTGAGTACAAGAGTAAGGAAGTCATGTTGAGCTTGTATAAGACAATGGTTAGGCCTCATTTGGAGCACTGTGTCCAGTTCTGGTCACCATACTTGAGGAATGATGTGAAGACATTGGAGACAGTGCAGAGGAGATTCACTAGAATGATTCCAGGGATAAAGAACTGTGGCTATGAGGATGGTTGGAGAGGTTGGGTCTATTTTTCCATGGAGAAAAGAAGGCTGAGAGGAGACATGATAGAGGTATTCAAGATCTTGAGGGGTATAGACAGGGTAAATAGTGAGGAACTGTTCCCAATCAAGAACTAGAGGGCACAGATTCAAAATAATTGGCAAAAGGAGTAAAAGTGATGTGAGGAAAAATGTTTTCACCCAGTGGGCGGTTGGAGTCTGGAACAAACTTTCTGAGAAGGTGGTGGAGAGAGGTTCGGTCGAGGTATTCAAAAGGGAATTGGATAGCTATCTGAAAAGAAAGATTGTGCGAGGTTATGGGGATAAGGCGGGGGAACGGGACTAAGTAGAATGCTCTTTCAGGGAGCCAGTGCAGACTTGACGAGCCGAATGGCCTCCTTCTGCACTGTAAAGATTCTGTGAAATACACTGTCAAAAATCTTGTGGATTTTATTTCATTCATTCAAGAGATGTGGGCATCACTGACAGGGCCAACATTTATTGCCCATCCCTAATTGCCCTTGAGAAGGTGGCGGTGAGCCGCCTTCTTGAACTGCTGCAGTCCATCTGCTGCATGTACACCCACAATGCTGCTGTGAAGGGATTCCCAGGATTTTGACCCTGCAACAGTCAAGGATCGCTGATATAGGGTAGGATTTTCGGCTCCCGCCAATGGCCGGACCAAAGATACCCACCCAAAGTCAACGGACTTTAGGCTGCTCTACAAATTTTTCGGTCCCACCTGAGCCAATTCCCGCCACAGACGGGACAGTAAAATCCAGGCCATAGTTCCAAGTCAGGGTCGTAAATGGCTTGGAGGAGAACTTGCAGATGGTGGCGTTCCCATGTGTCTACTGCCTTTCCTTCTAAGTGATAGATCACAGAATCTCAGAATCACAGAGTGCAGAAGAGGCCCTTCAGCCCATTGAGTCTGCACCGACATGTGAGAAATGTGAGAAACGCTTGAGATGTCGCAGGTTTGGAAAGTGTTGTTGAAGGAGCTCTGCTGAGCTCCTGCAGTGTATCTTGTAAGTGGTATACACTGCTACCACTATGCGTCAGTGGTGAAGGGAGTGAAAGTTTAAGTTGTTGGGTGAGGTGCCAATCAAGAAGGCTTATTTGTCCTGGATGGTGTCGAGCTTCTTGAGTATTGTTGGAGCCGCACTCATTCAGGCAAGTGGAGAGTATTCCATCACACTCTTGACTTGTGCCTTATAGATGGTGGACAGACTTTGGGGAGTCAGGAGGTGAGCTACTCGCTGCAGAATTTCCAGCCTCTGACCTCCTCTTGTAGCCAGTTTTTATATGGCTGGTCCAGTTCATTTCCAGGTCAATGATAACCTGCAGGATGTTGATAGTGGAAGTTTCAACAATTGTAATACCATTGAATGTCAAGGGGCAATGGTTAGATTCTCTCTTGTTGGAGATGGTCATTGCCTGGCAATTATGTTGCACGAATGTTATTTGCCGCTTATCAGCTCATGCCAGAATTTTGTCCAGGCATATGGGCTTGCCTTGCTCAATATCTGAGGAGTTGCAAGTGAACATTGTGCAATCACCAGTGAACATCCCCGCTCCTGCCCTTAAAATGGAGGGAAGGTCATTGATGAAGCAACCGAAGATGGTTGGGCCTAGGACACTACCCTGAGGAGCTCCTGCAGAAATGTCCTGAGACTAAAATGATTGGCCTTTATCATCCACAATCATCTTCCTTTGTGCTCCATATGACCCCACCCAGTGATGAGTTTTCCTCCCAATTCCCATTGACTTCAATTTATCTGGGTTCCTTGATGCTACACCCAGTCAAATGATGCCTTGATGTCAAAAGCAGTCGCTCGCACCTCATCTCTTGAGTTCAGGGGGGGAATTGTCCCAGATTTGCGCTTAGTGTGGTAGCGGGCGGGAAAAAGAACATTTTACCCGCTGACCTCAATGGTGTCTTTTCACGCCACATTATCCTAATCCCACCTCACTAATCATGCATTCCTGCGAAATATGCCATTTCGCTGGTGGGCAACCTCCAATTCGCCCACCACACCATCACCTCGCTACTTCCTCACTTTGGGCACCATATTTGAAGTGGAGCTGCATGCACACCTCTCAGTGCTTCCAGCCCAGGACTGCTGCGCAGAAGACATGGCCCCGAAAGGCAAGAAGACTGCAGCCCCTGATTCAGTGACACATCCCTAGGACACCTTCTGGACACCATTGGAGCTTGCCGCAATGTCCTCTAACCCTGCTCTGGCTGCAGGAGGCCCATCAGTGTCACCACTCTGGCTTGGTAGGCAATGGCAGTGGCGATCAATGCGAATGCTGCACAGAAGAGGTTGGCCATCCAGTGCAGAAAGAGGATGAATGATCTCATCTGTGCTGTCAGGGTAAGGCAACCATCTCATCGATCTAAACTCACACACTCACAAGTCCATCACACATTAACTGGCATCCCACTCACTGCCAGCCCAAGGGACATGACCACTTACTCTCTCACACAAACCCTCATATTTCCATCTGGCCTCATCTCCTCTGGAGACTGCCTCCTCTGCCCTTACCCTCTTAAGGCCCCTTGCCCAGATCAACATGTGTCCCACAAACATCCTGGGATACCCCCCTTCCCAAGTAATGTCCTAGTCCTGCAACCTCTTCCCTCGCCTGAGGCCAGTTCTCCCCCTTTCCCAAGCAAGCCCTAGTCCTGCAGCTGTTGAAAAGCCTCCTCCACCTTACGGCTGGTCTCATAAGTAGAGACCTGCCCGTGAGCCCCCCTAAAAGTGATGCTGTTCTGCCTGTGAAGCCTGGCACTGATGACTGCGAGTGCTGCCCGAAGCAACAAAGGCAAACAAACCTTGAAGTCCCGAGTGAAGTGCAGCTCACCATGCGCACGCCGCTTATGTTCAGTTGTGAAACACGTCGGTGTGCAATCACGCCAAAGTACTTGGATGATCCAGCGTGGGGGATGAATTCGACGAGCTGGCCTTATAATGATGTGCAGATGTATTACAATGAAGTTCCCAGCGTTCGGCGGCAGGAAATGCGGTCCGCCATTGACGGGCAGAGTGGACAATTGCAAACTGGTTTCACGTTGTAAAAAATGAGTTTTGGCCTTCTCGCCATATTGTCCGCTCAAACCGCCAAACACGCCCACCACCAATGGGCATGAAAAGTTCCACCTCAGGTCTTTTGGCAATGTTTTGATCAAGACTGTAATGAGGTCAGGAGCTGAATGGCACTGGTGAAACCCAAACTGAGCAGGTTATTGCTGTGCAAAGCAAGTACAAAAGCCAAAGCCCATGGGTAAATGGTAGGAGGCAGTACAGTGCATAAAAGGTGACAACTAACTGCAGGTCATCTACAATCCTTTAATTTGTTGTACCTGTAAAATAATTATATTTACTTTACAATGCTGTTGTCAATGATGTCAAGGTTACTCTCCACATCTTGACTGTGAAGTAGAGTCCTAAATTATTCCATATTGCTGATTTACTTTGTCAAGAGTTGAAAAATCTTTCCCACGTCCCACATGACTCTTACACACAGTGATTTACAATCAATAAAATGTTAAACTGGTCTAGCTGAAACTACGCATAATGTTTCAATTTTATGATCAATATTGCTGTGAAATTCTCTAAAAAGAACTGTTCCTTCCTTGAATTTGAGGATGCTATCTTTGAGTTTCATGATGTTGTTTCACTTTGCAAATCTTTGACTTTAGCTGTGCTTTCTGTGATTTGAATCTTTACTGCTAGTCATGTAACGTGACATTTCAATTGACAATCAAATATTGCTGATGTTATCTAAACATTTTGTAATTAAGTAACAGTTTGATATCTAAATAGGTCAAAAAAAGTAAATAATGGAAGGAATGACATTTGTAGAATGAATTGTGGAATGACACATCACAGAAGGAGGCCATTTGACCCATTGTGTTTGTGCTGGTCTTTGTTAGAGCTATCCAAGTGATCCCACTCTTCTGATCTTTCCCTATATCTCTTCAAGTATTTAAAGTATCCACACTTATCCTCAATATTAACCCCACATATCCCTGTCTACTGCATATGTGGCGATTACCATTTCTATAGTGGTGGGTGTCAGGTCGAAACTTAATTAACATATTTAAACCAGGCTCCCACAGGACAATTGGGAGCCAGATTTAAACTTTACCATTGACAGCCGGGTTTTCAAGAGCTCAGGAACCCTGCAGTGAAAGGAAAGCGGGAGCTGCCAACTCAGGAAGCTAAGTGCTTTTTGCGGGACTCCTTGAGTCCAGGAAGAACAGGATAGCTTTCCCCCGAGCCATCAGCCGCCTCTCTACTAATCAGGGCCTTTCTTTCTCCCCAGCCCTTTACAATTCCAGGCCTGCCCCATCTTCAACTCTGATCTCTGACCTTCCTGCCTCCCATAATGGCCTCTCTCCTCCCACAAGCCCTGATGTCTCATTCCACTCCTCCCGCTACGGCTGCTCCACTTCTTCCAGAAGCCGTTTCTCTTACTCCCCCCCACCCTCCTGGTTACTGCGGACCGGACCCAAGGGCCCCCCGGCTACAGTCTGCAGTCTCTGCTTTTTCATTCAGATAGCTGGCCAGTCTGTCAATTTAGCTGCTGGTCAGGAAACAGAATAAAATAATTAACAATAAGATCATGTTGTTAAATTTACCACTTGCCCATATATATCTTGCAGGGCTACAATTTTGCCACACCCATAGGTGCAGCATTTGTCATCTGTTGAATTATGCTTCAAACACACAAAAAAAAATCCTTTAAAAGGGCCACTGTCTTCAGGAAAAAATGTTTTGTTAACCTTCTTGGTAGAGAGAGAAAATGGTCCATAAAGCCAAGTGCAATATTTTCAATAAAAGAATAGTTTGCTTTTCCATTTTAACATTTATCACATTGAAGTGCAGTCACTATTAGGCATGGTGGCAGCCAATTTACAATCGCCAAGATCCCATAAACAGCATTGATTGATCAGATAATTTTTTTTGGGTTGTACTATTTAAGGGAGAATATATTGGCCAGGATAACTCCCTGCTCTTTTTCAAATAGTGCAATGGTATATTTTACATTCAGCCATAAGCAAGGGCCTGTGTTCAATGTCTCACATCCAAAAGTCAGAGTAAGAGAGTGTTATCACTTGAGCTAAGTTGATACCTGTGATATGTGTAAGTTGCTCAATGATATGTTTTGTTGTGATCGATACCATTAAATCCTGTGTTTTTATGTATATAAAAATGTTGAATATTACTCATATGGTGGGGCCTCTTTAAACTGTTTTGATGCATTAAATACTGGTTCAACCGGTATGAACCACATTTCATGGAAGATACGCAAAAACCTGCATAAAGCAGTGGACGTTCCTGATGTGGTATGTAATCTTCATACAAAGATCTATTTAAAATCAGTGGTAACATTTTTCTACAGGTAGAGGCCAGGAGTGGTTGCCCTGTCAGTAATTAAACAACATTCACATTTGAAGAGGATAGCTGATGGCAAATGTTCTCTCCCACTGGCTAAATGTCCTGACCTTTGTCATTCTAACAGCAGGAAAAGCTTGTTTTTTTGTACTGATCACATGAGCTGATAACAAATTCTCTGGCCTGATGACAACCCAGAGGCAGATTCTGAGTGGAGGTGATAGTGGGTGTTAAACCTGGAATAAGTTTTAGAGTGTCAGAATGTCTCAGTTCAACAATTTCAGATTTTACTTCCAGGTTTTATGTCTCCAATGTGAGACAGTGTTCATCCTGCCCGTCTACAGGAGGAAATCTAAAGGGGCAATATGCAGATGGTATTTGGAGGTGTTAGGAATTTGATCAAAGTGACAGTGAAGTTTAAAGATAGACTCAGGAGAATCAAGGGCTGTGCCCTGGTTTGGTAGGATATCACTTGGTGCATAGCTGGCCACAGTGAGAAGCTGAAAGGAGATCATCTTCACTGGCGGAAGGAAGGGAGAAACCTGCTGCTGGCGTGGAAAAGGCATGATTGGAGGTGACCCAGGAGGTCAGCAGTTGGAACATTTTGGCCTATTCCTCGATCCAGTGCAGGAAGTGCTTTAATCGCCTAACCAGATCAGGGAAGATAAATGAATACAGATACAGATTCACCTACATCTACATCCTGTAATGCACAGCTTCCCCACCTCCTCTGACTCTCTTGTCAAGCATAAGAACATAAGAAGCAATAGCAGGAGTAGACCATTTGGCCCCTTGAGCCTGCTCCGCCATTCAATAAAATCATGGCTGGTTGTGGTCTTAATTCCACTTTCCTGTCTGCCCCCCAATAATCCTCAAATTGAATTGTAGATCCAAAATCTGTCTAACTCAGCCTTAAATATATTTAATGACCCAGCCTCCACTCCTCTCTGTGGTAGAGAATTCCAAAGGTTAATGACTGTCTGAGAGAAGAAATTCCTCCTCACCTCCATCTTATTTTTAAGATTCCCACATGAAGGGAAATATCATGCATCACATCACTCCACACATCCACTTAAGGCCCAAAAGTACACCTTGTTCACTTTGTATGTCCTTCCTCACATCCCCATTTATCCATTCATTTCTTCCACTCACCCTGATCATTGCATAATTTGATGTCCCTCCTTGACAGTCACTGTCACCAAAGGCACAGTAGCCATTAGATGACCCATGCCCATGGATCTGTTCTCCCCATTGCAAGAGAACAGAGCACAGAACACAATGGAGAAGGAGAGGGCTGGATGTGGCCTATCACAGATATTGCTGCTGACAAAATCAATCTAGTGATCCGTGTGGCCGGCAGCAGGAATATTGCAGGTCAAAAGAGGTTGGGAGTCTGGGATTACCACAGGATGAGAGCATCGTGGCAGCTTCCAGAGAATCTAGCACACAGCAGCACATCAGCTGCATATTGATGAAATGAAAATCCTTGCAGTTGATGAATACGCCTCTTTGATCTTGTGCTCTTCAATGGCAGCCTGTGCCTGTGGGAAGCCAGCCAGAGATGCGAATCTGAGTGCTCGCTCATTCTGGTTATTGTCATTGCTGGGGAAGTAAACATAATTTGCAGCCCTGGTGAACAATCCATCCTTCGGCTGCCTTATGCATTTACATGAAACACTGAAGCCCTCCAGATATTTCCAGTGGCATACTGGAAGGAGCCAGAGGCACAGAAATTGAGGGCAAGGTGTTGGCAATATGTGGTCACCAGGCCGAGCATGGAGAGGCTTTTCAGCTAGGAGGCTGCACAATCTGACCCTTCAGAAGCACTGCTCTTCACAAAGGGCAATAAGTAGAGCTTCTGTTTATACACTTAGGTAGATAGTGTCTCCCATCTCTGTTACTCCCCCCTCTCTGTTACTACCTGCCCTCTGTTACTCCCCCCTTGCTGTTACTCCACACCCTCTATTACTCCCCCTGCCTGTTGCACCCCCATCCTGTTGGTAACCCCCTCTCTGTTACTCCCCTCTCAGTTGTCCATCTGCAGCTTCCCCCACCAGAAAATTTTGACACTGTTTTGCCTTCAAATGCACTCAAAACATTCAGCCACATCATTTGACATCAAAAGCTGTAATTTGGAAAAAAAAATTTTGACAGAAACAGTCATTGTTTGCCATCAAAAGTACTTAATTACCATCTTTTAACATCATCATGATGCTTTTTGATTGCTCTTGATTACTTCAGGAGTTATCAAAGTGCGCAGAAGTGGTCAGAAACCATCACAGCTTTGGTAAATTTGTGGAAGTGATCATTAACGTTCAGAAGCGATTGTTTGCACTCAAAAGCATTAATTAGCAATCAAAAGCATTCTTGAGCCTTGAAGCCTGTCTTCCACTTTGCAGACCACCTCTGCCTCTTTACAGAACCCCTCTCTCCCCCAACTCCCCTTGCAGCCGTTACCACCCAGCCTCATCTCCTGCCAGCCTTGCCTACCCAGCCCCCCAGGCCTCACTTCCCAGCCAACCTTGCTTCCTGCCAGCCTTGTTTCCCACCCAGCCCAGCAGCCTCTCTCAGGGCTGCGCTGGTCCTCGGGCCTCTCTCACCGCTGCTACTCCTGTCCTCAGGCCTCTCTCACCGCTGCTACTCCTGTCCTCAGGCCTCACTCACCGCTGCCACTCTGGTGCTTGAGCCTCACTCAAGGCGCCTGCTCTGGTTCTCGGGCCTCACTCTCTATCTCTGCTCCAATCCGCGGGCCTCGCTCTCCGACATTGCTTCAGGCCTTCACACACAGGGTGACCAACCCTGCAGGTAACAAATGAGGGACACTTTGACTGCAAGGAGCAGGGGAAGTGTGCGGTGGAATTGCTGGCGAGACTGTTGGCAAGGGCGTGGGGTGGGGGGAAAGGGGGCTCTGCTGAGACCTTTGACCAATGGTGCGGGGGGATGCAGCGGCGGGACAAGGGGATTCTGGGGAACAAGGTACACAGTGTCTACAGCAAGCCCGTTCAACCCACGGCCCACAGGCCCAATTATGGCCCCTGAAGCCATTCTATGTGGACCCCGGATCTGGTTCAAAATGCTGGTAAGACAGATAAGTGATGTTGAAGATTCTGCAAGGGTTTTCTCCTCCAATCACAGGCCATTATTCACCTGCATTTGCTGCCATAAGGCTCACTAGAGAGCCCCCTGGCCCTCCAGCACTTTCTCTCCCTGGGCCCCACAGCACCTTCCCTCCCCTGGCTCTGCAACACCTTCTCTCCCCAGGCCCTACAGCACCTTCTCTCCCCAGGCCCTGCAGCAAGTTCTTTCTCTTCATCCCCCACAATGAAATCCTCTCTCTCCCTAGCTCATTTACCGCCACCAGTGGTCGCCACTTGTCCAATCAGAGATTGTTTGTCTCCCACATTTGCTACTGATAGGCTTACTAGTGAGCTGGGGAGAGAGAGGATTTCAGCGCGGGGAGTGGGGGGAGGAAGAGACAGACTTGCTGCAGGGCCTGGGGAGAGAAGGTGCTGCAGTGCCCGGGGAGGGAAGGTACTGCGGGGCCAGGGGGAGTGAAGGTGCTTCTGGGCCAGGGAGAGAGAGAGGCTGTTGGGCCAGGGAGGGTGGGGGAGAGAGTGAATTTAAGGAGAGGTTTGTGGAAGAGAAGGAGAAAGTGAATGTGTCTGTAAAAGAGAGAGAAAGAGAGAGAGAGGATAGAATGATTCTGTGCATGAATGAAAGAGAGAGAGGAAGAAAGTGACTATGTGTATGTGTGTGTGAAAGAGAGAGATAGGGACAGAGTGAGTGTGTGTAAAAGAGAGAGAGAGGAGAGAATGGGTGTGTGCGTGTGTGTGAGAGAGCGGAAGTGAGTGAGTGTGTGTGAGATAGAGAGGGAGAGAGAGGGAGAGAGTGAGTGAGTGTGTGTATGAGAGAGGGAGAGAGAATGTGTGTGTGTGTGTGTGAGAGAGATTGAGGGAGAGTGTGTGTGTGAGGGAGAGAGTGAGTGGGTGTGTGAATGGTTCACTCCCAGCCTCAAAATTCTCAGTCACCCTCATCCCCACACATCAACATATACTCTCACCAACTCTCACAGTGGGTGAGGGTGGGTTAGTGAGCACCCTGACACTGGGAGTGAGCCAGACGGACACACATACTTTGACCCTCTAACACTCTAATGGTCATTTTTATTAGTTACTCTTGTTTTTTAAATTATCAGTTTATTGATATTACCTTATTTTTTCTCAACACGTTGTTTCTTTTCTTTATACTCAAATGCTTTTTGAAATTCATAAATCTTACTGAAATCTGCTTATCAGCCCCTTGAGTGAGAAAAAAATGGAACATGCCTCCCCATGCAAAAAGGTTGGACAAACCTGGTCGACAGGGTCCAGGAGGTCCAAGAGAGTTCACTTACAGCCTGCCTCCTCTCAGCCCTGTTGGCCCAGTTCACTCTGCTCCCTCAAAGCTCCACCCTGCTCCCTCGAAGCTCCGCCCTACACCCACGAAGCTCCGCCCTACTCCCTCAAAGCTCCGCCCTGCTCCCTCGAAGCTCCGCCCTGCTCCCTCGATGGTCCACTCTGCTCCCCCTGCTCTCCACTCTCTCTCTCTCCCCCAACACACATGTACCTTTGCCTAACTCACCTCCCTGACAGACATGCTCAGAAGCCCTTCTCCCGGCTCTGCAAAACCCCACCCCCACTGCTCATGCAGAAGTCACTCTTTCCAAAACCCCTCCCTTCACTAAATCAGCAGGCCCTCTCCGCCCCTCCATGAGCTTGCCGGACCCCATCTTGGGCTTGCTGGGAAGGCACCTCCAGGCTTGCTTGACCCTCCCCACTTTCCAGGCCTGCTGGGACACTGGACTCCTGACAGTACACCATCACCAACTCGGGCCTACCACCTGCCACAGGACTCGGGACCCCAGCTGGACCCCAACACCCTGCCACCGACTCAGGCCTGCATCATTGACCTCCCGACCCCACACACCTACCTGTTTTGTTCTCCTTTCCCGGCTGCTTCTTGTAGTAGCTGATTGCTCTGGTCTGTGCATGTGCAAGTACCAAAGATGCACAGGAGGCAGCAAGTGGACACCTAGACCAGTCATCTGGAGTTGCAGCCTGGAGGAATATGGGACAAATGGCTTCCCAGGAATCCCATGCAAGGGGCATGGGATAGCAAGGCAAATTCTGGAAAATTCCGGAAAATCCAGGGCCCTTTGCCACCAATGGGTTGTGCTCGCTGCTACCATTCCAGTCCTCGGTCCTCAGCTTGCCTCCACCACTTACCTTCTCAGTTCTGGCTTCTCCTCCAGTTACAAGCCATTTCCCTCTACATTTGCTGCTGATAGGGTGAGCAGTGATTGGAGAAGCTGTTCCTTCCAGAATCTGTCACTTCCTCTTGGTGGGGCGGGTGGGGTGGGGTGGCTTTACTCTGGCGATTGAATTTTCCAGGAATTTGTAGGGGCATTTTTGAATGTTGCATTAAACTGCTTGTAATAAAATACTAAAAACAGGGAACTGGTACTTGCAAGTTCACTCCAGGTGCATAAATATTTTATTCCCAGTGCATTTTTCTCTGTGTGGCATGGAATAAGGCATTTTAAGCTTCGTGTACATGTATGGTCGCTCATATACAGGAATGGAAAAATGACTTTACACATTATATCATATTTTCATTATTTAAGAGTGGAGGTATTAACTGGCTTGATATTCCTCACTGCCACCCTTTGTGATAATTTTGAAAAAAAAACAATATTGAATATGTGTCTCTTCCATTCACATTAATTATGCCTACAAAGCTTTTTTTTTATTCATTCATTTAGGTTGTGGGCTTCACTGGCTGGGCCAGCATTTATTGCTCATCCATAGTTTTCCTTGAGACGGTGCTGGTAAGCTGCTTTCTTGAAACACTGCAGTCCATGTGGTGTAGGTACACCCACAGTGTTGTTAGGAAGGGAGTTCCAGGATTTTGACCCAGCGACAGTGAAGGAACGGCGATATATTTCCAAGTCAGGATGATGAATGACTTGGAGGGGGACTTGCAGGTGCTGCTGTTCCCATCTATCTGCTGCCCTTGTCCTTCCAGATGGTGGTGGTCATGGATTTAGAAGATGCAGCCTAAGGAGCCTTGGTGAATTCCTGCAGTGTGTCTTGTAGATGGTACACACTGCTGCTACTGTGCGTCGGTGGCGGAGGGAGTGAATGTTTGTGAATGTGGTGCCAATCAATTGGGCTGGGATGGTGTCAAACTTCTTGAGTATTGTTGGAGTTGCACTCATCCAGGCAAGTGGGGAGTATTCCCTCACACTCCTGGCTTGTGCCTTGTAGATGGTGGACAGGGGAGTCAGGAGGTGAGTTACTCATTGCACAATTCCTAGCCTCTGACCTGCTTTTGTAGCCACAGTATTTATATGGCTGGTCCAGTTCAGTTTCTAGTCAATGGTAACCCCCAGGATGTTGATAGTGGAGGATTCAGTGATGGTAATGCCATTGAACATCAAGGGGCAATGGTTAGATTCTCTCTTGTTGAAGATGGTCATTGCCTGGCACTTGTGGATGCAAATATTACTTGCCACTTGTCAACCCAAGTCTTGTCCAGGTCTTGTTGCATTTGGACATGGACTGCTTCGGTGTCTGAGGAGTCGCGAATTTGCTGAATATTTTGCAATCATCAGTGAGTATCCCCATTTCTGACCTCATGATGGAAGGAAAGTCATTGATGAAGCAACTGAAGATGGTTGGGCTGAGGACACTACCCTGAGGAACTCCTGCAGTGATGTCCTGGAGCTCAGATGACTGACCTCCAACAACCACAACCATCTTCCTTTGTGCTAAGTATAACTCCAACCAGTAGAGAGTTTTCCCCCTGATTCCCATTGACTCCAGTTTTACTAGGGATCCTTGATGCCACACTCGGTCAAGTGTGGCATTGCTATCAAGGGCAGTCACTCTCACCTCACCTCTGGAGTTCAGCTCTTTTGTCTATGTTTAAACCAAGGCTATAATGAGGTCAGGAGTTGAGTGGCCCTGGCGGAACCCAAACTGGGTGTCAATGAGCAGGTTATTGCTAAGCAAGTGCCACTTGATAGCACTGTTGATGACCCCTTCCATTATTTTCCTGATGATGGAGAGTAGACTGATGGGGCAGTGATTGGCCAGGTTGGATTTGTCCTGCTTTTTGTGTGCAGGACATACCTGGGCAATTTCCCACATAGCTGGGTATGGCTCTAGCCATACTGGAACAGCTTGGCTAGGGGAGCACAGCAAGTCCTGGACAACAAGTCTTAAGTACTATTGCAGGAATATTGTCAAGGCCCATAGCCTTTGCACTATCCAGTGCCTTCAGCCTTTTCTTGATATGACGTGGAGGAATTGAATTGACTGAAGACTGGCATCTGTGATGCTGGAGACCTCTGGAGGAGGCCGAGATGGATCATCCACTCAGCACTTCTGGCTGAAGATTGTAGCAAATGCTTCAGCCTTATCTTTTGCACTGATGTGCTGGCTCCTCCATCATTTAGAATGGGTGTATTTGTGAAGCCTCCTCCCCTAGTGAGTTGTTTAATTGTCCACCACCATTCGCGAATGGACTGCAGAGCTTAGATCTGATCCGTTGATTGTGGAATCACTTAGCTCTGCCTATCACTTGCTGCTTATGCTGTTTGGCACACAAGTAGCCCTGTGTTATATATAGCTTCACCTGGTTGACACCTCATTTTTAGGTATGCCTGGTGCTGCTCCTGGCATGCCCTCCTGCACTCTTCATTGAACCAGCTTGATCCCCTGGCTTGGTGGCAATGGTAGAGTGGGGAATATGCTGGGCCATGATGTTACAGATTGCGTCTTGAGTACAATTCTGTTGCTGCTGATGGCCCAAAACACCTCATGGACGCCCAGTCTTACATGTATGTTAAACTCAATGGAACCCGTAGGATTCTGAAAAGGATGGATGTGAAATGGCTTTGCCAGAGGTCCAGTGGGCTTTTGCCTTGGAGGTGTGATTGTTCAAGACATCTTAGTGGGTGTGGGGTTTGGGGTGTTGGTGATAGGGGGGGGTCTGATTGGATATGTTATGGCAGGTGGATTGTAAATGCCAAGCTGCCCAAATCCCAGAGGAAAACTTGAAGCAGCTGCCACACTATTTTTGCAATTTGTACTTAGTTTGAGATACGGGCTTTGAATTCAGTAAAAAGAGGGCCACCAAGTCTTACAGGTTTCTTACAAAACTAAATTAAACCTTTATTAATAGAAGAAATGATTTTAAGCATATGCATAGATCTACAAATTACTACTATGATAACTTCCGAATCCCCTAATTAATCTAAACTCCAGTTGCACCTCCGTTAAGACAACAGTGAGACACACATGGCAGAATTTTGCCCTTGATGGGCGGGCGGGCCCCACTGGCTTGGTGGCAGGCGTGCAGCCGATTACCGCTGCCGAAACAGGCCCCGCTGCCATTTTAAGTGGGCGGGCCAATTAAGGCCTGCCCAGCGGGCCATTCGACAGGAAGCGCTATGCACTTCCTGTGCCGGAGGGGGAGAGATTCCCCAACTGTCAAGGTGCGCTCTTTCACGCATGCGCACTGAAGAGCACACTGCTCCCTGAGACTAAGTGCTGTCTCAGGGAGAGTGCTGAAAGTTTTATAAACCTAATAAATAGAAAAATTTAAAAATTATTAACGTGTCCCCCTCATGTGACAATGTCACACAAGATGGGGCAAGTTAATAAATATCACATAAAGTTTATTAAAGTTTTTTTAAACAGACATGAAACCTCATCCCGCCAGTGGATGAGGTTTCATGTTTTTTCAGAAGCCCGCTGGAGCTCCTGGCCTGCCCGCCAGCCTTAAGGTTGGACATGCAGGGCCTTTAATTGGGTTAATTACCCTGTCAATGGCCTCAATTGGCCATTGACAGGTCGGCGGGCAGACAACTGATTTCGCTGTCTGCCCGCCTTCCTGAATATTTAAATGGGGTGGGATGATGTCGGGGGTTCCGCGTCATTTTCGTGTTGGTGAGCGGGCCCCGCCCCCAGCTCACTGACGGAAGAATTCTGGCCATAGATTTTAACAGACCCAGGCAAAATAACACACAATACTCTGAACAGTCGAATTCAAAGTGAGTTTTTCTCAGCTTCAGTTCCTTGTAGGCAACATCTTGAGGCTTAGATGCTGGAGGCTGTTCACACTTGTTTGAGACTTAGAATGCCAATCCTTACACACAGCCTTCTCTCCTTTATACATATTTTGAATGCAAATTCCCATTGTTTCACTATGTCTTTGGACTTTTACCTCTCTAATAATAAAATCTATCATAGTACCAATTTTACCAGTAATCTTTGGGAAAAATAAACACACTGGCCAGAATTCTTAGCTCAACTGCCCGACCCGACCGATTGTAAAATGATGTGTAATGAGGTTGGGCGAGCGTCCTGATGTCATTGCGCACCCGTGCGATATTTCAGTCAGTAGGCATATGTCGGAGTTGGCAGTGCGCCCGCCGACAATTGAATGGCCTATTAAAGCCTTTAAAGTTATAATAGAAAGACATTTTTTGCTGCCCATCCAACCTTACAGTTGGTGGTCAAGCAAAAAGGCCAAGCAGCCTTTGCATTTTTTTAGGAAATTTCATCCATGGGCGGGATAAGGTTTCCAACAAAAAATAAAAATAAAATTTAAATTTTAACATTTATTTATAACATGTCCCTGCTCATGTCACCGAGTCACAAGAAACAACATGTTTTATAACATTTTTAAGATATTCATTTTTAATGCTTTAAACCCTTCAGTTCCCTGAGGCAGCTCTGTGCCTCAGGGAGCCTTTCCAGCGGATGCCTGTATGATTGCACGGAGTTGAGCGTTCGCCCTCCTCTACCCCACACAGGCAGCGCTGCGACTCACTCTGGTCAGGCCTTAATTGGCCCACCAGCGTGAAATCGCGGTCCAGCCCCGACCATGGGCAGTGGTCAACTTTCCAACCACCAGCCCCTGCTGATCCAACCCAACTAGGGGAAATTCCTCCCCACTGTTTCTTAAGTTCCCCTGGCTAGGTGTATTATTTCACTCCCTCTTTTGAATTCAATCTAGTCTGGTTTATTTAAAAACGCAATTGTTCCCTTTACACCTTACATCCTAAAACTTCTCCCATGTTTACCTTCACAACATTTCAAACCTAACTTATCTTCTGTTACATCAAAGCCGTCAGGCAACACACACACACACACACACACACACACCTCAATAGACACAGACCCCACCATTACTCTAATTTACAATAAATTTCAATAACATTATGAAAGTTATTATATCTTCCTAACTGAATTGACGAGATAAGACAAAATTTTCATCATTGGAAAGGAGTTTCTTAAAACCACAGGTGCATGGGAAAAGTGAGGGCTACACTAATGACTTGAGCACTGACCCTATGTTAAACAATCTACACAATGCATGTGTAACATGCTGCATCAACTGGGGCTTAGAAAAATGCATGGCATGATACTATCGATGTCAACTGATGTCTGAAGCTTAGTCAAATGTTGTTGTGATAGCTATAGAATTTTTCCACACAAACAAGCTCTTTAATCTCTTTTGATGTCAGTTTAATGCTTCTGAGTGCAGGAAGGCATTTAAATGATGCTAAATAATCACAAATGAAGTTGTATGAGCGCTATATGATTTCAAGATATTAGTCACCAATGGTGTCAGTTTCTATTTGATTAGTTGGGATGTCAAATGATGGCTTAATGATCACTTTTGAATGCTGATGATCACTAATGAGTATATATGATGTCAGTTGAAAGATGTTGAACACAAAATGACGTCAACATTTTCTGGTAGGCAGTGCAACTTTATTGCTGTGAATGGTGGTTATCTTCCTATTCGGAGGTCCAATCTAAAGCAGTCTTGGTGCTAGCTCTTCTGATGCTTTCTGGATGAACACCTCCAAACTTTACTAATGCACTTGTAGCCACAAGAATGCTTAGCAAAACAAAGAGTGACATCACAGGAAAACCATAAGTTCATTGGTTGGTAAGTAACTGCTAGTTTGAACTACCTATTCTAAGTTGATTTCAGATTAAAGGTGACTATTAGAGCCCAGGGTCGGAGGCCTAACACTTCAACTTCAATTCAGCAGAGAAAGCGTGTTCCAGTTGATTTTAAAAAGTGTATTTTGAATCTCTATTCTAACTTGCTTTCAGATTAAAGGTAAATAGGAGAAATATTTTACAGATTGATAAACTAAAGACCAGTAGGAAATTTAAAAACAAATTGAAGAACTAATAAAATAAAATAGAGTTGCAAGGCCAGGTGGTGTGCTGTAGCTGCATGATGTGGGAGCTGGTGGACCCCATTGTGGTTCCTAGTGACCATATCTGTAGCAAATGTTGGTTGCTCGAGGATCTCCCCCTCAGAGTTGATGAGCTGGAGTCTGAGCTTCGGACACCGTGACACATCAGGGAGGGGTGGGAGTTACCTGGACGCTGTGTTTCAGGAGACAGTCACACCCCTTAGATCAACTACCTTAAATTTGGACAGCGGTCAGGGACAGGAGGGTGTGACTATGAGTGAGGCAGGTAGAGGGATCCAGAAAGTAGCATTGCAGGAGCCTCAGCCCTTGCCCTTATCCACCAAGTTTAAGATTCTTGCTCCCTGCGTGGACCAGAGCGGGGACTGTAGGGAGGATGAGCAAACTGACCATAGCACCATGGTACAGGGAGCCATTCAAGTGGAGGGAGAAAAGAGAAATGTAGCTGCAATCGGGGACAGTATAGCTAGGGGAATAGATATTGTTCTCTGTAGCCAGGATCGAGAGGCTGCAGAAGAGCTTGGAGTGGGAGGGGAAAGATCCAGTTGTCGTGGTCCACATAGGTACCAACAATATAGGTAGAGTGAGGAAAGAGGTTCTGCTGAGGGAATACGAGCAGCTAGGGGCTAAATTAAAAAGCAGAATCAAAAAGGTAATAATCTCCAGATTACTACCTGAACCACGAGCTAAATGGCACAGGGTCAATAAGATTAAAGAGGTAAATGCATGACTCAAAGATTGGTGTGGGAGAAATGGGTTCCGATTCATGGGACATTGGCACCAGTTCAGGGAAAGAGGGAGCTATTTCTTTCGGACGGGCTCCACTTGAATCATGGTGGGACCAGTCTCCTGGCGAATTGCATAACTAGGGTTGTAGATAGGGCTTTAAACTAAATAGTGGGGGGGGAGGGCTGAGTTGCATGGAAATATAAAAAATCAAAGTTTAAGGAGAGGGTAAGAGTGCAGGTTAGTGACGAGGCTGATTGTTACCAAAAAGTGAAAGGAAGGGACAGAGTGTGTGAATGCCATATTGCACCAAAGAATCATATAAGAGTAGGGAAAATTGACAATAGGGCAAACTTAAAGGCTTTGTATCTGAATGCGCGTAGCATTCAGAATAAAACTAATGAGTTAACAGCGCAAATAGAGATAAATAGGTATGATTTGGTGGCGATTACTGAGACATGGTTACAGGGAGAACAGGTTTGGGAATTGAATATCCAAGAGTACTCAGTGTTTCGGAAGGATAGACAGGAAGGAAAAGGAGGGAGTGTAGCTTTGTTAGTAAAGGAAGAGATCAGTGCTATAGTGAGGAATGATATAGGCACTGGAGAGCAAGATGTAGAGTCAGTCTGGGTAGAAATAAGAAATAGCGAGGGAAGGAAGTCCTTGGTGGGAGTAATCTATAGGTCCGCAAAGAGTAGTTCAGCAGTAGGGCACAGTATAAACCAGGAAATACTGGGAGCATGTAAGAAAGGCATGGCAATAATCATGGGTGATTTTAATATGCATATAGACTGGACTAATCAAATTGGCAAGGGTAACCTCGAGGGAGAGTTCATAGAGTGTATTAGAGATTGTTTCTTGGAGCAATATGTTGTGGAACCAACCAGGGAGCTGGCTATTCTGGATTTGGTTTTGTGTAATGAGATGGGATTAATTAATGATCTCATAGTAAAGGATCCTCTAGGGAAGAGTGATCATAGCATGCTAGAATTTCAAGTTCAGTTTGAGAGCGAGAAACTTGAGTCCCACACTAGTAGCATTCTGGAGTTAAACAAAGATAACTACATAGGCATGAGGGCAGATTTGGCCCTAGTGGACTGGGCAGGAAAACTACAAGGTAAGACAGTTGACGAACAATGGCAGATATTTAAGGAGAGTTTCAATTCCTCCCAAGTAAAATATATTCCAAAGAGGAAGAAAGATGGTGAGAGGGGGAAAAAGCATCCATGGCTAAGCAAGGAAGTTAAAGATAACATAAAGGCAAAAACTAAGGCATACCAAATTGCAAAGGTCAGTGGCAGGCTGGAAGATTGGGAAACTTTTAAAGATTAACAAAGGGTTACTAAAAAAATAGTAAAAAGAGCAAAGGTAAATTATGAAAGGAAGCTAGCGCAAAATGTAAAAGCTGATAGCAAAAGCTTCTACAAGTATATAAAAGGAAAGAGAGTAGCTAAAGTGAATGTTGGTTCCTTGGAAGATGAGGAGTTAATAGTGGGGAATGTAGAAATGGCAGAGTCACTTAATTTTGCCTCAGTTTTCAAGGTGGAGAACACTAGTACCACCCCAATAGTAACAGGTAGTGCAGAGGATATAGAGAAGGAGGAACTTAGAACAATCACTATCACTAGAGAAAAAGTACTGAGCAAACTATTGGGATTAAAGGGTGACAAATCCCCAGGACCTGATGGCCTACATCCCAGGGCCTTAAAGGAAGTGGCAGTGGAGATAGTGGATGCATTGGCTATAATATTCCAAAATTCCCTGGATTCTGGAAAGGTTCCAGTGGATTGGAAAAATGCTAATATAATACTCTTATTCAAAAGGCGGGGAGGCAGAAAGTAGGAAACCATAGACCAGTTAGTTTAACGTTTGTCATTGGGAAATTGTTGGAATCCATTATTAAGGAAGTAGTAATGGGGCATTTGTAAAGTCAAAGTGCAATCCATTAGAGTAAGCAAGGTTTTATGAAGAGTAAATTGTGTTTGACTAATTTGCTAGAGTTCTTTGAAGAGGTGACAAGCAAAGTGGATAATGGGGATCCTGTAGATGTAGTATATCTGGACTTCCAGAAGGCCTTTGATAAGGTGCCACACAAAAGATTAATACACAAGATAAGATCACACGGAGTGAGGGGTAATATATTAGCTTGGATAGAGGATTGGCTAACCAACAGAAAGCAGAGAGTTGGGATAAATTGGTCTTTTTCAGGATGGCAAGCTGTAACTAGTGGGGTACCACAGGGTTCGGTCCTTGGACCCCAACTATTTACAATCCATATTAATGACTTGGATTCAGGGATAGAAGGTACTATAGCTAAATTTTCAGATGACACCAAAATAGGTGGGAAAGTAAGTTGCAATGAAGAAATAAGAAATTTACAAATGGATATGGACAAGTTAGGTGAATGGGCCAAAAGTTGGCAGATGGAGTTTAACGTGGATATGTGTGAGGTTATCTATTTTGGTCGGAAGAATAAAAAAAGCAACTTATTATTTAAATGGAGAGAAACTTCAGAATGCTTCAGTGCAGAGGGATCTGGGTGTCCTCTTGCATGAATCGCTGAAAGCTAGTATGCAGGTACAGCAGTTAATAAGGAAAGCAAATGGAATTTTGGCATTTATTGCTAAAGGAATAGAGTATAAAAGTAAGGAACTGTTGTTGCAACTGTACAAGGCATCGGTGAGACTGCACCTGGAGTACTGTGTAAAGTTTTGGTCCCCTTGAGGAAGGATGTAGTTGCATTGGAGGTGATTCAGAGGAGGTTCACTAGATTGATTCCAGAGATGCGGGGCTTGTCTTATGAGGAGAGATTGAGCAGTTTAGGCCTATACTCACTAGAGTTTAGAAGGATGAGAGGAGATCTAATTGAGGTATATAAGGTGCTAAAGGGAATAGACAAAGGAGACGTAGAGCAGATGTTTCCCCTTGTGGGGCATTCTAGAACGAGAGGTCATAGTTTTAGGCTAGGGGATGGTAAATTTAAATCAGAGATGAGGAGGAATTACTTTTCTCAAAGGGTCATGAATCTGTGGAATTCACTACCTCAGAGTGCAGTGGATGCCGGGATACTGAATAAATTTAAGGAGGAGATAGACAGATTTTTAATTAGTAACGGGTTGAAAGGTTATGGGGAGAGGGCGGGAAATTGGAGTTGAGGTCAAAATGAGATCAGCCATGATCGTATTGAATGGCGGGGCAGGCTTGAGGGGCTGAATTACCTACTCCTGCTCCTAGTTCTTATGTTCTTATGTTTATAAAAGGAAACTGGGAAAGCCGCTGTGAGCAATGAGCTTTTTGTAATATCGAACATCTGCCCTTTAACCAACTGCATGAAGTGTTGCATAATCACACCTCCCTTTTACTGCCAAGTTTCCTATCTCAGGGGGGCATTCAGTTGAAAATTGGAGGGGAGTACCTTCATTAATGCCTTCGAATGACCAAACCGCTTCTCAGGGTAAGGTTACTTGGCTGCATCCAAACCCACCACTCTTAAAATTGGAAGTGGGTGCACTGGAGGTAGGATGATGGTGGATTTCTATTTTTGATATTTTAACCTACCCATTCAACAATAACCCATCCACCCTTAAGAGTTAAAATTCCCCCATGGTTCTGTTTCTAGCCCACTAAACATGCAGAGATGGTTTCAAGCATCTGGGCCAGTATATTTAGGGTGATGGGGTTTCCCTTCCTGCCACCTGAAAAGTTGGTGCCCAAAGCATCACCAACAATACTGGTTGCCCTGCAGCCATTTAATGTTCAGTGTTAATTGGCTGGAACCGTGACTCCCACCCCTCAAACTGGGAGGAAGTCTTGCCTCAAAGAGCTGCCGGACAACCCGATTGGCTGGCAGATCTCTTGTCCCAACAGTGCCAGAAGCTGCAGTGGGCAGGACTGCAGAGACTACAAGCAGTCCTCAGAGTTTAAGTTCAAGAATCCAGGACCAGTTAAGTGTGAAATAAAAACGGGAAATGCTGGAAAATCTCAGCAGGCCTGGCAGCATCTGCGGAGAGAGAAACAGAGTTAATGTTTCGAGTCTGTATGACTCTTCATCAGACTCTTCTTCTTCTTCAGGTAGATGTGGGCGGTCTCACAGTAGGGAGGGGAGGTGAAGCCCAAGGGAATGGGCACGATGCGGGTGTTGGTGGAAAGGCTGGAGGAGAGGGAGCACCCCCAGGGGCCAGATCTTGTGGGAGAGGGTGCCCAAAGTTGAAAGGCAGTTGATGGCAGTGCCCCCCACCCCTCACCAACTTCCCACCCAAGGCCTGGGTAGGGTCACTTTCCAGGCTTCCCTGCACCCTTGAACTTCTTCTGCCAGCCTGAAAATTGAGGCTGGGTGGGAAAAGGCTCTTAAATGGTCATTAATTGGCCATTTATGGGCCTCAATTGGGGCAAGGGCAAGCGGGCCAGCCTAGGCCTCGCTCATCCCACCATAAAACTGCAGAGAGGTCAGGGCCGGAGGGAGGCAGGTGGGAAGGCCATGCGAGGAATTTTATGGAATTTTATTTGCTGTTCTGAAAGTAGATAAAAAGTCAGTGAAAACATGTTCAATGACAATGTTCTGAGGGAAAGATCTGCTTAATTTCTTCGGCCCTCACCTCCAAAGGTAATCAACAAGACTCCACTGGGTCTATCTATCCCACATGCATGTGCAAAAGATGCAGTGTTTCTTTGAGACAGCTACCACGGGCTTCCAAATATCATTCCAGCCTGTACGGCATTGGACATCTTTCAGGTGCACTTGAGGCACAGGACATAGCCCCACAAAATTAAAACCTTTTGCCCCATTTCATGCCTGAGAAATGGCTGAAGCAATGTCCAACTTTGTCTCCGTTGGAACTTGAACCCTTGAAATCATCTTAGCCCAGAAATTCTGTAGGGGCCAATTAGATGGTGAACATGGAGTGGGTCGAGGGACACAAACTATATTCAAAAGTCTTTGCTGCAAATGTGTTTCAAAAGTGAATTTTCTCTATAATAAAATTCCAAGTAGCAGTACAATATCTGTAGTTTCAAAACAAACACCTCATACCAAAAATTCTAACGAAAATATTTGGCTGTTTTAGGCTTCATTTTTTTTCAACTGATGCCATATTTTTATAGTTGATTAGAAGTTTATTGTACATAATGCTGTTTTAAATCAACCCATCAATTTTCAAAGTACATATGGAGCTATTGTGAAACAGGAGAAAGAAAGATCAGAACAACTTTCCCATTTTTGGAAATATAGATTAAAAACAAGAATGGGAGGTCTATTGAAAAGCCACTATGTTGTTTCCAAGCAGCAGCATGCCCATGAAACCATTTTAACAGGGACAAAACATTCAGAAACTCTCCAAGAAACTCTTACAGAACAGCTGAAAGAAACTGGGGTAAATTTATTGCAGCCCAGCGAAATGTTGGTGGTTTTCTATGCTTTGTGCTAAAGTCAAGTCTTACAGATAATGAAGGAAAAAAAGACTTGCATTTATTTAAAGTCTTAAAGGTATCCCAAAGCACTTTACAGCTAATGAAGCATTTTTTTGAAGTATAGTCAGCATTGTACTGTAATATGTGCACAGCTAGATCCCCCCATTTATTATTTTTTTTCATGGGATGTGGGTGTTGCTGGCACGTCCAGCGTTTATTGCCCATCCCGAATTGCCTTTCAGAAGTTGGTGGTGTGGCGGTGTGCACAAAATGTGATAATTGTCAGTTAATCTGTTGTTCAGTGTGCCTGATTGCCTGGCCTCCTTTCAAATTGTTCCCTTTCTTTTTTGTGCGATTATTTTTTAACTCAGCTTCCTCCTGAACTGATCTGTACTTTCACTTCCAGTTACTGTAAAATTTAAAGTGCCAATGTACACTACATATTGGGATGTGCCATTGTTTAATATTTTCCACATTCTGTGAAGCAAAAGTCACAGAAAGGACCATGCACAAAATATGTCAGCACTGCAGCCTCATTTTGAGTAGAAGTGGAGGCACTATTAGATTTTTGAAAGAGATCATTGATTATCAACAGATACGCAGCGTCTCTGGCTGTTATATATAGTCAATGATCTCATTAGAATCAAATGCACCATTAACAACATAAATTAGTCTCTTAGATGTGAACACCCTCACTTTATAAATAATTTTAAACATCACCTTTCCCGTCAATTTATTTCTCATTGCTCTTAAGGAAATGCCTTTTAAATAGTTTTCAGGAAGCTAGATTCTTTACTGTGGTCACAACCGGAAGGTTACTATGCATTTAGCAGTTCACCAAAACGTTGCTGGATGAGAAGCCAAACTCAATAAAGTAAAAACAGGAACAGTGGCAAATCATTAAGTGGATAATGCACTATTTAAAGAAAAAATGAGAATAGAAAGGTTAAAGGTTTTCATAAGCCCCAAAATGAACATGCTTCACATTCCTTTGTTCTATTGTCATTCCCTTCAAATTGGATTCTCTTTTGTCTTTTCTCCTAACTTTATTCTGGAAGAAATGACCCTACTAATTCCACATAAACTTTGACAGATGCTGAAAATGGAGCTAAAAGGTGACTTGTTCATTTGACAGAGTGTTGTCATCAGGCATTTTTGGCCAAAGACACTTCTCTAAAGCTCATGTCCAGTTTTGTTTTCAGCAGCAGCTCTATTTTCACTTTAATTTTCATGTGCAACATAATTTGTTAAGTAGCCTTTAATTTAGTGCGGTGCTTGAATTGTAATGGTGATCTTTGAGTGGATGATAAATGACAAATACATTTTTAAAAAAAGCTTTGATATTGTGGCATTAACGCAATGGGCGGGATTTTCTCAGAAAGGAAGACATCCCAATGACAGGGAGTTTTTCGGGTGGCTAGGCATCTCGGGCAGGAGGACAAACTCCCCCCACAATTTTGCCGGAATGAGGCATACAAGAAACGGCAGGTGAGAGATCAGTGGCTGCTGCTGTTTCCCCTGGCTGGTCGAGTCTAGAACCAGGGGGCACCGTTTCAGAATAAGAGATAAACCATTTAGGATTGAGATGAGGAGCAATTTTCACTCTGAAGGTGGTAAATCTTTGGAGTTCTCTACTTCAGGAGGCTATGGAGGTTCAGTCATTGAGTATGTTCAAAAGAGGCAGGCTCGATGGGCTGAATGACCTAATCCTTCTTCTATTTCCTATGAAACACAAGCATGCCTCCATTTTGAGGTGCCCTTGCTGGAGTGGAAGAAAATTGTTTTTTTTTTCGGCCAGGGCCCTGCCGATTGGAGGGGAAATGCCTCCAGTGGTGGCAGCAGTGCCAAGGGGTCGGCCTTTGCTGTTGATGGCCCCCTCCAGGAGGCCACCTCCATGAAGCTGGTAGCTACATATATTAATACACAGGGCCCTGTTCTTTGCAGACAGGAAGAACATGTACACACATTGCACCTGTTTCAGCTAAACAAAATAAGTGACAGCCATTTGCTGACTCATTCCTCAGGGTAATGTCTTGACCAATCAGGGTCAAGCTGGCTGGTTTAAATGGCAGTTAACTATCAGTCATCAGCATTGGTGCATTCTCCATGGCAACGCCACTACCAATCAGAGTCCACCTGCCAATCAATTAGCACTCTCTTCACATACAGTATAAATTGTTGTTTTCGCCTTATATTGGTATTCTTGCAAACTGTCCTGATGAGTGCAAGATGAAAAGCTTATACGTGTCTCTTTTTTCAGCAATATTGAAGCTGGTAGCTTTTACATGCAGCGGGAGAGGTGGGGGCGATTGAAGGGAATGCTAAGATGCCAGCAGCACAGGAAAATGTCCCTTAATTAGCCTTTAACTATTCAAATTTCCTGCCTGCCCGCCTACCTCCAGCCACTGCTACTCCCAGCATTGGGAAAATTCTCTAGAGGCGTGACTGCATCAGGGAGCCATCCTGATGTGGCTCCCTGGCATTTTACTGGCCTACCTGCCTCCCACCTGTCAGCCTGGGCCTGGCAAAACCCAAGCCATGGTTTTTATATCTGGATATAAAATACAAAATATTATAATCAACTTTTTCTCTGTTGAAGATGAATTATTTAATTGATTAAAACACATCCATATTTGTTAGTATTAAATTGCTGTAAATAATTGACACATGTTTACACATTTACAATTTCACAAGGACTGAAATTAGGACTGTTTTTACTCTGAGCTCTGCACATGACAACCTAGGCTTGACATGTCTAATTATGTTTTGATTAAGAAGGGATTGCTGAACTGCTTAGAGTAAAATAAAAGTCATTTGGGAATTCGGCAGTACCCTTAATCAGAATATTAATTGCAATCTATTTTTAGAAATTATAAAACATTGTTATTAATAATGCTATGAGTGTTTAGACTGCACTGTTTTTTTTCTATCTGTAACTGCTATCAATAACATAAACAGCCTATAGAAATTGGAACCGTGTGAATTCCAGAATAGGGGTTGCATTTATCAATTTCTCTGAAAAGAGTGTGTATTCCAAGAAGGTTTATACATTTAAAATGTTGACTGCAAAGCTACAATGTTGCTGAGCCCGTGTAAATACAGGAAATTTGTGCTTATGTTCTTTTGTATGGAGGTGTTAATAAACAGGGAGATGTTTGGTGCTCGCTAGGAAATCCAGACATAGCTTGAGAGCAAGGAGAACATTGACAGCCGAATTTCCACGACCTTTTGCGCTGGAAATTGACAGTGTGCCACATTGACTTTGTCTTCAGGGCACAAATTGACAGGAAAAACTGATACAATACACCTGCCCCCATTTTTTCGGCCGTAAGTGTTCACCCCGCTCTCAAGCTATGTCTGAATTTCCTAGCTAGCATTTTTAATGGGCGAATGAAGAGGTGTAACTTTTCCCAGCCCAATTCTGCCCCTGCCCATACATTGCTTTAAAAGTGTTTTTCCATTTTCATGGAGTTTCGGGCCTGAGGTCAACCTTCTCTAACCTTCTATAATACATCAATGTCCTCTTCTAAGTAGGGTGCTCAAAACTGCATATGGTCATGGGTCAGAGAATCAGGCTTCGATGTTGTAGCTCTATCCCCTGGGAGTGCAGATGATGGAATTACAGCTAATATATCAACTGTGGCCCCATGGTTAAAATAACTTGTTTGAACTTTTAATAAAATGCCCTTGAGATGAATCCTACTGCATGATTAGACTTGTTGATAACTTGATTAGCCTGTTGGTAATAATTCTAAATACACCAGCATATAGACCAGATTTGAACTCTGGCTTGTTTTAAGCTTGCACTGCACTTCTGCTGGAATTTTAATGATGCTGTCTTAAAATAAATACTGCTCAAACGCCTTGTCTGGAGGAAAGCCAACAGAAGGTAAATAACTCAGAGAGAAAAATAAGTCAATAATCAGTAAAGACTGAGGTGAATAATTATGTAAAGACAGACCTGAGCAGCTAGTGCTAGGTGAATAGGAAAAGAGAAAAATGGATTGAAGATTTGATATCTTTATTGATGTGCCATGTTTACACCCTGTGAGTTGTCTAAATAGAAGTGCGGTAGTGCTGTCACATCTATTTAATCCTAACATATGAGTTTGTTTAAATAGTTGTGTAAAAATAGATGCAGTATCATTGGAAATATAATTAACTCCTTGCACTGCTCATATGTTTGCTCACCTATGATATGTTCTGCTATGTCATACTGCACATATATATTCATGGTCTACGTAGACACTCAGGTGGATTTCAGCAGAATTGGTCTTGTTGGTGTAGAATGGATGAGCAAGAAGCTGAAACATCAGGGAGGGGCCCCAAACTGTGCCTTGATTGTTGGACTGGCACAAAGCACCATTGCTCAATCTGTTTGAGACAGAACAGTGTCCAGCTCTTTCCTCACCTCCTGCAGAAGTGATAAGACAAGCTGGGCCCGTTTACAAATTCCCGGATTGGATTTAATTTCCTGCTGGAATCTTTAAGGAACTACAGCTGGAATTGAAAGGGTTTTTGCCCACTTCAAGGAAAGTGGCCATTGTGGATTCCAGGGAATCGTTTCCAAAGAATAGAAATGTAGCATATTGGGACAAGGTGACAGTAAAACAGGGTGGTATTTAACACAGGCAATGGAGGGTCTTGCCTGCTGGCTGCAGAGCTGGCAAGAGTCCCTCATCACCTCCTTTCAGGAAGGCCTGTCGAATTAAGTGCCCATCAGGCACTTACATGGACACCAGCAGGCCTTACCCAGGATCAAGGACCTTGGGGGCAGATGTCCCACCCCCTGAGAGCTGCTGGCTAATTAGAAGTCGGAAACTGTACATTATAGGAATTGCCAGCGAGAGCAGTGGTATCTGCCAGCAATGCACCCCCCAGAGTCCAGGATCGCCAAGGGACTCAGGCCACAGGTGAATGAGGCCGGAATGGGGATCTCAGAGTGGGGGTTACAACAGAGGAGGGTCAGGAGCAAGGGCAGTGGGTGCTGGCTTCAGAGCCAGCAGTGGTGGGATGAGGCCCTTAAGTGAGCAATAATTGCCCACAAGGACCTCAGTTGGCAGTGGGGTGGGGTGGTAAACGTACATGAGCTTTCCTGCTCCGGATTTAATCGGGACAGAGGAGGGAAGGTGACAGGGTCACCATCTGTCATCCTCCCACCTGATTAAATGCACCCCCCGCCTCCGAACCCGCCTTGGTGGCATTAAATCTGCCCACTGTGTGCAGTACCCATAGAACATTCCCCCTGCAAATGTCAGTTTATAACTTGGTGTCAGGATATGCGTGCGAGGAGGTTTGGGTGGCTCTCCTCCTGATGGCTGATAATTAGGAATGGTGCACATGGAGGCAGCTCAACCCTGCTGCTCATTAGGGCCTCCTTCATAAAAGACACTTATTCAATCCGAAGGCTTCAATGAAGTAAATGAGCAAAATATGGTGATTAATTAATTTGTCAATCAAATAAAATTGGAGATCACAAAAAATTGGATTACCCATAGTATCAGCAGTAAAATAGCAGGTTTTGCAGAAGGGGGTCTTGTGGCAATTACAAACGGGGATTTCAAATGACTGAAGTCATAGCAAAGATCCTCTTTGGCTTGGTACGAAGAAACTTACATGCTGCAGCAGGATACAGAGATCAAATTAAATGCAAAGTGAGAATCAAGTGGTTAAGGGGCATATGCTGTTTACTCTGCTTGCCCTTTTGCCCAAATACCCCAAATAAAACAAAGGACTGAAGATTTTGGGTGACTTTGATTCCAAAGAGCCAAACCACATCAAGCTCTGCCAAATGTGTGCAAAATGGCTAGTGAAAATAATGGTGGGTGTTGTTGGGGTATTGGGGGGTTAGGGTATTGGGGGTGGAGGCGGTATGGGTGCAACGTTTTCTTTTCTCAACCAGCCAGGCAAAATTGCACTTTACATCTACAAGCAGTTGAGATTCACACACAGGCACCAGGCACTGATTTTTTCTGAGGCTTTGTTCCCATATTTTACAATAGAAATGGTTTAAAAAGCTATTGCAGTCATTTGTAGATCCAGTGCATGTGGTACCATTTTTCATTTAAATAGCAATAATTAATTTAAAAAGCCAGCACCTTCAGGAGATAAAGGAAGAAAATGAAGGAAAAAGATGAAAAAAATGGTTAGGACCCAGGGCAGTTGGGAGTTTAATGGTGAAGCAGGAGAGTGTATAGACTCAGGAACTATTTATGATGGGAACATAATGAAGACCAAGCATGCTCAATGCTATCCCGAACCTTCACCATAGGGACAGTACATTACTGACTCAAAGGAGCACTTACCTGGGCCTGCAGTAAACACATTTGGCGGAATTGTCTCAGATTTGTACTAAGCGCGGTAGCGGGTGTGAAAAAGTCATTTTACCTGCCGGCCGCAATGGCGGCTTTTCACTCATTACTGTCCTATTCATGGTGCATACTGCCCCATTAGCAATGCATTCATAGGAAACATACCAGGTCACTAGCGGGGTAGCCTCTGAATCACCCGCCCCGCCGTCACCTCAGGCCTTCAATAATCTGGGCGCCTTATTTAAAGGGTGCCCCTGCAGAGAGCTAGCATTCTGTAAGGCTTCGGAAGCTGCTGGAAAGTCATGGCTGCCAAAGGGAGGAAACATACTGCCCCCAAATTTAGTGACTCCTCTCTCGGGCGCCTGCTGGACGCAATGGAGGCCCACCAGGAAGTCCTCTACCCCCGCTCAGGCCAAAAAGCAGCAAGTAAGATGACAAATCCAGCCCGGGAGGTAGTGGCAGCAGTGGTCAGCGCCAACACCCCGCAAAGGAGGACTGCCGCCCAGTGCCAAAAGAGGCTGCATGATCTCCTCCGTTCCGCCAGGTTAAGTCACTCTTCTCATCACTCTAAACTCACACAATCACAAGCCCATCACACAGCCACAGGAATCTCACTCACTGCCACTCCAAGGGACATCACCATTCACTCTCTCACACACATTTTCATCTGCCCTGCAGATTGTGCGTTCATACCATCCATGGCACCACTCACCACCCACACATTCCAGGCATCCTTTTCACCTGGCCTGGCGGGCATCCTGCTTACACTCTTCCATCTGGATTCATGCAGCACAAGCTAGCACACAGCAAAAGGAAGAGGTCGCAGGCTGGTGGAGGAGTGGCCGACATCAAGGTCCTCACAGACTTTGATAATTGAGCCATCCAGCTGGCCGGCAAAGATCTGGACCGTTCCTCTGCTGACAGTGATGTTGGCAGTGCTCAACGAATTGAGAATCAAGCAGTGCAACATCCATCAGACAGCCATGCTGTGAGTCAGTTCCCCTGTCCTGCAGTTCCCTAACATGCACTGATTATCTCTCCTTGCTTTCGCAGGCACATCTGGGAATCAGCCAAGGGGGTCCACAAGCCAGGTCCTTGACTCAGCCCCGAAGGCATCTCGGAAGAAGAATCTGATGACACCCTGACTGAAGACTCATCACAGCGCTCACCTACACCTTCCACCAGTGCAGAGATACACACCTCGGTGGGGCTTAATTCTAGAGTAGCCTCACCACAATCTGGTGAGCACATCACACTGTCTGATCCACAGCAGGCAGCGACAGGGACTTCCCAAGTTTCTGGCACTCAGGGGACTGCTGGAGGCAAGACATCTGCTGAGTCTGAGTCAGATGAGGAGCCTCTGGACTCTGACACACCTCAGTTGCTGGAGCTGCAAAAGGAAGCTTGGGAATAACAGGAAGGGATATTCGCTGCAATCCTCAGATTGGGAGGCACAATGAAGGACTCCATTCACCTTCAATCTGAGGTGATACGCAGGCATGTTAACGCATCGAGGTCAGCACTGGTAGGATGGCGATCACCATAGAGACCTTGGTCCAGGACATCGGCCCTGCACTGCTGCGTGGGCTGAACTCCATCGTTGAGGCCATAGTTGGCCTCCAACATTGTCAACGAGAAAGGGGTGTCGGGCAGCTCGATCTCATTCCAACTTCCCCTTTTCCTCAAGGAGTCAGCCAGGGGCCATCAGGCACCAGTAAGGAGGAGGATCAGCAGCTTGACCCCCAGGGGCCATCCGCGCAGGTGACTCCGGGAATGTCCAGCTGATCCAAATGCCCTCTTCCTGTGACTCTCGCAGCTCCAGCTTAACAGGCCAAAGAAGGTGCCACTGCCACACAGCAGGACCCCAAAAGCAGGTAGGGGCCCTCCAGAGGACTCCCGCCAAGATCATCACAGACAGGGTGCTGCAGTCAGCAGGCTGCCTCCACCTCCGCTGTGGATGTTAGGGAAGAACCAAGGCATAGCAGCAGGATAAGGAAGGTTAAGAAGATGTAATTGTACAGCCAGGGCAAGGGTGTTAATCACTTGTATATAATGTTTGCTATTGTAAATAAAGTCCTAAGAATGTCTCCTTGCTTATGGCTCCTTGTTACGATGAGCAGAGTTTATGTCACTCAGACATGAAGCCTTGCTTACTGCACAAGACTAAGTCTAAGTACAGGGTCTGTTCCCTGTGCAGTGTGTAACCTTCAGACCAAAGTGATGGTTCGGCTTCACACTCACTGGACACATTAGTGATACCTGCACCCTCTCTGGACCCTGGAAGGTGTCAGGGATCTGAGACCTGCTAAGGATGTAGGAGTCATGGATGCTCCCTGGGAATTGTGTGATTGTGGTGGTCACATACCTGCTGAACATTCAGCGGGTGGAAGCCTTTGCGGTTGACATAGTTGACTGCTTGTTGCCATGGAGATCTAAGCACCACGTGAGTGCAGTTGATGGCGCCCTACACCTGAGATCTGCACAAATCCCAGCGCTCTTGTTTTCTGGCTTTCCTGATCCAGGCGAAATGCACAAGGCTCTGTGCCTTTGCAAAGGTAGCATCTGTGAGCTCCTGGATCCACTTGTGCGTGGAGGCTTGAGAGATCACCTGTGGAGCCCTGGAAGGAGCCACTGGTGTAAAAATTGAGCATCACAGTCACTTTCACAGCCATTGGCAGTGGATGCCACCCATGTTCCCGTGGCGCCAAATCCTGCAGCAGGTGGCATGTGTGACCGACCACTTCCCTAGACATGCGCAGTCTTCAGCGACACTGGTTCTCAGTTATCTGCAGGAAAACAGGTGCCATCTATAGACCCTGGGTCTAGCGAAGCAGCAACAAGTGACAGCTCACTGTGGATCTTCAGCTGCATGCAGAGCAGGCCCTGCCGCACCTTCACCTTGAAAGAGGTGCTCTTCCCTTCGCCAAACCAGGCACCTCCGCCGCTCTCTTCTTCCTCTTCTCTGGTCTCTGTAAGTCATGAAGCATACTGTTAAATCATAAGGCTTCAAGGTCCTGATGTTCTCCTTCTGCAGAATCAAAGAGAGAGACGTGTGGGTTAACATATGTGTCCTAAGAACCTCTATTGGTTAACTCTGAATATCCCTTCAAATATGCAGGAGAGTGATGACCATCACTCGGAAGGCCAGTGTGTAGGTGCTCATTGGCTGTCCAAAACCCCACCCATCTCTGCCCCAATCCACTTGACCAATTAGCAGAGCTTTGCCCACTGGACTGCATGCTGCACTCTCAGTCCAGGCGCAGGCATTCTTCTAATGCGCACTGCAAGGCTGCACTGTTAGCTTGAACTGTGATGGACACTAGTCCAAACCTTAACAAAGACATTGCAAGGGGCTGTGAATGCCTCCACCAGTGACTGTGCCATGGCCACCTTTCACAAGGGGATTCTACAACTTGCCCAGTTGTCCAATTTTTCTGCTGCCCCCCTAAAACACATATTAATTTGCAGTCTGTGCCCGAGGGGTGAAAGGTTCTGGAACATTTGATGTCACTTTCATGCTTTTGCATTGCTTGAGTGGACAGAAAAGCTTCAGAGGCCCAACTCCAAGCATGTCAATGGAGCCGCTGCTGAACAGTTTCAGCTGTGGAAGAATGCTCACTTTTCTGAAGTCATGCCAATGTGGGCGGTAAATTTGACGTGGTTGGTTCCAGCTAGCAGGGCTTCTAAAGAGTTGCTAATATACTGAAATTAGGTATGTAGCGATGGGAAACGTGGCCCGCCATTGCCGGGTGGACCGGACGATTGCAAATTGGTTTCACGATGGAGTAAAACCGATATTTGGCCTTCACATCATATTGCCCCCCAACAGCTTGCCATAATGCCCGTCACCAATGGGACCGGACAATTCAGCCCACTGGGTTGGATTTTGTGGAGCCACGTGGAACAGGCAAGATGGTGGCCGGGCTTGGAGAATTGCGCAGGAGGCCATGAGTCACAACCCCAGTGGTGGGAAAACTGCTCTCGATCATGTCAGTGATGGGCAGGGGGTGGGGGTAAGCAGGTGGGAAACTCGCCCATTAGTGGCGGGAACCTCATATATATTCAAAATTGACCAGTTGCATGCAATTTAAATGTAATTCACCATGATTAAATGCAGCTTCCCTGTTTAAATGAAACTGACATGAGTCTCATGTGCCTTCAATAACCTGTGCAGGCAGCCCAGCAGCAGCAACAGGAGGCAGCATAAAGGCAGGAGGCCAGACAGCAAGACAGAAGCAAACACAGGCTTCTGGTGCATCCAAAGGTTTACAGCATCAGGTTGACATATCTACAAACGTTGGAGAGTCAGTGCCCGAAGACACTATGCCCCTCCAAGGAAATCATCACAGAGCTATGCTCTATAATGCAGGATGACCTAGGTTCATGGGGATACAGTGGACACCCTATGCTAGTGACATTGATGGTTACTGCAGCTCTTAACTTCTTTGCGGCCAGTTCCTTTCAGGTGTCTGCAGGTGATATGTACAGCATCTCCCAAGCAGCCACTCGCCACTGCATCAAGGAGATGACAAATGCACTGTACAAGATGGCTGGAGAATTTATAAGATTCCAGATGAATGAGGACAGTCAATCGGTGAGTGCAATGGGATTTGCAGACATTGCCAGCTTTCCACATGCTCAAGATATAGAGATTGCATCCATGATGCCATCAAGGCACCTTTTGAGCAGCAGGCCATGTTTATTAACAGAAAAGGGTTCTATTCATTCAATATGGAGTCAATCTGTGACCACAAGAAGCGAATCCCAGCAGCAGCCATGATGCCAATGTGCTTCAACACTCACAGGTGCTGCACTTGATTGTGCCAAGGCCACAAATCAAGGGAGGGATCATAGGTGACAAGGGCTGATGACCTCCATCAGAATTCCTCACAGTGATGCAGAAGAGAGGTTCACTGCCAGTCACAGCACAACAAGTGACATCACAGATGTTATGATATGGCAGGTGGTATTTGCCAGGCTGGCCAAATCCCAAAGGGAAACTTGGCCAGGCTATCACAATGATTTCTCAATTTGTATTTATTACGAGAAGGTATGTATACTAAAGTCAGAAATAAAGAGTCCCCTACCACCTATGGAGATTTTAAAGATTAAATTAAAATATTTATTAACAAAGGAAAAGAAAAAAATTAAACACACACAAGATTATAGTTATACAGTTAAACTTAGCCTTATAATAGTTCCCAAAAGTTTTCTACTTAACCAGACTCCCAACTACACACCCCTTTTCAAGCAACAGCCCAAATAGATTCTTAATCTATAAAACATCCAGAAATATTACCACAAGCACCCACTGTTGCCATGAGGGAGATGTTTCACAGCTTCTCTCTTGCTCTTACTCGACAATGGAACTCCAAGTCTTTTACCAAAACCTTGCACTCTGGACCAAACCAGCAATTCTCTGGGGTGGCTAGAGACTGTTTTTTCACAGGTCTATTTCACACAGCCCACCTCTGAAGATCTCACAGGGCCACTCCTCATACAGCTTTTAATCTTTCTTTAAATATATTTTCTCCCTTTTCATCTGTAAATCCCATCGTTTCACCCTTGCTTAGGAAGTTACTTTTCCTGAAATATAAAACTCTTTCATGTTGTCTTTATGGCTAGCCCTTTCAGGAAAATAAGCTTAATAACTTTGCGTTATTTATCTTGCCAGTTGTAAAACATCTTATCATGTCCCTTTGAAAATCAAACAACTTCTCAACTTATCTAAAAATGCAAATTCCATTCACACTGCATCTGCTGAGATCTCATCTTAGCTTACCCATCTCCATTTCAAAACACCGGGTTTTTTTACACATGGCCCCTCTGATGATTCAAACCTTGCAGTCTGACTGTCTTAAGTTTAATTAAATCAGACACACATATGTGCGAGCACACACATACACACACACACACACATATACACACAACACAGCCCCCACAAGCCTGCATTAAATTATCCCACAGTAATATTAGGAAAAAAATGATATTTCCTTTACACAGAGCAAACCATCAGTCTGAAGATGCACTTCCGCGGCCCCAATCTTTCCAGGGGTGGTCGTCAGTATGATCCAGGAAAGGTGTCACAGACAGTTGTTGTGTGCTGTTCATGGCATAGCATCGTCATGCAGAGGAGTGACAACATCAGCCCGGAGGAAGAAGAGGAGGCAGAAGCCTCATCTGATGAGGAGGATAGGCAAGTAGAAGTGATATTGAAGGGTATCCACATCAGCGGGCTGCTGCCGATGTGCTTGCCATAGAATTTAACACACAGGAGGCAAGGGACCACCTCATACTTACACGCTTCCAACCACCTGGCCACATTAAATGACATAAAATCGACAGCTTTACCCATTTAGACCATAAGATATAGGAGCAGAAATTAGGCCATTCGGCCCATTGAGTCTGCTCCGCCATTCAACCATGGCTGATAAGTTTCTCAGCCCCATTCTCCCGCCTTCTTCCCGTAACCTTTGATCCCCTTACCAATCAAGAACCTATCTATCTCGGTCTTAAATACACTCAATGACCTGGCTTCCACAGCCTTCTGTGGCAATGAATTCCATAGATTCACCACTCTCTAGCTAAAGAAGTTTCTCCTCATCTCTGTTTTAAAAGGTCTTCCCTTTACTCTGAGGCTGTGCCTTCGGGTCCTAGTCTCTCCTACTAATGAAAACATATTCCCCATGTCCACTCTATCCAGGCCTTTCAGTATTCTGTAAGTTTCAATCAGATACCCCCTCATCCTTCTAAACTCCATTGGGTATAGACCCAGAGTCCTCAAACGTTCCTCATATGTTAAGCCTTTCATTCCTGGGATCATTTTCGTGAACCTCCTCTGGACCCTCTCCAGGGCCAGCACATCCTTCCTGAGATACGGGGCCCAAAATTGCTCACAATATTCTAAATGTGGTCTGACCAAAGCCTTATAAAGGCTCAGCAGCACATCCCTGCTTTTATATTCTAGTCCTCTTGAAATAAATGCCAACATTGCATTTGCCTTCCTAACTACCGACTCAAACTGCAAGTTAACCTTAAGAGAATCAAAAACAGAATTACCTGGAAAAACTCAGCAGGTCTGGCAGCATTGGCGGAGAAAAAAAGAGTTGAAGTTTCGAGTCCTCATGACCCTTCAACAGATCTGTTGAAGGGTCATGAGGGCTCGAAACTTCAACTCTTTTCTTCTCCACCGATGCTGCCAGACCTGCTGAGTTTTTCCAGGTAATTCTGTTTTTGTTTTGGATTTCCAGCATCGGCAGTAGTTTTTTGTTTTTAACCTTAAGAGAATCCTGGACTAGAACTCCCAAGTCCCTTTGCACTCCAGATTTCTGAATTCTCTCCCCATTTAGAAAATAGTCTATGCCTCTATTCTTCCTACCAAAGTGCATGACCTTACACTCCCCCACGTTGTATTCCTTCTGCCACTTCTTTGCCCATTCTCCCAACCTGTCCAAATCGTTCTGCAGCCTCCCCGCCTCCTCAATACTACCTGTCCCTCCACCTATCTTTGCATCATCTGCAAACTTAGCCAGGATGCCCTCAGTTCCTTCATCTAGATCATTAATGTATAAAGTGAAAAGTTGTGGTCCCAACACTGACGCCTGCGGAACTCCACTAGTCACCGGCCGCCATCCTGAGAAGGACCCCCTTATCCTCACTCTCTGCCTCCTGCCAGACAGCCAATCTTCTATCCATGCTAGTACTTTGCCTCTAACACCATGGGCTCTTATCTTACTGAGCAGCCTCCTGTGCGGCACCTTGTCAAAGGCCTCCTGGAAGTCCAAGTAGATAACACCCATTGGCTCTCCTTTGTCTAACTTACTCGTTACCTCCTCAAAGAATTCTAACAGATTTGTCAGGCATGACCTCCCCTTGATGAAACCATGCTGACTTTGCCCAATTTTACCATGAACTTCCAAGTATTCTGAAATCTCATCCTTAATAATGGACTCTAAAATCTTACCAATGACCGAGGTCAGGTCATTCGGCCTGTAATTTCCCGTCTTTTGTCTCACTCCCTTCTTAAACAGGGGGGTTATATTAATGATTTTCCAGTCCTCTGGGACCTTCCCTGACTCCAGTGATTCCTGAAAGATCGCCACTAACCCCTCCACTATCTCTTCAGCTATCTCCTTCAGAACTCTGGGGCGTAATCCATCTGGTCCAGGTGATTTATCCACCTTCAGACTTTTCAGTTTTCCTAGCACCTTCTCCTTGGTAATGGCCACCATACTCACCTCTGCCCCCGACTCTCTTGAACTTTGGGGTTGTCACTCGTGTCTTCCACCGTGAAGACTGACGCAAAGTACCTATTCAGTTCCTCCGCCATTTTTTTGTTCCCCACTACTACTTCTCCAGCGTCATTTTCCAGCGGCCCAATGTCCACTTTTGCCTCTCTCTTACCCTTTATATATCTAAAAAAACTCTTGCAATCTTCTTTTATATTACTGGCTAGTTTACCCACATATTTAATCTTCTCCCTCCTTATTTCTTTTTTAGTTGTTCTCTGTTGGTCTTTGTAGGCTTCCCAATCCCCTGGTTTCCCAGTGCTCTTTGCCGCATTGTATGCTTTCTCTTTAGCTTTTATGCTGTCCCTGACTTCCCTTGTCAGCCATGGTTGCCTTGTCCTACCTATAGGATGCTTCTTCTTCCTAGGGATTAATTTTTGCTGTGTCTCCCAAATTACTCCCAGAAACTCCTGCCATTGCTGTTCCACTGTCTTTCCTGCTAGGCTCATCTCCCAGTCAATTCTGGCCAGCTCCTCCCTCATGCCTCTGTAGTTGCCTTTATTCAACTGTAATACCGTTACATCTGATTCCAGATTTTTCCTTTCAAATTGCAGGGTAAATTCTATCATATTATGGTCACTTTCTCCTAAGGGTTCCTTCACCTTAAGCTCCCTTATCAATTACACATTACACATCACTAAATCTAGAATTGCCTGTTCCCTAGTGGGCCCCACCACAAGCTGCTCCAAAAAGCCATCTCGTAGACATTCCACAAATTCCTTTTCTTGGGATCCACTACCAACCTGATTTTCCCAGTCTACCTGAATATTGAAATCCCCCATGATCACTGTAACCTTGCCTATCTTACACGCCTTTTCTATCTCCTGGTGTATCTTGTGCCCCACATCCTGACTACTGTTCGGAGGCCTGTACATAACTCCCATTATGGTTTTTGCCTCGTATGGCGCATAATGTTGCATCGAAGAACCCACAACATTCTTCTTAGGTGATCACGCAGAGACCCAATATGTGAGCAAGCAGTCAGTACCCCTTAAACACATGATATCAATCATCTTATTTCTCTGAAGGAGAAACACTGAGGCCCTCATATAGAAAAAACAGATGCTGAATAAAGCACAACATTTTAATGTGACACTTACACTTCTTCTGTAATAATATAAACACCTGTGTAACCTTACTGTCTAAAATTGAACTTTTTGAAATGTTTCCATATGCTGGGACGACCTGCATCCCCAAAATCTGCAATGTGATGGGAGCAGGCTGCTGCTCTCTCTGCCCCGTGGCCTTTGATGACTATGGCTAGTGTCCTCTGGCAGCCCCAAGCCTGGATGGACCAGGGCATATAAGGTTGTCCTGCATTGGTGTAGGAGAGTCCTCTGTGGCCACTGCCACTGGAGGAGTTTTAATCACTGGCAGAGGGGCTGGGGAAATCCTAACACTATTTGGAGTGCCTTGAGAAGAACCCACAGGTGTCAGGTTGCATCTCCCCCACCTCTTGGTGCAACATAGTACCATCCTGCTTCCCATTGACTAAGGTGCATGTGGAGAGTTGTCCAAGGGCACTGGCAACCTCTCTCTCATCCACTGTTGCAGTGAGCTCATGGTGCCAGTGATGGTCTGCAGGGTTGCGCTGACTGGCTGGACGGCTGGTTTGTGATGCAGAGTGACACCAACAGCGTGGGTTCAATTTCCATACTGGCTGAGGTCATGAAGGCCCCGCCTTCTCAATCTCACCCCTCGCCTAAGATGTGGTGACCACCAGCCGTCTCTCTCTCTAATGAGAGTGCAGCCTATGGTCCTCTGGGACTACGGTGATTTTCAATATGTGGCCTCCTGGACTTGCCTCTCCATGGTAGTCACCACCCTCTCCATGGAAGAAGTAATCTGCTCTTGTACCTGAGACTTGGCAGAGGTCAGGATATGGATAGACTCCTCCATCATCCGTGAGTGTGTCTGCTCAAAGCCTCGGGTAGCTTTGCCAGATTCTCATATAAAAGCAAAATACTGCAAATGCTGGAAATCTGAAACAAAAACAGAAAATACTGGAAAACTCAACAGGTCCAACAGCATCTGTGGAGAGATCTCCTGCTGAGTTTTTCAGCATTTGCTGTTTTTCTGCCAGATTCTTCCCTGTTTGCCTCTGCAACTCCAACTAATTGAGTGTGGCCTCATCAGAGGCCCTTCATCAACCAGCAGCACAGCAGGGAAGTGCCCTCCAAAAGTCCTCTGGCTGCCAGTGGCCTTGCCTGTCACTCCCTCCCTCATCTGCATCTGCCTGAACCTGTGTGGTGCTCACCAGATTGTTACCCAGGGACTGACTCCCCAGTGAAGCAAGTGTGGGTGCAGGGGACAGGTATTATTACACTGTGCCCTCATAGACATCTGGATTGTTGTCCTCGGAGGCGATGTGAGGTCGAACTATGTCATAGGAACATAGGAGTGTAGCAACATCAGGTTTGGACCAAGCACCCTGCTCCCTTGCCAGCTCCAGTACTCCCAGCCCTGCCTCTGTCAGTGATGAATCTCTGGCACTCCGCCCTCTGTCTTGGATCTCTTCCCTGTATTGTGGTCCCTTTTGTCCTGCAAGCATAAGGGGAGAGAAACTAAGGCTTCAAGTGATGCTGAGGAGAATCTCCTGCTCCCGGATTGCCTCTTGGTTCCATGAGGTGGCAGGTTGCCCAGTTCTCCTTCCAATCCTCACAGTCCCCAGAAATTTGGATAAGGTGCAAAGGAAGGTGTAGATCCTGGTGACACACACACTTGCAGCCTTTGCAACTATGGAAGCTGGTGAGGGGGCAAACTGTACACATTGATGACCACCTATCCCTTGAGCATTCAGTGTCCCTACTTTTCCCGCCCACCTGTCATCTGCTTCTTGACAGTATGAAATTTAAACTCACCCTCACAGTGCGGAAGAGGCCAATCGTCCTTTATCGACATTGGACCCACGGCCTCGGATGCAGCCCATGCCGCTCACCTCTGCAGCAACCTCCGTCCAGGCGACCTTGATCATTCATCATGGTCTTTTTCGGCCATCAACTGGAACTAGAGTCTCTCTGCATTCCCAAATGACCTGGAGGAGGTCGCGTGGTGAGTTCTCACTGAAACATGGGGCAATGCGCTGGGTGGATTGTGACACCTCCAAAACACAGCTGAATCCATTGATGCCACCAACTGGACTTTTCCAAAGATGGACATTTCTTCTACCTGGACCCTCAAAGGTTCTCTGTTGTGACATTCACACATTTGGCCAGCTCAATTGCAATCCTCTCTCAGAAAGGCATGCATAATTTTAGCTTTTAAACAGGGCTTTCTGCTCTTTAAACATGGTGCCTTCTTCTGCATGGGGACCAGGTAACCCGGGTTTCCAGATGTCAGAGCCTCCCCTGCCACCTGATCCAATGGCAAGCCTGCATCACACATGTTCATTACCTTGCTCCCACTTGGTTGGGTTCAGGTAACCGCATCCTTCCTGCGCCAAATTCCCAACTTCTTCCAGGTCTGCCGGTAGACTCATGGATGGTAGGACAAAATCGAGCCCATTATTGCTATGTGATCTGCATCCTTCCTCATTGATATCCAAATCATCCAAAAACTTCTGTCCTATAAAAATTGTAGCTCTGAGGAAGCTGATACTTTTTTGGGATTGAGGGAAGAGGATACGACTTGGCAGTACAGGCTATGGACTTCAGTAAATTTATGTAACATCTATGTAATTCATTTGTCTTATGCAGATCATGTAAAAGCAATAACATCTAAAGTTATTGAATACACATTGCATCATTAAATGCTTGCTTTATTTCACCATAGTTTAGCCTTGCTCATTTTGCTATTTAATCAGTATGATGTTTTACCCCAGTATTGTGAACAATAAATTATCTCCAATAAAATGATTCATTAACACTATAGATTTTTTGACTACTTCTTTAGTCCCATGGTTATGTTTCCCTATTTGAATCATAACAAAAATATAACAATAACAACATTGTAAAAGGAATATCATATAAAAATTAAAATTGTAATAAATCTTGTCCGCAGGTAATCTACTGATGAAATTTTGTTGTGGGTATTTTGAATAACTTGTTCTTCTCAATGGGCAGCAGATCGATCACTTCTGTGGCTTCATATTTCAGACTATATTTGTTACACAGGCCTAACTGAAGGATAAGATTTTAGTTGCAGCATCTCGATAGCTATGATTATCATTGACTGGTTCATGGTTTGCCTGATAAACAGGTCAAGTTCTTTGCCTGTAAACAGCACCAAAATAGTTTCAGGAGAGTTTCTAATTGTAACCGATGAGCAGTCCATCATTTTAATCCTCTGCTATCAGCAATGCATACTCGTCTGTGCAAGAATAGCCCTGATCTCAGCAGCTCTGCATTCAGCCTTGGATTTATTTTTCGACGTATTTGGAAACACAGGCTTCTTTGCCTGAGCCTCTGTGGACAAGAGGCAGACATGTGCTGACTTTATATGGCGTGACAGCACACAATCAGATCAGTTCTGGGTCATTTTTATCAAGCCAAAAACTCGGCTGCAATTTTAGACCTGCTTCGCGTGTTACATCAATGCCAGATCTCAATTCGAATGAAAGATTTCACAACACCATAAAATGACAAAAAAAAACCACCATGAAAGAAAACTGCTTCACTTGTTTTGATGAGGGTTGTGCCTGGTAGCACCATGATTTTGCACCATATTGCTGTTCCCATGCATTGTTTGTTCAATGTAATGTTAAAACTTACAGATTTTTCTCCACGTTGCCACACACACAATGTGTTTCCAAACCACAGTCATGTCACAGGGCCTTGGCCAAGCACTTTCCTATGGGCAAAGAGGAATCAGCAGGTGAGGCGTTGTGTGTGGACACAAAAAATGAGCATGGAACTTTCAATATGTAAGTAATGTGTCAATTCTACGGAGCTGCTCCTTTGAAACTGATTCAACAACAACGTCACTGGGACCATGGGCAGAATTTTCCATTCAGCATGCGGGCACGTGCCCGACATGCTGAAACGTAATATGATGCGCGATGATGTCAGGCATGCGTCCCAACGTCATCGCGTTGTCTCGCGATATTTCATTCAGCGAACACATGCCAGAGTCGGTTGCGCGCCTGCCGATAATTGAAAGGCCTATTAAGGCCATTGACAAACTAATTAATTTCTAATGTACGCTGCCCGTCCAACCTAACAGTTGGTGGGCAAGTGAAAAGGCTAAGCGGCCTTAACGTTTTTTAGGTACTTCATCCACAAGCGGGATGAGGTTTCCTAAAGCTATTACAACTTAAATAAAAACATTCTTTGAAAAATAAAAACAGGTTCCATCTCATGTGACATGGTCACATTGGGGGACATGTTTCATAAAATTTTTACAGTATTTATTTATTTTTTTAACAATTGCTTCAATCTCCTTGAGGCAGCTCCATGCCTCAGGGAGATTGAAATGCTCCTTCGCGCGCATGCGTGAAAGAGTGCTGGACCCGACTCTCCCTCCTCCCCCCACCCGCACAGGTACTGCTCAGCGCTACCGCTCATGATCCATGCTGGGCGGGCCTTAATTGGCCTGCCCATGTGAAATCGCGGTGCAGAGCCGATAGCGGGTGGTGGGCGGCTCCACAACCGCCCCTGCCTGCTCCCGCCGAGCCCGCCTGATGAATGGAAAATTCTGCCTAATGACTATAAGCGAACCATCTGCTATATGGGGCAATGGTGGTGTAGTGGTAATGTCACTAAACTAGTAATCCAGAAACTTGGGTTAATGTGACAGGGGTTCAAATCCCACCATGGCAGAGTTTAAATTCAAATAATTAGTAAATCTGGAATTGAAAGCTAGCGTCAGCAATGGCAACCATTGTTAAATGCTGTAAAAACCCATCTGGTTCACTAATGTCCTTTAGAGAAGGAAATCTGCCATTTTCACCTGGTCTGGCTTACATGTGATTCCAGACACTTAGCAATGAGGTTGACTCTTAACTACCTTCTGAAATGGCCTAACAAAACTACACAGTTCAAGGGCAGTTAAGGATGGGTAACAAATGCTGGCCTTGCCATTGATGCTCATATTCCATGAAAGAATAAATTAAAAACAAGTTACAAGCTACTTGCAGCTCCCATGTATATCTTTAGCTGTCAGCACAAGAGAGGCGATAATAGAAACCTGAATGTGGTTTGACTGAAACATGGCGTCCAGGTGGCAATCCCTTGCCCCTTATTTGAGCCTCCCCACATGTTTACACTTTGCACCAACTGCCCAGCGTGAAATGAGTGCTGGCGGTGTGGCCCTTATCATCAAATTACATCTTGGTCACTCCCCCTACTCCTGTGTCACTTTTTTCTCCTTCAAGCACCTGACCTTGTTCCCCTCCCTACCTGTCCTTTAAAATCCTTGTAAGTCCATTCCGATTTTATTATCAAGATATCCTCCCTCCTTTCCTCCTTCACCCTCTGCATTGCGTGAATCTTCATCCTCTGTGATTTCAGTCTTCATCTCAGCTCCCCTTGCCCCCTTTTTTCCTGAATTCACTGCACTCCTGTCCTTAATCCTAAATGCCTCCCTCCACATGAACTCTCCTACCCATACTCAAAGCTACCCCCTCAACCTTGCCATCTTCAGATCTGGCTTAACTTGACAGTGAATTCCGTTTGTAAAAATAAATCTAAAGCAATGCTGAAAAGCTCACCGTTAAATAATATAAAGTGGCCAAAGCACAGACATAGAACACAGCAGAAATGTGATGATTCCTGCAGCAAGTTTATAATTGTGCTATATTTACAACACACAGTTTTCAGGTTGTCATAATGAACTGAGTTAAGAGTAGAAGACTGAAAAGGGTTTTGATTTGAAGAGTTATAAAGCAAGAATACATGTCTTCCATTTAATACACCTCTTAAGACACCTCAAATCAATTGACCCACAATTAATAATCCATTCACTATGGCTAAGTAGGGAGAAGAAACCAATGTATAGCATCAGACATTAAACTGGGTCAAACTCTTATCCTTATAATACCACCCTGAGTCATACCTGGCACAAAGAATAACGATTGTGGCGGTTGAAGGCTAATGATCTCAACCATAGGATATTGTTCCAGGAGTTCCTCAGAGCAGTACCTTAGAACCAATCATATCCAGTTTCTTCAATAATTACTTTCCCCTCACCATAAGGCCAGAAATTTGCTGATGATTGCAATGTTCAGCTACATCCACAATCACTCAGATAATGAAGCAGTCCATACCACATGCAGTAAGATATAAACAACATCTAGACTTGGGCTGATAAATGGTAAATAATGGTTAAGCCGCACAAGTGTCAGGCAATGGCCATTTCTAACAAGTGAGCTTAATCACTTCCACATGACATTCAATGGGATTACTTTCACTGAGACCTCCACGATCATCATCCTGGAGATTGTCATTTACCAGAAACTCAACTGGACTAGCCAAATAAATGTTGTGGCTACTACAACAGGTCAAAAGCTGGTTATTCTGCAGCAAGTGACTCCATTTCTGATTCTCCAAAGCCTTTTGATCAAGGAAATGAAAACCAGATGGGTTGTAAAAGAAGCTACTGACTTGCTTGTGCCCAATTTGCACCATCACCTAAGATGAATTTCACCCCCCAGTGACACTGACCATGTTCCCATTAAGCGTAGTGTAAGGCAGATCACAGACTGCTTGGACAGAGGAAGTTGGATCACAAATCCATGAAATATGATGACAAACTCATTAAACAGAACCAGAGCACAATCGCACAAGACAGATCACCAATTTAATAGAAAGATCACAAACCCATTTTACAGTGAGGTAGATAGCTTACAATCCCATTGTGCATACAGAGTGAAACACAGTTAAAGACAATATGAAGATTACATGTTAGATTCACATGGATGTTATCAAAGATGAAGAGCCAGAATTATGAAGAAGACTTGAGCAGTTGGTGCTTTTTTTGAAGAGAGATGAAAAGCTTAATTGGTGAACTGACTGAGACCTTCAAGATTCTGAATAGTTTGGATAAATTCTGAGATTATTTCCTTTGGTTAGCATTATGGCAATGAGGGGGCTATAATAAGGGAACAGGGCAGTGGGATTAATTTTGAATTGCTTTACCAAAGAGTTGGCACAGAAAATAATGGACCAAATAGCATTGTACTATATAATTCTGTGATTCTCAGGGGCCATTTGTTTAGGATAACAAAAATAATTAAATGGTGAGAAAAATTTTAAAATAGATGGCAATTATATTGTGAAAATTCTTGTCTCAAAATATTATTGAAGCAGAGTCCATAAAAATTTGAAAAATGAATTAATTATTTAATGTTCTTTTTCAAATACCTAAGATAATTTTTTCTTTACAGAAACAATTTGGGAATGAGTTATGTTTAAGTTGTGCTTTAAAATAGTGAATTCACAGCTTGGAAGACAGAGAAAATTACAAAAAAGACCCATGTATAGTCAACTAGATCTGACAAGGGTGCTTGGCACAGAGAGCAGGCATATCAAGTCACCTCAAGCCCAGAGCCAGTGAAGATCAAAAAAAAGAAAGTGAGCCCACTAACAGAATGTGGATGTTTCCATTATGTTTCTTGTTCTTGAGAAGGACTTTGTGGTTAGTTAAAACAAGGTGAGATTTGATTACATGTTATCCTGTACATCAACTGTTGTTTCTGAAAAAAGCAGCTGAATGTCACATCTTTTAAATAACTGGAGTGCTGGTGCTGGCCAATAAAGAAACCAGCCATTATCTAACAGCCATTTCATTCACAGATTTCAACCAGTGTTAGAAATCCAATGTTAGACTGGCTAGACTGGATATCCTTCTTCCTACCAGAGAAGAGTTGGGTAGGACTTCCACCAGCTGCCCTTACCCTGCCATCCTTCTGGGATGCAGCTATTTGTGTTTGCAGAGCTGGCTGCTGGCAGGATTCTTGGTAACTGGAGGGAGCCTGCTGCTGCTGTCAGAAAAGGAAAATGCAAACCTTTGGGCAGCAGGACTACCACAGTAGCACTGCAAGGAGTGGAGGCTGACGTGGAGATCTAACAATGGTCACACTTTGGGACTTAGGAGAGTGAGAGTTATCTGCTAATGGGCTTCCACCATGAAGGAGGACATCAGAAAAGCTTCTGTCACTGCCTCAGTAACTCTGCCACTCTTATGACCATCCCTGATGCTGACAGTAGAAGGAAGAGAAATTGCTTTACTGCATGTCATGAAAGGTGTGTAAAGTAAAGAATGAGTGATCAGTGCATTTCCCTGTGGAGGTGTTTGGAAATAAAAACCCAGTTCAGGACGAAGATGAAATAAGAGGCCTGCCTGGGCTAAAGGTCCAGCCTAACATCTCTAGGCATCAGTCAGAGCCATGGCTAATTGTAGTTAATAGGCAAGTTTCACTGCAGTTGTGTCAGAATTGAAAATGCATGTGAAAACTATATGATTTGCCACATGGGTTCTCTGTAACTTTGGCAATAGAGCCAGAGGAACCCCAGTGTTTGTCACCTCCACATTAGGCTATTCTGAAGCTCTTGCGACCATCCTCCATGCATTGTAAACTTCAGCTTATCCAAAATTTTGCTGCCTCTATCTAATCCTGCCCACCAATCACAATGTCTCATGGGGCAGAAGTTTGGCGGGTCCTCTCCGCTCACTAAAAATATGGTCAGTGTGAGGAAGCAACCTCCTGGTAGCAGACCGAGGACCAGCAACACTGAAGCACTGAGACACACCCCTCCTCTGTTGCCAATGCAGGAAAATGGCTGCAGCTGAGGCTGCATGCCACCCTGTGAAGGTATTTTCCCTCCGCTAACGTGGGTCTGGCAACCGTGGATGTGATAACAGGACACTTAGAAAATATCAATGGGATTAGACAAAGTCAACATGGATGTATGAAAGGGAAATCATGTTTGATGAACTAAATAGCAGAATAGAAAAGGGAGAATCAGTGGATGTGGTGTATCTGGATTTTCAAAAAGCTTTTGATAAAGTCCCACACAAAGGCCAGGATTTTCTGGTTGTCAGGCGGGCTCGGCTGTGAAATGGACGGCTGCCCACGATCGGGCCCCGACTGTGATTTCACACTAGCCAGCCCGCGTGAATCGCGCTCTGCCGTGCTGCCTGTGGGGTGGGGGCGGGAAGAGGGCGAGCGCGGCAGCTCGTGCATGCACACAGGTAAAAGCTCCCTGAAGCACAGAGCTGCCTCAGGGAGCTGAAGAATTTCCAGATAAACAATAAAGAATTTAAAAATGTTAAAAAAAAAACATTCCCTCATGTGACTATGTCACACGAGCACGGACACTTTAGAGATGAGTGCAAAAAGTTTTTTTTTTAAATCACTGGACGAAACCTCATCCCGCCTGTGGATGAGATTCCGCCTAAAATGCAAAGGCCGTTTGGCCTTTTCGCCCGCTCGCCAACTGAATGGTTGGACGGGCAGTGAAAAATTTAGATCAATTAGTTCATTAAAGGCCTTAACAGACCGCTTAATTGTCGGCGGGCGTGCTTGCCGACTGAAATATTGCGCGAACGTGCAATGACATCAGGACCCTCGCCCGATGCCGTCACGTGTCATTTTACGCTCATTCGGATCGGGCGCATGCCTGCCTGACAAGCACAATAGTCTGGCCAAGAAATTTGTGTACAAAAGATGGTGTGTACCATCTACAAGATGCACTGCAGGAATTCACCAAGGCTCCTTCACTAGCACGTTCCAAACCCACGACCACTATCATCTAGAAGGACAAGGGTAGCAGGTAGATGGGAACACCACCATCTACCAGTTCCCCTCCAAGTCACTCACCATCCTGATTTGGAAATATAACGCTCTTCCTTCACTGTCGCTGGGTCAAAATTCTGGAACTCCCTTCCTAACAGCACTGTGGGTGTACCTACACCACATGGACTGCAGCGGTTCAAGAAGGCAGCTCACTACCACCTTCTCAAGGGCAACTAGAGATGGGCAATAAATGCCGGCCCAGCCAGCAAAACTCACATCCTGTAAGTAAATAAAAAAAATATTTAAGCACATGGGATTGGGAGTAATATTTTGGCATGGATTGAGAATTGGTTAGCAGACAGAAAACAGATTAGGAATAAATGGATCTTTTTTGGAATGGTAATCAATGACTAGTGAGGTACCACAGGGATCAGTGTGTGGGCCCCAGCTATTCACAAAATATATCAATGTTTTGGATGAGGGAACCAAAAGTAATATTTACAAGTTTGCTGACAACACAAAACTATGTGCGAATGTGAGTGGTAAGGAGGATATTATGCTGCTTCAAGGCAATTTAGGCAAGTTGATAGAGTGGACGAATACATGGCAGATGCAGTATAACGTGGATAAGTGTGAAGTTATCCACTTTGGTAGGAAAAACAGAATAGCAGAGTACTATTTAAATGGTGATAGATTGGGAAATGTTGATGTACAAAGGGACCTGGGTATCCTTGCACACCAATCACTGAAAGCAAGCATGCAGGTGCAGCAAGCAGTTAAGGTGGCAAATGGTATGCTGGCCTTCATTGCGAAGACTGGAGTACAGGAGCAAGGGTGTCTTACTGCAGCTGTACAGGGTCTTGGTGAGACCACATCTGCAGTAGTGTGCGCAGTTTTGGTCTCCTTACCTAAGAAAGGATACACTTGCCACAGAGGGAATGCAGCAAAGGTTCACCAGACTGATTCCTGGGATGGCAGGATTGTCATATAAAGAGAGATTGGGCTGACTAGGGCTGTATTCACTGGAGGAGAGGGGATCTCATGGAATGTATAAAATGCTGACAGGGCTGGACAGACTAGATGCAGGGATGATGTTTTCTCTGGCTGGGGCGGGCGTCTACAACAAGGGGTCACAACCTCAGGTTACTGGGTAGGCCATTTAGGACTGAGATGAGGAGAAACTTTTTCACTCAGAGGGTGGTGAACCTGTGGAATTCTCTGTCACAGAGGGCTGTGGAGGCCAGGTCACTGAATATATTTAAGAAGGAAATAGATAGATTTCTAGACTCTAAAGGGGTCTAGGGGTATGGGGAAGAGAACAAAAGTAAGGCGTTGAGATAGAGGATCAGCCATGATCGTATTGAATGGTGGAGCAGGCTCGAAGGGCCAAATAACCTACTCCTACTTCTATTTTTCCATGTTATTCTCAAAGTGCCGAGCGGACACCCCTTGCCATTGACATCAGGGACTAACCCACCATCCTTAATTGCACAGCAAGCACACCGTCTGGCCATTGACTGGGTGATCCAACAAAATGTGTCATGCCCACAACATGCTAATGTGTCATGCCCACAACATGTATGGGCTGGATATCAGGGTCCCTACTGCAAAACAAAAATTCTGTCTCTTGACTCAAATTTAAAGTTCTCATTGGCATGTTTAAATTGCTTCATGGCCTTGTCCTTCTATCTCTGTAAACTTCTCCAGCTTTACAACCTTCAGTCCTCTCCTTTCCTCTGGCTTCTCATGCCACCCTCTCTTTGCCCCTCCATTGGTCACCGTGCCTTCAGTTATCTACACTCACGATCTGGAATTCTTTCTCTGGACCCCTCAGCCTCTCCCTCTTGAAAAAGAGAGTCATTAAAACCCACCTCTCTGATCAAGTATTCATTCACTCTTCCTAACATCTCCTCCTTTGACAGTGTGTCCAATTGTGTTTCTGGAAAGAAACTTAATTCATTTTATAAAGAAAAATGTCCCCAAGTTGTTGCTGTTTCCACTGAGATTTCCACTGCACTTCAACAATGTGATGGTGGAAATTCAACCCTCTGGAAAGACGAGGGAGAGATATCATACTCAATAATGTGAACTTCATCCGGTGCAATCAGGAATCACAGGAAGTGAAAACGATCTGTGGCAGTATGGCAAAGTGGGTGATAGTGATCTACTTCCTGACTTTCTATATTTTAGTTTAAAGTTCTACCTCTGTACTCTCATTATTTTTCTTTCCACCATGATTGTGCTTCAGCGCATTCTGAATCCAGGCCTCGAATTCAGTGTTCCCCATTCAAATTCTTTCCCAATTATTTTTTCTACATGACAGCTTCCACTTCAAGCTAAAGCTTTAACTTGTTTAAATAATAAGACTGAACTTAACCAGCTGCAAGCTTTGTCTGAGTAAAATAACTGAATCCAAATACTTGCCAAATTTGACCAATTTAAAAACTGTTTCAGCTCATCCCCCCACCATTGCCCCCCCGCCCCATTTGAACTGGTGCAGGTGGCATATTCTAGAACAGTAATAAATATAGTTTTCATCCAATCTTCAAAAAGTACATCTGGAACTCTAAATACTCACTCATCTTACTGTCCATCCCAATTATGCTACTTGGAAGGATTCCTCACTGGTAAATATTACATGCCCACAACACCGAGAAAGAAAAATCCATACAATTCCATGATAAACTTGAACAATTGGGAATTTTTGGGGCTAGAGAGGGTTCATCTTAAACAGAATTATGCAACATTTATTAAAAATTTGCCCTACAATAGGCTGTCTAGTGTACAGTTAAAATGCCTGATACTAGGTTCTTCACAATCATTATATTTTACGGGAAGCAGCTCAAGGAAGCCCACTTCAGACAAATGTCCCAGTTGCAACGATGAGCGTGTTTTGTGTAATTAGTAAACCTGACACACAGAAACAAAACTATAGTCCAAATGGTTATACATAATTTTTTTTTATAAACAAAATTATACACAGACAACAGTAACACACAGATTGTGTGTGAAAAATATTAAATAACATTTTTCTTTAACATTCTGATCTAACATGTTTCAAAGAAATTGCCGCAGTACATGTGGTACTGTGACCAGAATTTAAAGTAAAAAATTGCTTTTCATTGAGTTCCCCCGCACCCCATCCCTCCCCCACCAGTTTGAGTAGGTGCATGTTGCTGACTATTTACATAAGGAAAATGCACCCAGCTCCATCCATTTGGTATTCCACACACAAATCAATTATTGCACAATGAGCCTCAGAGGGCATGTAATGGATGAGACCATTTTAAATTCAACTCCCACAATTCTATTTAACCCTCATAGAAAAATATAACCAGCATTAACAGGACCTGAACACACAAAATAATCAGGTTTCTCTTTACAATTCTTTCTTCATTAGCTTAGTGGAGATTAGTTGCAGCTACGTGCGTGTTGGGTTCCTTCACTGTGACCAATCTGCTTTGGCAACCTTTGGATAGTTGAAAGGACATTTCTTGGTAAATTTCCAGACCATATACCCACTATCATGTTCTTCCCTTCATTTCCAGTTGCTTGTTGCTGTCTATGAACCTGCACAGACCACCAACTGTATAATTCCACAATCAATGATAATGCAGTCTTTCTTAGGTTCTCAGTTCCAGCATAGTATAAGACGCTTCAAAACGTCAAGGGGAGATAAACATCACTTTTAAAAACGACCTACAAAAAGTCAACCAGGTCACTTTAGACAACTGTCTCCACCCCGACCAGCTTTGGTGTGAGAATTCGAGGAGTGACACCATTGTTTAGGTCTTCTTCAAATTCCAGCAACTGTCCCATGAAATTGAGGTTTGGGGAAATAATTGGTCTCTTTCCTTTAACAAATTTGTAGGCATCGGTCATGGTCATCCGTGTGTGCTTCATCAGATAGGCAATAACAATTGTAGCAGAACGAGAAACACCAGCTTGACAGTGAATGAGCAGCCCTTTGCTGCTCTGGTGAGCTTCCTCTGAAAGCAAAGGAAACAAAATATGTTACACTTTGTTGGCAGGCCTGTCAGAGAATACAACCACCCTTGCGACATTTTTTGACGAGACTGAAAATAATTAAAATTGAATAAGCATCTGAAGAGTGATTAATATAATAGGAATGAGAAAGGGTCTTCAGTGCATATTCTAAGTGTGCTGTTGTTGCCTATGTAAACTATATACTTACATAATAATTCAAGACTGAAATTTAAAGTTCTATTTCTATTTATCTATCTAATGATCTACATTATTTTGCAAATGGCTGTCTCTACCAACCACCCTATTCTTACATCATCAGCAAATGTGCAGTTGGATGTGTTATCTAAACCATTTATCTAGATCTAAAAAAGACATTCAAACACTGGCCCTTGTGGGACTCGATTGGGGACTTCCAAGACTGACATTACTCATCTGATAAGAGCTGTCAGAAGCCATTTAAGAATAGAAAACTATCACTATTCAACTCTGAATTCCTGTAGCTATTGGTTTAATTAGAAGTTTATCATGTGGAACTTTGTTCAAGGTTCTGGAAAGTTGAAAATACTTTAAGAAATATGAATGAAAGAGATTTTTGAACAGGCAACAAAAAGCAAAGAGGTAAAATATCAACAATATATTTGTAGCAAATACATTACCATGTTCACATAAAATTCATCTGTTAAAATAGTGCACAGTGGAATTCCATTTAAATTTTTGCAACATATTCACTACAAATATCATGGTTGGCGTTCGACAAGATCTTTAACAAGCAAGATGCTGTATTTTTATCTTTTCACCAATTTCTCAGAATTCAAAATATGGCCCCTGCTCTCCAAATCATTTATTCCTAACCTCTAAACAATTGAAAACCCCAAACTTTAAATATGGCTAGATGGATACACAAAGCAATTTCTAAAAGGCCTGAACAAAGAACTTCCTGTGTATGTGTGCACAGAGCACTGAACCAATTAGGATGTATTTGTTTTATGGCTAAAGAAATACCTTAGCATATGTTGAAATGACAACAGAACTCACTCTTAAAATCTAAAGCTCGACATCATCCTAAGATTTCTGATCACCTATGCTATGTAAAATCTACTACTTCCAATAATCAAAGAGAGGTTCATAAACAGTGCTAGATAATCCAAGGCACTTGGTAGACTGAGTGAATGACAGATCAAACAGTCCACTTGAGCACAATAAATATAATCAATCCTGGATTTTGTATGCAGCTGCCCAGTTGCGAACATCAATGATCACAGGTGCTAGCTGATAAAAGCAGTGGAAGTGCCACAAACACTACCAAAGAAGCAATCTTCTGGATCGGTGCTTCAGGGTGCTTAACACAGCTTTATATATGATGTGAACTTTCAGAAATTTCTATTGAGCTTGCAATTATTTTGCACATTTGCTGCTGCATTGATTGTTAAAAGAGTTTCTGCAGCAACACTACATAGGTAGTCTACAGCTAGCCACAGGTGCAGGCTTTATTCTATATTCCTTCCCATTAATGTAAATGAAATAGTAAGACATTCAGGATATTTTACATGGTCTGAATTGTCTTACAACTTTGAAAGATTGATTTTTTTAAAACTTCATTGGAATGGCAAACTCTGGGTTAAATGTTGAAGAAACAAATAATATTTTCTGATACACAGCAAGATTGAAGCAAGCCCTGCAAAACAACCTAACTACAATCGCTTGGACACTAAATATCAAATCAGTATTATAGGATCAAATACAAACTAAAGGATTAATTATTATTTTTGAGGGACTAAGTCTGTTAACTATGATAAAGGCATTATTTGATTTCAGTCATTTTGCACAGATGGATGGTGAACACTCTCCCGTCCATGAGGTGGGACTCTGTATTCAATGTGAAGCAATGCAAAAACTATAAGCCATCTTTCGAGAATCTGACTGAATATTAATACCAGTTCCTGAACTCTGTTGCTACAGTAATTTTACAATTGGGTTTCCCCAAATATTTGGACTTGTCAAGTATGCAACTCATAAGAGACTATTTTTATTAACAATAATTGAGCTGCACTTAAGAGCTGTAAAACATTGTAACTGCCAATACGTCAGAATGTAAAAACAAGCTTAAAAATAGTAAAATGTAGTACTGCTGAAATCCTTCATAGGATAGGCTAGGGCGAAGCCAATTCTGGGCCATCTGGAGTAGAAAATGTGATCCGCACCACTACAGAAGGTATGATAACTGCAGGCTAACTGCAAAACTAATCATTCCTATAGGAAATATTTTGCTGCTTTTTTCCAACAACTTCCATTTCTAAAGATATCCACATGTCATAGGAGGATAGTAATGAAAGATTATAAAAATACATTTTAGTATCCAATCCAATTTTTCGAGCAGAAAGTGAAATTATTAACAGTATGCATTAGAGGAAGTTCAAAATAATTTCAAATACATTGGATATAGTGCAACTGGGTGAAATGCACCAGTCCTCACCAGTGATGAGTGCCTCACATGCCATCAGCTGTGACCAGAAATTGGAAATTCTATCTTAACATTGTGCAGGCCACAAAAATAAACAGAAATTTTGTCTGAAGCATTTTGTCTTTATTTTTAAGATAAAGCACATTTTAAGTGGGAGTGGGTTTTGGACAGGTGGAGGTGAGCATTAACCCTCCCCAGATATCAGTTTTAGGTCTGGGAAATGTTAAACTCCTGGGCCTCATTTATGTCATACAAGCCAGATGCACACCCAAAATGGAAATCAAGAGTCATGTGGCTGGCTTCTACAATGGCAAAACTGTACAGCCAGCATGCTGCTTGATAATACCAAGGTAAGCCAATGCAGGGAGATCTGGCCACTTACGGTGGCCAGGGTAGTATGGACCCAGACTTTCCTTGTGGGGCCTGGGAGGAGTGTGTCTGCGCCTCTTGAGTTTACCAAGAAAAGTTCTTGCTCATCTTACAAGGCCTTCTCCAAGGGTGTATAACCAGTGACCAAACTGTTGCCACCTATTTTACACACACGCACAAAGTAAAAAGTTCTGGTGATGTTCTATGGTCAGCCAGGAAGATCAAGAATAAGAGGGGAGATCATACTGAGAACTCCCAGCAAACATTCATAATGGGGTGACAATGTCCTTTCCTGTCTAGCTTTGCAGTGAAGCTAGTTCAATAGGGAGGGCAGTAGCAGCAATGATTACCAGCTTAAAAGCAAAAAACTGCAGATGCTGGAAATCCAAAACGAAAACAAAAATACCTGGAAAAACTCAGCAGGTCTGGCAGCATCTGCGGAGAGGAACATAGTTAATGTTTTGAGTCCGAATGACCCTTCAACAGAATTAAGTAAAAATAGAAGAGAGGTGAAATATAAGCTGGTTTAAGAGGGGGTGGGACAAGTAGAGCTTATCCAGCTCTACTTGTCCCATCCCCCCTTAAATCAGCTTATATTTCACCTCTCTTCTATTTTTACTTAGTTCTGTTGAAGGGTCATTCGGACTCAAATCATTAACTATGTTCCTCTCCGCAGATGCTGCCAGACCTGCTGAGTTTTTCCAGGTATTTTTGCTTTTGTTTATGATTACCAGCTTGTCTGCCCCTAGACAGTAGCTAGTGCGAGATCAGGAACTAAGCTCCAATTTGCTGTGGGCATGTGAAAATAGGTGAACAAAGACAAAGAGATCTGAAAGCTTTAACCACATGCTGAAAGGTGGAGGGTTCAATGACTTTTTTTTAAGCAAAGCAAAACAACTTTCTAATATGGAGAAGCATGGTTTATGTTTTGGGTGGGCTTAAAAAATTGCAGGCCAGCAATTTTCAATCAGCATGCGGTAATGGTGTGGGTTAGGAATCCACCCACTGCGGTACCGACATGCTAGACATTGCCAAAGTGGGTATTTTAGACCTTCTGCAATTGTGATGGAGTTGGGCCGATTTTGGTAGGTGATGAGTCATACCAGCATAGAAGTGTCATGAACCATAGTTTGAAGATGGGAACCATGACAACTGGAAAGCTGTCAAGAGACAGGACATCACTGTGGAAGTGAAAAAGTATTCAGATGCAATGCATTAGAGTAAGTTTTATGCTCCATTTTACAATTGTGAAAACCATATCTGATGTGCGAAAGAGTGCAATGTCCCCCTGGCTTTGATTTCCAACCCCCCCACCCCCCCCAATTGAGGTTCAGCTCAGGCGTCTGTTTGGCCGTTTCAAAGCCTTGGCAGATGACTGAGCTTCTGGCTGTGTTCAAAGGCTTTAATGGATTCTGCACAAGGAGGTTTGTTGACATATTTGTTCAGTGGAACTTCATTATGAATGCTTAGCTGACTTCCAACTCACTACTGGATTCTGCTCAGCAGGGGTTGACAACATAGCTGTCATTTTGATACACTTATGAGCTGTTACGAGGATAATGATTGTTTAAGTGGATTTTCAAGTAATGTTCATTTTGACAGATTTATGAGCTTCTCAAAGGCTTTCCAATGTTATTTAGGCCTCACGAATTCTACCTATAGGGGTTTTGGGGCTATGGGGGTGCTGAGGGGAGTATAGAGTGGGAATGAGGTGCTCAGGATTAGGGAGCCTCATCTCCAAATCTGGGCCCATGTCTCAGTAAACATAGGTGGGACTTTTAACCTGGCCAGGTCGGCACAGCCTGACTCCAGGCCATCACTGCCTCTGCCAAATGCAAATAGCATCAGCGAGCAATGCTAGGTAACAGGTGGGATCACAATGTCAGGAAATCTCCCCCACTCCCACTTCCAGCCTCAAAGATGAAAATCTGGCCCTGAGTGTCAGTGCCAACATTTGAGTGTTACTGCCTAGGAGTATACTTAGCTTAATCTTAACTTCCTGCTGTCAATCTTCATTGCAGCAAGATAACAACATATGCAGCAGGACCCTTGACCTTTGTTGAGGGACAGGACGAGCAAGACAAGCAACAGCATCAGGAGCAGCAGAACAGCAGCAACATCATCTGCTGCCTTCTCCTCAGCCACCTGCTGCTCCAAAGGGCAGAGGGGATGGACACTGAGATCCATCTCCAAGGAGGCGAGACCCATGACACAGGGTCTACAGGCACAGACTCAGGTTTCTTGACACATGTAAGTGCTAGTGCCTTATGCTTTCCTGGCAGGTCATTGCTGACATCTGCAGCCTCGTGGAACAAGACATCCTTCGTGGTGGACTAGGTGGGCATGTCATGCCAGTGGCCATTAAGGTGCCTATCACTGGAGGGCTGACCTCCAGTAAGCTTGAGGTTAGCTGTCTAGGTGGGATGCGAGGTGCCTGCAGAGAGACGAATGAGTGGGGCTATAAAGGTGTGCTGCGCAGGAGAATGCTAGGGAAGTTAGTGTGTGGCTTGACACCCAAAAGTGTTATGCCATTCACCCATCTTGCCCTCCTGAGATCCTGGGTCCTTTTGTTGTCGAGCTTCCAGCATGGAGAAAGCAAATTCCTACTGCTGATCTCTTTATCCTCTTTCATCCAAGCCTGCCTGTTTGGAGAGGCTGGTCTTTTCCACCTGTCCCTGGGGAAGATCGCCTCACTTCAGGCCCTCAAAGATCTTCTATTGGTGGAGGGAGGGAGGAGGAATGGTGGTGGTGGAACCCTCCAGATCCTCCTTTCCATACTTGTGGTTGCTGAAGCCACAGGGATCAATGTACAGTTCAGCTACATTAACCCCTGTTGGGGCCCCTTTAATTAAAAATCCTTCCTTTGACAGATTTGGTGGGTCATCCCACTCACCTGCTCTGATGGGTTGGGAAATCCCTGGGAAGGAGGTTTTGTTCCAGGAGGCTGTAACAATCTGCTGTGAAAGCCTTCTGAGGCATTGGTGCTAACACACATTGAGAGGGCTGATCCTCTACTTGTAAACCCTATGTTTGGGAGTCTTGCCACCTTGGAGTCGGATCTCTGCACTGTGGAGTGGCACGTGGCAAAGGAGAAGACAGCTGGTGCTGTTGCTGGTGTTGTTCCTGCTGCTCATGGGTGCTGTCAGTTAGAGAGTCAGTGCAAAGCCCGCTACAGATTCCAACGGGTTTCTGATCAACTACAGATCCCGCTGTATCATTTGGGACGATTAGTTGAAAATTTGGCCCAGCAAATCCATTTATGCTTACTTGTGAAATATAGCAGCTTGCTGATTTGTACCAGGCATCATTTCACCAAGTGTTTGCTTGATCTGCTCTCAAGAGAAAGTGAAAGATGCAAATCCAGTCCAGATCGCAGAGGGATATGACTGTTATGTCTCGGAATGTGAAACCACAAAAATGGATATAGGTCAGTGTTAGTCAACTCCCATAGAGTAGGGCACAAAGGCTGCTTACAGGAGCAGTAACAACATTGGTCCAAAGAACATATGTACTGCACTGGAAAATTTGTTACTGCTTGGGTTATAAAAGGCAAACAGCTCCCTTCCATTTAAGAGGTCAGAAAAAAAAAAGCAGAACCAAAAATCAACTTAGGAATCTGTATTCAATAGAAATTTAAATATAGGTGGAAAAGGTTGGGGGTAGGGGACTGGAGGGGTGAAATTCCAGATTTATTGCAGTTGGATTTTTGGCCTAAAGTCACATTTACACTTCATTTTGACTCATTTATTCTCCAGATTTATAGGCTGAGAGTCTACAACCCCAGAATATTAATAGTTTGTAACTAATTTGACAGCAAATTATATTACACTAAAGCAGCTGCAAACTTTCCAAACCACCGTCTGAACTGCACATTGTCATAAAAAGGTTTTTGTCAACAGAAACACAGAATATACTTTAGTTTTAAGAGGGTGAGAAGCAGTATATATTGAAAAGAAAATTACCAATGAATTCAAAGGCCTCTTCGAAGTATTGCCTGAGATTCTGCTTGTTGCTATCAGTGGCAGGTAGCCGTTTGTAATGGAAGATACCTTTCTCGTAATGATAAAGAGGCAGGTGGGTAGTTACGTTGATGATGTAGCCAACATTCATCCGCTGCATTTTTTCTATATCCTGAGCATCCTGCTCATTTCCTAGAAACAGGAAGGGTAGGATGGGCGTCAGCTCTGCATTTTCAATGTCAGGGGTAGTGGGGATGGACTGAGGTAGCTGTGTTGGAATTGCTGAGGCTGCCCCTGCATCTGGGCACTCCTGAAGCTGCAGAGAATGATCACAGAGATTCTCATGATGTTGTTTGAAACTGCTGTGGCCACCTATGAAGAGAAAAAAAAATAGAACACAGTTAGTTAGCTGCTTGCAGAATTCCAGAACATTGCTTTTGTGCCTCAACTGCACTGTGCTAAACTAAATAATTCACATTACTGTCAAGTAGGGTAGTCAGGCAATATTTTCTTTCTTTTTACAATAATCAAATGTCAAACAAATCTAATAGTTCTTCTGTTGAGGCACCATGCACTGGCCATAAAAGTATGTAGCAAAGAAGGAGACTATTTGGTGCACTGTGTTTCTGCCTGCTCTTTAGAGCAATCCAGAACTAATCCCACTGCCCTGCTTTCTTTCCACAACCCTTATCTACCTCCATTTCAAATATTTATCCAACTGCAAATATGTGTTTCATTATTGTTACTCGATTATTTCACCAAGTTTTGTAAATGGACTTCTGTGCACTTCTTTTAAAAACAAAAATAACCCGCTGCTAGTAATTGGTCTTTACTTTGTGTTTCACAATTAGTCCCCAATAACTTGTGTGGTTCTTCAACTGGGAAAAAGGCAGCACTGTAGTGACTTTTAACAGTGCCCAGCTGGTGTTAACGTACTTGTCTGAGTAGTTGCATTGGACTAATTCCCGCCGTGCTCATACTGGCGTTCTGGTCACCACCATCTTGGTAAGAGTCTTTGGGTAGGCAGCTTGGAGAACCCTCCCGTTTCAGGTGGCAGGCCACTTTTAATATGCAGAGTAGATCCGTTGACACATATCGCATCCCTTTTCTAATTGTGAGGTATAACTAGGCACAGAGTAAGTTCCGCCCATTTATGCCAGCATGAAGTGGCTGAAATAGTAGCACATTCAAAAAGGAACCCGAAACCATTTTCATCTTTTATTTTTGTAGGAAAGCTCCTTCTGGCCCCAACAAGATACTCTGGCATATTGCAGGCTTTTGCACGACCCCATCTGCACCCCCCCGCCCCTCCAATTCCAGCCTTTCTGCCAGACCTGGATCATCAGCCAGCTCAGTGTAGGAGCCAGTCGATTTCAAGCTCTCTTTTTGTGGAATGCTAAAATTGGCCCTCTGTGTCTTTAGGAGAATTGGACAGCTAATTTTCCTGCAGTGTTATGGTGATCAATATGGCAATCACAATGGAGAAAGAAAAGCAACTCATGGTGGCTTACATTTTATTGTACACACTATAATATGGCAACACCACTGCTGGTAAAATAATTTACTACTTTGTCTCTTATATTGTCGTAACACTCTCACACCACAGCTCGTCAGACAGGGAATAAATAAGAACTGTTGAACGTCCGGGTAATAAGATTCATTTTCAGAACTTACAATAGCTCTTGGCTATTAATCAAAGTTTAGACCCTAACAGTGCCATTATACTTTGAAGCTGGTTTTCCGGGCTCCAATTCTGCCCAAAGATCCTCAAAGATTAAACCAGTCAATCAAGCAGGCAAGGGGTGGGGAAGCAACAAATTTCAGCATCTGAGCACCATGATATACAATATGAAATGCTACAGTATGATGTAACCATTGAGATTCTCCATCAACACTCCACTTTGAATCTCTCATTACTTCTAAATCGAATAAAATCTACCCAGGGCGAGTTTATTATAACTCAACCCAAACCTTTTCTGTACTAATATGTAGGTTACACTCTGGTTAGTGCAGAATTGCCTGTTGGAAATGGCCAAATTTATAAGAACTCCCCAGGTCAGGAAAACAGCAACTTACTGCAAGTGTGTACACAACATGGGCAGTGCTTGTAACACAGGATTGCTTTCAGAACATAGAAAGGCAGTCAGTTCTGTGGTTTTAGGTTTCTTGGATACCTTCAATGAAAGCCTTTAGTAAACTTAAGGCTACACAGCAAACATGTGACCTTTTCTGTGGTATGTTTTTGCAAATGAAGATCATTCCTGTGGTTGTCAATTTAAACTTCAATTCAGGCAAATTGCCATTTTTCTAAATGGTTCCTAATAGTTTTCAAATGTTGCTGAACACTTGCAGAATACCATAACCTATTAACTTGTATGTGAAGTCAGACTGAAGAACTCTCGTGGACACCCTATTTACTGAGTAGACATCCAGGTGAAAAGGAATTGTGACCCTTAAACGTTTGAAACAATGGACTGTAATTTGTGGTCAAATTAACAGTGGCTCTTGTTGTTATTTGTGTGCAAATGGTGCACCAAGTTCGGGCGAAAGGCAGATGCATGGTTAAACTCAAATAGCCTAAAAGTTCCTTGCTCGAGTAACCCAAAACTAACCCTACTGTCTTGGACTTTTCCTGCAGCTTTCTCCACTTCGAATATTTATCCAGTTTTCCATTAAAAGCCAATCTCAGCCTTCCATATGCTTCAACAATCCTCTGTGTAAAAAAAAATCTTCTAACAGTCCCATCTCTAACCTCCTTTTTCACTGCAAGGTGCTCGATCATGTCACTTTCCAGATCCATAACCAACTCTCCCACAATTCCAAGTTTCAATCCCTCCCACATCATCAGAACAGCCCTAACCAAAGTCAAGAATTACACTATTTCTGGTATACTATTCCTCCTCACCTTTCTAATCTCTGTAGCCTTCAACACAGTCAGCCAATCACACAATTCTCCTGTAATACCCCTTATGTGTTATCCTGCTTCATGTGGCTGACCTAGCTTGGTCCACAGTTACTTATCTAATCAGAGGATCTCTGTCAATACTTCTCATCCTATCCCTACACCATTTCATTCTTCCTCATCTGCATGCTACCCCTTGGAACATCATCTGATGCCATGGGCTCTGTTGTTACATGTATGCAAATGACGTCAAACTCTGCCTCGTCATTACCGTTTTGACTCCTCCACTGCCTGTGCTGTTAGACTGTTTCCCTAATATCGAGTCCCAGATACACTGCAATTTCCACCAACTATAAATTGGGAAAGACAAAGCCATTATCTTGTCCCCATCACAAAATCTGTAACTTTTCCACTAATTCAGATCATTCAAAATTCTGTTGCCTGTATCCTATTCCAGATCACCCATCTTCACTGATCTACAATGGACGCTGCAGGGTCTTCCACACCTCAAATTTAAAATTTTAAACTTTTGTTTAAATCGCTATGGTTTATCCCTCCGTACCTCTAACCTCTTCCAGTACTACAACCCTCTCAAATTCTCTATTCTGACATTGGTTTCTTGTGCACCCAGTTTGTTTCTATCCTGTCTTAATCCCATCATGATTTTACACACCTTTATCAAATCAGCCTATAATCTATCCTAAGGAAAGCAACCCCAATTTCTCACCTTTCTTCATATTTGTATTTTTTCATACTAGACAGCATCCTAATGAATTTACATTATACCCTTTTTATGCAGTACTCCTAAATTCTCTTCCTTTGCCCCAGCATCCACTTTTGTTATGCCTCTGTGAAGTATCTTAGTATATTTTTCTATACTAAATTCAACATATGAATGCAAGTGCTTTTGTTGTTAACCTCTCTCCTCACTCTCAATGCAATTTTAAAATGATGGCCCTTTGCTACATATTGCCCAGAGAAAATACTCCTTTCCTATTAACTCTAGAGAAGGCCTTCAAAATTTGAAAATACCGCAATTAAATCTCCTCCTAGCCTTCTCTGCTTTGGTGGAAATAGTCCTAACATCTCATGTCCCTCTTCATAACTATAGTTTTTCATTGCTGCATCATCCTGGTAAGTTTCTATAATGGGGCACAAATCTCTGTACCCTGAACAATGGTTTGTGCAAATTTATCATCACTTCTTTACTTGGATTTATAAAACCCAAAATTTTGACGATCTTTTTTAATGGCTTTATCTATTTGTACGCTCAGGAGTTTATATATTCAAATGCTTATCCACTTCAATTTTTCTTCTTTTTACAGCTACAGTTCTAAAGGGTTAAAATGCAATTAGGTATGGATTTATGAAAAAGAGTTAATAATTTAACTAATCAACTGTGAAAGTGTTCAGTAGGGAAATTATTACATGCAATCCCATTTACAAAGTGATTAAAAAGATTGAAGTCGAGTTAACACCCAACCACATACCAGTTCAATATATTCACCTCTCCGTTTTCCTTCATCACACAGGCTTGTCAAACCCAAATGTAACCTCACCTAAACATTATTTCCTGGTCTACATAGCTTTTCAACCTTGCTGGTGTTCTGAGCTATTCACCTTCATTTTTCAATTAGTGATAAAATATTAAATCACATAATAAAACCAAAATATAAAAAGGTAGAAAGTGAAATGATAGCTCACCAAACAATTACAATAGGAATAGTTAGGAATTAACATAAATTAATCATAGGAAGAGGAGTAGGTCATTAAGCCCCTCAAGCATGTACCTAAATATCTTTGGACCTCTACTGTTTCCAGGTTCTCACCATTTAAAAGCCCTTGGATCTATTCTTTTTGATCCAAAATGAATGGTCTTACAGTTAACTGTATTGAAATTCATCTACCACATTTCGCCCATTTGCTTAATTGATCAATGTCTCTTTATAATTTCATGTTCCCACCTACACTACTTACTTTATAGTCAAACTTTTTGTCATTGGTAAACTTGGATATAATATTGCGTTATCCAAGTCATTAATAAATGTGGTGAATAGTGAGGGCCCAGCACAGATCCTTGTGGGACAACACTTGCCATGTCCTTCCAATCGAGTAGAACTTGAATAAAAGGTTATGCAGAATGTCAGGGAAACTCAGTCCCTCAAGTGTGAAACCAGCAGTCTGTTGAGCTACATTAAAAGCACTTACTTACCTATAACATTTTATCTTGCAATATGGTGCAATTCCAAAAGTGAAAGGTCAATTTATAATTACATCATTTTGTGTCATGGATGCCAACTTTTGCACCCAGATTATTTTTATTAGCACATTTAACAAATGATCAGTATACAAAGGTATTAATTTGTTTTCAATGTTGTTTACCTGTATAATGCACAAGGCGTTTTGTACTAAAGTTAGTGCGGTGGCTAAAATGGTATTGCCACAGGCACACCTGTGGGTTGTCAGTGCTATCTATTATACAACACTACTTTATAATAAACTATTAGCCCCTTTGGACCTGCTTCACCTTTTTTGATAGCCATGGCATCTCATTTGAATCCCAAATCTCTAGTTCCCTTATCATTAATTATCTACCTTCCTTTTAGCCACTTTAATTGAGTTTGCATCTAGGACAGCGAGTTCCATCTCCAGTTTCAAATACCAATCCTTACTGTCATTACCACTTCCCTCTCCTGGTTAACTAAAAATTAACTGCCCACAGAAAATCATTACTATGACAATTAGAATCCTAATACAATACATATTTTTGTAACAAATATCAAAGGGGTAGAAATGAGTTAGTTTCCCATTTTTGACTCCAGACACCCTGCGCTTGAAGCAAAAGGCCAGAGGATCAATGGAAATTAGTCATCTGATTTCACCCGAATAATTGGGTTAGGCCTCACCAAGCAGCGCATCAGGAGGCATCAATTTCGGGTGGCATGCCTGGCTGGCAGCGTCCCTCATGCAGGTGCCTTGGCAGTGAGGGAGGGTGTGGTTGGAAGGGGCTAATGGATAACTGATCACGACTCCTGTGGCTTCTTGAAGAAAAAAAAACACATCTAATACTCGTCATTGGTGACCTGAAGAACCCTGGATGGGGCAGAATTTGTCTAAGGTGTTCTTTCACAAGTGTTAGGCCACTAATTTCCACTTTCAAAAGGCCTAACACATTTGAAGCCTTGGCCCCTTACTCTCTCTGAAAGAATGAGCCCCATGAATTTGGCAGTGGGACCAAAGCCTGCTCAAATTGGGTGCAACCCACACCACTGCTAAATTGGTAGTATTCATGCCCATTTTACTCCTGAAAAATGGGCTTAATGTAGACCAATTTCTAGCCCCAAGTATCTGACTTAAATTTTAATTTGAGTGTCGTGTGGAATTGGTCCAAATTTGGAAGCTGCACCTACACATTGTTCTCACTTCTCCACCATTGATTTCCCTGAAAGCGTGTTTTATAGGCTGTTTTAAAGCTACCTCAGTACTTCACCGTGGATGAGGATACACAAAACAGTAAGAAAAACACACTTGGGAGTCAAATCCAGATTATATTTTACCTTAATAAATGAACAAAAAACAAAAATGAACAAAACACAGATCAATTCATTATCAAACCATGAGCTATAAAACCAGTGACACAATGTGCATAGATAAAGCCCTTGAAACGCAGGAAATTTGCCCAGATTATACCACAGCTGTAAAATAAAAGATCACATTCTGCTGCTTCAAAGACAAAAAAAAACATTTTTAATACAATTGTATAATAAATTTTGCTTATGATTTCAGGTTACAGCTGCAGTTAATTTGGATTGAGAGGACTATTGATGGGGTCTGATTGCTATTGTGTTCATGCTGATTTTCCTTTTACATTAATTTGAATTGGGGTATTTGGAAAAGGTTATTATTGCTCCTTTTCCTTTGCCAGCTTGTGACTGAATAGGCCTTCATGAATGCACCCCAACCCCCTCCATGCCTCACACACTGACTATGAAGGTAGCACTCTGAGCTCCTCACATGCAATTCTCCCTTTCACTTTTCTCTCCTCCTCTCCTTAATGTGGTTCAGATTGGGAGCACAGCTCCATAATACGTTAATACTTATCATCACCATACAATTCCAATAAGATTGCTATTGAAGGGGAAATTAACCTTTTTTGGCTTGCCTACCTAAGCACTCAGCTATCAAAAGACAACACACAATATTTTGGCTATAACCCACCAATCCTGGTGGTTTATCTAAAAATTCAATGTAAATAAACAATTTTCCCTGAGCTCATGATCAAATGAAGAGTATATTTAGCAAATGAGGAGCATTGAATTAATTATTGGAAAGGAAGTTTCTTTCAGTGACCAAAATTGAACATATACGAAGTACAGCTATTTGGTAACAATGTAAATACTATGGACTAATGTCATAAAATGTTGACCCTGTCAAAATAACCCATTTGACAGCTTTTCCCTTGAAAAGGTATTTGAAATATAGCTGGAGAGTAATAAACAAAATGGATTAGCTTGCTTTGATTGTGGAAATTTTAATGAAGTCCTCTGAGCTAATGGCTGTTGATTTAAAATCTGCTTTAATCTTTGGTACAAAGATTGTTAGTTCATGCTCACAGAACCAGCAACTGGTACCTTATGCACACAAGCAGTTAGGGTTCGGACTGGAGACCAGAACTGATCTTCAAAATAAAAACAATTTTGTATGTGCTAAAAGACCCACTAAGAGTATTGTTTTGGACATGATTGAAAATGGACTCCCAGCCTAAAACATTGTGCTTATTGGATGATCCTGCTGCAAGACAATAACCTCGTCCTTGCCCCAATTCCCAAATGGGCTCACAACATTTGATTTAATTTAAAAAGAAAATAACTGCCTGTGATATGATACTCATGAAAATGCAGTTTCACCTAATGTTGGATGATGGCAGCAGGTGACAGCATAAACACAATATATGATAGGATACATTGATAAGCAATCAAAAACCTTATTTTAATAAAACTTCCATTTCAGGCAGTTTGCCATCTATCAGTCTGTAAAGTTGTATATTGAAAGAAGTTAATTGCTGTGGGTCGAACTGGATGTAGTAACTTTTTTTTGACAGCAACTGTGGTGATGAACTCAAACTGCTTCAGTTCAAAATGTATATGTTTGGTTTTGGAAATTTATTTAATTTTTTTTTGGAAATGGAACCTCATCCAGGCCATTGAGTTTACTCTTACAGCAGCTACTAGCACCATAATCGCTGCCACCACTTGAGCAGCAATATCATGGGAACACCATCACCTCCAAGTTCACATGATCCTCAGAGGCTAGGAATCCTGTGATGAGTAACTCACCTCCTGACTCCCCAAAGCCTGTCCACCACTTACAAGGCACAAGTCAGGAGTGTGATGGAATAATCCCCACTTGCCTGAATGAGTGTAGCTCCAACACTCAAGAAGCTTGACACCGTCCAGGACAAAGCAGCCTGCTTGATTGGCACCACATCCACAAACATTCACTCCCCACCGACACACAGTAGCAGCAGTTTATACCATCTACAAAATGCACTGCAGGAATTCACCAAGGCTCCTTCGACAGCACCTTCCAAACTCACGACCACTACTATCCAGAAGGACAAGGGCAGCAGATAGATGGGAACACCACCACTTGGAAGTTCCCCTCCAAGTCACTCACCATCCTGACTGGAAATATATTGCCGTTTCTTTATTGTCGCTTGGTCAAAACCCTGGAACTCCCTTCCTAACAGCACTGTGGGTGAACCTGCACCACATGGACTGCAGCAGTTCAAGAAGGCAGCTCACCACCACCTTCTCAAGGGCAACTAGGGTGGGCAATAAATGCTGGCCCAGCCAGTGAAGTCCACATCCCGAGAATGAATAAAAAAACCTTCCAATAATACACCATCTTGACTTGGAGGTACATCATTGAACCCTAATCATCATTGGATCAAAATCCTGGAATTCCCTGTGTAACTGCATTGTGGGAGCATCCTTATGACATAGACTACATTGGCTCAAAAAGGCCCACCGTCACTTTCTCTGGACAGAAAAAGATTAGAAATAAATATCGGCTTTACCCTCTATGTCCCAGGGAATGAATAGTAATAAAACTTTCCTTCTGTATTGTAGGAAAGCACCTAGCTCCTACTAATTAGCCCCCATAATGGCTCAGCCGAGATTAGGAACTAGTCAACTAGGAAACCAGACTGTTACCAATAGGTGGAACAGTGCTTTGGGCTCTGATTCAGCTTCATACTCAGAGGCTTAACAGTTAAAAAAAAGATCATAAAATAATTAGGGATACCTTAATTCATCCAGAAAGATCATAGTTTTTTGCAGCAGCATTCCATTGCATTTTTTCTGATTCCATGGTTTGTAGCTCGATCTGAATGATTATTACATTGATCACTCTCTGGGGGCGTGGAATTTTGTAATAGCGTAGGTCAGGTAATAATAGATGAATTGGCTTTCTTTTCCAATGACCTATCAGGTATCTCTTCTAACTGAAAATTCCAACTCTTAGTCGTAATAACTCGAATCCCTGACACGAATATTCAGACTTGTGATTCTTACCCTGCATTGTCTCCAGTGCCCAAATAACAACCTTGTGCCTTGGTGACCACAACAGGATGCAGTGCTCAAGGTCTGGTCTGACCAGAACCATCTAAGGTTTGATCACAACCTGCTCCGACAAAGAATCTACTGTTTCAACTTTCCAATGGTTTTGTTGATTGCTGCTTTGTTTTGCGTCGATGCTACTAAGTGTTCTTGGTCTCTTTCGGTTTCATCCTTAGCTATTTCACTACCATTTATGGAGTACGTGTTGCATCTATTTTCCCTTCCTATATTCAATACTTTACACTTCTTGGTATGAAACTTCATTGGCCTCAAAATTAGACTGTGTCCAAAACAGACACAGGTGTCACAATGTGTAATTAAGCTGCATCTGTTACTTCCCTTACAGGTAACACAAACTTCACACTGCCTGCTTAATTGCAGCCAGTGCTTAATATGCTGTCAAATGGTTGCATGTCTCAGCAGGGGGCCCAAGTTTGTGCAACACTAGTACCACTTAAAGCTAGCTGTATTACTTGAAGCCAGCCTGAACCTCAAAAGGGAGGTGCACTCTGGGTGAAGTAGATGCTAGAACTGTCTTCAGAAGAGAGCATGAACAAGGAGAACACAGGGAGACTTCGGTACAGAGGTTAAAACAGCAAGACTTTGGGAGGAGAGCCGAGAGTTACAGTTTGAAAATAAGTGAATATTGACATCACTGGAAAGCCCCAAGTTAATTGGCTGGTGAGCAACTGATCTTGGAATGGGTGTGTAAATGGCTGGAAATTAGAAAAACAAATTTTAAAATAATTTTTTAATGGTAAAGGTCTATTCTATTACTAAAGTTTAAATTAGTACAGTAAGTGGTGGTAAGGAGAGGCACTGAATAAAATAAGAGGAAAATAAATAATCATTTAATTTTATGTATTTAATTAGTTAATTAAAATGCATTAAGGGTGGCAGGGCAGGTGATGTGTTGTGACTGAAGAATTTGAGTGTTCCTGGAAGTCAAAGTATCCAGGAAAACATATCTGCAGTAAGTGTCTGAGAATCTTCAGCTCAGCGTCATTGAGCTGGAAGCAGAGCTATAGACCATGCAATATATTAGAGAGGGATAAAGTTACCTGGGTACTTTGCACCAGAAGGCGGTCACACCCCTTCAGATAGGGTCTTCTGACTTGGGCAGTGTTCACGACAGGAGGGTGACTGCAAGTGAGGCAGGTAAGGGCAACCAGAGGGCAGGAGTGCAGGAGCCTTAGCCCTTGCAATTGTCCAACAGGTTTGAGGTACTTTTAGCTTGTTTGGATGACAGCAGAAGCTGCAGTGTGGGTGAGCTAACTGACCAGGGCATTGTGGTACAGGAAGCCATTCAAGTGGGGGGAGTAAATAGGAATGTAGTGATAGTAGGGGATTGCATAGTCAGGGGGATGGACACAGTTCTCTGCAGACGACAGACAGCTGTGTTGCCTGTCCAGTGCTAGGTTTTGAGGCATCTGCCCTGCGCTGGAGAGGAACTTGCAGTAAAGGGGAAGGATCCAGTTGTCATGGCCCATGTAGGTAACCAATGACATAAGCAGGACTAGAAGAGGTTCTGCTGAAGGAGCATGAGCAACTAAAAGTTAAATTAAAGAGCAGAGCCTCAAGGATAATAATCTTTGGATTATTATCTGAGCCACGATCAAATTGGCATAGGGTAAATAAGATTGGAGAGATGAATGCATGGTTCAAAGATTGGTGTGGGAGAAACGGGTTTCAATTCATGAGACACTGGCATCAGTACTGAGGTGGGAACAGTATCATTAGGACGGTCTTCATCTGAACTGTGCTGGGAGCAGTGTTCTGTCAAATCGCATGACTAGGGCAGTTTAAAGGGCTTTAAACTAAATAGTGGGGACAAGGGATCATGTGAGAGGAAATATAGTAAAGAGAAACAACACAGTAATAGAGCAGGGAAGCAACCTGGGTAATGATTACCAGAGAGTGACAGGAAGGGACAGAGCATGCAATCGTAAGAGTGCATCAGCAGATAAGGCCAAAGATAGCAAAAATAGTTAAAACAAAGTTTAAGGCCCTCTATCTGAATGCGTGCAGCATTTGTAACAAAAGGAATGAATTTTTAGCACAGGCAGAGATAAATATATATGACCTGACAGGTATTACAGAGACAAGGTTGAAAGATGAATAAGGTTGGGGCCTAAATGTTGAAGGGTATTTGACATATTGGAATGACATGAACCTTGGAAAAGGCGGTGGGGTAGCTCTGTTAATTAAGGATGACATTACTTCAGTACTGAGGGATGACCTTAGCTTGAAAGATCAGGATGTAGAATCAGTTTTGATGGAGGTAAGAAATAGTAAAGCTAAGAGGTCACTTGTGGGAGTAGTTTATAAGCCCCCTAACAGTAGTAATGCTGTAGGACAGAGCATACAGGAAGTAATAATAATGCATATAAGAAAGATACCTTAATAATCATGGGTGATTTTAATCTACATGTAGATTGGGAGAATTAGACTGGCAATGGTAGCCTGAAAAAGGAGTTCATAACAGTGTTTTTGGGACAATTTCTTAAAGTAGTACATGGTAGAGGGAGCAGGCCACCATAAACCTGGTAATGTGCAATGAAACAAGATTAATCAATAACCACATGGTAAAGGAGCCTCTAAGTGACAGTGATCACAACATGATAGAATGTCATATTCAGTTTGAAATTGAGAAGTGTAGTTCCATGACCAGTGTTTTAAACTTAAATAAAGGTAACTATGAGGGTATGAAGGCAGAGCTGGCTAAGGTGAACTGGGAAACTAGGTTAAAAGGTAAGACAGTAGACCTGCAGTGGCAGACTTATAAGGTATTTAATAACTCTCAGCAAAGATTTATCCCAGTGAGAAAGAAATGCTCTTTGAGGAGGATGCATCATCTGAAGCTAAATAAGGAAGTCAAGGATAGTATTAAATTGAAAGAAACACTGTACAAATCTTGAAAGATTAGGGGCAAGTCACAGGATTGGACAGACTTTAGAAATTAGCAAAGAATGACTAAAAAGACAATAAAAGGTAGAAAGCAGAATATAAGAGAAAGCCAGCTAGTAATATAAAAACAGATGGTAAGAGTTTCTACAAGTATTTGAAAAGGGAAAAAAAAACTAAAGCTAATGTAGGTCTTCTAGAGAGAGTCTGGGGAATTGATAATTGAAAACAAAGAAGCGGCAGAGGCGTTGAACAGGTATTTTGTGTCTGAATTCACAGTAGAAGACTTAGAAAACTTCCCAAAAATAATTGAAAATCAAGAGCTGATAGGGAGGGATGAACTTAAGACAGTCACCATCACCAGGCAAAAGGGACTAGGAAAACTATTAGAACTAAAGGCTGACAAGTCCGCAGGACCAGATGGCCTTCATCCTAGGGTCTTAAAAGAAGCGGCAGCACAGATAGTTGATGCACTGGTTATAATCTTCCAAAATGCCTTAGATTCAGAAGGGTCCCAGTGGATTGGAAAATAGCTAATATAATACCTTTATTCAAGAAAGGAGGGAGGCAGAAAGCAGGAAACAATAGGGCAGTTAGCCTAACGCCTGTCATAAGGAAAGTGCTAGAATCCATTATTAAAGAGGTTATAGCAGGATACATAGAAAACCATGATGTGATTTGGCAGAGCCAACAAGGCTTTATGAAAGGGAAATAGTGTTTAAATAATCTGTTAGTGTTTTGTGGTGAAGTAATAGTCTAGGTGGATAAAGGGGAACCGCTAGGTGTGGTGTATTTGGATTTCCAAAAGGCATTTGATAAGGTACCACAAAGGTTACTAAACAAGATAAGAACACGTGGTGTAGGGGGTAACATATTAGCATGGATAAAGGATTGGTTACCTGATAGGAAGCAGAAAATAGGGATACATGGGTCTTTTTCAGATTGGCAAACTGTAAGTAGTGGAGTGCCACAGGAATCAGTGCTGGGACCTCAACTATTTACAATCTATATCAATGATTTGATGAAGGGACCAAATGTATGGTAGCTAAATTTGCTGATAAAACCAAGATAGGTAGGAGAGTAAGTTGTCGAGAGGAGGTAGAGAGTCTGCAAAGGGAGATAGACAGGTTAAGTGAGTGGGCCAAGATTTAGCAGTTGGGGTATAAGGTGGGTAATTGTGAACTTGTCCATTTTGGCAAAAAGCAGCAAATGGAGAGAGATTACAGAACTTGGTGATACTGAGGGATCTGGGTGCCCTGGTACATAAATCACAAAGTTAGTATGTAGGTACAGCAAGTGATTAGAAGGCACATGGAATGTTGGCATTTATTGCAAGATGAATGGAATATAAAAGTAGGTAAGTTTTACTGCAGCTGTACAGGGCCTTGGCGGGAGCACATCTTGCAATACTGCATGCTGTTTTGGTCTCCTTATTTGAAAAAAAAGATATAGTTGTTTTAGAAGCAATTCAGAAAAGGTTCACTCGACTCATTCCTGGGAATGAGGTGCCTGCGAAGGTTACGAAGAAAGACTGAGCAGGTAGGCCTATACCCATTGAAGTTTGGAAGAATGAGAGGTAAAACATAAGATCTTGAGGTAACTGGATAGAGTGGATACGAGGAGGATGTTTCCTCTTGTGAGGGAACTAGAATGAAGCGACATTATTTAAGAATAAGAGGTCTCCCTTTTAAGACAGAGATGAGGAGAATTTCTCTCTCTTAGATGGTCATTAGAGTGTGGAATTCTCTTCCTCAGAAGGTAGTGGAAGCTGGGTCTTTAAATTTATTCAAGGCGGAATTAGATAGATTTTTGTTAGACAAGGAAGCCAAGGGTTATGGGGGGCAGACAGGAAAGTGGAGCTGAGACCACAACCAGATTAGCCACGATCTTATTGAATGGTGGAGCAGGCTCAAAGGGTGAATGGCCTACTCCTGCTCCCAAGTCTTATGTTAGAACACAGAATTAAGGTGCAGGGGAGAGAATGTGCTCCAAGCTTCCCTGATACCGGATGCCTCGGTGGAGGAAATCAACAGGAGGGCAGCAGTCCTCTATCCATTAGAGACGAGGAGGCTCTAGGAATCGGACAAACCGTGTAATGGCATTGAGAAGAGATATGTGAGGTGGTCAATACCAGATGTCTAGCTCCAATGACCTGGATGCAGTGCCGCAAGAAATTTCATGCCTCAGAAGCGGTCAAGATTAGTGAATTCAAATGCTATTTCACATCAACTGCTGCATTAACTTCACACGTTGCTCTCAATGCACCACACCCTCTCTATCAGTCATGACTCCGACCTCACACTCGTAGCTCCACTGCACCTTTATACACTTAGTTCTGCTTCAAGCCACACATCCCCATCTCACAACTTGCACACACTGCCAGCTATTCAACCATAAAAATGTCACATCACCCAAACACTTTGCACCACACACAGTGACACATTTCCCTCTCTCAAGGCAAGGTGGTGCATAAAAGGAGACAGCAGCACCTAACAAAAAGGGGGGTGGGGAGTGCTGCATGACTAAAGTCCAATGGAGAAGACTGTGGGCACGATCATTGGAGCATCCATTGCTGAGATCTTGGCCAACAATGAGGCTAAAAGAAGCAAGGATAATAGCATTTATAACCTAATCCTCCTCTTTACATCCCACTTCCCTTCATCCTACACACTGATTTGCAAGCCACAGATAGTGAAAGCAGGCACCTCTTGCTTTATCCCTTCCCTCTCCTCACCTAAACCCTATCTTTGGGCCTCCCTCCTTCAGATGCCGAAGGACTGCAATCAGACCAAGCTGTGCTGGAGGAGCAAGAACTGGAAAAGCGTGAAGGCAGTAGTCACTTGTACTGACGCTCGCAACCATTTCAGGTACTGACACTGCAGTGTGAACTTTACAGGAAGCATATTGCTCTCCTCCCCCACACCCAATTGTAGAAAAATTGGTCTTGAGCCATCCGACTTTAAAAAAGGCTGCCCTGCAGCGATAATACGCTGAAGCTGGCCTTAATGAGCCGAGAGTGGGACTTCCGTCCCTCAGGGATAGGAAGTCCTGACCTCAAGAGCTGCCAGGCAATCTGATTCTAGATGAGTAATGGGGAAGCAGGCAGCATACATGCAGTCAATGGCACCCTACAAATTGGGGAAGCTGGCAACTCTCACAAAACTACCTGTTTCTCTGACAAGAGGGAATGAAATGTATTCAGCCTCTTGGGAAACAGCACATTAGTGACCTCACTTTTGCAGAGGATGGCAAAATGGGAGATGTTGCAGATATTGCTTGCTCCAGCCAGAAAGGAAATTATTCCAGGAGTTTCTGTACAATCACCTCACTGAAGTAGGAGAATTGATCCCTGAACACCCTGGGTAATAAGGCCTCTTCCTGTGAGCCCTCCTTTTCTCCTCCCCACCAAATCCTCTTCTTCTGTTTTCCACAGCTCCTCCTGCTCTGTCTCATCTCTGCTCATTTTCCTTGTCATACTGTAGTCTATAGGGATGTAAACTATCGCACCAATTTTAGGGACCAATTGGTTCTGTTGCAGCAAGAGCCAGTAGAACTCAATCAGTAATTAATCTGAAAGTATTTGACAATTCATGTAAATGGTGGTGTGATGTGGGTGGGGAGTTCCCCAATGCTGCTAAGCACATGTTCAGCTGTGCAAGGTTGAGAGGGGGCATTATCTGGAGCACTGGCATCAAATCAGCTTTCCATGCAGTCCACCATCACAATCTGCCGATTCTGCATACTTCTGGAAGATGCTGCCTATGTGCATACCAAAGCTCTCATCAAAATGTCAGCTAGAACCAGAGATGTGCGCACGTGCAGTGATACAATTTTGCAAGCAAAACCGCACCCAAAGCTCCAAAAAGAAAAAAAAACAATCGGGTGTCATAGAGGCTAATTTGATCACCGCTTTCTTCTATTCAGTCCACTCATGCTTTTTGTCCAACTCATTCGGTAATTACTGAGATGCTTCCCAATGGGAGATCATTATTTTTCACTTAAAAATATCACTTGTCCTTCACAAAACATCAGGATGTCTTGTAAAACTCATTAATCACAACTTCATATTGAGCTATACAAATTTGACAACTCCACATCAAGGATCACTTTTTTTAAACCTTCACTATAACCTGGACTCATTTTCTATCAAGTTTCATGCAGCAGCAGGGTTACTTCACTGATAGTGTGACACCTGAAAAATGTTTAAACAGGATATTAAAAACTTCTGATAACAGACCTTTTAATAGTGCAAGACATGTAAACAAAGACCAAATGTTCTCTTTGATAAGGGTTTATCCAAAAACTCCTAACCCTTTGAAATGGCACAGTTTATTCAGAAAGGTAGCAGAACACTTCTGAATCAAAGTAGCTCTTCTGAATCTCACTGTTGTGCTTATAAAAGGTAACAACTGGGTATTTTTTTCTGATCAAATTGTAAGCACAACTCTACTTTAGCAAGAAGAAAACATATTGTGCCCAAAAATCTCCAATTTTGAGGGAAAAATAATGATGCAGTTGTGGCCTTGAGGGCAAAATTTTGGGAACTAAATCAGATATGTTAGAGTTGCTCCCATTCTAAAACATTTGCTCAACACCAAGTCTGTAGGAGCAAATGCATCCACCCATATATGCAAATGAGAGGATAACAAAGGCAAAAGAAAAGTGTTGTCCCAGAAAAATCCACTTATTCCATTGTGACTTGTCAAACCAGGAAGTGGTTGAGTTTCCAGGCTTTGATTGTCCATAATTTTTGCCCGAAATATAAGGGGTGATTTTCAACTGCCAACCACACTTTGCTGGCCTGAAAAATAGCTAACTAGCACCTTACGCACTCATTCACTCTTTAAATTGGTGCCAATTATTTCCATGCAAAACATGTGGGAAGCTGTTTAAATATATAAATGAGAGTCTACACCTGTTGCAAGATCCCAGTTGCAAATTTTAATGAGAGCTGGGTGAAGTGTGCATAGCACATGGTAGACCCACTTGCTCTAGGTGCTGAGAGTACTAAAAAGAGACTGCTGGAAGCCTCTTCAAAAAGACACTTCTTTTTGATTTTAGTGAGAATTTGTGGTGTCAGGAGAAGCACAAGTGTGAGGGGTCTGAATGCACATTTGTCAAAACATCACTTTGGTTGCACCGTCTGTCCTGAAGGGCTTTCTGTCAATGTCAAAGGGGATGGATGGAGACTTTAGTGTTGTAGCCATTTGTGTCAGGTACTGCTGACCTGTATTGAGTCTTTCTCTGATATGCACTTGCTATGAATCTCTGGTCCTCAAGATGTTCCTCAGTATCTTTACATAAGTGTGATCTAACATTCTTTTTAGTGCAGAGTCACAGATTTGAGTCTGCAGGCTTGGGAGCCTGCAGCTAAATTTTGCTTAGCTTCTGCTCCCCATTTTTAAATTATCACATTTCTTCTTGTATTATAAAAGAACCATGTGACTTAAGTAGGTAGCCACAGTCACCTACCTCTATGTGCAGAAGCATAATTTTGATGGGTCGTTGATTGTGAACCAAACAGCCCCTCACCTGCTGCTTTGTACCTCTTAAGCAGACACACAGGCCCAGGTTCAGCTTCAGCTCCCTCCACATTTCCTCAACCATTTCTAGCCATCACCCTCTTCATCCAGATTGTTTCGTTCCTCCGCTACTATCATGGTTATAAAACCTGTTGGTCCTTTAAAGGAACATCAGGTTTTATAGCCAACAGGTCTCTACTTGAGGCTTTTTTTGTCCTCCCACCGCCCACCCCCCCCAACCCCAACAGCCATTGAGGGTCAATTTTGGGCATAATTCCTGCTTCAGTAGAAAAGTTCTTTTCCCCCTCTCCCAGACTTCCATAGCATACCTGGGGCAATGCAAGCTGTATTTAAACATATTTATAAGTAAAGTAGTTGACTTGGCAATTTATGGCCATTTCTGCAACGAGATCTCATAGCAAACAATGTCCTGCTATGCCTCAGTCTTCCAGAAGACTTTCGTATAAATCCAACTTAATTTACATTTTGTTTTAAAGCTGCACCATTTAAACTATGCATTTATAGATGAATTAACTGACCCTAGTAGCTGCAAGCAAGCATGAATTTAAATCTAGAATATCTGTAAAGCAACAAAGCATTGCATTGATTGACAGATAAACTATCAGTGAACATCTTCAGAACCACAATGAAAGCTCCCTGGCACACTTTAAAACTTATGTTACAAATAATTTCCTATTTTGTTAAAAGTTGAGAGCTTGTACTGTTTTAGTATTGGTTACAGCTAATTAATTTAGAAACCCCAGAAATAGGAATATTCCATCAGCTCTGGATTATAAATTCTATCAAACTTTTGTACACAAAGGGAATCATAAGCTGTCAGCTATTGTCAAAGCATATGGCCTTTTCCAAAATATACGTATAATTTGTATAGGATAATGATACTAAACTATCTGCTTTTTTCCAGTTAGACATATGCCTAGCACCACCTGTTAGGATTACATCATCTACCACCACTTGCAGGACTGCCTAACGAAGTACTATCCTTGCATTGTTAGTGTTCAAGGGGTTGATGTCATGCCAACTGATGTCATTGTTATTATCTAGCTCCACTGCATTTCCATAGCGACAAGGCAGGTGGAGGGCTTCAAGTCAGTGTCAGACATAAAGGGAGGAGCAAATTACTGAGAAAGACCAAGCCCATCTGTTCAGTGAACCGCCCTCTCCTGCAAACAGTTTCCTAATAATCCACAAAGGAGATGAAGCTGTACCATTTCTTCCTTTGTTGGCATCTACAAACCAAACTGGGCACACTGTCGAATGTATTTATCATAATGGTCAGTGCATATATTCAGTTCTATCTGCTTTATTACAAGTTAATCTATGAAGCAGCACCAAAGGAGCAAATTTGAAATTTAATGTTTATTTTTTAAACCATTTATTTATCCTCAACATAAACATTTTTTGTGTTACTTGTAAACTGCACCAATTCCATGTTAGATGCCAATTAAAAAGGTTGATTAGTCAATATTCCAATTTTCATTTTGCGGAGCTGTTACTGAATGGTATAAAAGGTAAGGTAGTAGTAGCGACAGAAAGTTGGATGATTGACAGGACAATAACAATTCATACTATTTGGGCACAGAAAGAGAAGTAATTGGAAGGTCTGAAGTCCCCAGGTGCAATTTAAAGTGGAGGAAAACATTTTGGACTAGGAGTATGTGCTCAATAGAAATAGACAATCCTAGAGGTTCAAATATATATTCAATTGAAGTGCAAGTGTGGCTAGGAAAAGTTAGACAACCTAACAGCATTGAATTTTGATAGGGATAGACCACCTCTACTGGTTAAGGAGTAAACGACATGGGGCATCATTTTAAAATTGTAACTAAGAGAGTGAAGAGCAGGACAGAAGAAAGTTCAAATGCAAAAAGTTATTCAAGCATGCAATTCTTTACTAGAAGGTGTGATTGAGGCATGTTTTAAGAGAAAAGTGGGTACATATTTGATCCATTGAAAAACATACAATGGGGGATTAATTGTGGATTACTCCAGCAAAGGCTCAGCACAGACAAAATTGCCACACGACCTCACTGTTGTAATATTGCATAGTTCTATATTATAAAAATATCTGGGCCTGTTGAAGGCAGAATGAAAATAATATCAAACCTTCTGATAATCTGGGTCCAGGGCTCAGGGATTTACAATTAAGAAAAAGCTTTCAGCTCCTTAGGGAATTTTCACATAGGCCAAATTACTAGAACAAACTGCATGGAAGAAACTACCACACCCAAATAGCCAGTGATACATCTTTACTTCAGCAAAGATGTTTTAAAAAAATACAAGCTGGCTTTGTAGGAGCAATGAGTAGCTGGTGATCTTCTCCAGAAGAAAGCTACAAGGTCAACAATATTAGCTCGTGCTCTTCGATTAATGCAGGGGTAAAATAATTTTCAGGGCACTTTATCTTTATAATCCAGTTACTATAAATTCAGACTGAACTTAGCAACAAATGGTGCCAAGGACTTCGCAAGTAGTGAGTGTGCTGCAGAACGGCTTTACAAATTAATTACAGAAATGTTTTAGTGCTGCAGGCACTAAATGTTTTTAGTGGGCTTTGAGGATTTTTCTTCCGTTAGAGCTTCACATACAAGATATTTTATAGCCTTTAGAAGCCAGGCAGATGTTTATGATGAATAGGCGGTAAATTACAGAATACTCTCATTTTAAAGGGGTGTGACTTTATTTTAAATAAAGTGGCAAATTTTTACTTACAAGATAGAATGTTTCAGCTTTTTGATGAACCTGATGGCATTAGTAGTTAATAAAAGTATTGGTGTATTGGTATTGTTTATTAAACATACTAACATCACCCTACACACTGCGCACAGTTAAGTCAGGAGATATGCTGCTTTACAAAGACAAGAAACTATACCAAGACATTAGCAATGTGTGTTATGTTACTAATATGGAAGAGAGGGCCCCATCAAGGTGGCAAGATGTAATTGGCATACATTTTTGAATGCTACGCTTGGGCCAATTAGAGATCAGATTATCTTTGTCAGCGCAATTTTTAAGGGCGCAAAATTAACAGATAAAAAAGTGCAACACTCAAGTATGATGCCCCACTATGCCCAAACTGATGACCAAAATGAGTGTTGCACATTGTAATCTTAAATTTGCTGGAGCAGGGCATCATGCGGTGTGCCCAGTTAGTTAGGTTTGTTTGTGCACACATTAGTTTTTTAAAAATCTGCCCACAATGTTGCTGGATTTGTGAGCTGATAAAAGCACAGTGAGGGCAACAAGGCATCGGTGACCCTCAAAACAACAGAACAAACAGGGTAAAAGCAAAATACTGTGGATGCTGGAAATCTGCAACAAAAACAGAAAATGCTGGAAAAACCCAGCAAGTCTGACAGCATCTGTACGGAAAGAAATAGAGTTGACTTTTTGAGCCTGTATGACCCTTCTTCAGAGCTACAGCGAAGTAGAAATGTGATGAAATTTATACTGTTTAAGGGGGGTGGAGCAGGTGAAGCTGGATAGGAGGTCAGCGATAGGTGGGGGCAAAGGAAAGAATGACAAAGATGTCGTGAACAAAAGGACAAAGGGAGTGTTAATGGTAGTGGTAAGGGCTAAAAAAAGGTGAACAAACAGGGTCTCTCCTTAACCAATGAGATTAAGGATTGAGAAACAAAAGGAAAAATTGAGAAGTAGGCTGCATGAGAATTGACTAATTAAATGTCAACTCAAGAAGAGAAAGAGGAATAAAGTGACGGAACAAAAGATTTCAGTGAGTGAGTACACGCAGAGGAAAAGTAAGAATAAAATATTAAGAATCTGACATTTAAATATCTCCTAAAACTAGTTACAACGTGATGGAATGAGACGCCACATTACTAATTGTTTACTTTTGACCAAAAGAGGTTGATTGGAAGCCATTAACAATGAGGTTATTAATTACTAGTTTTAACTTTGTGATGAGTTTAATGGATAATTAATGTGCAAATACAGCACCGTCATGAAATTCACAGGGAAGCTAAGCACAAGATGCCAATTTCACATAGCTAATGCCAGAGGTGCAAATCAGCCAGCAGCTTATGGTGATTTGCAACTCACAAGTTAATTCTTCCTCACTACAAGTTGCTGGTCCTTTTGCACATTAATAATGCTGTTTGTCTTCAGATTCTGTTACATTTTTTCAGCAAAATCTGGGCGTCCAATATATAGATATATACAAGCTGATCTCCAATGATGTTGCTCACAGCATATCATGGGGATTATCAAATGTGAGAAAGTATGAGAGTGGTAGTGATCATCCTCCTGACAGAAGTATTATTGTTGATGGTTCCTGAAAAATGAAAGTGTTTTTTAAAAACTTAGTGGAAGTACATAAATAATTGCTATCTATTGGAGTTTAAGGATTTTATTCCCAATACTTTCCCACAAGAGGCAGTGGAGGCTTCCTAAAACAAAACCCCTGCATGTTCTGTGAACAGCACGTCTTACCATCATTCAAACATCTGGAAGTTCTACACATGGTGCATATTTGGATTTATAGCCCACTACATCAAGTTTCTTGAGCGAAAAGTGAAATGACTGAGAAACTGCAACAAGTCAAAGTTCAGGCTTTTTCATATAGGCAACAACAAAAAAAGTACTTACAGGCATTTTGTTCTGTTGTATAGGCAAGTTCAATAATTTTCCTGTAAATACTGTTTTTTTGTCTATTATATCTAAACCTATTTCCAGCAGAAAGTATTCAGCTTGGTGGCAGTAAAGAAGAAAAAAAAATCAATATTTTTATAAAAGTAATTTGGTTGCTTTAGCCTCTTCTTTTTATTGGTTGCTGTTGCTAGGTAACCATTTTTGATGGATATTTCTCATTCTTGTTGTTGCCTGCTGATTGGTACGTTTCCTGCCTGTTGTGATATCTTGCTGGCTTATGGAGGTAAACTTTGAACCAAACTGCTTAAAGTGCAACTTAAAATGAATCTATAGAACAGTGCACCCCAGAGAGTTATGACAGACAAAATGTACACATACATTGTTTTCAGATACTGTACGTGGATGCAAGAGAATCTGAAACTGCAACCTCAAACTTTTAATGCACATTGATGTTATTTTTTAAAATCATTACCAACATCTAAAGAAAATAGATTGTTATTTATAGTATCTATAATGGAAAATTTGGAGTTTCGATAATTACAGTGCTCACAAACAGAACTTTATTTTAGTTAACTTGTATTAAATTGGAATACTGATAGTTCAAGGGAATCATTAGCCGATATAATAAATAGTCTAATTACCATTTCACAGTCTGCACTACAGATGCCAGAAACTAGAATATGATGACAAAATGTGACGTGACAATTACTTTTGAGTACAAATAGTCCCAAAAGTACCCAGTTAATTTTGTGACTTCCTATTGTTCTACAACATCAAGGTCATTTTAGCAATAGAACCAGCAAATGATTGCTCAAAATTTTAGCAGAGGACATTTAAAGGTCCCTCAATTCCTGCGAAGAGTGACATAATTAATAACAGACAGCCTAAGGAACCAGTTTTACTGACCTCTACATAATGGATTTTTTTGGAAAAAGAAACTATAGTTTATTTTACTTGATGTATAATTACATTTTAAATAATGTTGCATGATCTTAAGAGTAAAAGGAGAGACCTGACCTGAAGAATTGAGTTCAGTTACTCCACATACTTAGAGATACAAAAAATAAATCATCAAATCACAAAGCAATGGTCATTGTTAAAGCCTTGTATAATTCTACAACTTTAATAGTTTGAGATCACCAGGTTTAACCTAAAAAAAGTCAACTGCATATGAAAATCAGATATAAGCAAATCTTTTGTGACGTTCCAATACAAGCAAATTGTCAGAAGTCCTTCCTGACTCAGTAGGTTATATGCAAATTTGGTTAAACACAGCCTGTTACCTGTTTGGTGATCTAAACTGTTTATTTCCATTTTATGAGAGCTTTGTGCAATCTGAACTAGTATTAACATCCTTCTTCCACCACCCTCCTTTCCTGTACAATTATCAATTTAAACAGTAATTCAATCCTGAAAACAACTGTGGCCTCCTGATCAATTTATAACCAGATAACTCTGCACCACTGAAGCAGTAATAGCCCTAACAGGCAATACCAAACTTGGAGTGGACAATGTCCAGTCCAGGCTCTAGACTTAGACAGGTCATCTCCAAGCAACAGTGTTTATAAACATAAACGGAGATTGGATACTGGGACAGTTATTTAGATTATAAATATACACTAATCATTTGAAGAGCAAGGCTGAAAAAATGCCATGCTTAAACACACAGAGCTATATGTGGCACATAAATTTTTAAAAATTATCTTTATACTAAAGTTGAACTTTTAAAAAATCCAGTGCATGTGAGCTATGAAATGCTTTCTACTTAGTCCCGTTTCCTTGCCCTTTCCCCACAGAGCCTTTTTAAATTTGCTGTAGCTCAAACCATAAAAATATATTCCTTATAATGCTTGCAAGTTGTTTTCTTCAAAACTTGTTCACCAAGTCACTTGTTGTTTTACACTATAACATATCAATTTGGGGCCATGCTGACTTTTAAATCCTTGAGCGTTAGACACAGGGAGGGCGAATGTCAACAAGTCCAAGGGTATCTGTTCGGTCTTTTAACACCCTCGCAAAATCACCAGGGTGGAATACAGAAAGGAGAATCTGGGACAGAACATTGTATGGCTGTTACAGAACTCATTTCTTCCTATTCATTTCAATGAAAGGCCTCACCCAACTTTCCCATCATCAATACAGGACCCTCCCCACCATATGTACCTTTCTGTGCTTTACTCAGGTGTTATTTAATACCCACGTGGTAAAGGCCAACATCTGTCCCATGTCTGCACTTGATTAATCTCCCACTAAGTATTCAGAGAATATTGTGTATAGTTCTGATCTCCATACTACAAAAAAAAAACACTGGAAAAGGTGCAAAAATATTGTCAAGGATGACACCAGAACTGAAAGGGTGTATCTATTAGGAAAGACCAAATAGACTAGGGCTCCCTCCCACAGGAAAGAGAAGATGGAGGAGTGACATAATAAAGGTTTTAAAAATTTGAAAAGGATTTGATAGGCACAAAGAGCATTTCCACTCACAAGCAAGTCCATAACTAGTACCATAAATATAAGATAGTCACTAATAAGTTCAATAAAGAATTCAGAAGAAAGATGATAATAAAAGCACAAATGAATCTAATGGAGAAAATGAAGAAATACTCCTTACTCAGTGGTTAGAATGTGTAATGCACTAACATAGAAAATGATTCAGGCAAATAGTTTAGGTGCTTTTAAGAGAAACCTAGACAAGCATATGAGAGGAAAGGGAATAGAAAGATGTGTGAAATGAGGCACTTATAATGAGAGGAAGATTGTGTGGAGCACAAACATCAGCACTGAATAGCTGTACCGAGTGCCCTGTTTCCATGCTCAGAATTAACGATCACAACTCAGGTTGGTAATATTCCCAGCCAGAAAGGAGGTAAAATGATTATTTTCCAGTGTGTTACTTAAGTGACTCATAGGAACAGGAGTAAGCCATTCAGTCGGATCATGTGTGCTCTATACCTCAAACTCATCTACCTGCCATTGTTCCATATCCCTTGATAATGTTGTCTAACAAAAAATATATTGAACTGTCTTGAAAGCTCTAACTGTTCCTGCATCCACAAACTTTTAGGGGAAAGGACATCAGATTTCTCTTGCCCATTGTGTGAAAAGGTACAACCCGATTTCTCCGATGGCCTAGCTCTAATTTTAAGATAATGTCCACTCATTTTTGATTCTTCCACCAGATGAAATAATTACTCTGTATCTTCTCTGTTGAATCCTTTTTACATTTTAAACACTTTGATCTGTTCACCACTCAATCTTCCATAGCCAGGGGAGTACAAGCCAGGTTTTTGCAATTTGTCCTCCTAACTTAACCCTCTAAACTTCAGTATCATGCTGGGGAACCTCCACTGCACCTCTGCCATGGCCAATATATCCTTCCTCAGGTAGAGTACCCCAAAACTGAATGCAATATATCGATATGATCTGATCAAGGCTCGATACAGTTGAAGCACAACTTCCTCCGCCTTTTTATCTCAGCCCACGAGATCGAGGCCAACGTTCCATCAGCATTTTTGATCACTTTTTGCATCTCTCTACCCTCTTTAAATGATTTGTGTATTTGGACTCCCAATTCTCTTTGCTCCTCTATATTTCCAAGCTTCTCCAAAAAAAAAATCAGATTTAATTTTTTTAGATCAACAACCTCACACTGGTACTCATTGAACTCCATCTGCAATAGTTTTGTCCATTTACTTGTCTCTGTCACTTTGTAACTTCCTGCTCCACACAATTTATTCTGCCTCTTAAGTTAGTGGCATCTGCTTGATTATTGATTATTATACAATGCACTAATCCTCTATACAAGTCATTAAGATATATGGTGAAAAGTGGAGGCCCCAGGTATCTGGAGGTCACCACCTGTCATGTCCCTCTAACTAGTGAACAGTTCTTTTATCCCTATCTCAGTCACTGACCTCCTAACCAATTATTGAACCATGTCACATGGTTATCTCCAATTCCATGTGCTCTCATTTTTGCTAATAACCTCTTGTGCAGAACTTTGTTAAAAGCTTCCTGAATGTCCATTTTGACACCATGCATAGACACTCCCCTGTCCATCATGCTAATCAGACATGGTCTACCCATCACATGTCCAACCTGACTCTTTGATCTGCTTATACTTGTGCAAATGCTCAGTCACTCTGCCTTATGACAGATTCCAGAAACTTCTCCACAATTGATGTTAAACTGAAGGGTCTGAAGTTGCCCATTTTCTCCCATTTTCCCTTCTTAAATAATGAAGTGACAATTGCCATTTCCCAACCAAAGACACAGTTCCAAAACCTGGAAAGCTTTGGAAAGTTATGACTAACGCATCTGCAATTTTTTCACCCATTTCCTTTAACTTTCAGAGGCGGAAGCCATCAGGTCTGAGGGTTTTGTTTATCTTTCATCCCATTATTTTCTCCAGTAATATTTTTCATACTTGTATTAAACATACTAAGTTCTTTCCCTGGACTTATTGATAGGCTCCTGTATTGCTGGTATTTTGCTCCCTTCATCCAGTGGAAAGGGATACAAAATGCTAATTTAATGAGTCTGGCATTTCCTTATTTTTCATTATAGTTTCACCTTCACTCCTCTTTAATATTTCCCTTTATCAATCTCTTTATCTTAATAGATTTATAAACATTTTTACTGTTAGCCTTGGTATCCCCTGCAAGTGTTTTTTATTCATAAGCATTTAGCATCTCTTATAATTTGTGTATCCCTTTGTTGCATTTGATAAATTTCCTGTCTGCTTAATTTCCACTTCTCTTGCATTTGTGTAAGCCTGGTCTTTGGCATGATACTGTCTCTTATATCATTTGTTAAGCAAGGTTGTTTAACTACACAAGTGGAACCCATTTTCTCCACGCTCTCCTCATAACTAAAACCTCTGACCACAGGAATCATCTTAGTAATCTTTTCCGCAACCTCTGCATGGTCTTGATATCTTTCCAAAAGTAGGACACTCAAAATTGGACACACTTATCTAACCCATGGCCAAATTAATCACTTATATAGGTTTACTACGTCCAATTATCTCTGCTGAGTATTCCGTTTATCAGTTACAAAGTAGTCTCTGTTATCCATGGTGTAACTACTTTAACATAATATTACTCTTCCATCATATAGTTTCTAATTTGATCTCTCCTGTCCTATCACCTTTGCACATTTTCCACCTTGGGGCCTCATTCTTTCAGGCATGCCTGCAGACAGTGAAGGTCACAGATTTCTCCAATCATGCTCTACAGCTAACCAACAGGAGGAGGCATGCAGTAGTGAGACGGTTTGGGCAATATCACTTTTTCAATGTCCTTGAAACAAACACTGCTAGCAAAAGTGCTCCACCTAGCAGCCTGGCTAAGACTGGCAGAATTCAATCCCAACTGTTGCGGACAGATTTGAGTGACAAGCTGCCTTGGGATTCAAACCCACACCAATCTGTTCAGAAGGTCAGTACTGCAGCTGCTAAGCTGTTTTGCATTTGGTATTGTAAAGGCCATCAATACTGCTACTGTTCACTCCTTACATGATAATTTACTGCAATGAAATTGAAAAATGCATTTACTGCATTGCATTCAAAACCAAACAAGGTCAATGTCATTAAGTCAAATGACCCTAATTATGCTGCATCGGAGATTATGTTCGCCATGCGATTGGGACCTTTCAGAACTTGTTAATACCTGCAGACCATGAATCATCATTAATGGACCTTTTCCCTCAATTTCTGTGCTAGTAAAGCGGTAATGCACAACAGCCAGGGTGACGTGCTACACATACGGTATTCGTTTTCAGGATGCTTTCCTGCGTTTCCTGAATGTGACATTGCAAAACAGGAATTTTCATTCACTAACCGTTTTTCAAAAATAATACAAACAAGTTACCTTCTTTACTTCAAATTTAATTGCTTTATGTACGAGAAGCTCAGACTATGTAACTGAAGTACCTATAATTTACAGTATACTGGAGACTGGAGAAAATAACTGATTTAGTTCCGCAGGATGCACTGCTTACAAATTACTATTAACTTGTGTGACTTTCTCTAAGGAGGCAACAAATAAATATTAACAAAAAATAATTAATTTGTATTTTTATATCATGCATTACCCGGCCATAACACTCCTGAAACCTCGGGTCGTTAAACTTTCCCCTACTGAATAAGAACATTCCAAAAGTCTACCTTTTAAAACAAGTGGATCCTTGCCTTCTCGTTTCAACGACTCCAGCACTATATGAAGGGGCTGAGAGGGCATCACCCGGTTAGGCTCATTAGTGTTCTCATCATAAACTATTATCTCCTTGGAGAAAATCCTTTGATAGGAGTCTTTGCCTTCCCTACAAGAGATGAGATCCAAGACCGTGATCTTGCCCTGCTGCAGCCTCCTCCTGCTGATCTTGTCAGAGCAGTTGATGTGGACGGCTCCTTGGATATGGCTTTTGTTGTATTCCATGAAGGGGCGGCAGTCTATGATGACGGGACCCTGGCTCTGCGACTGGGGGCCCTTGCTGCATTTGGTCAGTTTCTTGGCTAATTCGGTGGGGTAAATGGTGCGGATCGCCTGCTTGGTGGCCGCACTGGCTGGAGGAGACAGGGGTCCTCCAGGTCCACCAGCCGATGCAGAAGCCAGGGGGTTCAGAGTGCCGCCGTTCTCATTGTTGTTGCTCACCATTGGGCTAGTGGCACAGGAGGGACAGTTGGCTGAAGTGCCGAGTTTAGCAGCCGGGGCTGGGACCAGGTTGCTGCTGCCGCCCACTGATGCTTGGCTCTGGTCGCCCTTGTTCTGGTAGGTGGTCACCGTGCAGCAACTAGCGCTGCTGCATCCGCAGGACAGGGAGCGCACCGAGCCGTTAGATGATGGCATATACGTAAAGTTACCGCTTCGGAACGGGACCACAGCCGCTGGGCTGAGGGTCGTGCTCTGGGCTTTCGGGTCGCCAGCTGCTGGAGTTGTCGCTCCAGGAGAAGCCACGTAGGTGTTATCCAAGCGGAGATGGAGTTCCTGCGGTCTGACCGGCCTCGGCAATGCCACCACCCCAACAATCCGTTCGTCTAGAGGGGATGGAGGCATCAGGATGATGTGGATGAGCCCTGTTGTCGATCCGTGGAGTAAATGGACTGAAACGGGATCAAATGTACTGTCAGCATCAGAGCAGAGGGAGGGGAGGGGAGAGCAATAAATTCAAAGGCACGCATTGGTTATTTCTGCTGCAAATAGAAGGGGATCGCAACTAAAAATAAACTCGAGGCATGGGCGCCTTCATTGGGCAACCGGTGGACCGACTTTAAATAAACTGGCTCGTTTATTCTCCTGCTAAAGTGGTTTCAATTTAAAGTCAGAGTGAGCCGGACTCACTGAAACTTGTCCAGAACAGAAGTGGGGAGGAGAAGCGGCACCTTCACTCTGCAGCAACTCCAACTGGAAGACTCAGAAAATGTACTTACATCACAAACTTTAGCCGCTAGGCTTCGCCCACATGCGCCCCTTCTCCTCTTATTTACTCTCTCTCTATTCTTTCTTTATTATGGTTTCAAAGACTTATACTCATTCAACGGGTATGGGGTCGGCGCTGCCACTTTAATTCGGCGACACTTTATACAAGCACATTAACTTCACCTGACGGGGAGGTGACGGTGGGGGGGGGAATCCGCCAGGATAATTGACAGAGGGATCAGCCAATGGGAAATCAGGCTTCCCGGGATTTGACGCGCCCACTAGCCCCACCCACCAATAGCCGGCTGCGGGAGGCGGGCACCGCGCAATCATTGGATGGCAGAGAGACAGCTTTGTCGCAAGCATGACATCATTGGCAGCCAATGGGCGGGTCGGCAGCAAAGCCGGTGCCGGAATGAAGCGGCTCTGCGCTCGCTCGCTCTTTCCAATGGACACAGCAGCAGAGGCAGCGGGGCAGTTAAAGGGACGAGCACGGCAAGACTAGCTTTCCTTTTCATTTTAGTTTTTTTCCTTTTCAGGCCACATTATTATTTATCCAAGCACTTGTCCTTCAAAAAAAAGGATTAAATCATTCATTGTAGTCCCCAATGTGTAACACGATCCGTAGCATTGGTTCTGGTCTTATTTTAGAGATAAACTACAAGATAAAGCGAACTCAAAACAAAAAAACAAGACTTTCTCTTCTCGGCAGTAGTAACCACAAAGTTCAGCTGCTGTCAGCAGCATACAGGCATAGAAAAAAGCCCGCCAACATTTCCCTGGTTACCTAAACTAGACCTGACACGAATGCACCAGCTTAACCTAGAAAGCATTGCAGAGCAAAAAACTAAGCTAAATGATGTGGCGAAGGCTGTGTTTCTGGCGAGGAAGAAATGATTTTTTCATTTTGTTATTGGTCGAATGAGGTGGCAGAAGTTGTAAACAGCCAGCTGTTAAAAGAACCATCCTATGAATGGTTGGGTAAATAACGAACAGGATCTCAAGACAGAATCAAACACATGGGGTGATGTCATTATCTAAAGCAAAGGTTAATCATAATACCTGAAATCATTAATCTTTTTCACGAAATTGTTACGACACGGTTAAGTATTCTCCCTACTATGAAAATATTTATCTAAACTGCATCAACTTGGATACGCTAGGAGGCAGGATTTCCTGTTAATGCATATTAGATCAGCTGGGTGTAGTGCATGTCAGAAAATTGGTTGCGAGCACTTCTGGGCACCGTGCCATAAGAAGGATATCTCAGTCTTGAAGGAAGCGCAGCATAGATTTACCAGATACCTCTACTCCAAGGGTTAAATTACTAGGCGAGATTACAGAAACTGGGGCTGCATTCCTGGAATGTAAAAGGTTAAGGGTGATTTGAGAAGTGTTTTCAAGTTATTAAGCGAAATAGATAGGGTGGAGAAACTATTTGTGCTGGTTGGAGAGTCCAGAACTAGGGGCCACAGTCTAAACATTAGAACCAAACCCTTTAGGAGTGAAATTAGGAAAGATTTTTACACACAAATGATGGTGGAATTCCCTTTCACAAATGATAATTGATGCTGGAAATAAAGTCTTAAATTTAAAACTGAGATTGATAGACTTTTGTTAGTCAAAAGCTTAAAAGGGATATCGTATTAAAATGGGTATATGGTGTGTGGTTGCAGATCATCAATGATCCCATTGAATGGTGGATCAGGTCCAAGGAGCTACATGGTGTATTCCTATTCCTATGTTTCTATGGGGAGGGGGTTGGGGGGGGGGGGGGTGGTGTTGGTATCACTTGCTAGCAATAGGGCCCTTCCTTGTCCATTTAAATAATGGTTGGAAAATAGGGAAGGACTCTTTGTTGGCATGTGATTCACCCCTCCTGATTTTCCTCTGCATGACAACCAGGTGTAATAGCAAGGAAACACCCTCTGAAGGTTGCTCGTGGCCCACAAATCATACTTTACACAAATCACTAGGATTTCCGACACTGCCACCCTTCTGCGCCTAATTTAAAAAAATGTGTCAGCCTTCATGTAGACTGCAATTTGAATGCAGTACTGAAGGAATGCTGCACTAACAGAGCTGTCATATTTCAGGTAAGATTTTAAACCAAGGCCCCTTAGTAGAAACCATGGCACTATTTGCAAAGAGCAAGGGAATTCTCCCTGGTGACCTGACCAATATTTATCTCTCAACCAGATCATTATAACATATTATCTGGCCATTACCATATTACTGTTTGCAAGAGCCTGCTGTTTGCAAATTGGCTGCATTGTTTCCTTCATTACAGAAGTGACTACACTTCATGAGTCCTTTATTTACTGTAAAGATATTTGTAAAGTTTCATATAAATGCAAGTCTTTTGTTTGTTAAAAATGTGAATAATGTTAGCTTGAACTCTTATGACCATCAATCTCTCTAAAACTTTTATAATAAAACTATGAACATAAAAGTATGAGAAAATTATGGCTGATAATTCCCTCAGAGATGGTCCCCTCCACTGCCATAATTGTGCAGGAAATCTGGCAGATACCCTATTTAAGCTGCACATCTGGCAAAGTTATGCCAGTGGAATGGAAATAGCTAAAAGAAAATTCCAGGCCTCTGCGTTCAAATTATAGACTTTTTAAAATATTTTTATGCCACTTGAACCTTGTGTAATATGGCATCATAATGGTAGTGAGGTTTTTCGTATTTTACTGAACAATTTTATAGTTACATAGAATTGCATAGAGTTTACAGCACAGGAACAGACCATTTGGCCCAACAGGTGTACGTGTTACCTGTCATTGTTCTGTAGTTTGTAAAGTAGTTGAATTTTTCCTATGCAATAACATTTGAACTTCGTTACTAGCAGTGATAGAGGGATGGTGTAGACAAAGTCATTGAGACAGTTATTTTTATAGTCGATATGGTATGTTTTAGGTTGCTGTTTTTAGGCCCAAGCTATGAGCCCAATCTGCCTTGGTAAACAGAAAAATATCATTGCATATGTTTGTAATATTACACAACATTTAAACTGTGGGGCTAAAGTTACATTTTGTCTGTCGCAGGTGTAGCCTAAAATAAGACTCGCAGCTTTATCTCTGCAAATTTGCCTACCAATTTATGGAGGCTTCCATGTGGTCATTAAGATTCAGATGACAAATGTGGCCACTTAAAGAAAGTGTAACTTCAAATTTTAATCAATGTATGTAAACACTGCAAGTAATTCATACATGCAATTATCCTTTTTTCAAGGAATCTCTAACTTGGATTTAATATTATTTGAAAAATCTGTCATATAGCTTTTTTTATCAATATGAAATTGGATATAAACATCGTGACATCCTCCACAGCCTCCTTGTACTTACTTTGGGACATTCATTTGGTCTATTTTAGGCTGTTCTAAATATTGCCCATTCATTGCCAGGTGCCTGGTGGGATAAGAACTAGTCTTTAACTCTCATAGAACAGCAGGAGCTTTTCTGCTTCAAGTCCAAAATTAATTCGAGACTAGTTCACCTCCCCTGGCATTGCTCCCAGGCATTTGTTTAAAATGTCTCTCTGTTCTCTGTCTGTGTTTTTCTCTTCCACTTTTTCTGTAAAATCTCTACCTTTATTGCACTAATTTGCTTTTTTACTCATTGTGTTTAAAGAATGCAAATCCTGATTAATTTTTCCCATTCATAAGTCGATTCCTTAATAAAATAAATGCAACAATTATAGATAACCCTGAAATCTTGACATCGGTATGCTGTACCAATGAGAATGAAGCTATTATCTTTGCAATTTATCACATGGTTTAACATATATTCCTTTTTTGGATTTTTGCGTACCCTTCAATCTGATTTTTTCAGTTTTATTTCACTATGTTGAGTGTCTGATAGAGAGTAATAATAACTGGAAACCCCATGAATCCAAAAATCACCAGCTTTTTGACCATGGCTGCGTAGAGTGGTAAGTATGTCTTTCCCTTTGGAAAATTAGAGGCAGGTCTAGTCTCAGCACTGGGAAGAGTTGAGCAGAGCCTGAGCAGTGAACGAGAGCCACAGGAGCTGGTTCCAGGATGGCAGGAGGCAGGAGTAGAACCACAGCATCAAGGAATGCATTGAAAAGAAACAAGCACATCCTGGACAGACTGGAGAGGTTAGCAAATGGGAAGCAAAGTTTGAATTATCAGCATGTGCATTCCTTTGGTCTAACGTGGATTCATTTTTGGTGTTGTGTCTTAGGATATTGTACTGGACTTCAGCATTGTGGGTATGTGATGTGCTATCGGTTAGCATGAAAGGGTGTCCCTTAGGTGATTGAAGCAGTGAAATAAAGCTGGAAATAAAAACAGATAGATAGAAGTGCAATAAAAGTTCCAAGCAAAAAGGTACGTGTCTTCTGTGTTGGGCGAAAATGGGGTGAAAGAGGGTAGGATGAGAAGTTTGTGGGTATGTTCATGATTTTGCTTTCAAATGAATTATTTTTAATGTATTAACGTGATAATATTTATCTTTATGGATATATAATAGAATATGTGGGAACCTGTCATGGCTGTTGTATGCACAGAATTATTTTTGGTACACCATGATTGATGGTTTGTTTGACTGAACCAAATATTAACTACGTTACATTTGATTGGTTTGATTGATGGGATACTGGCCCCTTGTTCTGCAAGTTGATTGTTGGATGAGAAAGAATTTGACAAGACATAGCACGATATCTGCAAGACTCAAGGGAATAGATTACCCTCTCTGGACACCAATGGGCACAGATTGCCTGAGGTGCACTGGACTTGAAGAAGGGAGGAAGGGGTCTGAGAATTCTTCCCTGGGCCACTTGCATGGTGCCTCATGCATTCCAAGCATAAGACAACCCTAAGAAGAGCAGCAGCCAGAAGGCCCCCATCACCTTAAGGAGAGAAGAAAGTTCTTAGGAAAGATATTCCTGAAATAAAAACAGAAAGTGCTGGAAAAACTCAGCAGATCTGGCAGCATCTGTGGAGAGAGAAACAGGTTTAATGTTTCGAATCTATTATGACTCTTCTAAGGTTCTGAAGAATCTCTTCTGAAATTCCGAAGAAGTGTCATATTGGACCTGAAACATTAACTCTGTTTCTCTTTCCACAGATGCTGCTAGACCTGCTGAGTTCTTTGAGCACTTTTTGTTTTTATTTCAGATCTCCAGCATCCATAGTATTTAGCTTTTATGAAAGCTATTCCTGGACTCTTCTCTAACTTTTAGCTTTTATTCATTCATAGGATGTGGGCATTGCTGGCTAGGCCAGAATTTATTCCCCATTCCTAATTGCCCTTGAGAAGTTGGTGTTGAGCTGCCTTCTTGAACCGCTGCAGTCTACGTGGTGTAGGTACTCCCACAGTACAGTTAGGAGGGGGTTCCAGGATTTTGACCCCGCTGCCTTCGGGGCTCCTGCAGACTCACCAGCCCACAGAGTTCCTGGCACAATCACTACTGATACATTTGTCATTCTGTTGCAGCACCTCACAGCCTAACGAAGAGAAGAGCAAGATGAAAAATTGGAAACGCCCTCTCCCTGTTGCTTGTGATACACTTCAAAAAATACTTCATTTGCTGTGAAGTGCTTTTGGGCATCCTGAGGTCATGAAAGGCACTATATAATTGCAATCTTTATTTTCTCTCATCTCAGTTCCAGGCAGCACACAAGGGCATCCATTCTTTTTTCCTGATGAATGTACTCGAGAACTAGGTGTTTCTTTAACTTTTCAGTGATTTAAATTTTATATTTATGCAAACTTCCAGAAACCCCTGGTCTGGTTAGTGGGGGAAAAAATCAAAAGCATATATTATTTTCATCTTTTATTATACTTTAGGAATAAAATATTGTGGTGATTTGAAGCCCCTGGACCTGTCTGCAAAATAATTCTTAGGTTCAATCAAATATAATTCAATCTAAAACAAAAACAGAATTACCTGGAAAAACTCAGCAGGTCTGGCAGCATCGGTGGAGAAGAAAAGAGCTGACGTTTCGGGTCCATATGACACTTCAACAGAACTGATGTATAGTTAGGAGAGAGGTGAAATATAAGCTGGTTTAAGGTGGGGGCGGGGGGAGAGAGAAGTTGAGGGGGGGGTGGTTGTAGGGACAAACAAGCAGTGATAGGAGCAGATAATCAAAAGATGTCACAGACAAAAGGACAAAGAGGTGTTGAAGGTGGTGATATTATCTAAGAAAAGTGCTAATTAAGAATGGATGGCAGGATACTCAAGGTACAGCTCTAGTGGGGGTGGGGTGGAAAGACTAACAAGGTATTAGTTGTAGATTTAAAAATAATGGAAATAGGTGGGAAAAGAAGAATCTATATGAATTATTGAAAAAAAAACAAAAGGGAGGGGGAAGAAACGGGGTGGGGTTGGGGGGAGGGGGAGTTTAAGATCTAAAGTTGTTGAATTCAATATTCAGCCCGGAAGGCTGTAACGTGCCTAGTCGGAAGATGAGGTGCTGTTCCTCCAGTTTGCGTTCACTGGAACAATGCAGCAAGCCAAGGACAGACATGTGGGCAAGAGAGCAGGGTGGAGTGTTAAAATGGCAAGCGACAGGGAGGTTTGGGTCTTTCTAGCGGACAGACCGCAGGTGTTCTGCAAAGCGGTCGCCCAGTTTGCGTTTGGTCTCTCTAATGTAGAGGAGACCGCATTGGGAGCAACGAATGCAGTAGACTAAGATGGGGGAAATGCAAGTGAAATGCTGCTTCACTTGAAAGGAGTGTTTGGGCCCTTGGACGGTGAGGAGAGAGGAAGTGAAGGGGCAGGTGTTGCATCTTCTGCGTGGGCATGGGGAGGTGCCATAGGTGGGGGTTGAGGAGTGGAGTGATGGAGGAGTGGACCAGGGTGTCCCGGAGGGAACGATCCCTACGGAATGCCGCCAGGGGGGATGAAGGGAAGGTGTGTTTGGTGGTGGCATCATGCTGGAGTTGGCGGAAATGGCGGAGGATGATCCTTTGAATGCGGAGGCTGGTGGGGTGATAAGTGAGGACAAGGGGGACCCTATCATGTTTCTGGGAGGGAGGAGAAGGCATGAGGGTGGATGCGCGGGATATGGGCCGGACACGGTTGAGGGCCCTGTCAACGACCGTGGGTGGAAAACCTCGGTTAAGGAAGAAGGAGGACATGTCAGAGGAGCTGTTTTTGAAGGTAGCGTCATCAGAACAGATGCGACGGAGGCGAAGGAACTGAGAGAATGGGATGGAGTCCTTACAGGAAGCGGGGTGTGAGGAGCTGTAGTCGAGGTAGCTGTGGGAGTCAGTAGGCTTGTAATCAATCTAATTCTATTTTAGAAATTTACCCATTGCAATTTCTATTGGATTTTAGAGAATATGTCCATGACAAATACAGCTCCAGGGTATAATTGTCGGCATATAGTTGATCAAACCTGAATGTGTACCATTAAAAACTGGAAAAGCAATTTAGATTTGAAAATAGTTAGGAAATTAAGGATTAAGATCATAAGATTGAAGATAGGATTCAGAAAACAGTTCACCAAACTTTTAAATTCACAGTTGGGATTCAGAAACCAGGGCAATAAAATTTTGAATCCAGTTGGGATTTGGATAAGTGATTCATGAAGTTCTGAATTTCGTTAATATTCAGAGATCAAATTAATAAGATTCATGAATCATGTTGGGATTCCAGTTTTTCTGGATCTTAGACTGGCATCCCCTCAGTAAACTGAAGTTAACTGTACAGCTTGTTTATACAAAGGAACATAAACAGAGTCATGCATGAGAAAAGGCAATCCGCACTTCAAAGCTTATTCCTTTAGCACATTCAGGCTTAGATTTTCCATTGTTATACTGCCTGAATAATGGTGGAGAAGAAGGAAAAATAGAGCAGAGAGGTCAACACTGGAAAATTGCCCTAGATACGCCTGGTTTGAAAATATTAATTTATGCTTTTTTTTTGTTAGTCCTAAAGTTTAATTTAGACAAACTCATAAACCTTAATTGTCTGTGGTGGTGCCCCAGGGAAGGAACCCACTAAAGTTCATTGCCATTCTCTGCTCCAACAAAGAGAACCTTGATTTTTTTTTCTTTATTCACTGGCAAAGCCAGATTTGTTGCCCATCCCAAATTGCCCTTGAACTGAACATTTAAGAGGACAGTTAAGAGTCAACCACATTGATGTGGGTCTGGAGTCACATGTAGGCCAGGCCAGGGTAAGGACAGCAGATTTCCTCCCCTAAAGAGTGTTAATGAACCAGATGGGCCTTTGCAACAGTCAATCAATTACCAAAACTAGCTTTTTAAAAATATTCCAGGTTTATTAATTGAATTTAAATTCTACCAGCTGCCATGGTGGGACTTAAACCCATGTCCCCAGAGCATTAACCTGGGCCTCTGGATTACTAGTTCAGTGACATTACCACCATGCCATCATCTCCACCATTTTTGTGAGATGTATTGCGTGCAAAGAGGGACAAAACAATTTGCATTTTGGGTTTTATATGTTTGCTGAACTGTTGTTTATTCCAAATCAATATCATTGCAAAAATAGTTCAGTGCATCATTTACCAAAGAATTACAAATCAACAAAATATAAATAATCACAGTCCTTGCCATAGGAAACTTCATACAAAAGGACTTTAATAAATAAGTATATACACCTTTCAACAGGGGCCTAAAACTGCCAAGTAAACCTATGCACATTCCAGCCTTAATTTCCCAAGGTTCCACCAGTGGGGTCATACATCATGGATTGTTGGTGCTCACTGGAAAATCTTGCCCTGACCTTGTGCAGCCTAATACATTGCAATTTTAATGAAAATAAAAGAGGTCTTTCTGTAGGCAAGGGCACCCCACTATACTCTGTGTTAGTTATGTAAATTGAAATTTATGAGTTCAGGGAGGCTCTGATCTTCAGGGAGGCACCTGACAGTAAAATAGGCCTGGACCTATTTGGGGGGGTGGTTTCTTTCTTTCATTTTAAAGCTAGTCTGCTTTTTTGTTTGGTCCAATATTGAAGTCTGATTTTCTGATAGAGAGCACTTCTCTGCTTCAGTGGTGAACATTTTGAGTACCTTTTTTTTGCATACCACAGCTCAACCTTTTTAGTGAAAGTGTTCATTTTGTTAAGACATGTTTTTCTGGAGTTGTACCAATTGCTGTTGCAGTACAAGTTGCAGTTAACAAAATTGGGATAGTGGGAATCCCATTGGCTATTCCATGAATGAAGATCAACCATTTTATCACGACACAACTTCTTCAGATTCAAAGACATCTTTGCTGCCAATAACAAAAGGCCATGTTTTTAGAGCATGCTTACTCTTACATTGTTGTATCAGTGGAGACTTGTTTTTGATATCTCTCCTTCACATGAAAGCTAGTGACTGAATTATGCCATCTGCTGCAGGATGATCTAGAGACAATATAAAGAACTGACACAGCTGTGAAGGCCATTACTGCTCCTACAACAAATGTCTTCAATTTATTGCAGGAGAAGACATCTGCCAGTTAAGGCAGTGCACAGTTCATTCTTGTAAAAAGCAAATAACTGATACCACATTTGCCAGGCAAAAGTTCTTTACAATTTTCTATTGGAAAGCAATTGATCAGGACAGTAATCTTTTACTCTTATGGTATTCCCAAGAGTCTAGGGTGTTGTAGGGAAGGTCATCAAGGCTCTAAATGTCAACAGGGAAGGGCATCAATTCATTCAAATGTCCAGGTAGTTTCACTCCTGAGGAATATCATCCTGACCATTATTCAGATTACAGCCATGATGAGTCATTCTGCAGCAGTCCACAATGCTTGGATTATTTGATGAGATTCAGAGAGTGAATTGATAATGCTTGGGAACCCAGAGTTAATTTTGCAGCCATGGCTGATGACCATAATCAGAAATGACCATGCAGTAGTGGAGCATAGATACCATGAAGCCATGTCACTATGTAAGTTACTGTGGAGCAGTCAACAAAGGTGCTTAAGCAATTATTCCATTGTTTGGAAGATTCAGGTAGGTGCTGCTCTACTGTATAGTTTAAGTCCTTATAATGCTCAATATGTTATCTGAAGATGCAAAATCAAGCAGCAGGATGAGGATGAAGCCCCAGCATTGCTGCATTACTAGAAGGTGGTATGGTCAGAAAGGATGCCCGACAAGGAGAATGTAGACAGTTACTCCCAATAATGGACACCTTCTGTCACTGATCGACTTTGGTTTTCCATTAGAGCACCAGCACATTCTAGCCCCAAGGATATGGTGTCCATTTCCTCCATTCAAACTCTCCATCCTTTACCTCTCTCCCACCACTGATTTCAATTCCACAGCTTGACCAAAAGCAACCTGCTCACACAAAGAGAAAGAAAAAACTCTGTATTTATTGAGTACTACTTACAGTGCACATTTACTCTTGGCCTTGTACCTGTACTTTTTTTTGCTACCCCTTTACAGCGTGCTGGTTGTAGTCCTGAACCTAAGATTATGTTGAAGTCTTTCCTGAATGGGAAGTCAACACTTAAAAGCTCCTTGTTTGAGGCTGCCCTATAAGGATTGTCATGGCCTAAACTTCAGAGCTATGTAGTGTACATTCAACATTTGGAGTAATGTCTAATGGTTGCCTGTTGTCTGGCATTTTTTTTTTCCAAATTCTTGAGTGAAAGGATGGGCGAATAGCATGTCTCATTAGACAGCTCTCTTACACAGCCTGGTGGAGGGCACTCGGCTGCATGACCTTCAATCTGCCTGAAAGTAGTCCATAGACTATCTCTGGTGTTGGTAAACCTCTTTCTGAATGATACCCCAACCAGGAAAATCTCAGAGCAACTGTTTGTTGTAAATGTATGTCCAAGTGCTCAATGGCAACAGTCTGGCTCTGGTGCTCATGGGAGGACATGGTTCTGCTGTCCCTGCTTTGGCACTGTCTGAAGAAGGACTTGAGGTTTTGAGCTGCTCAACAATTCTAGATTTTTAAGTAAATCACCCTGACAGGACAGCAGTGATGCTGGAGGTGCACTGCTGTAAATCCGTCACTGGTTGCTACAGGTTAATAATGCCTCTGCACCTCAAGTGAATGAGTGAAAAATCTTCAAATATGAAATGGGTGAAGTACAAAATAACTGTATTCCCCAAAGATGAACAGGACTGCATCAAAGTATTAAGTTTGATCCATTAGAAAGAAATTTACAATAAAAGCACGTGATAAAGTTAGTGCCATCTATAGTAAAAAGGAATATAGACTGAAAAGTAAAGTGGAGAGCTAAAAAGGAACAGTATGAGGACCAAAAGGGAATATAAAAATGACTAATAGATAAAATTGAAGGAAATTATAAAGAATTACAAAAAGTAAAAGGATAGTTACAGGGAGGATAGTGCATTTATGGATGAACGAGGGAGTATATAATTGTGGAGGATGAAGGTATGTGCAAATGATGAAATAAATTTATTGCTTTACAAAAGATGGTGATAGTAAGAATGTAGAAGAGAAATATTGATGGAAATAACAAAAAAGTGTTTATTCTAAAAGAAACAGAACTCAGCTTGGATATCTCCTTGGGCCCGAATGGCAAACACCTTGTGCTGTTGAAATAAGCCAGAGAGGAAATATTAGAGGCTCTGGCCTCAATTTTTCAATCGATGTTGTCTAGTAAGCTGGAGAGCAAGATGGAGAGCAGTCTATGTTGTGCCCTTGTTGAAAAATGGAGAGAAAGAAAATCTGGAAAATGCAGACCAGTTAAGCGAAAATCAGTTGTGGGCAAACTTTCAGAATCCATAAGTTGGGAAAAAAGTATGGGCAGTTAGAAATGCATGGGTCAATCAAGGGCAGCCAGCATGGATTTGTTAAAGGCTAGTTATGCCTGACAACTTGAAAAGAGTTTTTTTCAAAGAAGTGACTAATTGGATAGAAAAATGGAATGCAGTTGATATAATATGTGTGGATTTTCACAAGGCGTCTGTAAGATGCCTCAGGCCCTATCTTGCCCTCATATGGCATCTATGCGCTTTCTGGTAGAGGTTACTGAATGGCAATCAAGAGTAGGAATCCAGGTAGATTTTGTTTTCTCTCCCTTCATAACTCAAGGACACTGAGGTTACTTATCCTGTTACCGTGGATGAGATCACCTACCTCCCCACAGCCAGTTAATTAAACCTGGGACCTTCCTGGTCTCAAAGACTCAGTTACACACTAGATGATGAATTTCCCCATTGACTCATTAAGGGAGATGAGATCACACAAATTTAAATGCTCTATTGTATCCCTACCCACTCACCTTAAAACAATGGGAGAAAAGTTGCTGACATGGTATGTTCCTTAGACCACAGTTTAATTGTGCTTTATCTGATTTTATCAGGGTTTCACTGATACGTTTAAAGCTTATTTTTGTTGTGTGTGGATAAGTCAGCAATCCAAGACCAAGGAAATAGCTTCCACCTATGCAGTCATTTCTCTGCCCTCAGCTCTGTTGCTACAAGAGGACACTTAGTATATTAAGTAAATTTAGAGAAGTTCTGAAACAGTCTACAATTGAATGCTATTCTATTGTTGAACTGTAAATTATAGGGTACTTGTTTTTACTATTTTTGGACAATACAACTTAAAGTATTTGCATAAAGTGGATAGTAGCAGTTCCTGCTCAAATGTATTTCATTCTGTCTTTTAAACTGCTGTACACTTCCCATACAATAAGTTATTAACTGTAACCTCTTTGATGCTTTAAGGATACAGAATGTTATGTTACAAAATCACAAACAAAACTAAAAAACATAAAAAGCATACAGGGGTAATTCTAATTTGGACAATAGTGTAACATAGGTGTTATTGAACTGGCTGCCTGTTATATTTCCTGCCTGATATTCCCATCCATTGACTTCAATGGAAAAGAGAGTCAGACACAGTGCATAGTGGGAAGCTACTTCGACACTGGCCATTTTAACACCGTTCAGTTAAAATGACCCCTACACGTTTTTTAGTCATTAGTCTTAGCCATGCATTCAAGAAAAGGCACAACTAAAATAACTTACCAGCAAAAATTGTTACTTTTCTGGGGCTTGATGGGGCAGAAATTCAGTTTCTATTCATGCATGCATGAAATGGGTGGGGTGATCACTGTCCCTACCTGATGATGTAGGTGAGATGCACAAAGCAAATTCAGGTTTTCGTTCATTCCTCACTTGATTATGATTTGCGAGCTGTCAGTGTTACTCATGTTGGTTCTTGACAGTTATCCTGTTGGGGGTGGTGTGAAATCAGGTGGCAAGGATATAATTTAGAGGCAACACAAACCCTTTAAAGGGAGGTGGACTTTGCCGGAAGTGCAGGCACCATTTCCTGTACTTGAAAGTGGAGAAAACAGTCAGAATGATGACTGCAAGAACTCTAAACTTTTCAGACAATACCACGGAGGTCAGCAGGAGGAATGTAGTCCTGTTTACAGCTGGTGGGAAAAGGGTGCCAAGGCAAAAAGCTCTGCAACAGTTGGCAGAGGTGGCTAAGCAGGTGAATGCATGGAGCATATGACCTATAACCTGGCTATGATGTAAGAAAAAGTTCAGTCAACACTCATAATGACAACTCCTTTACTGTCTGCTTTGCCCTGCAGCACCTGAAGCTCTAGTTCTCTCAAGCTCCTCTAATCACTGCAGCACAATCCACTGAACCTCCTTCTGCCGTTACTTGCATGCTCTCCAACTGCTGGCAAATGTAATCCCACTATTCAAGAAAGGAGGGGTAGAGAAAACAGGGAACTACAGGCCACTTAGTCTGACTTCATTCATTGGAAAAATGCTGGAATCTATTATTAAGGAGTTGTTAACCAGGCACATAGAAAATTACAATACGATTAGGTAGAGTCAACATGGTTTTAATCTGTCAAGTCTGACAAATTTATTAAGGGTTTGTTGAGGATGTCATTAACAGGGTAGGTAAAGGGGAACCAGTGAATGTATGTCTGGATTTCCAAAAGACATTCAAAAAGCTGCCATGTAAAAGGTTATTACACAAGATAAGTTTTTTATGGGTTTGGGGTTAATATATTAGCACAGAGGACTGGTTATTAAACAGAAAGCAGAGACTGGGGATAAATGGGGTATTTTCAAGTTGGCAGGCTATGTCTAGTGAGGTGCCACAAAGGTCAATGTTGGGGCCTCAGCTATTTGCAATCTACATAATAACTTAGATAAAGATACAGAGAGTAATGTATCCAAGCTTGCTGATGATACAAAGCTAGGAGGGAAAGTAAGCTGTGAGGGGACACAAAGAAGCCACAAAATGATATAGATATGTTAAGTGAGTGGGCAATAAGGTGGCAGATGGAGTATAATGTGGAGGAATGTAAGGTTACTCACTTTTGTAGGAAGAATAGAAAAGCCGAATATTTTTTAAAAGGTGAGAAGCTTTTAATCATTGATGTTCAGAGAGATGTGGGTGACCTTGTACAAATGACACAAAGTTAGCATGCAGATACAGTAAGCCGCCCGAGTGATCATTGAGAAATACTACACCCACCTTGGCAATGACTTCCACACCAACAAAAGGGTCTGCGAGGAGATTGCCATCATCCCCAACAATGCTGGTCTTATTGCAATGGGTCTGGAGTACAAGAATAAAGAAGTCTTACTACATTTTTATTGGGTTTGGTGAAATCGCACCTGGAATACTGTGTGCAGTTTTGATCTCCTTATTTAAGGAGTATAACATAAGAACTAGGAACAGGAGTAGACCATTTGGCCCCTTGAGCCTGCTCTGCCATTCAATAAGATCATGACTGATCTTCATGTGTTTTGATTTCGCATTGCCATCTACCCCCAATAACCTTTGATTCCCTTGCCTAACAAGAATCTATCTTAACACCACCTGCCATGGTGGGATTTGAATGACCCAGGTCCCCAGAGCATTACCCTGGATTTCTGGAATATTAGTCCAGTGACAATACCAATATGCCACCACCTCGCCCATTAACCCACAACCCTGGGATTAAGAGTCTCATGCTCTACCAACTGAGTTAGCCAGGCATGTGAAGGTTCACTAGATTTATTCTTGGGAAGAAAGGGTTGCTATGATAAGAAGTTGAGTAGATTGGGCCTATACCCTCTGGAATTTAAAACAACGAGCAGTGGATCTCATTGAAACTCATAAGATTCTGAAGGGGTTTGACAGCATGGGCGCTGATGGGTTATTTCTTTGGCTGGGAAATCTAGAACATGGGGGCATATCTCAGGATAAAGAGTGAATAATTTAAGACTGAAATTAAGAGAAATTTCTTCACTCAAAGGGTTGTGAATATTTAGAATTCTCTATCCTAGTTGGCTTTGGTGCTCAGTTATTGAATATATTCAAGGCTGAGATAGATAGATTTTTGAAATCCAGGAAATCAAGTGATATGGAGATTGGGTGGGAAAGTGGAATTGAAATTAAAGATCAGCCTCGATCTTACTGAATGGTGGAGAGGACTCGAGGCACATGGCCTATTTCTGCACATGGCCTATTCCTGCTCATATTTCTATGTTCTTAAGTTCTATCCTGACACATACTTTCACAACCCTTCAGTGGCCAACACAATAACACACCCCCTTTCTTTGTGCAGGACAGTTTGGCACACAACTTGAATGCAAAGACCCACACAGGTCACTATTATTTCAAATGCTGTACCTCGTGGAATAGACTCGTTGATGTAGTGAGCAGGGGGTGGTTCAGGGGAGTCACAACAGGTGAGGCCAGAGGACACACTCTGCAGAGTGTTTGGCATCTTATCCTCCTTTTCTCACTGAACACTCTCCTTTGCACACTCATTATGACATTGTGGTGCTGCTTTGGGCTGACAACCATCTTTTTTCTTCCCACTATCTTTTTTCTTCCCACTTTGTTGTTCTTTCCAGGTCCTAGTCCAGTTTAGTCAGAACTGAGGAATAGGAGGACACTCCTCGAGAAGATTTACTGTCACTCAACTTTACTGATGCAAACACCAGCTCAGAAATCAGCATCTCGCATAGTTCAAAGAATCAATTAGGAGAATCTTCACTGGGAAATTCACAAATAACAAATGTTCAGGAAGAAAGACAGGAACATAGGATAGCCCAGGAACTAGAGGGCACAGATTAATACTTCCAAGACAATGTCTATAGAAGAAGACTAATGGTTGTGCATTACCAGCTGCTCAATGCGCTGGACTGCCTGACAGGCAGCCTACACACAATGTAGGACCATATCAAAAACAAAGTTGTGGGACATACAGCAAACTATAGAGAGAACAGTCTCCCAGAGCTATACTGCAGGACACCAGACCCATCCAAACAGTGGGACCTCTGTTCCCGGATGCTGATGATTTGCTCAGTCAGAACTGTGATAAAGAGTAGAACCTGAGACACAACAGTCTGGGTGGGAAAGAGGGGGGATTTGATGACTGGTGTAGGATAAAGACACCATGACTAATGCCAGGAAAATGGACGCAGATCTGCATAACAATGTGATTTTTGCCATTATACATCAACTGCACAATCAGTTACTGGACTAGTAATCCAGAGACCCAGGGTAATGCTCTGGGGACCTGGGTTTGAATCCCACCATGGCAGATGGTGGACTTTGAATTCAATAAAAGTCTGGAATTAAAAGTCTAATGATGACCATGAAATGATTGTCATAAAAACCCACCTGGTTCACTAATGCCCTTTAAATCTAATTTAAATCTGCTGTCCTTACCTGGTTTGGCCTACATGTGACTCCAGACCCACAACAATGTGGTTGACTCTTAAATGCCTTCTGAACAAGGGCTGTTAGGGATGGGCAATAACTGCTGGCCTAGCCAGCGACACCCACATCCCATGAATGAATAAAAAAGCAAGAAAAAATCAGTGAGGCTTTTCTTGTTCATGCATAGTTCTATGGTCTTGTGTGGGAATACCTGGAACACCTGGCAGATTCCTGCCAACCTAATGAAGCCTAGAGACATGTCCCCATGCTTTGCTGCTGCTAAAGAGGAAGACTTACATGTGGTTGCTTTGTCAAAGAACATATCTGTCACCTGCTTGATGCAAATTAATGTATATTGCTATGTCACCTATTGTGGACTCGATGGTTCTAAGGCAGAGAAATTCAGGGCCACAGTTACCTCCAGAGTAACATGCAATGAACAGTGAGACTTATTTGATGCTGCAACAGATGACATATAGCTCTGTAACAGCCTCCATTTTTTAAAGTTAGAGCCGCTGAACACACTGCTGCTCAGTTAATAGGAGGTACAGTGCATTGGTTCTCTATGCGTATTTGACGTAAGGCCTCCTGTGCCTTCTTTCCACCTACCAACAGTTGCAGATCTCAACTCTCACTTGCTGCTTTTCTTCTTCCTCATCCTCCAGCTCCAGTGACAGACCATGTACCACACTTATGTTGCCAGAGGAAGTTGGTATAGAAAGACCTGCATAGAGGTTGTCCTACAGCTCCAAAAAATAACATGCAACAATTTTTGTACTCAATTACAGTAGGCAACACAGCCAGAAATACACATATAAGCCCACGAGGAACCTTAAATGACTAACTTGATACTTAATGTTACAGCTGGTCCCCAGGCGAGGCCCCCCAATTTGTTAACTTCCCAAATGGGACCCCAATTTTGTTATACTCCCAGGTGGGGAGGAATGAGCTGGTTGCCCTTCTTTATTCAAACCTCTCGATTGGTCACAACAAGGCTAATTTAAAAGGTATCCCTTCCTCCCCATGTATATCTTTTCCCAGTTCAAAAGTGTTTATATTTTAGAAGGAGCCAATTTAATCAAGCTTTCTTTAGTCAAATAAAGAATAAGTTTATTAGTTACTAAAACCCGAGAAAAATAATAAAAGCGCAACACACATACACACAGGTCAGAAATGAGAAGCTAAGAGTCCAAATCAAAGTTAAAAAAATATATGAATCCATTTTTGACATGTCTGTGAGGCATAGCTGGGGGTACGTTGCAGCTGTGTAGCCAGGTGATTCTGGTAGAGCTGATTTTGGTAGTTTTGAAGTTGGTTTGTAGAAACTTGGTTCTGTAGGATAGCTGAAGAGGCTGTCCTATTTTCTTTTTGATTGTGGCTTCTGCTGAGCCTTGCCTCCAGCAACAGAGAGAGAGAGACTTCACTTGCAACTGCAGGGGTGACTAGTTGGTTTTTTTTTTGCAAAAATATACTTTATTCATAAAATATCTTCAATCACATTCCAAACCATTTCAAAAACACGATTACAAGGGTACAATCCGGTTCAACTTTTAAAAATTGTATCACCAGGTGCATCAATACAAACAATATTACAATCATTTACAGCCTTTCATTTTGAGCTGTACAGCCCGAGGGGATTTAAACAGTTCCCAGTCCCTCGGTGCACTGTGGCAGAAAGGTCTTAGACAGCGACCCTTCCCCATTGCACCTTTGCAGCAGCTGCCCCAAGCTTAAGTGCGTCCCTCAGCACGTAGTCCTGGATTTTGGATTGTGCCAGTCTGCAACACTCGGTCGGGGACAACTCTTTGTGCTGGAAGACCAACAAATTTCGGGCAGACCAAAGCGCGTCTTTCACCAAGTTGATGATCCTCCAGCTGCAGTTGATGTTTGTCTCGGTGTGTGTCCCTGGGAACAGCCCATAGAGCACAGAGTCCTGTGTCACAGAACTGCTCGGGATGAACCTCGACAGCAACCACTGCATCTCTCTCCAGACCTTCTTTGCAAAGGCACAATCCACAAGGAGGTGAACAACGGTCTCTTCCCCACCACAGCCACCTCGAGGGCAACGTGCAGAGGGGGTGAGACTCCTGGCGTGTAGGAAGGATCTGACGGGGAGGGCCTTTCTCACCACCAGCCAAGCCACGTCTTGGTGCTTGTTGGAAAGTTCTGGCGATGAGGCATTCTGCCAAATGACTTTGACAGTCTGCTCGGGGAACCATCCCACAGGGTCCACCCTCTCCTTTTCCCTCAGGGCCTCTAAGACATTACGTGCTGACCACTGCCTGATGGACTTGTGGTCAAAGGTGTTTTTCTGCATAAATTTTTCCACGAGGGACAGGTGGTACGGCACAGTCCAACTACTTGGAGCGTTCCGCGGCAGCGTGGCCAGACCCATCCTTTGCAACACCGGGGACAGGTAGAACCTCAGCACGTAGTGACACTTGGTGTTTGCGTACTGAGGGTCTACGCACCGCTTGATGCAGCCACACACAAAGGTGGCCATCTTCTTATGCTGTCACTCTCACAGCACACTAGCACACACTGCACTGCTCTACAGATAGCTTTTTAACCCATTTTTTTCCTGTGTATTCCAGGAGAGGGAATAGTCATCTTGCATTCATATCAGAACAATTTACACATTCTGAGATATAAATCAGCAGGAGATGGACTTTTGGGTGATTGCTGAGACGTGCAAATCAGTCTTTTGTCTCCACAACCTCAGGAGATTAAAGTTCGGTCTTTGCATCTTTCCTATTTCCCTTTTAAGTGTCTCTGCTTGAAGAAAGCCATTACACCTTTTCAGGTGCGACATTCCATGTTCTCTCAGGACAGGTCCATCAGTATAACCCACATAGGAATTTTCTAGAAGGTGATCCCTTTACATTATCAGCCATCTTTTGCTCAGTGTCCTTGCTTGTATTTCTTTAAAAACACGCAAGTCTTCCTTAAAAATCTCAATACGCTGACAAGTAATTCATGGCGGTAATTGGCTTTTCATAACATTAACTAACTGCAGCTGAGAATCCCTCAAAATAGTACTGACATACAGCCTCCTTCTTACTGTTTCTGTCCAAGATTTAAAAACATGTTTTAGAATAGGCAAATCCAGAACCTGGGAAGTTTTGCAGAAGTAAACTCAAATAAACACAGAACACTCATTTATTTATATTAATTTCAGGCAAGTAACTAAAATGAGACAGAAAGAATATTGTGTTAGGTCCACTCAGGAGAGATAGCTATATGAGGCTAAACAGCCATTTTACAGACCTAAAACAGGAGAGTTCAGCCCCTCTTTCGAGGTCAGGCAAGCACTTGAGAGAAATGATGGAAGGTTATCATCAGCGTTCATGTGAAAGCTTATCCCGTGCCTGAGATAATGTTGTCCAGAAGTAGAATGTAGCTAAGGAAAAGGAGGGACCAGGGACAGATGCTCGGGGAACCCTGGAGACAACAGTTTGGGGGATATAAGTGAAGCTATTGCTGGAAATTAACAGGGTGTGTTTTGATGATTAGGAGTTTGAACGGAGACCAGATACCTTCCGGGAGAAAGGAAAAAAGTCAGGTCAAACCACTCTGTGTCATTTCTGTGCACCTTTCAATGGTTGCCGATAGCACAAGGGCAGAGGCCCTTGAGCTGGTTATTTTACAGTCCTTCTTGGCTAGAGTACATGCCTGTTTTAGGTGATCCTATAAAAATATAATAAGAACTTTATGATATGTGAAAGAAATTACTCATTGAAAACCTTGAAGGCTTTACAGTACCTCAGGGTTTATTGAATAGGTAAACATTACAGTTTACAGCTGCTTCTCATATTTTTTAATACTTTAGTTTACATTCTATGGTCAAACAAGAACATAAAAATTTGTAAACAAAACAAAAACAGAATTACCTGGAAAAACTCAGCAGATCTGGCAGCATCGGCGGAGAAGAAAAGAGTTGACGTTTCGAGTGGCCGATGCTGCCAGACCTGCTGAGTTTTTCCAGGTAATTCTGTTTTTGGTTTGTTTTAGATTTCCAGCATCCGCGGTAGTTTTTTGTTTTTATAAAAAGTTGTACGTTTCTCTACAGAGATCATAAAGTAATAAACAGCATCAAATACTCAAAGCCAATTCACAGTATTATGCTATATCTGTTTCTGTTTACTGAAAACAGTGGTGTTGAAAATAATTCCAGTTAACTATGTACACAAGTACAATGTATATCTGCAGTGCAAATGTGCAGTTTAACAGAGGAGTTTGGGTGATGTCAAGAAGCTGTTATCGGAACTCTAAGATTAGGTTACAGTATTGTAACTCACTCATACCTGATTTCTGAAATGTCACTATTGTGGAGTCTGACAAACTCACACCTGAAGCCATTGCAGGAATTTGCCTAAACCAAGGCATTTTAAATAATAAACCAACATCAAATGTTTTAAACATTTCTTTATAAAAAAAAAAGTGTATAATTAAGGATTTGAATTAAAAGTAAAGCTTTTTACATAATTATTTTAAGGATGTTTCTGGTCTCCCATGTACAGGATTATAATGTAAACAAAGCAACCAACAATGAAGTTGGAGACACTGAAGGTCCCCTTGATAGGTGATTTTGCCAGCTGCCTCTGAGCATTGGAAAAGTACACCTTTTAAAATATGCTTTGTTTTTGAAATGGTTTTGATTGTGTTTTGTCCTGTATATATGGCAGTGTTTGTGTGACTGAACAGTGGACTCCAGCATAAGCTGACCTTTACAGTAGAGTTTCAGTGCTCTGTGACATCAGCACTTCTGGGTTTTACTTTTCAGTTGCCTGCAGTAATTGGTAATTATACAAAACAATGTGATCTTTTAGGCATTTAATGAGAAGGCATTTGAAGACTTTCTGTAAAGGTAATGAAATAATGACAGAAGCCACTGTAGCTTTTGTTCTTGCTTATTCATCCATGGTTATTTTAATCAATAGTTAAACAGTAAAAACATCAATAAAATTGATGCAAAATACTGGGGATGTTGGAAATCTGAAAAAATAATAACAGAAAATGAAGAGACACGTACCATGTGTGGAGAGAGAAACAGAGTTAATGTTCCAGGTTGATGACATTGAACTGGGAAGAAGTTAAAGATTTAACAGATTATTAGCAAGTACAGAGCCAGGAGAAAAGTCGGTGGGAGGAAACTGTTGTTATACCCTGTATTAGTAAAATTGAATATGTTTCTCCTAAGTAAAAAATCAAATAATTGCCACTTAATAAGATAGGAGTAACACACCAAGGTCATTAGGGGGATTCTGACCCACTTACAGCCAGGAAAACTTTGCTTCATGACCACCAGCACCTATTTTTGCATACAAAAGCAAAATATTGTGAATGTTGGAAACCTAAAATCTTCCCTTGATTGCTCTGATCTGCTCTGATTACTGCTACGAATGATGTGGGCAAAAACAATTCTTAATATCTTTACACAGTTCCTCGGAATCGAGGATGACTTGCTTCCGTTCCAGTTTGATGAGTTCTGAGATGGATGCTAAGCCCAATGCGTGATCTGCAGACTTTGCCAAATGCGGGTCAAGTGGTGCTTGTAGGGGTTGGAGGATGAGGTGTTTGGAAGTTTGTCGACTCTCTCTGATGCCTTGACTTCTCCTCGGCATGTTCCTGACACAGTATCTTGATGTGTTTGGTGGGCTTCCTGAATAATCTTCTCATTTTGGTCAGTCACACGCAAGAGATTCCCATCAGTTGGAGGAGGTGTTCGATCACTTTGAGGACATCCCTAAAGTGTTTGTGCTGTCCTCCTGGGAGTCTCCTACCACAACTGATGTCCTGAGTAGAGCAGTTGCTAGGGGAGTTTGGTGTCAGGCATACAAATGACATGTCCCGCCCAGAGGAACTGGTTTTGAGTGATTAGAGCCTCAGTGCTGGACATGTTGGCTTGGGAGAGGAAGCTGTTGGACTGCCTTTCTTGCCATTGGATTTGGAAGATCTTGCGAAGGCACTGCTGATGGTACTTGTCTAGTACTTTGAGGTGCCTGCTGTAGGCTGACCAAGTCTCTAAAACATATAGGAGCGCAAGGATCACTGCCGCCCAGTAAACCACGACCTTCGTCTCGGGTTTGAAATTCTGGTCCTCAAATACTCTTTTCCTCAGTTAGCCAAAGGCTGAGCTGCAGATTAGAGGCACTGATGAATTTTGTGGTCTATGTTTGCCTTTGTCAGGAGGCTCCCAAGATATGGAAAATTGTCCACATTTCACCATTCATCTTAATTGATGGGGAGAGTTGGTTGGAAGCAGGTCTTCGTTTTCCGGGTGTTTAGTGAAAGGCCCATTTTCTCAAATGCTTTGGAGAAGGAGTCACCGATGATCTAGAGCTCAGTTTCTGAGTGAGTGCACACACACACATGTACCATCTGTATACTGAAGTTCAATGACAGATTGTAATGATTTTGGTTTTGGTTTGTAGGCAGCGTAGATTGAACAGTTTCCTGTCTGTTCTGTACATTATCTCCATGCCTATGTGTAATTTTCTGGAGGTGCGGTGCAGTATTACAGCAAGGAAAATGGAGAAGAAAGTTGGTGCAATAACACAACATTGTTTGATCACAATCTTCACTGAGACAGTGTTTGTGGTAGTTCCATTGGTGAGGATCACAGCTTGCATGACATTGTGGAGAGGCGCAGGATATTGACAAATTTTTGAGGGCAGCCAAATTTGAGGAGGATACGCCATAAGCCTTTGCAGTTGACAGAGTCAAAAGTTTTAGTGAGGTCAAAAAAGACCATGTACTGCAGTTAGTGCTGTTCCTTGGATTTTTCTTGAATTTGCTGTGCAGTGAAAATCATGTCTCTGGTGTTTCTCGATGGGTGAAAACTGCACTGCAACTCTGGAAAGATTTCTTTGGCCACTGGGAGGAGGCGATTGAGAAGGATCCTTGCAATGATCTTCCATGTGCCAGACAGCAGGGAGACTCCTCGGTAGTTACCACAATTGGACGTGTCTCCCTTCTTGAATATAGTCACGATCACAGTGTCCCTGAGAGCCCCCGACATGCATTCTTCTTTCCAGATGAGGAATATGAGGTTGTACAGCTGTGCCAGAAGTATATCTCTGTTTTCAGCAGGGATTCCATCTGTTCCAGAGGCCTTGTTGCTTTTCAGCTGTCAATTGACTTTTTCAACTTCGTTCCGGACCAGGGTGGTGCCGAGACCGTGCCGGATAGGGTATGGAGGAATGGAATTGAGGACATCTGAGTCAAAGACAGAGTCTCGGTTGAGGAGTTCTTCAAAATGTTCTCTCCATTGAGCACTGACTGCCTCCCTTTCCTTGATGAACTCCCCACCATGCTTGACTCTCAGCCGGGTGGACCCTTGAGTGCTTAGGACGTAGATTGTCTTGACAGTGCTGAAGAAACCATGCATGTCATTGGTGCCCGGGGTTGTTGGATCTCCCGTGGTCTTTCTACCTGCCATTTCTTTATGTTGCAGGTTTTATGCTGTACCTCTGTATTTGACTGTCAGTAGGACTACTGCTTTTCTCTTGATGTGGTGCCCTGTTGGTCTTGCAGTAGAAGAACTAAAGGAAAAGCATAAAACCCTGGGAACTCCCAGAAGATTTGGCAGCATCTGTAAAAAGAACAGGCAAGTTAATGTTTTAGATGGGATCTCAGTGAGAACTGGAGGTAATTACAGGTAAAAGACATTTAAGAAAGGAACAGATAAAAAGGAAGGAGGAAATCACAGATAAGAAAAATACAATAGCTGAGAAAGTACTAAGTGGAAACCAGGAGATGATTCAGTGGTTGAAGTGATGTTAAAGTGAGACAACAGGAGTGATAATGAAAGAAATGAAAGACATTTATAAAGATGCAGAGAATGTGTGAATAGCTAAGGCTGTAAAGATGCATTCCAACAGCATCGGTACTTCAAGCATTTTAATTTATATTACATGACAGAAAGATCTAATCAGTGACTGAATTATAGATATTTACACTTGCTAATAAAATGTTGGTCTTTCATACATAAGAAAGAATACCTGAACCATACCATTATAGCTGAGCATCCTGATAGAATGTTATACCTCATCTATATTATAATTGGAAGTAGTTCTACTGTAGGCAGGATTGCTGACTCTGGCTGGGCAGTATTCCAGAGGGTTCTCTCACATGACTGCCTGCCTCCAACTGCTTTGCCTCCAAGCGTCCGTTAGTCATCTAACATCCTCACAGCAATTAGTCAGTGATGGGAGCTATAATATCCACACTTCTCTGAGCTCCAGAAACAACTCTACCCATCAGATGGTTTTATCAATCAGAACTTGCATGTGCCAGGTCTGCATTGCATCCTGGGTGCAAATGCAGCCCTGCTGTTGTGGTGAATTTGTCCAGAGTGAAACAGGAGGAGAAAATATGCTTGCAACTTTTCTCCTGGGCCACTCTCAGGAACACCTGGGTAATTAATTTTTATTTTGTGAGACTCCAGGGGTAATAGGGAGAGTTACTAACCTTAACTGTGGGGCTGATTTGGAAACAACAGAAAAACAGATTCTCACCAGTTGTCTGAATTAACCACCAATATGGTGCTGGTAGCTTCAGTTTCATATTTGACTCAGGCAGTGTCAGTTCTTGGAGGCATTTGATGGAATTATCCATCACAGTGAGCTCTGAGCTGCTTTTCTACTGGTGATTATTTTGGTTTGTTTCCTTGAACAGCTCCTATTATTTACCTGCCTCCTTAATTCCAGTGGCAAAATCATAGATCTGGTGTTTCATGGCCTAGAGTTCTGCCACTGGGAGCTAGATTTAGCCAGCCCACAGATACTGGATTCTACCAATATTTAACCTAAGCCTCCAGTATCAAATTGTTTTATAGTGTGTGAGGCCTGTATTAGTGGTATCAAGTTTTCTGAAGGCAGGTCTTATGTGGGTATCTTCAAGCCAAATGGAACACTGACAGTATCTGCTGACCAATTGACAGGAAACTCGCTAAAAAGACGTGGTCTAAGTAGCCCGTTTTAGTGAACCGTTGTGGCTTTAGAGCACTGATGCTCTAAAAATGGCTAAAGTAAAGGTCTATTGGATAACTTTTTAAAAATCATTTCTATGTAAAATGTTGCTTTTAATTAATTAATTCTGCTAATTATTTCAAAAGTGCATATTTTTAATTTAAAAAATTGTAAGAGGTTCTATACTTTGATTAGGATTGTTTGTATTCGGTTGTTAGCTAATGTTTCAAGTTTAAAGACAGCACAGCTTATCAGTGCTTTCTCATTGTCAGTCTTTATTGAATTGATCTATAAGAAGGCAGTTTACAGAGATTGCCTCATGGCAGAGGTTACCTGACTACGGCAAGCCAGATAGGATATGTAGTACTGTTGTACTTAAAAACCCAAATGTCCTTCTTTTCAGAACAAACAAAAGACACAAACACCCCCCTTTTCCTACCGAACAAAAGACAAATTTGCGTGCATGATCATGTGTAACTGAGTTACCCAAGTTACCCATTATTTTCATGCATTAACAACTAGTCCGTCTCTGCACCTGCATTGCATATAGTCTTTAAATCATGCAGGTCTCTTAATGGTACACGTGCACGTTGACATTAGCTGTTCATCTGAATGACGTTCCCTCTCTGGGGAGTGTTGCTCCCATGGCACTTGTTGCCATAGTAACTGTTGTTCCTTCGCGGTTGTTGGAGACATGTGGACCTCTGGATTAATGGTAGTTCCATACTCAGTACAGCTGGTGAGATCCCATCTTCCTGACTAACCAATTGCTGTGATGGAATAGCTTCATGCTGTGAAGGAACAGCTTCACTAGTTGTGCGTATATGCCTGTGGTTACATCAGTATACTTGATCATTCACTTCCACCATGTACGATCAAGATGACAATTTATCTACACATTTCCTAAGTTTCCATGTGGAATGATTCCTACTGAGAGCATTGAAGGTTTGTACCCTGACTGGCTGTCCAATTCTCAGCTTTGGCAATGGTCTGGCACTCTTGTCAAAATGAAATTGACCTTTCCGCCATTTCACCTTGATTTTTTTCGCTCATGCCTGTTACTACTTCTGGCATCAGTAGCTTTTTTGCTATTAGAAGAGTAGTTTGCCTGTGGTGTGACATTAGTCTTTGGACTGGGCTACTTTCCATGCCTTCACTCAGTGTGTTTCTCCACTAGAGGATTGCCTTATACGCATCTGTGCTAGATTTGCTCAATTCCTTGATGATTCCTTTGGCAATTTTCACTGCCACCTCAGCCTTTCCATTCGACTGGGGATAGTACAGAGATGATGTGTAGTGTTGAATTTCTCAATCCTTTGTGAATCAGCTGAATTTTTCACTTGTGAACTGAGGGCCATTGTCACTCATCACAATGTCTGGGATGACTTAACAACTGAATTGTGCTTTCGGGCATTCTATTTCTCCTGTCATCATTGAAATCAGCTGGTGTGAATCCCAGTGGTGCCAAGATAATCAGTTCCTGCTTTAGTGAAGAGGTCTACTCCCAGTTTCATCCATGGTCTATCTTGGATGTCATGCGTCAGCAACAGCTCTCTAGATTGTTTGGTCTGGCACTCATTAATAGCACTGCACTGGCCAATGTGGTCTGTAATTTCATTGCTCATGTTTGGCCTCTAGAGCACTTCTCTTGCCTTTCTTAGACTTGATTCAATTCCTTGATGGCTTGCTTGGATGCCATTCAGCAAGTTTCCTCTCATCTCCTTAGGAATGATGACTCTATTTCCTTTGTATAGATGCCATCTTGGGCTGTCAATTCACCTCAATATGCCCAATATGCTCTTGTGACCACAGGTGTGGCCTTGATGCTCTCAGGTCATCCTTTCATCACGACGTCTTGTAGTACTTTGAGAGTTGCATCTTGTTGGGTAGTTTGCTTGATTTGAGCAAGGCACTTGTCTATCAGATTCAATGTGTCTGCTGGGTTGATGACTTCCAGAGCATGTCGAGCTGCTGCTTCACATTGAATCTAGAAGATTTCACATTCCATTGTAGCATCCTCAATTTTCTTCATGGAGAGTGCTCCTCTCAACAGCATGTCGGTGATGTATACCTGTTTCCCTTTCTTGTATGTCACCCCCAGATGATATCTTTGTAAACAAAGTAATATTCTTTATTGACATTTTGGAGCAGATGGTAGTGGTTTGAGAAAAAGCTTTGAAGTGGCTTGTGGTCAGACTCCACTGTTACTTTCTCTCTGCCAAGCTGATATTGATGAAAATGCTCACAAACACTTTTTCTCAATCTGAGTGTAGCGTTATTCCATTTGCGTTAGTGCCCTGGATGTAGATGCGATTGGTTCTTCTTGCTGCATTAGGGTTGCTTCCAAAGCTGTCTCGCTGGCATCACACTGCAAGGTGACTTCCTCATTGACGTCAAGGTATTTCAGTATTGGTGTTGTCATCACTAGTTGTTTGATTTTAGTGAATGCTGCTCCGCGTTCTGTTCCCCAATACCACTGCACCTCTTTGGCAATGAGCTTGCGTAATGGTTCACATTCTGATGACAAATTAGGCAAAAATTTTGCGATGTAGTTCACAAACCCAACAAACTGTTACACTGCTTTCACATCTGTTGGTCACTGCAGCACCGCAACAGCTCTCACCTTGTCAGGATCTGGGCATAGACCTTTTGCTGTCAGTACATGACCTATGTACTTGACCTCAGACATCTTCAGTTGGAATTTTTTCTCGTTCAGCTTCAGGTTCATCTGGGGAGCTGTCTCTAGAAGTCGTGTTAAATTCTGATCATGGTCAGCTATGGCTTCTTCCTTTGTGTCTCCACCTCCATAGACTAGTAGATCTTCCACTATGGGAAGATGACTGACTATCTCATGCTGTCTGTGTTGATACTCTTCTGGGACTGTGGAGATGCCAAACAGCATGCACTGCCACCTGTATCTCCCGAACGGCACCCAGACTGTTGTTAGAAAGCTGTTGCTTTCATCCACTTGCCAGTAGCCATCCTTCATATCTAGGGTAGTAAAGGTCTTTGCCTTGGCAAGTTGCGGCAAAATTCCTTCGATGGTTGGCGTGGGGTAATGAGATCTCTTCAGCGGTTTATTTAGATCCTTTGGGCCTAAGCATATTCTCAGCTTTTCCAGATTGTTTCACTGCTATCATGTTGCTAATACAGTTTGTAGGGGATGTCACTTTCTCAATTACTCCCTTCTTTTCCAGCTCTTCAATCTTGGCTTTTAGACTTGACTTGAGGGCAGCTGGAACTCTTCTCGGCAGATACCGAATTGGTCTTACACCCTCATCTACTTCTATTTAATATTCTCCTGGTAAAAATCCCAACCTTGCAAACATATCTTTGTACTCCTCGAGGATCTGTTTTGCTGTCAGTGGTTTTGTGTGTTGTAACACATTGTAAACCTCTGTTGGCACATTCAGAGTTACCAATCCAAGCATTAGACTTGCTTCAGCTGAGATGAGTGGCCGTTGTGTCCCAACTATGACCTGGAACTCTAGATCTTCCTTCTTGCGATTGCATTGGACTCTCAGACTAATTTGTCCTCTCAGTATGAGTGTCTTGCCATCATATAGCCTCAACCTTCCTTTTGAGGGCTTCATTTTTGGATCACTGTGTTGAGCAACTTTGCACTGGTCTGTGAAGGTCATGATGATGCATGATACGCCAGTGTCTATCTGACACTTCTTATTCGTTTGATACCCTCCTTCTCTGATCATCATTGTAACAGTCACAAATCATTTGTCACCTATAGACTTGACAGAACCAACCTGTTGTATCGTGTCTACTTCTTGATCAGACTCTTCTGCTGATATCTCTCCAGTGGCCATCTGTATAGGTTTGTTTTGCTTCTTCCTAGTCAAACATTTGTATGCGAAATGATTCAACTTCTTGCAGTTAAAACACTGCTTTCCCCCTGCTGGGTAACCCTTCTTTTCCTTAGTATGATGTCGACCACAGTATTTGCATCCTGCCCCTTGTCTGCGATTGCTCAGCTCTTTCGGCTTGAAATGTGTCTCAGCATAATGTATCTCCTGGTCTGCTCTGCCAGCTTTAGCTGATGTTTCACAAGTTCCGCATTTCTACCCACGTCTATTTCTTTCTTGAGCATCAGTTTCTCATCTTTCAGTGGACCTGCTCTTATCAAGGGGTCTCAAATGCCTAAGACTAATCTATCTTTAATCAGATCATCTTTTAGCTGACCAGACTCACATGATTCTGCAAACTGTGTTACTGCAATCACATACTGTTCAATGGTTTCCTCTTCACCTTGAACTCTAGTGTTGAATACATAGCGTTCATATGTAACATTCACTCAAGGTTCAAAGCATTTGTTCAAGGCTTTCAAAATATGTCATCTGTTTTCTTTGTTTGTTGGTTAGTTTTAGAGTGGTATACACTTTGTAGCAGTCCCTCCCCAGCAGTGTTAGAAGTGTGGCTACTCTTATTGTTTTTGGCTTGATAATTAAATCTGTTGCCAGCTCATAGTTTTGGCACTGCAAGTGGAAAAACTGCCAATTCTGCCACATAGCACCTTTCCTTTTTACAGGAGCTGGGAGGGGGAAGTTTGCAACAGCCATGTTACTCAATCAGTATTTTACTTATAACCTTTGGTATGTGCTTTTCTTTGTCCCTTTTTCAGCCGCTTTTAGCAGAGTTTGTCATTCCTGTGTGCCTGTCTGAGCTGTGTCTTCCCTGCAGCATTTTCAGGATTTTTAAAACTCTGTTTTATCATCACTTCCTGACACCATGTTTTATATTTAAAGACAGCAGAGCTTCTCATTGCTTTCTCATTGTAGGTCTTTATTGAACCGATTTCTAAGATGGCAACTTACAGAGATTGCCTCATGGTGGAGGTCACCTGACTACAGCAAGCCAGATTGGACATTTAGCACTGTTGCATTTCAAAACCCAACAGCCATGGAGTAGGAATTCTGTACAATGTGATCTGGTGGGAGTTTTCTGACTCCAACATTAATAAACTTGAAATAAGCAAAGTGGATTCTTACCATGGGAATGGCTGCCTAAAGATGAATGTTGGAAACTAAGAAAAAAATCAGTCAGAAAACTAAAATCCTCATGGTCATTATGAAAAAAGACAGAAAGCAAGTGTAAACTGTCAGAATATGATTACCTTCCAATATTTTCGGAGTCTGATCCATATGATAAGTGGAAGAATGAAGTGGATATGTGGACAAGGGTTTGGTCCCTACCAAAGAGAAAACAAGGCATGACCTTGGCATTTTTGCTTCCTACAAGAAGTAAAATCAAAAATAAAGTATTTTGTCAGATGGAGGCCTATTAGTTGGATAGTGATGAATTTTTGACCTTCTATTAGAGTTTGCGAATGAAATCTACAACAAAGTTGATCTGTTAAATGCATATGAGACCTGATTATAACTCAATAGATTTTGGAAAGCAGAAGGTCATTCCATGGAAGACTATATCATGGACTTTGATAAATTGTGTAAAAGATTGACAAAGCTGAATTTTGAGATTCCTAGGTTGTGCTAAGGTGTCTCATACATGCAGGTTCTAACTGGTTTTCTATTCTGGGAAAAGGAGATCCTCTTAGATCAGATGTCTACTGCTTTAAAAAAAATTCATGGGGAAATGATCATTTCCTTTAGCCTTCGTAGACCAAATGCGACTTAAATGTGAAGCGTAGAGGACTCAAAGATTTACCGATTTTGAAATAGTCCAGATACTGTATGCAGCTGTCAGTACAACAGAAAGATTAAAGACAGGCAGAATGATGACGAAAGCAGATCTTGTTATTATAGCAGAAGGCAAAATTGCAACTTCAATAATAGGTGAATGAATCCAGGAATGTTCAAAGAACAGTGAACAAGTGCTTCAAGTGTGAATTGAAGTATCATTATGCAGTGAACTGCCCAAAACAAAGAGGCACGGTTCTTAAACTGGCACATGCCGGACAGAATCCCGAGGAAGAGGATGAAGATAATGATGAATCTGAACAAGTTATACTTGTCACAAGGAATTTGATTTCTGTGATGAATGTGATGGTCGTTGATGCCTATAACTGTGCAATGCTAGATAGTTCTTGTACTTCAAGAGTTTCTGGGACAGATTGGTTAAAGTCCTTTCTTTATTCACTAAGGACTGAGGATCAACACAAAGTTAGGGAATATAAAGGTACCACTAGTTTTAGATTTGGTGGTAACAACACATTGAGGTCAGTAAAGAGAGTTTTAATTTCAAGTAAAATAGCTGGGGTAGGCTGTTTTGCAACTTTAGATGTAGAGCGGAATCATCCCAGGTTTGCACAAAGTGTGGTAGCGGGTGGGTAAAACCACCTTTTACCCGTTAGCTGTGATGGCGGGTTTTCACGCCGTATCGTCCCAAACCCACCACATTATTTATGCATTCCCGGGAAGCACCCCATTTCCATGGCGGGCGGGCTCTGATTCACCTGTGATGACATCACCTCGCCGCTTCCTCATGCCAGGCACCACATTTAAAGTACAGCCATGCTCAGTGCTTCCAGCCCAGGGACTACTACAAAGAAGACATGACCCCAAGAGGCAAGAAGACTGCAGCCTTTGAGCGCCTTTTGGACACAATGGAGGCCCGCTGTGATGTCCTCTACCTTTGCTCTGGATGCAGGAGGGCCAGCAACGTTACCACTCCGGCTTGGTAGGCGATGGCAATGGTGATTAGTGCCAACGCTGTACAGAAGAGGTTGTCCATCCAATGCAGATACAGCATGAATGATCTCATCTGTGCAGCCAGGGTATGGCAACCATCTCATCACTCTAAACTCACACACTCAAGCCCATCACACATTCATTGGCATCTCACTCACTGTCAGCTCAAGGGACATCAGCACCCATTCTCACACACAAGCCCTCACATGTCCATCTGACCTCATCTCCTCTGGAGACTACCTCTTCAGGCATCACCATTTGAGGCCACTTGCACAGATCAACATGTGTCCCCACATACACCCTGGATTACCGTCCTTCCCCAGTGCAGCCCTCATCCTGCAGCCTCTTCCCTTGCCTAAGGCCACTTCTCCATCTTCACCAAGCAAGGCCTAGCCCTGCAAACATTGAAAAGCCACCCACATATGGCTGATCTGGTAGGTAGAAACCAGCTGTGAAGCCCCCCCTAAAAGTGATGTGGTGCTCTCTGTGAAGCCTGGCACTGATGACTGCGAATGCTGACCGAAGCAAGGTAGGCAAACAATCCTTGAAGTCCAGAGCGAAGTGCAGCCCACCAAGTACATGTTGCTTAAGTGCTGTTGTGAAACATGTCACCATGTTTTCCTGCCGATGTGGGTGGATGATCCAGTGGAAGGCAGGGTGGGGGGGGTGGGGGAGGAAACGATTCCAGTGGGCTGGCCTAATAATGATATGCTAATGATATACAATGAGGTTCTCGCCGTCTGATGGCGGAGAACATGGCCCACTATCGGTGGGCTAAGCGGACGATTGCGAACTGGTTTCATGCTATCGTGAAACCGAATGCACCATATTGTTTGCTCATGACACCAAACATGCCCAACGCCGGCAGGCATGGAAAATCCCAGCCGGAGTGTTTAGTAAGGTACCTACACTGTAAACCTTCTATGAAAAAGGCACATGAAACCTGACATGGAACATGACAAGGCAGCTATTAGTTGATCTGCAGTTTACACAGGACATTACTGTACCCTCTTAACAAAACCTGATATTTCTAATCAGAGTGTTAGACAAGTATTAATGAAATCAGGTGATCAGAATCTGAGAGAAAAAGAAACAAATCGTTTTCACATTACACAGACAAATTGCTCACCCTACTTGTCAAAGGTTAAAAAGCCTGCTAAAGGATGCAGGTGCAGTTGATGAAGGATATACGAGGCTTAGAAGATTAGCGAGAAGTGTGGAATCTGTAAAAAGCATTGAAGAACACCACCACGTTCTATTATAACATTTGACTTTAACAAGGTAGTTGCGATGGATTTAAGGTATAGGATAAGGACAGAAATATGTTCATCCTACATCTTATGGACCTGGAGACTAGATTTAGTCTTTCTGCGATAATGCGTAGTCATGACCAATGGGATATTGTAGACAAAATCATGGAGAAATGGATAGGGACCAGACTTGGGACATCAGCAAAGTTCCTGACTCAAAATGGAAGGGAATTTGCCAATGACACAGTCAGAGACATGTATGAAAACATGAACATCATGGTCATGAATACCACGGCTGAAAGCCATTTTAACAATGGACTTTGTGTACGGAATCATCCGATGATAGATGAAATGGTGGATAAAATTTCAGCTGATCAACCAGACTGCAAGTTGGTGCATGGTTGGTGCATGCAAAGAATTCACTCCAGATGGTTGGAAGATATATTCCCTATAAAATAATCAATGGGCAAAATACCAAATGTCCTTCTGTTCTATGTAATAGTTCTCCTGCTCTTTAAAGCACTACCATTAGTTCCATCTTTTTCTGCACATTTGAATGTTTTACATGCAGGGAGAAAAGTCTTCACCAAGACTGAAGTCTCAGAGGAAATACGGAGAGCACTGAGGTATTATGTAGTGACCATCTGAAACTGAGTTTAATACAGGAGATTTGCTATACTATAAAAAAGATGGTCATAGGAAATGGAAAGGCCCTCGTATGTTAATAGGTTGCGAAGGTAAGACAGTATTTATCAAACATGATGATCAAACTGTTAAGATACATTTCTCATGATTAACTGAAATTAATTACAAAATCTCAGGCCCTGAGAAGTAAATGAGGCACCCAGTATCTCAAATGCTCATGTTTTGTGATGAAGGCCCCGAGGAAATGCAAAGGCTGGAAAGTAATGGTGATTGTAGCTGTGTTACTAAAGGCACAACCAAAGAACAACTTCGACTCCAAATTGTTTGCATGCCTTATATTTCATTAATTGTAGTTCAGGATGTAGCTATTGATTAGGTATCAATGGTCCATTGATGTAACTGTGCATGGTGGATTGATTGTGTTATGAAAGGTGCAAGTCAAATTGCTTTTACCAAATAGACTAGGAGAAATCCTGAGTACCAGAGCTAGAGAGGGAAAATGGGCTCTCTGAACGGGTCCAGTACATAGTTCTTAACAATATTAATCATTAAATAAAAAAATCTTAAAGTTGATTTTGTGTAGAACAGCATTTATTCACAGCTAACATTTCGCTGTGTATACTTGTACACAGAAAAGACAATTAAAGGGCAGTCTAGTTTTAAACATAAGCTATGGTTGCTCAACTGGTACTGATTCAATTCATCTCCTGGCCCTAGCAGAGAAAATTGAACACTTTTCATTCAAATTACAGTGAGTTTAGACATGCACTTGGAATTGTAATTCACAGTGTAGCGAGCATTTTCATCATGCTGTGTATAAAGCAAGCACTATGATGTAACAATTAGCAACAAACATAAATCTACCGTACAACAGACTGTCACGGGGTGAAAGGTCTTTCATTCACTAGGATCCACAGATATCCATGTATTGTATCATTTTACTTAAGGGGGAAAAAAGAACCACAGCTCCCTTGGATACACTTCCTTTTGCTCCACAGCAAGCTATTGCTGAATTTTCACCATCCCAGTGAACACACTGCAATCGTGAATGTGATGTCCTGTACACAGGATACATTCTCTGGTCACTTAAAGTGCTCCACAATAAGAGCACACTTTTAAGTACAAATTCAAAATAATGATTTCATAGAATTGTAGTGTTAGCTGGTTAACAAGTAGTAGATTTACCCGCCCATACCTGATGTAAACCAGATCTGTACATTATAATCCATTGTGCACCAGGATGTTGGGACTTTACCCCTGCAACTAGTGGGCAAACAGACAGATGGACAGACTGGCAGTTTTGCAGAAGCCTGCCGATATTAAACCTGTCAGTGTTAAGAATGGGTGAGTAATTATGTAATATGGTTAGTTTTGTTTTTAGGTTAGATTTTTACTTAAGAATACAGTTTTATTTATCTCAGTATAAAACACAATCTACAAGAAAGCTAACAAAAGAAAGGTGGATTTATACCCAGACCATTGGTGGAAATGTTTCAATAGATTCAAACTATATCAGTTCTACCACCTACCCCATCCCCATGCCCCTTCAAAGTAGCAAACAAAACAAAGAAAAACATTCTTTTTAATGTGCAGCATGGTCCCTGGATGGGTTCGGGCATCACAGATTTTTCACATGTTGAAAGAGATGAAGCTGTGGCTAAATTTCCTGTGGGGCTCAGATGGCCCCATAATTCACAACACTAAAGCTCAAATCATTTATAGGTGTAAATCCCGAGATGTATTTACCACTAATTGTAACTGTACCATGAGGCAGAATCGTCCCTGAATTGCACTAAGTGTGGTAGCGGGTGCGAAAAAAATGTTTTTCCTGTCGGCTGCAGTGGTGGGTTTTTGTGCCATATCACCTGCTTCCCAGCGCGTCCCAGCTCATTTAAAATACCAGATCGCTGGCAGGCGGGCTTGGATTTGCCTGCCACACCATGACGTCTGCACTCCCTCGCTCCAGGCACCATGTTTAAAGTGCACCAGAGCGCAGCCCACTTTGTGTACACAGACCAGGACTGCTCCAGGTGACAGATGGCCCTGAAAGCAAAGAAGACAGCAGCAATTTAGTGACGCCTCCCTGGGGCACCTGCCGGACAGGGTGGAAGCCCGCCATGAATGCCTCTACCCCAGCTTCGGGCAAAGACCAGCCACCAAGCTCACCAATTCAGCATGGGAAGCGGTGGTGGTGGTGATGAGTGCCCTCCAAAAGATGATAGCCAACAAGTGCCACAAGAGGATGAATGGTCTCCACTATTCTGCCAGGATAAGCCATTCTTCTCATCATTCTAAACTCTCACACTCACAAACCCATCACACAGCCACAGAGGTTCGCACTCACTGCCAGCTCAACAGATATCGCCACTCACTCTCTCACAAACACCCCATCTCCTCTTGCCCAACGTGTCCTCATGCCATCCATGGCACCACTCACACTCCACACATGCCAGGCATCCTTCTCACCTGGCCTGGCAGACATCTTGCTTACACCCTCTCCATCTGCCTCCATGCAGGATAAATTAGCCACAACAACAGGGAAATGTCCCAGATTGGTGGAGCAATGCCCAACATCAAAGTCTTTGAAATAGAGTCATCCAGCTGGCTGGCGAGAATGTGGACCATTCCTGAGCAGACGGTGAGGTCGGCAGTGCTTAACCAGGTGAGGATCCTGCACTGCAACATCCAGCAGACAACCATACTGTGAGTGCTGTCGCCTGCTTCACAGTTCCCCGCCAAGAACTAATTATCTCTCTTTTCTATCGCAGGCACACCCGGGAAGCAGCCGAGGGCGGCCACAAGCCAGGTCATCGACTCCAGCCCTGAGGACACCTTGGAAGAGGAATCTACAGACATACCAATGGCAGACCCATCACGGCGCTCACCCACATTCCCCACCAATGCAGTGACACACATCTCGGTGGGGCCATGTTCTAGATTAACCTCAGTGTCACAATCTGGTGTGCACACTGCACTGCCTGATCCACCGCAGGCGGAGGCAGGGAAATCCAAGGTTGCCGGCACTCGGAGGACAGCTGAAGGCCAGGAACCTGCTGAGTCCGAGTCAGATGACGAGCTTCTTGACTGGGTTCTACCTCAGTTGCTGGAGCTGCAAAAAGAAGCTTGGGAACATCAGGAAGGGATGTCCGCTGCAGTCCTCAAGATTGCAAGGCATGATGGAGGAGTCCGTCTGCCTTCAGACTGAGGTTATAGTGCCGGCATGCCAGTGCACCGAGGTCAACACGAGGCCAAGTTGGCAGCTACCATGGAGACCATCGTCCAGGCCATTGGTCCTGCAATGCTACAGGAACTGCACTCCATCACTGAGGCACTTGCTGGCATCCATCAGTGTCAATGTGAGAAGGGTGCGGGGCATCTTGAACTCATTTCAGCTGCCCCTTCCTCTCAAAGAGCCAGCCAGGGGCCCTCAGCACCCAAAGGGAGGAGATCAGCAGGTGCAGACTCCAGGGCCATCCACCCAGGTGACTCCAGGAGTGTCTGGCCCATTCAATTCACCTCCTCCTGTGACCCCAGCAGCTGCAGTTCCACAGGCCGAGAAGGGTGCCATTGCCACACAGCAGTACCCTGAAAGCAGGCCGGGGCCCTCCAGATGTCAGCCCTACAGAGGACACCCGCCAAGGTCATCACAGACAGGGCTTAGCAGTCAGCAGGCTGCCTCCACCTCTGCTGTGGATGGAGGGAGAGCACCAAGATGTTACAGCAGGGGTAGGAAGGTTAAGAAGATGTAGTCACACAGCATGGGCACTGGGTGTTAATCACTTGCACATAATGTTCACAATTATAAATAAACTCTCAAGAATGTCTTCTTGTCTATGGCTTCTTGTTCTGATGAGTAGTGTTTGTATTACTCAGATGTGAAACCTTGGTTGCTGCACAAGATGAAGGAAAGTGTCTCAGTCCAGGGCCTCTTCCCTGTGCAGTGTGTAACCTTCAGAGCAAAGTGATTGTCTAGCTTCACAGTCACTCAACACATCAGAGATGCCTGCACCTCAACGTGGCTTGTCATTGCTGCCAGAATGTCGTGTGCAGGCATCACAGAATTCCATGATTTTCTCTGTGTGTCCTCAGCACCTTTGAGATGTGATTGGCCTCCCACCTCTTCAGCATCTGTGTCCGGTGATGATGTGGTCCTGGAGGGGCAGGTGATGATGGCTGCTAAAGGATCAGGTGTTGTTAAAGTATCACTGCGGTATCTCCATGATATGACGCTGTTCACAGAGTGCAAGCGAGCTGCCCTCAGCCAGACAGGAGGCAGGCATTCACAGAGGTTATTTGAAGATCCATGGAGTGTCCTCAGTACATGCCATCCACATTCTCCTGGAATCTTGTGACTATTAGGACCTCCACTGCTTCTCCATGACATGAGACTGAGCACTGAGTGTATGTGCACTGCCATCAGCAGACAGGTGTCAGATATTCACAGATGCAATACGAGGATGTCAGGAGTGTTCTCACTGCATCTCGTCATCATCCTCCACGAAACATGCGGCTATTAGGGCCTCATGAGCACACCTGTCTCATCTGGTCACTGGAATGTCCTCATCACCGGCATCCTTGCCTTCCAGGGCCTCATCACCTCAATCTCCTTCGGTGTCCTCCACATCTGAGGAAACGTGCAGTTCTCCCATCTCCTCCTCAACCAGGTCCTCCCCTCATTGCAGCGCCAGGTTGTGTAATGCGCAGCAAGCTATGATGATGCACGACATCCTCTGGGGACTGTACTGCAGTGCTGCACTAGACCTGTTGATGCACCAGAACCTCATTTTTAAGATTCCAATTGTGTGCTCCACCAAAGTCTGGTTTGCGGCATGAGCCTCATTGTACCGTCTCTCTGCTGCAGTCTGAGGCTGCCGTACGGGCGTTATCAATCACGTCCTCTGTGGGTAGCTCTTGTCCGTGAAGAGCCAGCCCTGCTCCCTCTGGGGACCCTGGAAGATGTTGTGGATCTGAGAGTTGCTGAGGATGTAGGAGTTGTGGACGCTTCTGGGGCATCGTGTGCAGACCTGCATGATGCATTCGTTGTGGCTGCAGACCAGCCGACCATTCAGCAAGTGGAAGCCCTTGAGGTTCACATACTGGAGTGCTTGTTGCCACAGAGATCTATGCACCACCTGAGTGCCGCTGATGGCACCCTGCACTTGTGTGGAAAACCAGAGATCGCTGCATATCCCAGCGCTCTTTCTTCCTGGTTTGCCTGATCCCAGCCGAAATGCACAAAGTTCTGTGCCTTCGCGAAGATGGCATCCCTGACTTCCTGGATGCGCTTGTGGGTGGAGGCTTGCAAGACTCTGCACAGGTCACCTGTGGAGCCTTGGAAGGAGCCACTGGCGTAAAAATTGAGCGCCATTGTTATTTTCACAGCCTCTGGCAGTGGGTGTCCTTCAAGTCCCCGTGGTGCCAAATCCTGCAGCAGGTGGCATATGTGACCGACCAGTGCCCTAGACATGTGCAGTCTTCTGCAACACTGGTTCTCACTCATCTACAGGGATGACAAGCACTGTCTATGGACCCTGGATCTAACGAGGCACCTACGAGCGTCAGCTTGCTGTGGATCTTCTGCTGCGTCTGGAGGAGGCCCTGCTGCCCCTTCATCTTGAGGGTGGTGCTCCTCCCTTTGCTGACCCAGGTACCTCCATCACAATCTTCTTCACCTCTGCTCCCTTTAAGCTATGAGACATACAGCTAGATCACCAGGTTCCATGATCCTGATATTCTCCTACTGCAGGATCAAAGAGAGAAGCGCAAGGGTTAGCATATGTCTCCTATGGATCTCTTTTTGTTAAGTCTCTGGCTCTGGCTGCACCTCAAGGCCACATTACAGATGCCTGAGAGTGCTGTCCACTATTTGAATGGCCAGTGTTTAGTGCATTCATTAGCTGTCCAAAAGCCTACCCACCTCCGCCCCACTCCACTTGACCGATTGGCAGCAGCTTTGGCCACTTAACTGCACACTCTCCTCTCAGCTCAGGCGCAGGCATTCTCCTAAACCACACTGCAAGGCTGCTCTGTTAGCTTATATCATGAGGGCTCCTGGTCCAAACCTGAATAAATACATTGCAAGGGGCTCTGAGCGCCTCCAGCAGTGACTGTTCCATGTCCATCTTTCACAAGGGATTCTACAATTTGCGCAGTCATCCAATTGTTCTGCTGGCCCCTGAAAGTCACATTAATTTGCAGCCTATGCCTGAGGGATGAAATGTTCTGGAACAGTTGGTGGCACTTTCATGCTTTTGTGTTGCTTGAGTGGGTAGAAATGCTTCAGAGGCCCGACTCCAAACATGTCAATGGAGCTGCTGGTGAACAGTCTCAGCTGTGGAAGAATGGTCACTTTTGACAAGCTTTTCCAAGTGATTGGCCACTTCCCTCACCCTCTCCCTACCGACTCCCTCCCCTCCCCTCCCACCACTGGCATGTGTTTGTGTACTTCTGTCAGTCTGTGCTGCCATGCTTCCCCCCACCCCCTCCCACCAGCCCCACCTGCACTGGAGCCCTTGCCCCAACACCGCACTGAAAGGCCAGCCGGGAAAAAGCAACTTGCCTGTGCCCCACCCACTGAATGTGGTGCCTCTTCCTTGATATGCTATGGGCGATCCTCACGAGGGCTGCACAAGTTTGTGTGTACTCACCTCCGAGTTCCTCTCGAAGTTCAGCTCACCAGGTGCACGCCTTTTAAAAGCAGTCGTAAATCATGCCATTCAGCAGTCACGTCAACATGGAAATTATATTTTGACGTGAAGCGATGATTCCAGTGAACAGGCACAATAGTGAGATGCGACTGCATGGAAATTAAGTTCCCGATGTTGGACGGCGGGAAACCCGGCCCGCCATTGAATCGGGGAGGGGACAATCACGCCCTGGATTCACGTCACCGGGAAATGCGAGTCAGGCCAAACATACCCGCTGTAAACGGAAGCGGAAAATTCAGTCTCTGGATTCAGCATCATGAAAACAGTGCTGATGGCAGTTAAAAGCGTTACCATTGATTTAAGACTATTAGAGATAACAGCGATGTCATTACTGCAGAATGATGATTGTCAGAAAGGTAAAATAAAAGAATTATTTTGCAGTGTTAAAGTAGAATTAGAAGGGAATTAAGGGCCTAGTATATATTATACAGCATCATTGTTTATTTAAAATATCTCTTTCTCCTGTGTCTGTTCTGAATTGAATTGTTTCAGTGAATGATGTCATTGGTTGAATGATGAGTTGTATGCAGCAGGACTGACAATGGTTGTGATATAAGATAAGGAGAAAGGATAAGCAGCCAGACAAGATAATTACAGTGAAAATGGCCTCCACTGTATTAGCTAAAGCTCTTTTATTCAATGTTTTTTTTTATTTGGACGTTCAATGAACTTTGGTATCAAAGTGCTAACGTAATGAGTGAATCACCAGCAGAACCACTTTGATTGTATTCCTCCCAGTGAGGTCAACTGCTGTCATCTCTGGTCAGCAGCCTGGTAGGGGAGTCAGCATTAACTGTAACAAAAAGGGTGGAAAAGACACGACCATCCATCTGCCTGGTGTCATAAGCCAATTCTCATTCATTCAAATATCTATCTTATCCTCCCTTCACTTTTTCTAGATTCACTACCTATCCTGGGTGGCCTGTTTCATATGCTCACCAATCTCTGGATTTCATCAGTTAGGATAGTAGAAAGAATTTGTAGTGGTGGTGGATTTTCAACTCTCGCCAAACTCGATTGAGGGCGCAGCTGTGCCACCTGTCCACTTAAAGCAAATGTTGAGAGGCCTGAACCAATTTTAGGTTTGGGCCTGGTTTGATAGTAGCCAGTGAAAACAGATGCTCCCACACTGAGCCAAACGGTAAGGTGGACGTTGGGGGGCTGGAGTTGATTGTGTGGAAGGTGGGGGTGGAGAAGGATGAGTATTGGCGATAGTGGAGTCAAACAAGGGTTGCAATAATTTTGTGGAGCATGGAGATACATCACTGGCTGGTACAAATGGGAGAATATCAACACACAATGGGCTCATTTGTTCTTTAAAATTACACTAAGGCTCCAACACTGATTTGCACATTGAATATTTCTATGTGAAGCAGGTAGGGACACCATTTGTCCATTTACAGGCCCACATGAATATTTCAGTTTATAAAGCAAGACATGGGTAGACAGCAATTTAAAATAACCCCACCCACTGTGTCTTATGGTTGACTGTGTGACAGGCTGGCTAGTTGTTATATTTTCCTAAATCCCTACTATACAAAATTCCCTGGGTCTCACTAAATGAATCAGAAATCATGCTGAAATTGACCACATTAGGAAACCAACATGGTTTTAACCACAGACCACCACAAAGTGACGACCACACCGGGGAAAGCCACACCAAATGGATCCAGTGCTAGGAAAAACTAAGTTGGAGTTTTTAAACTTTTAATGGTTTCTTTATGGACCAGAAGAAGCAGAAATGTCCCTCAGGGCATCACAAGGAAATCTTGGGGTTCCCCTGCCTCAGGTTTCCTCTGCCTCCCTTAATGGTGACCACTTTTATGACTCATTTTAGTGTCAGGAACCTGCTGTTGGATCTCTGGCAGTAACCTCCTGCTGCCCGAAACCCTGCTCCCATCTGCCTCATTATTCTCACTGTGTTATCTGTCTTGGAACATGGTGTTTATGGTGCTGAAGCACGTGGTTAAAATGGCCTGCACTTGTCACCACTGTGAGCTTATCACTCAGCCCCACACTCGCCACCCTCAACTCACAAGTCGTACACATAGCCTGAATTAAAATCGGGACTTTAGTAAGAATGTGAATCTGAAGGATTTGGCAGCAGGTGAGGGTCTAACCTTTAAAATAAGGTTAGTCACTCCACTTTACATGGCAACAGAATAAAACTGAGGAACCTTACATATATCATTTGAACAAGATCTTCTGGTCCAGATCAGAACCATGACACATCAGTGACAAAATCAACCTTTGGCTCAGCTCAGCTTCCATTTGCCATTTTTGCCGAAATAAGCAATTTTACATTTTTGACCTGGCCCTGTATATATTCAGCCTAAACTAGCTCTCCCTAGCTGTTTACTACTTGTTCTGCTGCTTGCTTTTCCCCCTGAGTCTAATGTGGTTTCGATTCTGCTGCTGTGATAAGGAAGCTGACTCACAGCTGCTGGCCTCCTGGAATTTAAATTAAAGCTACAAAAATGGCTTAAATATCGACATTGCCCGATAATGAATCAAGAGTCACTATCGAGAAATAGAGTCATCCCATCTTATCTGACAAGTATGTAAACACTACTTATATTTATTCAGTTCCATCAGTTGGTTAGGATCTAGAAGGTCAATTTTTTGCTCTGGGTTCCTGCTGAGCACTTGACACACGTACAGCATATGAGGCACCTGTTGGAACTGGAGTGTGTTTAATTTTGCAAGCCTGAGAAAATTGCATGTCTGGGCATGAACACTTTCTACAGGTCCTCTCCTGTTTCTGGGATTGTGTGAGGTAGGGGGACAGAAGCAGGACCCTAACTGCAGGCCTAAAGGCCAACAACTGTGATCCTGGCTACCAGTATCAGGGCCTTCGAGCTGCTGTTGACGTGGTCTGAACATCCCAAGGCCTAAACTGCAAAGACTATTCTGCAAAGTATGAAGATATAAGTGCTGCATGACTTCCAGATCTTTGAGCTTCCACTTGTATCCCCTGTCAGGCGTACCATCTTTGGAGAATACTAATGCAAGTCCCATCACGTGGTATCTTGAGGTGCTCCCATTTGGCACTCCATGGGTGACGTTAGAAGAAATAAGGCTGGAGGCTGGAGACACTCCCTCTTGGCTTATTATAATTCCTACCCTGGGCCTGCACTACAGGTGCAGATACCAATCCGTCCCATTTGGGAAAGCCCCAGGAAATCTCAGGTAGTTTAGTGGGTGCAGGAATCTGACGGAACTGGTCTAGGCCTCCATTTTGTCTTTACTATGACAGAGAAAAGCATATTCTTCAGGTGCAACAGAAAGGAAAATTTATCCAAATCCCTTCTATGGCACTTAACCCAGTGATTCTATCTGTATGAGCTGTTTGATCATTAATAAGCATAAAGAAAAAAAAAGTTCAAATAAACAAAGGGAATTAAATGTAACATTTTTGTTTCGCTGTGACTATTTTAGGCCAAGTTGATTGGAACTCAATAGCTGGTAGTTTAGGAGAGTTCAAAGTCCTGTTTGCTAAGTAACTCTTAAAAAGGAGACAGTTTTTCTTTTTGTTTGCTAAAGACTTGGATGTGATGAGAAATGTGTGAAACATCACTCTGGTAAAACAGGTACATGGATACAGATAGACAGTACTTCTGATTAAAATACCACATCCTTGTTCAGTTTTCCTATTCTGTTAATTGTCACCAGGCTTTTTAAGCAACCCTGTCATTTCCATAATTCTGCCATGTATATTTTTTCGAATGTTTTCCCATGATGATGCCCTCCCAAATAATTTTCTGACCAAACCACTCCTTAATGAGTCTCAGGCTCAAGTATTTTTGATCAGGCGCCAGCTGCCCTCTGGTAACTCAACTAAACAACATATTTGTGAGCCAGGATATTGGATATTTTTGAATAGGACCACTCTGATCTGTTCTGATGAAAGATATAAATCTGAAACATTGGCTCTGTTTCTCTACCCACGGATGCTGTTAGACCGGCCGAGTATTTCCAGCATTTTTTGTTTTTGTTTCAGATTTCCAGCATCTGCAGTAATTTGCTCCAATTGTTGTCCTCACTTGGTGCATACCTGTACGCAGCCCTGGTAAATGCACTCGATTGAGATTGGGAGTGGAAAACCTTGCTGACTTTCTTCCACTCATGTCCTGGGACACTGAGGCCTACTTTAGTGCCTGCACTCCCGCCTTGCAGAAATCAGGCAACTTAGCTCATGCCAGGTATGATGAGTTTTGGTTGGATTTTGCTTGATTAACCATACCTGAATTTTTTGCGTAATATTTCTGTAATATTATCAGTATCTGATTATCTGATTATCAGTAGACATCTTCTAAATGTGTATGCATGGATTTTTCTCCACTTTGAACAAGCAACCTTAAATTAGTCTCAACACTATTGACTTAAGGGCTGAATTTTCATTTTGGGAACAGGAAAACAGGCCTTGGGATTGTTTCCAGGTCCTGAATCCACCCGCAGTGACACTTCGGGATTTTGACCAGGACACCTCCTTAATTGTCATGGAGACAGGTTTCCTGCCCAATTAAACATGGCAGGTGAACTCTCAAAGCTGTGGGAGGGCCATTCAGAGGCCCAATGAATGGTAAGTAACTGAGGGCACCCCTCTCAGAAATGTAAAAAAAAAATCAATTAAAGACAGAAGAAGCAGTCAGGCCAACATTGTCGGGGTGGGATGGGGTGAATTTCCCTCTTAGGGTAACCTTTGGCTGAACTCTCATCCAGGCAGGCAGCAAGGGCCTAAGGCCTGCCTGGAGCCCTGACAGGGCCTGCTGCTTTTTTTTTTTGTTTCATGGCATGTGGGCACTGCTGGGTAGGTCAGCATTTATTGCCCATCCCTAATTGTCCCTTGAACTGAGTGACTTGCTCGATCACTTCAGTTAAGGATGGCAGATTTTCTTGCCTAATGGGCATCAGTGAATCAGAAGGGTTTTTACAACAATCGATGATAGTTTGTCATGGTCACCCTACCCCGTTACTGAGACTAGCTTTATTATCCAGATTTATTAATTGAATTTAAATTCCACCAGCTGCCATGGTGGGATTTGAACACATATCCCCAGGGCATTAGGCTGGGCCTCTGGATTACTAGTTCAGTTAACATTACTACTATTGCCACCATCTCCCCATAAGGTGAAAGTGTCTGCCTTCAGTTGAAAACTCAAAGCTGATTGGCAAATTTCAGTTCGCCTCTCTTAACAAGTTTCTTAACAAATCTAATTGACTGCCTGTCTTGTGGGGTGGGCAGATCGATCTGCAGGGCCACAAACTTCCTCAGCCAAAAAGGTCGATGTTGGACATGGAGTAAGGAAATCAGCCGACTGATGCCAGTATTTTCAGGCCCTGTCCACATCCAGTCCCAACCTCGGTGAGGCCCAAAGATCCTGCCCAATGTGTTAATTAGCTAGAATGGGAGGACCTGTTCAATCTCAAATAGGTGGACCATTCTGGCAAGAATACCTTCAAAGCCATTTACTCACACTTCAAAAAGTGGGCATTCCACTTAGGGCAAAAGCAAAAAGCTGTGGCTACAGGAAATTCGAAATAAAAACAGAAAGTGCTAGAAAACACTCATCAGGGCAGATAGCATCTTTGGGAGAGAGTTAATTTCAGGTTGATGACCTTTCATCACAACAGGCAGTAACTTTGATGATTCAGTGGCTAGAATTGCTCATTTTCCAAACTTTAGGCGGGTGTCAGTTGAAGCCTCTTAGGGAACCGTAGAATGAGCTTGGTTTTAATAGCAGCAGGAGGAAGATCTGTATCGTTTAAATGTCGAGGGCAGGTTACTTGAGTAACTTAGCCAGAGGAAGTGAGCCAATGGGCTGTATTTAATGGAGCCTATCGGAATGGCCTAGGTGGTGGGTGGACCCGCATAATCACAGGGAAGGCCGCACATCCCATTTCTGCCAACAGGAAAACCCACTCCCATTATGTTAGCAAGTAGAATGGGCTGATTCCGGGAACCTGCCCACTGGCTAATTAGGCTCATTAATGAGCTACTTAAAGGTCATTATCCCTTCCCACAACCCCCCAACCTGCCCTACTCACATCTCTCCAGGGATCTTACCATGATTTTCTTTTTGTTTAATTCATTCCTGCATGTGGGTGTCGCTGGCCAGGCCAGCATTTATTGCCCATCCCTAATTGCCTTTGAGGTGGTGGTGGGCTGCCTTCTTGAACCGCTGCAGTCCATGTGCTGCAGGCACGCCCACAGTGTTGTTAGGGAGGGAGTTCCAGGATTTTGACCCAGCGACAGTGAAGGAACGGCGATATAGCTGTAAGGCAGCACAGTGAGTGACTTGGAGAGGATCTTCCAGGTGGTGGTGTCCCCATGTGTATGCTGCCCTTGTCCTTCTAGATGGTAGTGATCATGGGTTTGGAAGGCGCTGTCTAAGGAACCTTGGTGAGTTCCTGCAGTGCGTCTTGTAGATGGTATACACTGCTGCTACTGTGCGTCAGTGGTGGAAGGAGTTAATGTTTGTGGATGGGGTGCCAATTAAGGGGGCTACTTTGTCCTGGATGGTGTCAAACTTCTTGAGTGTTGTTGGAGCTGCACTCATCCAGGCAAGTGGAGGGTATTCCATCACACACCTAACTTGTGCCTTGTAGATGGAGGACAGGCTTTTGGGGAGTCAGGAGGTGAGTTACTCACTGCAGGATTCCTATCCTCTGACCTACTCTTGTAGCCACAGTATTTATATGGCTAGTCCAATTCAGTTCTAGTCAATGGTAACCCCCCCAGGATGTTGATAGTAAGGGAACCAGCGATGGTAATGCCATTGAATGTCAAGGGATGATGGTTAGATTCTTTCTTGTTGGAGATGGTCATTGCCTGGCACTTGTATGGCATGAATGTTACTTTCCACTTGTCAGCCCAAGCCTGGATTTGTCCAGGTCTTGCTGAAGTTGTGGAGTCACGAATAGTACTGAACATTGTGCAATCATCAGCAAACATCCCCACTTCTGACTTTATGGTGGAAGGAAGGTCATTGATGAAGCAGCTGAAGATGGTTGGGCCGAAGTCACTATCCTGAGGAACTCCTGCAGTGATGTCCTGGAGCTGAGATGACTGCCGCCCAACAACCACAACCATTTTCCTTTGTGCTAGGTTTTACCCCAACCAGTGGAGAGCTTTCACCCTGATTCCCATTAACACCAGTTTTGCCAGGGCTCCTTGATGCCACACTCATGTCAAATGCTACCTTGATGGCAAGGGCAGTCACTCTCACCTCACCTCTGGCGTTCAGCTCTTTTATCCATGTGTTAGGAACTGGAGATAGTTTAAGAAAGTTAAATTTGTATTTGTGGATGTTAGGAATGAACTTTAGCTTTAAGTTTAATTTGTGTTTCTGTATTTGTGTTAAGGATGGGGAGAACTTGAGTTTTAGTTTCATTTTAAAAGATGCCTGCATTTTAAAGAGGTTTTATGACTCTTGAAGGGAAGTTAAAATAAACACAAGGTAGTAAAAACTGTGCTGTTGCTTAGCAACAGGGGTCCAGAGACAGAACCACAGAGACAGAGAAAAACAAAAAAGTAGTTTCAGTTCAGTTGAAAGGAGCTGCCAGGAAAGCAGCATAGGAGAGGGACAAATAGCAAGTTCCAAATTAAAGAAGAAGCCAAAACCAGGGAGAGGAACAGGAGGAAGGTCCCAAGAAGACCTTCTAGTCAATGGAAAAGAACAGGAATCTGGAATAGGTCCTGTTAAGTGAAGTCAAGAGTGAGGAGCCGAGGAAGGCTCCAAGGTTAAAGGGATAAAACTGCAGCTCGCAGACTTAAAGCAAAAATAGGCTTGCAAGAAGCCAGAAGAATGGGGAGACAGTCAAAGGTTGGTGACTCCTTACTATGGGCACGTGAAGCAGTGGCATACTGTTGGCATGGCTGAATATCTGAGAGAGTGTGCGTGGAAGGCAAAGCTTGAATGCACGTGGCGATCCAGAGGAGAGGAACATCAGAAGGAGAGTTCAAAACCCTGGAGGTGGACCCTTGTGGAAGGCATCTGAGAGAAAGCTTTATTTGGGAGAAGATTCCAAAGTGGATTCTTTGAGATTGAAGATTGGAGATTGGAAACCCTTGTGTTGATGGTGTTCGGTGAGACCGGTTGGCTCACGGTGTGACAAGCATCTGGGGGGAGTTGAGGAGAGATCCATAGCATCTGTTTGGAGTGGGGTCTGTCACTTGGTTTCATAGTGTGGTGTGACTGACCACAGGTTGTCTATTGGTTTACATGGACTGTGTTCTTACTGTGAACATTAGAGTATAAGATAGCTTTTGTCACTTGTGTTATCCTTACAAATTTTTATATATCTGTAAAGGTATAGTTGTGGGTGAAGAAGTACTGTAATATAGTTCTTTTCTTGTTTAATAAATGTTTTATGCTTTTGTTAAAAGTTCATCAGTTGACTCCTGTGACTGTGTTCAGTAGTGACTCTCCATGTTTCTAAACAAAAGAATAAAAGTTAGGATCTATCAAACGGGGTTCTACCCTGGGACCTGGCGTGTCCAGTAATAACACATGTTTGAACCAAGGCTGTAAAGAGGGCAGGAGCTGAGTGGTCCTGGTCGAACCCAAACTGAGCATCAATGAGCAGGTTATTGCTAAGCAAGTGCCACTTGATTGCACTGTTGAAGACCCCTTCCATCACTTTACTGATCATCGAGCATAGACTGATGAGGCGGTAATTGGTCGGGTCGGCAATTTTCCACATTGCTGGGTAGATGCCAGTGTTGTAGCTGTATTTGAACAGCTTGGCTAGGGACGAGGCAAATTCTGGAACACAAAGTCCTCAGTACTATTGCCGGAATATTGCCAGGGCCCATAGTCTTTGCAGCATCTAGTGCCTTCAGCAGTTTCTTGACATCATGTGGAGTGAATCGAATTGGCTGAAGACTAGCATCTGTGATACTGGGGTCCTCCAGAGGAGGCTGAGATGGATAATTCATTTGGCAGTTCTGGCTGAAGATTGTTGCGAATGCTTCAGCCTAATCTTTTGCACTGATGTGCTGCCTTCCCCCATTATTGAGGATGGGGATATTTGTGGTGCCTCATCCTCCAGTGAGTTGTTTAATTATCCACCACCATTCACGACTGGATGTGGTAGGACTCCAGAACTTAGATCTGGTGCATTGGTTGGGGAACCACTTATCTCTGTCTATCACTTGCTGCTTATGCTGTTTGGCATACAAATAATCTTGTGTTATAGTTTCATCAGGTCAACACCTCATTTTTAGATATGCCTGGTGTTGCTCCTGGCATGCCTTCCTGCACTCTTCATTAAATCAGTGTTGATCCCCTGGCTTAATGGTAATTGTGGAGTGGAGGATATGCTGGGCCATGAGGTTACAGATTGTGGTTGAGTACAATTCTGCTGCTGCTAATGGCCCACAATGCCTCATGGTTGTCCAGTCTTGAGTTGCTAGATCTGTTCAAAATCTATCCCAATTAGCACAGTCGTCGTGCCACATAACACGATGGAGAGTATCCTCAGTGTGAAGACAGGACTTAGTCTTCACACAAACTGTGTGGTGGTCGCTCCGACCGATACTATCATGGACAGATGCATCTGCGGCAGGCAGGTTGGTGAAGATAAGGTCAAGTATGTTTTTCCGTCTTGCTGGTCCCCTTATCACCTGCCGCAGATCCAGTCTAACAGCTATGTCCTTTAGGACATGGCCAGCTCAGTCTGTAGTTGTGTTACCGAGCTACTCTTGGTGATGGACATTGAAGTCCTCCACCCAGAGTTCATTCTGTGCCCTTCCCACCCTCAGTGCTTCCTCCAGGTGATGTTTAAACATGGATTCAGAGGAGGTTTTCTTGCCCATGTTTGACCTGATGCCATGAGACTTTGTGGGGTTCGGAGTCAATGTTGAGGACTTCCAGGGCAACTCCCTCCCGACTGTATACCACAATGCATCCATCTCTGCTGGATCTGGCCTGTCGGTGGGTGGTATCTGGGACATAATCTGCAAGGTATGATTCCATGAGTATGACAGTGTCAGGCTGTTGCTTGACTAGTCTATGAGACAGCTCTCTAGTGAAGGCCTCACTGTAGAACTGGCAGCAGGCACCACTCCCAGTGGCATGACTTTACTGGGGAGTTGCTAGCCTCTGATTAGATGGCAACTTTCAGTGGGATTTCCACTGCCGAGCTCCTAAATGCCAAGAAAGGCCTGTTAGGCACTTAATTCAGTTGGGCCTCTGCTCAAAGCAACACAGGTCTCGTGCCAGTTCTCTAACCGGTGAGTGGGACCCATGTCGGGAACACTAAATCTAACCCAATGTTCAAAGCATTAGTCAGGTGTCTTTTGCTTCTGATAACTGAGGAAAGGTAATTGATTGTTCTCACTATGACAAAACTCTTCATTCATGTATTTTATATAAATCAGTTGCTCTTCAGTGGATGTCAAAGATTCCATGGCACTATTCAAAGAAGATGTTCTTCATGGTTTCATGGCTAATTGTTATCACTCAACTAACATCACTAAAAAAATCTGGTCATTGCCTCATTACTCTTGGTGGGACCTTGGTGTGCACAAATTGGCTGCTGCATTTCCTACACTACAATCATGGCTACACTTCCAAAATATTTAATTGGCTGTAAAATGCTTTACGACAACCTAAAGTTGTGAAAAGCTCCATGTAAATCCAAGCCTGTCCATCCATCTTTATTTCCAACTCTAGTATCCCTCAGTCCTCAGTCTCCCCATAGCACTGTAATTTCCTTTAAATTTATCCACTTTTCACTTAAAAAGCTGCAGTGCTCTCTGTTTCAACCATTAACTCTCTGCAAAAGGAAATTATTTTTGGCTTCTTCCTCTATAAGTGACATTTTAAAATGGATGATTTTTCCCATCACTGATTCCCCAGAGGAAATAATCTTTCCATGGCTGAATGTGCATTTCAGTGACACACGCATTTCCATTTCTAGGTTTTTCAGTCCCTGCACACCCTTCAGTACCTTGCCACTCAATATTAGTCCTTGTTTTTCCTCTCAAAATGGAAAACCTCACATTTCTCCACCTTTAACTGCATATTCCACTTAACTGCCCATTCCATTAACCTATCAAAGTCTTTCCAAAATCTTTTGCAGTCTCCTCACTTTTTGATTAATCCCTCTTAAAACCCATGAACCCCAATCCTGTGTTTCCTGTCTCTTAAACAACCTTACATTCCGCTGCTAATATTCCACAAAAACCATACCAAGGAGCTTCCTATGAGACATCTAACTAAATGCCTTCTGAAAATTAAGGTACAATACACGCATCTTCTCTTTATCTATCTAATTAATCACTTTTTCAAACAACTTTCCTAAATGCCAGATGTAACCCACCATCAACCTATTTAGTCTGGTTGTCCTTTTCTCTCCAAATATGCAAAATCTACATCAGATTTTAAGAGATTGCCTACAATTAACACTAGACTAACTGACTTAAAGTTACCCAGTATATTCCCCTCAATCTTCTTGAATAAAATTGGCTTTGTTAACACTCAGCCTTCAACAAATAAAAACACTGATAAATTGGTTAATAACTTCATGGCTGTTTGAGGGGCATTGCAGGTATATCATGAATGTTCATTAAAAACGCAACCCCCAGAATTATGTTTCCCTCCTAATTACGTGCCACACTAGCGGGAAATTAGACCGGCCTGATTCATGATCAGATATAAGTGGCATGCACCTGCCCAATGTCACTTCACTTGTGACTTCGAGGTGCGTAGAACATTGTAAGCCTACTTGCACAGCGCTGTAGCCCTCTCTCGCTGCGCCTCCGACTCGTCACCGCTGCCAAAGCTGCTCTCTCAGGCGAGGCTGGTGGAGTTTACAGGCAGGACTACTTAGATTGGGTACTGCAGGGTACAAGCAGGGCTACTCACACTAGGTGCTGCAGGGTACAGGCAGGGCTACTCACACTAGGTGCTGCAGGGTGCAGGTAGGGCTACTCACACTAGGTGCTGCAGGGTGCAGGCAGGGCTACTCACACTAGGTGCTGCAGGGTACAGGCAGGGCTACCCACACTAGGTGCTGCAGGGTGCAGGCAGGGCTACTCACACTAGGTGCTGCAGGGTGCAGGTAGGGCTGCTCGCACTGGGTGCTGCAGGGTGCAGGCACGGCTGCTCACACTGGGTGCTGTGGGGCACAGGCACGGCTGCTCACACTGGGTGCTGTGGAGTGCAGACAGGGCTGATCACACTGGGTGCTGCAGGGCACTGGCACAGCTGCTCGCACTGGGTGCTGTGGAGTGCAGACAGGGCTGCACGCACTGGATGCTGTGGGATGCAGGCAGGACTGCTCACTCTGGGTGCTGCAGGGCACTGGCACGGCTGCTCGCACTGGGTGCTGCAGGGCACTGGCATGGCTGCTCGCACTGGGTGCTGCGGGGCGTAGGCAGGGCTGCACTCTACCAGCAGAGACCAGCCTGGGGACGGTGGGGAGACGGGGGGAATGGACAGACACATGAGGTTGAAGGGAACAGGGGAGGGAGGAGGCAGAGGGATGACTGGAGAGGGTGGGGGTAGTAGGAACAAAAGGGGGAGGAAGGATGGCAGGCAGAGAGGTGATTGGGGGTGGGGGAGCTAGAGCTTGACATGGAAGGGATGCACGCAGACTCGAGAGGGGGGTGGGTGGGGTAAGCATGGCGCACGAGGGAGGGGGTGTATGCAGACTCAAGACTGGGGAAGGAGGAAGGAGGCACAAGAGGGAAGGGGTGCACAAAGACTGATGACTGGTGGAGGTGGGGGTGAGTCCTGAAGGAAGCAGGAGGATGAATGTCAGACAGTCATAGTCCTGGGACTAAGGCCAAATGATCGAGATGAGAGATAAAAGGCAATCCTGGGGCTTTGCGGACCACGCTACAGGCCTATGCCTGGCATGCCCGTCATTGTCTTCTGGAGGGGCAAGGCCTGTCTGCTCAGTGGGGGCCGTGCGCAGTTTGGTGTGTAGGGCATGGTTAGTGCCTCACACACGGTGGTCTTGGGGGTGGCTGGCTCGGTTCTGGGCTGCCGATGGAATAGTCAGTCAAGTGAGACATCCTCAGCCTGTAAATAGGCTGTAAAATGTAATAAAAATAGGGGGTACTTGAAATTCTCGTGGTGGGGTGGGTTGGCCCCCTGTATGTGGCCATGCACACAGCCTCAAGATGGGAAGGGGTGAGGTCCACATGGGGCATGGGTCATCCACATGATGGGTTCAGTAGGGAGGGCGGTCCACAATGATCACTATGGGCTCCAGGGTTACTGGGGGAGGCTGGAGAATTACCAGAGGGAGGTCTCCCTGCACAACGTGTGGTTCCAGGATGATCAGAGGGATGTGAACGGGACAGCAGGAGGGTCGAAGCTGGTCTGAAAGTAGGAGTGCAGCACCACCATGTTGAGACCCCGAATCAATGATACAGTTTAAAAACAAAACTAGAAAAAAATCAACACAGACAGGTCTGAGGTATTGTGGAAGGTGTCCACGGCTGGACTCTGGAGCCCTTTCAAGTGGCAATCTCATACTTACTAGAATTCCAACATGGAGATGAAGGCTCAGCTGAGAGAACTAATGGAAACTTTATTGAAAAGTTAGATTCGGAACCATTAACTCAATATGTACTTTTACGTGAGACTCAACTGGGCATTGGGGCCACATTAGAGGTGGTCTCATTGAGCATTTTACCATCAAAGGAATGTGAAAAGGGAAGAGGCAGTCAGCCATTAAGGGAGCACAGCTGCTGGATGTATGCAAGAAGCTCCATCAAACCCTGCAAAGTGCATTGTCCATTTGATATGGGTCACAAAGCATCCAATCATTCCAAAGGTTCAAGGCATAGGGAAGGTCAGATTCAAATTAGGAAGCATATGAGTGCCTTTAGTGAGGCTCAAAATTACATGGCTGTGCTCAATCCTCTTCCATCCTATATGGGATTGAGATGTCAAGTTGTTGGGGTGGCTCCTTAGATACCTATGATCAGTGAGGGAGTGCCTCAGCTACAAGGGTGGAACAAGGAGAGGCAGGTAGCGTAAGTGCAGACTAAGGGCATGACAGTGGCTTTCTGACTTGGAGTGGGAGGTCTGTAATTGTTGGGCAAGATACATTCATGTCTTGGATCTATCTGTCCACAGGGAGAAGGAGGATTACAAAATGGAAGCTACGGTCAATCCTGCCTTCTTGAGTGCTCAGGTTGAGCAGAAGAAGGGCCCAGCGCCATCTGGCACAGCTTAGAGAAGAGCCCTGGCCTGAGGAACATGGTCGACGGGTGCCCCAGGAAAACCTAGAGGCTGAGGAGGTCAGACCCATTCCACTGAGACGATGGGCTTGACTAAGTATCTACTGAAGATGTCCCTCCTACTTGGAGATGAGTGAGACTCAGTGCCATGCATATTTACGTCTGTCAAGAGATGTAGTGGCTCATATCTGCCACATTCTGTAGGAGGGTCCGATGCCACATGGACTGGGAAGCTATCATCTGCCAGTGCCCCTGAAGGTTATTGCTGCACTCAATTTTTTTGCAAGCGGCTAGTTCCAGGGATTCACAGGGAACCTATATGGCATCTCTCAGTCCTCAACACATAAATGTATAAAGGAGGTGATGGATGCCCTCTACAGTAAGGCTCATCATTATATAAATTTCACAATGGATGACACTAGCCAGGCTGCTAGATTTCTGGATTTGCGGTGATCTCTGGCTTCCCAACAGCACAGGGTCAGATCGATTGCACACATGTCTCTTTAAGAGCTCCCTGTCAGCAGCTCCTGATGTTCATTAACAGGAAAGGGTTCCACTCCATCAATGTTCAGCTGACGTGTGAATATCAGAAGCAGATAATGCACGTTTGTGCCAGGTACCCTGGGAGTTCTCATGGCTCCTATATCCTGAGTCACTCCCAGGTGCCACAGATATTCAAAGGGCCACAGCACTTACAGGCTTGGCTACTGGGTGATAAGGGATACCTACTGAAATGATAGCTCATCACACCCGTGCGTTATCTTCAAAGTGCCTCAGAGGAGAGATACAACAGAGTGCACTGTGCAACAAGATCCACCGTTGAGCAAACCATTGGCATCCTGAATATGCGCTTCCGATGGTTGGACGGTTCAGATGGGACTCTGCAGTACTCTCCACAGAGGGTGTCCTACATCACTGTGGTCTATGGCACCCTGCACAACCTGGCGCTTCAAAGGGGAGACTGCTTGCCGGAGGGAAACATGGAGGAGGCTGAGAAGTCCTCGAATGAGGAGGACTTGGAAGGACAGGAACTTGAGGAGGGCAATGATGATCAGCCTCTACGTGAGGATGCCATTGCAGCTGCACGACACCACAGCCATGCCTCTGACACACTGATAGCCACAAGGTTCCAGCAGGAGTAAAGGGACCCGAGCACATTTCTCCTGTCCCTTAGTGCCATGCCAGCGATCAGAAAGGCCTTTACAAGTAGTGACATCACAAGCGTCAGCATTCGGCCTTGGACCTGTAATCCTCAAGGATCACGAAGCCCTTGTTCTTGGAAAGGTCAGCACCCAAAGCTGCTTATAGCTGATGTTTGAGGTGAAAGACAGCACACCAACAGGCACTCTGCATCAACTTCACATACTGCAGTCATTGACACCTGAAGGAGACACTTTCAGAGACCATAATGGCTCCAGGGCATGTACTTTCACACTCACAGTGAACACAGCTCAGTGTTGATACGTTATATTTAACTCTCCAAGACACATGAACATATATAATTCTGTGGTGTGTTGCAAGTCTTAAAGGATCAAATTCCAATGTGCAGTCACTTTCAGGATATGACTTGACACCTCTCCCTTACATGACATAAGGAGCAAGTGACTAACAATTGTCAGCTAAACGTTGCATGAATCTGAGGCACAAAAGGGAGACAATCACAGAGTGGGAGCTTGGGTAACCCTCGCAGTAAGAGGGCACATTGATTCATATGCAAGGGGCATTCACGTGCTGCGACCATTATCATGAACTCAAAATGTATTTACAAAGGTGCTTGATATATACAGTGAATAAACACCTGGTGCTGTCAGTATTCTTAATTTTTCTTACCCTACCGCTACATCTAGGTGCATCTCTGACATCCACAGAAGAGGTGGAGGCAGCCTGCTAACTGCTATGCCCTGTTGTCTGTGATGACCTTGGTAGGCGTTCTCTGGAGGGCCAAGGCCTGGAGGGCCCCAGCCTGCTTTGGGTCTCCTGCTGTGAGGCAGATGTCCCCTTCTCAGCCAATGGAGCTGGAGGTGATGGAGTCACAGACAGATGGGACTGGGATTGGACTGGTAGGTGCCCTGGGGTGTCAAGCAGATGGTCCTCCTCCATTTGGGTGCCTGAGGGCCCCTGCCTGACTCCTTGAGAAGGGGCACCTGGAGGGTGGTTGCGGTACCCAGCCCCCCGTCTTGCCTTGTCATCAATGGATCCCACCTATGCCTAGCATAACAGAGTGCAGATCCAAGCTCAAATCCGGCAGAACCTGCTGGACCAAGGTCTCCAAGGTGGCCGCCATCCTTCCCATGGTGATCTTGAGGCACTTGCATGTCGGAGCCATGACATCAAACAGAACCTGGAGAGACTCCTCCATCCTTCGCTCTAATCTGTTGACTGCCTCTCGCAACTCTGCCTGATCTTCCACCGCCTGCCTTTGCACCTCCAGCATGTGGGCAATGGCCACTTCCAGAGGCTCATCATCTAACTAGGACTCAGTGGGTGCCTGTCCCCCGGCAGTCCTCTGAGTGCCAGAGACATAGGCTGTCACTGCCTCCAACTGCTGCAGAGATATGTCAGTGAGGTGTTCTCCAGAAAGCAACCCGAAGCCTAATCTAGATCTAGGACCCACCGAGGTGTGTGTCTCTGCACTGGTGGAGGGTGCAGGTGAACGCAGCGATGGGTCTTCAGTGAACGGAACCTCATCTGAGGTGGACTGGGGGCTGGGGCTGATGGGCTGGCTGGGCCTGTGCCTCGGTCTGCTGGTCACTGTAAGAGATAGAAAATAGATTTAGTTCATGAGCAGGCAGAATGCAACGTTGCATGTCACTCATCGTGAATGTCAGGATGTGATCAACTAATGGAGGGTTCATTCATACTGGGTTGTTGGGGGAGGCCAATCTTGCCTTCGCCACAGGAGCAATCTCTGGCCTCCCCTGCCAACTTGGTTGCCTCCTCTTCGAAGATAGTGAGTGCCTGGATGTCCGCCATCCTTCTTCCCAGCTGGGATCTCTTCCCTCCTGTTGTGGGCAAGCTTGGCATGCATGAAGACAAGTGAATGGAATGTAATGAGAAGGGATGGAGGAGAAGTTGGGAGGCATGCATGCTTGCTGTGTGTGCTGAGCACTCCCCAGAAAGGGCTGAAGATGCTGTTTGTGCAGGATGACGTTTGCGCAGAATGATGGATGAGATTGTGGTGATGTTAAAGTGTGTGCGAGACATTGAGTGCTGATGTCTCCTCTGCCAATTGTGTGTGAGATCCCTGAGGACTGTAACTCTTGGAGTGCCTGATTCCATTATGAGAGTGTGATTTGAATTGAACTAAGGGTTGACTTACCCTGGCATTACCACTACCTTACGATTCACCCTCATGCTCCACTGCAGGGCATTTCTTTTTTGGGTCCCAATGACACAGACCTCTGCTGCCATTCTGTCCCAAGCCAGCAAGGTGAGGTTGGTGGACCTCTGGTTTCATCCCTTGGGAAGAGGACATCATGGCATTTGCAGATGTCTTTGAGGAGAGCCACCAGGGAGTAGTGGCTGAACCTTGGGGCGCATGGTTTCTTTCTCCTGGGTGCCATTTCAGAGCATGCAGATCCCACAGCTGGGCTGCAGAGAGTGAATATGTGCGTCGAGTGGCATTTAAATATGGCGCCAGGACCTTTGACCCCATAAGGTGATGGCAGGGCGAACGAATTAGTGCCTGCCCTGCCATGTGATTCAGGGAGGTTCCAAGCGTACAATCGGGCATGAGAATCCGCCCTGCCGCGCAGAAGGAAACACTGCTTATCCCACCCGCCAGCGCACATAGTCTCTGGAGCAGAAAGTTCCACTCTTTGTTTCTGGAGGTTTGCTCTTCATTCACATATTGTCTCTCTAGATTGCAGAACCTGATTCTTTGCTAGTCAAACTAGATTCCCGTCATAGTGCAAAAACTAGCCTTTCTAGTTTGTTTGCAAATACCATATTTAGTAATACACCAGATTATGAATCTCATTCCAATCCTGCAGCACCAGGACTAAAGTTTACATTAGCAACCACTCTAACTCTCTGGAATCACTTCCAGCAGTAGGATATAACCACAAGCTTATCTTTGCCTCCAATGTACCTTTTCACACATCTGCAAAGACCAGACACCATGGCAACGTACAAATGTTATCCACTTTTTCTATCATACTGGTCCATCAGCCATAATCCATGAGTCTGACGCAATGCCGGGGCCGTTTTCTATTTCCTTAATATATTTATCCATATTAACTGCAGCCAAATGGTGACAAAAACAGCATATTCGTTATGTATATATTTAATTGCAATTCCCAGTAATAAAACAGTTCAATTTTTTAAAAATTTCAACTCATGCCAAATGTGGACCAAAGTTGTCATGTTCTATTGAGGGAATAACGTAACCAAACCCATCAGACTTACTCATCCATTTCCTGGGGATTTTCTATAATTCAATACCTCTTTTGTTATAAATGTATTTGGTATATGTGCATGAACATACTTTAATCAGTTAAAAATAACACATCTATGTTTGCTAAGGTTGTCAAGTCTGAACTAAACAATTTGAAAATGATACAGGAGAGATTAGGGATGCAATAAATAATGTGCTTGTTTCAGGCTGCTCAGTTACATGCTTTCTTTCAGTTTCAGTGTTAGTCAAATGAAAACCCCCTTTGACTTCAGTTCAGTGAAGTCAAAAGATCTCATCATTTCTGCTGTACAATGCAACAATAACATAACGCTGTGTATTACTGATGCTAGATCGCATAACAGTGTCATGACATTGACCTCAATCTCATAGAATCAACAACTAATGTGGCCTGAAAAGACTGAGGCTCACCATCATTAAACCTCCTTAAAAGAAAAGAGAACAAGTTAGGATAAAGGAACATCAAGATGCTAGCATTAAGAATATTTGAACAAAAACGTTCCAGGGTGCTTTATAAAAACCTTATCAAACAAAATTTAACATCACATCAAATTAGGAGATATTAGGACAAGTGGCCATAAGCTTGGTCAAAGAGGAATAGTCAAGTCTAAAGATAATAAGGTAATCAGGATTTCAGCAGCAGATAAGGTGAGACAGGGATGGAATCAAGTGATCATATGGCGGTGGAAATAGGCAGTCTTAATTATAGTGTAGAGAGGCGGTCGTAGCATCTCGGGGTCAAATATGACACCACGGTCTCAATCACAGACAGATACCATGGAGAGGTACGGAGTCAGTGACTAGGGAATGAAGTTTGTGACAGGGACTGAAGACAATGACACCAGGTCTCATTCACTCATCTCACCTGTGCTCACTGTTCTCTGGCAACACCTTGATTTTAAAATTCTCATACTTGTCTTCTAAAACTTCCTATCTTTGTAGCCTCCTCCACTCTCCATCCCCCAAGGTTTCTACATAAAACCAAATCTATCCTCTTGTACATCACTGATTTTCATCATTTCACCATTGGCAGTCTAAGCCTAAGCTCTGGTATTCCCTCACTAGACCTCTCTGCCTCATAATTCTTTCTTCACCTTTAAGGGGCTCTTAAAACTGACCTCTTTGACCAGTCTTTTGGTCACCTGCCCTAAGATCACTCTATATTGTTCTGTCTCAAAATTTTGTTTGATAATGCTCCTGTGAAGTGTCTTAGAACATAACAAATAGGAGCAGAAGTGGGCCATTCAGTTAAATCTTCCTACACAATTCCCATCCCAGAAGGGAAAAACAGTTTGGACCAGTACTGTTATTTCCCAGTTTTTACTGGTGTTCCATTTTAAGGTATACAAGACCAGTTCGGACCAGTATTCTTATTTCCCAGCTTTTAATGTTTTTTCAATTTGGGATATCTCGTGTTTCCCTTAGTATCAAAATGTCTGTCATTCTAACCTGAATATCCTCAACACCTGAATATCCACAGCTCAGGAGTGGAGAGTTCCAGAGGTCACAACGCTTTGAGTGAAGAAATTTCTCCTCACCTCAGTTGTAAATGGCCAACTCCTGACTGATTCTTAGGATGGAGCGTCTTGTTTATTCATTCCTGGACACATGTAATAAATGCAAAATCAATGTCCTGAACTCCCTAGTTCTAGATTCTCTATCCAGCAGAAACAACATCGACCCTGTCAAGTCCGTTAAGAATTTTATGTTTCAATGAGATCACCTTTCATTCTTCTAAATTCTAGGGAATACAGGTCTAATCTACTTAATCTCTCTTTATAGGACAATTCCTTCATCCGAGGAATCAGTCTAGTGGATCTTTGTTGCATTCTAAGACAAAACTGTACGTTGTACTCCAGTTGTGGTCTCATCAAGGCCTTATACAATTTTTACTCTTCCACTCCAATGCTTTTGTAATAAAAGTTAATATACCTTTGCTTTCCTTTTTGCTTGCTGCACCTGCATGTTAATTTTCTGTGATTTGTGTACAAGGACATCTCGATCCCTTTGAATTTCCCAACATTTCCCAGCCTCTCACCATTTTAAAAGCACTCTGCTTACTCTGCTTTCCTATTTTTCCTACCAAAGTGAACAACTTCATATTTCCCCACGTTATATTCCAAATGCCATGTTCCTGGAATGAAAAAACAGCAAAAACTGGGAAATAAGAATACTGCTCTGAACTGTTCTCATATACCTTAAAATGGAACGCCAGTAAAACACTAGGAAATAAGAGTACTGGTCCGAACTGTTCCTCCCTTTTGGGTTCTTGCCCACTCATTTAACCTGTCTAAATACCTTTGCAGTTTTTTTGCATCCACTTCAAGTTTACTTTCTAACCTAAATTTGCATTGCCAGCAAACTTGAACATGTTATACCTGATCCCCACATCTAAGCCATTGATATCGATTGTAAATAGCTGAGGCCCAAGCACCACTCATTGCTGCAACACACTAGTTACAGCCTGCCAACTTGAAAATGCTTTGTTTATACTTACTCTCTGTTTTCTGCCTGTTAACCAATCCTCAATCTATGTTAATATCTTACCCCAAATCCCATAAACTCTAATTTTATGCTCTTATGCAGCACTTTATCAAATGATCTTTGAAAATCCAAATATACTACATCCACTTGTTCCCCTTACCAGTCTAATACCTATATCCTCAAAAAACACAATAGGTTTATCAAACACAATTTCCCTTTGTACATCCTTGTTCATTCTGCCCAATTAAATTATGATTTTCTAAGTGTCCTATTAACTTACCCCTAAAAATAGATTCTACCATTTTCCCTACTAGTGATATCAGGATAAATAATCTGCAGATTTTCCTGCCTCTTTTCTAAAACAGTGGGATTACATTTTGCTACCTTTTAATCCTTTGAGACCGGCCAGAATCTAGGGAATCTAGAAAATCAAAACCAATGCACCCACTATCGCTGTAGCCATCTCTTTTAAAACCTTAGAGTGTAGACAATCATGTCCAGGGGATTTATTGGCTTTTAATCCCATTAATTTCTCCAGTGCTATTTCTTTACCAATACCCTTAATTTCCTCATTTTCACTAGGTCCTCGGTTAACCATGAAGATAGATACAAAGTATTTGTTTAATGTCCCTGATATTTCCTTATTCCTTTATAACTTATCTTGTCTCTGCCTCTAAGGGACCCACAGTTAATCTTGCTAATCTTTTCCTTTTTACATACCATAGAAGCTTTTACAAACTATTTTTATGGCAGAATTCTTAGGTTAGTGGGTGGGCGCGATCGGCGGGTCCGGGATCAGCTGGGGAACGGACCGCCAACTGCCATCGGCCCCCGACTGTGATTTCATGTTGGCTGGTGAATTAACGGCCAGCCAACGTGAAGCGCGCGCTGAGAAGCTCATGGGCTGTCGGGGTGGGGGCGGGAGAAGGGTGGGCGTTAATGTCAGCACGGGCGCGGGAGAGCTGCCTCAGGGAGCTGAAGATCTGAAAAGCATTAAATAAAGCTTTTAAAATCAGGGAAATCAGACATCATCTCGCGCAATTTTGCATCCAATCGGGTCGGGCGCACACCCGCCCGATCAGCATAAAAATCTGCCCTATGTTTCTAGCTAGTTTATTTCCATTTCCTAGTTTTTCATTATCAATTTCTTTCCATGCTGTACTGAATTTTAAAATCCTCCCAACCCTCAGGCTTATATCCTTTTTCTGCAACAACCTGGGCCGTAACTTTCTTGGAATGGTAATCAGTGCAGATTGTCACCCCGTGCCCAATTACCTGTGTGGGTTTTCTTCCGTGCCTGTCTCGCCTGACCTTCCAACTCAGGCCGGGCAAGATCCAAGCCGAACCGCTGTCCTCGATGCCCAGCATTGCAGCCCAGCTCCATCGAAGTGAAGGGGACACCCCCCTTTTGTAACGGCACCAGCTGCAGTAAACTAGGTAAATTAAAGGACCCATTGAAATTGACAGGCCAGGGGCTAGGTAAGTGTCTAAGGTAAGTGGATAGGGTTTGGGGAGGTGAGGAGGATTGGAGGTCAGGGGAGGTGGATCAGTCAGGTGTTGAAGGTCTGGGGGGGTGGTAGGAGGGTTGGACCTTGGGGGGGCGATGTGCAGGAGTCGGACTTCGGGATGTTGGGGGGTTTGGAGGTCTGGGGTGTTGGGGGGATGTTGGGTAGGGGGGCTTGGGTCTGCGGAGGGTGGGTGTCAGGTCAGGTGGGGGGGGTGTTGGGTCGAGTCGGGTCAAGCCTGTTGGGGGCAGGGGGTTGGGCCTGCGCAGGGGGGAGTGTTGGGTCACTTCGGCGGGGGGGTGTCGGGTTGGGCTGGGTGTGGTTGGGGGGGAGGACCCCCAGGCGGGTGGTGGGGAATCTCATGGGGCGTCGGGGGTGTGGCGGGAGTCTCGTGGGGAGATCAGTCTGGGTCTTTAAAATAGTTACCCAGAAGTTAGTAGAGGTTTTAATTCTTCTGATGTTTTCTGGGTAACTATTGATGTTAGGATTAGCAAAAATTTGCGATTTAAATTGCATATTTGGATGGTTCCCAGCGCAAGGCAATTGCCCAGAGAAAGTTTGCGCTTCTGGGCAATTGCCATGCAAACCCTTATCTGTGAAGTTCTGAGAGGGGCTCCCCAGTGCATCTGCGGGGTACCTCCCCGATCCGAATTTGGGGGGCTCAGAAGTTATGGCCCATTAACATGGGGTAGAATCGCTCAGATTTGCACTAATTTGGTAGCGGGTGGGAAAAATGACACTTTACCTGGCTTTTCATGCCGTATTGTCCCAAACCCAGAATGCATTAATTATGCATTCCCGGGATACATGTCGTTTCCATGGTGGGCGGGCTCCAATTTGCCTGCCACGCCATCACCTTGCCACTTCATCACTCCAGAGCCACACTTAAAGTACAGCCACGCTCAGTGCTTCCAGCCCAGGACTGCTGCAAAGGAGACATGGCCCTGAAAGGCAAGAAGACTTCAGCCCTCAAGTGCCGCTGTGATGTCCTCTACCCCCGCTTTGGCCGCAGGAGGGGCAGCAACATTACCACTATGGCTTGGTAGGCGATGGCTGCACAGAAGAGGTTGGCCGTCCAATGCAGATAGAGGATGAATGCTGCCAGGGTATGACAACCATCTCATCACTTTAAACTCACACACTCGAGCCCATCACACATTCACTGACATCTCACTCACTACCAGCTCAAGGGACATCACCACCCATTCTCACACACATACCCTCACATGTCCATCTGGCCTCATCTCCTCTGGAGACTACCTTCTGAGCCCTCGCCATCTTGACGCCATTTGCACAGATCAACATGTGCCCCCACACACACCCTGGGATACCCTCCTTCCCCAGTACAGCTCTCATCCTACAGCCCCTTCCCTTGCCTGAGGCCATTTCTCCCCCTTCGCCAAGCAAGCCCTAGCCTTGTAGCCATTGAAAAACCATATGGCTGATCTGGTAGGTAGAGACCTGCCCGTGAGCCTCCCTAAAATTGGTGTGGCGCTGTCTGTGAAGCCTGGCACTGGTGACTGTGAGCACTGACCGAAGCAAGGTAGGCAAACAAACCTTGAAGTCCTGGCAGCCCGCCAAGTGCACACCTTATATATGCTGTTGTGAAACACATTGGCGCGTTTTCCCACCAACATGGGCAGACGATCAAGAGGGGGGAGGGATGATTCTGGCGGGCTGGCCTTATAATGATATACTGATGTATTACAATGAGATTCCCAACGTCCGATGGTGGGGAACGGGGTCCACCATCACATGCTGAGCAGACAATCGCAAACTGGTTTCACAATGTCGTGAAACTGATTTTTGGCGTTCTTGCCATATTGTCCACTCACACCACCGAACACACCCGACGCCAGCGGGCACGGACAATCCCAGCCATAATCTAATACTATCATTACCTTCTGTTGTCAGCCACATTTGGACCATATTTTCTGTGGGGTTTCTATTCCTTAAGGGAATGTACATTCATTGCAAATTATGAATTATTGCCCAGTCTAAATGAAGATTAAAGGCCCCATGATTAGTCTAGTTACATGCACCTTGAATTTCCTATTTCATACTCTGTCAGATGTTACAACTGCAACTGTTAAGAGGCTTATAAATTATTCCCATCAGTGTTTTCTGCCCCTTGTTGTTCCTTAGCTTTAGCCAAACTGATTCTAAATCTTGATTTTCTGAGCTAAGATCATTCCTCCCCATCCCTTATTTTCTGCCATTCTCTCTTCCTTTTCCATTTTGTATATTACTTAAAGAGGTCAAGTGTCCTGGAATATTTAATTCCTCACCTTGGTCACTCTAAAGCCATGGGGCAGAATTTTACCAATAGGGTGGACTTCCCGACATCAGGAGGAAATGCATGTCACTGGCATGCACAGGTGGCCAACAAGACCTCCATTTGAATTTTACAGGTGGCAGCCAGTTAAGTGGTTGCCACTGGGGCGGCACCCTATTAACCTACCCCAAGAGCTGCCTGCACAATCAGAGGGCTGGCATCTCAGCAATCTCCACAGTGCCACCAGGAGTGGTAGTCATTGTAGAGGCAGGGTAGAGACCTGCTGCCTTCAGCAGGCAGGTACAATTATCTTTAAGAAAGTTGAAAAGCCGAGCACTGGAAGGGAAATGCCTCTTGGGAAATCGCTGGGGCTGCCTTCTCTGCCCGTTGACTCCTCTTTCCTTCAGAATACATTTCCCCATGGGCTGCTGCTGGGAGCCACCTCCATTTAGCAGTGGTTTCCTCATATGGTGGGTTGGCTATCCGCCATCTGCAAAGTGCTGATGGCGCCATTAAATGGCCCCTAACTGGAGGAAATTTATGGAAATTGGATTCCTCCTCTCAAGGAGGTGGGCAGCCTGGCCAATTCCGGTCCTGCTGTTGGTAAAATTCCCTGACAATGAAACATGGTTAGGGAGCCAAACCAACACAGCCCTCCTCGATTTTACAGGCCTTCCTCCTTGCCTCCTGGGGGCCAGTAAAATTCAGCATCATGTTTTCATAATTGCTATTAGATAAAACCCATTAATTTCTGTTTGTGCTTCAATTAATTCATTACTGGGACATTTTATTATCTTAAAGACACTATCTAAATGTTTTCATTATGTTCCAGATTTTTTGTTCCAGATTTCCAGCATCCACAGTATTTTGCTTTTATCTAAATATCAGGAGTTTTTGGTGCGAGTTAGGATATGGGCAACAGAGAGTTGAATGAGCTGAAGTTTGCCCATAGTGTAAGGTTGGAAGGCAGCCAGGAGATAACAAATGCATGGGTTCATGAGAAATTCAGCAGCAGATGAACTAAGGCAGAGACATCCATGAGCGATGCTACAGAGGTGGAAGTAGGTGGACTTGGTGATGGAGAGGAAAAGGCTCTGCCTCAAATAGGATGCCAAGGTTGTGAATGGTTTGGTTCAGCCTCAGAATGGCAAGGGAGAGGATAAAGATGGTGGCTAAAGAATAGAGTTTGTGGTGGCCAGGGCTGTTGACAATGGCTTTGGTCCTCCCAGTATCGAATTGGAGGAAATTTTTGCTTATTCATCCTAGATGTTGGACAAGCAGTGTGACAAATCAAAGGGAGTGAAGGGGTTGATAGAGATCATGGGGTGGTAAGCTGGGGGTGTTCAGTGTACAAACGGAATCTGACATTGTTTTCTTGGATGATGTCACATAGGGATAGCATGTAGATGAGAAATAGGAGAGGATCAAGGATAAATCCTTGGGAAGACAGAGGTAATGGTGTGGGAGTGGGAAGAGAAGCCATTGCAAATGATTCTCTGGCAATGACTGGATAGCTGCACGATGGAGGAGAGGCATTGGAGGAGGATGGTGTGGTCAACCGTGGCAAATGATGCAGACAGGCCAGGAAAGACAGGAGAGATAGATTGCCATGGTCAAAATCACATAGGATGTAATTAGATACTTGGATATTGGCCATTTTATGTGGCAGAGGCAGAAATCTGCTTGCAGGGGTTCAGACATGGAGTTGCAAGAAAGATGGGCAAGGATTTTGGGAGATGACAACACATTCAAGAACTTTGGAGAGAAAAGGACAGAGGAATCAAGGGTGGGCGTTTTGAGGAAAGGGGTGAAGATGGTGGATTTGAAGTGGATGACAACAGTATCTGAGGAGAGGGAACCATTAGCAATATCAGCTAACGTGGGACATTATTGAACAGGAACTGGTTGTGGTCACTGACATTACAACAACATACATGCTAATACAGAATACTGGCAAAAGGTGTCTTGTGGCTTGAAAAAAGTTGACATTTGAATGTTCAGTAGAGCAACTAGGCCACCACCTACCCAAAAGACACTTTAACAGCCATTGTCCCACACCTGACCTGCCATATCACATTTGGTGCTTTAAGTAACATTTGAAGAATTATTTCAAATATCCAAAACAACCAGAGCAGTTTATGCAATGACATCATTGTGCACAACGGTATTTTCTAAGATTTTGTTTTGCGTGAGTTTTAATGGAGTGAATCAGCAGTTTCTTGAAAATCCCCAGGAAACCCAGAAACGTTTTGTATCATAAACAAGCATATCAATACAAATGCCTGAACTTAATTTACAGAACAGAAGGAAAGACATTTTGCATTTTTAAAATGTTGTTTCAGTGAGACTCAAGAGGCTAAAAAGGAGTAGAGGAATCAGTTAAAGTTAGGAAACACTGGGATACTTTTCTAAATGCATATGCTGACAGGACAGTTTGGGAAATTTGTGCCTATGTCCTAAATAGATACAAAAAAAATTTTAAAAAAGTTTCTGTCAAAAATACAACATCACAATAGCAATGAAATATACCAAGGGAACATGTAGAGACATTCTTTTGAGTGCATTGAGAATAAGTGCCTATCAAAGTTGCATATTGGAAAATGGCAGATACATTGCCTTTAATTGCCTGATATGCGCTCTGCTGAGGGTCAGGTTCCCTACTGCTGGTATGTACTCAGAAAATGTAAGCTGCACAATAAAAAAAATTGAATTAACTAACTTTTATGTAATAGTTTAAAAAGTTACTATGCAACTTTAAAAACACAATGGCTTGAAACATTACTAGCTGGATACTGGTGAAAAATTAAGGCATGGAGTTGAAAGTGTGCCTGGTAAGCTCAGGCATAGGAATAGAAGCAAACAATTCAAGCCTTCGAGCCTGTCCCCACCCTTCAATTAGATCATTGTTGACCTGTACCTCAACTCTATTTAACCATCTTTGATCTATATCCCTTGATGCCCTTACCTAACAAAACTCTGTCAATCTCAGTATTGAAAATTTGGATTGACCCAGCATCCACAGCCTATTGAGAAGCCAGGTTTCTGCACTTGTCTTTATAATTTGTCTGGTAAGCCTATCTTTCTTGTGAAACTATCAATGTATTCTTCCTTAAGTACAGTGCCCAAATAGAGCACAATACTTCAGATAGGCTCTGATCAAGGATCCGTATATCTGAAGGATCACTTCTTCCCATTTGTATTCCAGCTCCCTTGAGATAAAGGCCAACACTCCATTAATCTTTTTGATTACTTTTTGTACCTATGCATTAGCTTTAGTGATTTTGTGCACATGAGCATCCAAATTTCTTTGCTGCTCCACATGTCCTAACCTTTTGCTATGATGCATTCTGCCTATGCCAATTTATAACTTTCTGCTCCATACTGCTCCTCCTGATATTCTGGACGTCCCAGGAGTAAGCTAAGGGTGAGGGACAGAAGGAAATCTAGCTCATCAGACTGTACTGAAGGAATCTGTCCCCCACCCACTCATACTCATCGGTCCTTATACACATTCCCATCTGAGCTAAGAATATTGCTAAATGATGTTCGGGAATCCATCCATGAGCTCTTATACTCCTGGCACCAGGAATAGAAACCACCTCCTCCACCACAAGCACTACACTGACAGCACTTTAAAGGTTACTACTCCCCTGAATTTCTACACTGCTGGGTCATTTCTGATTATTTCTGGGGATATTTGCAGTTTTTTTTCTCCCAATCAGTTGTGCTCAGAAACACCAAGCAGTCACAGCTGCATTAGTTCTTGGAGCTGTCTAGTGCATCTACTTTCTCACGGACATTGACACCAAGTGATAGAGCAGTGCTCTTTTACTATGTAGCAGGGTTCCCCAATCCAAGAAGCTATATATTGCACCCATGTAACATCTTTTAAGATCCTATCAACTATCTCAATAAGAGTACCAGTCATGCAATGTTCAGCTTGATTTGAGTCAGCAGCACAAATTTTAGAAGGTAAGGTTTACTTTCCTGGCACCTTCCACAATTCCTTCGCTACTTTCTAGATTAGAAAGATAGGTGTCCTGCTGGCTGTTGTGTTAACAAACCCTTTCCCACTTGCAGGTAAGAAAGCAACTGTGAGTACTGAATATTTGGTATATTTCCCTGAGATTGCTTCAGCCCCCTTAATTACTGCTGTACTTGCTTTGCTTTCATTGGTGAGTTTCACGAAACCCAGGAAACCTGTGGACCCAATGTTAAAGTCAAAAGTGTCAGTATTGCTTAAATTGGGCAATGAACATATTGGCAATCTGCCACTCCTGAGGGGGTTGCACATGTGTAGCCAAATGCACTCCAGTGAAATGTCAAAGCTGACGTGTTGGAGTCAATTTCCCTGTGTTAACCCCCACTGAATTCTAAACCCGCACATTCTTCCATGTTAAAATGCAGCCTTATGTATCTGCTGAAGAGACATTGGAAGACAAATTGTGTCAACAATCTGCAACAGACACCTCTCTTATTTCCCCATCTCACTCCCCAGACCAAATGTTCCAGGGCTTTCTCATTTTAAGATGTTGAGAGCCACAATTGCACTCCTCATATCCTCCTTTAAGAGGAAAGTGCATATGACGGTCCTCTATTTGTCATTGTATAGAGTTCAGTCTAGGTGTATGATGTGCCTCAAGCAGCAAAATGCATTTCATGTGAGACTGACACTATTTTCCTTCATGTTAGGTTTGGAACGACAAAGCACTTGTAAGAGTTAGAAGCCAATATGTGTACAAGTTATATTGTGCCTGGATGCTTTCTTACACTAGCCTCATTCCTTTGGTAACAAATAACTGCTCCCTTCCTTTCCTTATTTGGGACGATAAAATCTGCATGGAGAAGTTAGAGAATTTCAGGGCTTTGTGTTATCCTGCATCAACATCTGACATGCTTCTGTATGACAGCATTTACAATCAAATCCATTAAACCCAGAAACTTTGAAAGCACAGACAGACATGGAAGGTTCAGGGCATCTGTTAACTGTTTAAATGCAGAGAGGCAGAAGAAGAAAATATCCTTTTTCTAAAATCGAATACAATCTAGCATAAGGTGAACTGTTTAATTTAGGGAAATGAACCAACCAATGTACCATATTCAGTGCTTGAATTGCAATTAAACACATTTGATAAAGAAACTTTGAAAAACATACATTTGTAACCTGAAGGAGCTTGAAGGCAGCATTGGACACCCACCTGTGGGTATAACAGAGAAAAATATTTGTTTCATGTAGAGCAAAGCATTCTTTTACATGAGCTGAAATATTTGCCTTTCAAACTGCTGAACTTACTTAGGTATACAGCTTCCATTCTTAGACTAAGTTTCCATGAGTGGTTGCTACACATTGCTGATTAAGCCCAGCAGAAATTTGCAATAATTATTTCTTACTGATTTGCACATTTTGTTGTGAAAATTGACCCGCTTCACTGGTTTCCCCTGAAAGTGAACCGTGGAGTGAAGCAGATTCTATGAAACTGCAGGCAGAATTTTTTTGTCACAAGCATTTCAGTGTTTCAACCAAAATAACGTATTTTTCCCTTACAGGTGAAAGGGAACATGAAATGAGCCTTATTTAAATATTCAGATTGGACATTTAACCAAGGGAAAAAAGAGTGATTAATAATCAATTCTGACCAGTCCTTTATTTAGATTCATAAACATAGAGTTAGTGCATGGCAATGGGTAAAAACATCTTATAAATAAATGTCTTTCAATATAAATTTCCATTAGGCACACTGGTTCTTGCTCTTCTGCAGATAACACATGCAACATCTATCCTGCATCTAGCATGGCGCCTACAAATGATGGCTCTCTGAGGATCATCCTTTGCGTATGCAGGAGGATCTGTTGCCCTTTGGCCTTGAGGGTTCTGCTCCTCCCTTTGGTGAGCCAGGCACCTCCGTTGCGTTCTTCTCATTCTTCTCTCCTGCCTATAAACAATAATGCAGGCAGTGATAACACCAGGCTCCATCTTCGTGATGCTCTCCTCACTGCAGTATCAATGAGAAACACGCAAGAGAAGCATTTGTTTCCAAAGGTCCACTTTCTGTCAAGGAATCGTCTGTGATTGTGGGCTCCAGGCATTTTTCCGCATGCTGGAGAGCACTGGCCCCTGAAATAATGCCCAGTATGGGGTGCACATGAACGTTCACCACAACCACCACCACCACCCATCCCCCACATGACCGACTGCCGACAGCTTTGGCCAGGTGACTGGATGTTCTGCTTTTAGCCCCCCCCGGTGCTGGGATCATCATTACCTGCATTCCAAGACTGCGCTGTTTGGACTAAACCTGAGGGTGAATGTTCAGTGACTACATTAATTTAGGGGTCTGCAGGCTTCTTCTCTGTGAGTGGTGAATGGTCACATTTCCAAGGAGGTTTTCGAGCTTGTCCAGTCGCCCAATAATTCTGCAGCTCTGTAATACTCTGGTGAATTTGAAGGCTGTGAACGAGGAGTTAAAACTAAGGGAACAATCATTGCCTTTTTGGGGGAATCAGTGTTGCATGAATGGGCATTATTGTTTCATTTTACCGACTCTCTGCATGTCAATTGAGCAGCTGCTAACCTGCCTCAGCTGTGCCTCTGTCCTCATTTTGGAACTATCAATTCAGTTGGGTGGCCCTTTAGTGCCCAACTCCCCCAGCCATGTGTCTCAGTGCAATCTTCCCCACACGTTGTCCCCGTGGAGCCCTTGCCCTGCAGTCCCGTCTGGCTGCTTCCCCAATGGAGCCATCGCACTGCATCACAGTAAAAGCCAGCCCCTCCTTAACCCTGGTGTGGTAACTGTAGAGACTTGCCTGTGACACCACACTGAAACCAATGCGGTGCATCCTGCAAAGCCTGGCGCTGACCCCACGAGCGCCGCGCGGTGCAAGGTATGTGAACTAAGGTCGGAGACTCCAGCAAAGTGCAGATCACCAGCTGCATGTCGTTTAACTCCTGTCATGAATACGTCATTCTAATTACACATCGACGTGTGCTCTTAATCCAGTGCGGTGGGATGATTCCAGCGAGCAGGCGTCATAATGAGATAAAACAAAAACCGAATTACCTGGAAAAACTCAGCAGGTCTGGCAGCATCGGCGGAGAAGAAAAAAGTTGACGTTTCGAGTCCTCATGACCCTTCAACAGAACTGAGTAAAATTAGGAGAGGGGTGAAATATAAGCTGGTTTAAGGTGGGGGGGTGGGAGGAGAGAAGTGGTGGGGGGTGGTTGTTGGGACAAGCAAGCAGTGATAGGAGCAGATAATCAAAAGATGTCACAGACAAAGGAACAAAGAGGTGTTGAAGGTGGTGATATTATCTAAGAAAATGTACTAATTAAGAATGGAGAGCAGGACACTCAAGGTACAGCTCGAGTGGGGGTGGGGTGGAAAGACTAACAGGGCATTAAAGGTATAGATTTAAAAATAATGGAAATAGGTGGGAAAAGAAAAATCTACATAAATTATTGGAAAAAACAAAAGGGAGGGGGAAGAAACGGAAAGGGGGTGGGGATGGAGGAGGGAGTTCAAGATCTAAAGTTGTTGAATTCAATATTCAGTCTGGAAGGCTGTAAAGTGCCTAGTCGGAAGATGAGGTGCTGTTCCTTCAGTTTGCGTTGAGCTTCACTGGAACAATGCAGCAAGCCAAGGACAGACATGTGGGCAAGAGAGCAGGGTGGAGTGTTAAAATGGCAAGCGACAGGGAGGTCTGGGTCATTCTTGCGTCATTCTCATTTCATAATGAGATGCTGATTTATGCTAATGACGATCGCAACGTTCAGCGGCAGGAAACGCGGCCTGCCATTGGCGGCTGAAGCGCACAATCGCTTCCTCGTTTTGCATTGTCGTAAGACTAGTTTTGGACCTTTTTGCGAGATTTAGCTCTCGCACCTGCCATGACACCCGCTGTTATTGGGAGCGGAAAATCCCAGCGAAGGGGACAGGTTAAAAGATTAGAGGTTAGTTTTGCATTTATAAATCCTCCTGAAGTTGTTTCATACATTACTCTGGCCTTTGCCCTTAGAGTGATTCATAACATTTTTTCATGACATGTAAAGACAAACATCTTCAAGAATGCATTGATACTGTAAACAATGTGAAGTAATCGATTTACTGATAAACATATCAAAACAAACAGTGCCGAATGCCTCATGAAAATAATAACATTTGTAATCTGTAAATAATCTTTTTAAGCAGCTATAAACCCAACATTCTCCGTGCCCATTGGTCTTCTTGCTGTTTTTTTTAAAAAGTAGTTACATCAAAACAAAAAATACTTACATTGATGTCCTACAAATGACATTGCACAAGTTGCTAATATCACCTACCAGTCATGACTGGCCTTAGCCAAGCTTATATGAACCACAACAACTTACCCTTATTGTGCCTTTAACATTGTGAAACACCCCGATGGTTTCAAACTCTTCTCTGATCAGGGGAAATTACATGGATAATTTAAATAGTTTCTTGAGTCCTCACAGACAGATGGTTTCCTCAAAAGATAGTTAACGAGGCTCCCACTGTCTAACTTTTAATACCTCACATCATAACGTCACTAACATAACATGGGCCTCCCTTTATTTGTAATTACCCCAGGGTTGCCGGCCCCTCAGACCAGGTGTTCTTTCATTAACATGCATTTAAAAATGATAATTTTCAAACTAAAAATAATCTAATAATGTACACATTTGTAACATCGGGAGTGTTCTTTGAAGTGTTCTGGTGAGATCCTGCATCTGCCAGAGTGTGCTGCTGCCATCCTCATTGGGATGGCAGAGGAGTAGATGACCTGTCCACACAAAGGCTATAACAGTTAGTGGGGCTATGATGGCAGTGCTTTTGGATCTGCAGGATGTCAGGAAGGTGGAGCAGAGGCTGCGGAGAGGCCAAGGCCTCTGCTATACCCTCTGTCAAGTTGGAGCCGGACTCCTCCAGGCAAGCAGCGGAAACCTTTTTAAATATATTAGCATGTCATGCATGCTCATTAAAACACAACTTCACCAGATTAAATTGTATCTTTGGAATTATGTGTGCAGCAAATGAGAAACACGTACCTTCAGATTCACGACTGGTTAAAGGTGGTGTACAATGGGTGAGGCAGTCTTCTTGGTAGATTTGGACTGAGTAAGAGCTGCTCTTCTTGTGTGGGGGGTTTTGTTGAACCAGGGGAGAGGAGACTTTGATGCATTGAGAAAGGGTGGCAGCTTTGAAAGGGAAATATGCATAGCTGACCGAGGGAGGTGACAGCCCTACAAAGGCTTGTGGGGGATAGAGAGAGAAAGCTGGACCCCATAGGTAAGGCATAATGGTGAGGTCCTGAGAGTTGAGGGTAACAGAGGGTAGGTCAAGGATGACAAAGGGAGGGTTGAATATGATGGCTAGCAGGTCAGGGGTAATGGGGGTCAGTTCCAGAATGCCAGGGGACTGACCAATGGTGATGGGGGGATGCTCTAGGGTGAATGTTAGTTGGTCAAGGGTGATGGGTGTTGGGTCAAGGTCACCGAAGGCAGGGCAAAGACAATGAAGTGACATGCCAGAAAGAAAGGCACGTGACATCAATTTCCAATTTCCAGACAGAATGAGGCCCCCGCAAGATATCTTGATCTCTGTACGAAATGTCGCTGTGTAACTGCCAGTAGATCCTGAGATTACAAACTCCTCAGAAACAGCCAGACTGACGCTGCTGGGTGACAGGTAGTGGATGCCTGTCTGGGTGCCATTCAAATATGACATCCTGACCTTTGATTCTGTGAGGGAACGCCAGTACTGGTGACTTCCTGCCAAGCCCTGCCACAAGATTGGCTGGGGCCCTCGCCTCTGCATGTCTAATTGGCTAGCTGTCGCATGGTTGTGCATGGCCAGCCACTCCATCTCTGAGCAGAAGTCCCACACATTTCCAGTCCTGCCATTGGGCCCCTCGACACGAGAAGAAGATTCCACCCTGGAGGTGCAGACAGCATTGTGGGATCCACTCGACCCTATAGTACAATCGTGAAGATGAGGTAGGTCACAAATTTGCATGCTCCTCACCTCAATCTGCATGGGTGCGGGAGAAAATGGGGCTATCCAATTTCCAGCCGGTAGACTTTACATTAAGCAAATTTGATCTTTTTTTAAAGTATTAGTTAGAAAAGTATATATATGACTACGTGGCTAAGTGTACTGCTCAATACAACGCTGAGCTTCAAACATCAGAATGTTCTAAGCCATGGTCTGTGCTAATGTTATAAGTAGAGAGAGGACGGCTAAGATGCCACTGTTAGTCCCCAGCTCTCCCAAACTAGTAAGCTGAGTATCAGGCAGGACAGCTGCTCCCGATATATACTCCAGGTTCCGGAGTTTGGTACATGGGTTTGATTTTGCTTGCCTTTGTTTGATGTTAACAACCTCAAAATCTGGTTGATATTCTTCCCGCTCATTAACATCAACAATGCAGCCAACTCTATTTTAAAAAGGTGTCCATAGCACCCACCTGTTTTGGGCCCCCCTGAATATGAAAAGCATGATCCCATGATATAAACATGATCCCGATTGCCATTTTAGATTGAAACTGGTTAGAAGCTGCATGTCGCAATCTCTGACCATTTCCACAGCTGGTTTGAGTCTTGTTGGATCAGGAGGATTCTTCCATGGTTCACAAAGATAACCTGGGTTATTGCCACTGCTCTCAACTCTAGCTTGCAACCTCTCTTTGTATCACAATCATTAATTGGTTCTTTGTATTTTATCCACACCACTCTGAACACTTCAACCATTCCTATTATTTTCTAAGTTGTAAATACACCACCCACAGGCTCTTAATTTGCCCTCGCAATCTTAAAAATTTTAAAGTTTTAAAATTCTCGCTTGGTGTAACCTTATCACTACTTTGTGATTTATTCTGTCTTCTGCTTTTTTCTTGGTGGGGTGTCTTCCATTATGATCCTTAACCTTGGCCTTAGTTTTCTCAATCGATATCAGAAGAGTAAAAACAAACTTGATCCTATGGAAAAATAGCCCAGCATGAGTCACCACTACAGGAAGGAAGAGAGAAAATCGCAAGTAAAAGTAACCTGCATGAAACTGTCTAATTAAAAAGCTAATTAATTATGGATACGGTAGTGGTAGATTATATTCTAAGCATCATTTAGAGAATAAACAATTCTGAGAAAAGCGCGAGTTAGTGAAAAAAGTGCCTTCACCAAAGAACTCCCAAAGAAGAGATAAAGGAATTGTGGAATCACAAGGTAGACTTATTTTCATAAACCTACCTTTGAACATCATATTTTTCTATTTAAGCCACGCTATGTTTTAAATAAAAGAAGTAAGCCTTATCACTCCATTTAACCTGAAATATATTGTGCAAATAATTTCAGTTTTAAAATGAACATCTGTAAATATTTTCTTCATTTTGACTGGGGACTTAGGAGAAGTGGTGATGAGGTAAGGACTTGATGTTTATTGTATGGCTTTGCCTCTTTGCCTAGTTTTTTCTGTATAAAAACACCCTAAAGTTAGTTGATAACAGGTAAGAAACATTGTCACAAGAAACATGAAAAGAAATGAAGGACTCACCTTATATGTATGCACAGTATAACAAAGCAGCGATTGTGTACAATGATTTCATCAATGCATTGATAATTGTGCTGGGTCAATGTGAATGTTTTATAGCCATTTCTTTTTATTACTTAATTGAAATCACTGTCTCTTTCATTCGCCAAAATTTGACAGTGGAGAAAATAACCAAGACCCAGGCTTGGAAATATCTTTGGGCCCACTTCTGCTGTTCCATTAATCCGACTGCAGGGGCAGAATTTTTCTCTCGTTGGGCGGGCGTGTGCCCAACCTGAATGGGAGAAAAATAGTGCGAAATGATATTGGGTGAGCATCCCAACGTCATCGTGCACTTGCGCGATATTTCGGTTGGCGAGAACGCACGAGAATCAGCAGTGTGCCCGCCGACAATTAAGAGGGCTGTTAAGCCCATTCTTTAATTAATTAAATTGAATTTTTCCCTGCCTGTCCAACCTAACGGTTGGCGGGCGGGCGAATAGGCCAAGCGGCCTTGACCTTTTTTGCGATCCCTCATCCGCAGGCGGGATAAGGTAGAAACTAGTGATTTTAAAAAAAACTTTTAAAACTCATCTTTAACATGTCCCTGCTCATGTGACAGGGTCACATGAGGGGACATGTTTTCCCTATTTTTTCATTCCTTATTTGTAATGTTAAAAATCTTCTGTAGCTCTGTGCCTTCAGGGAGCTTTCACTGAGCGCACCTGTGTACATGCGCTGGCTTCCGCACATGCCCTCCTTCCTCTCTCCCCACCCCACCCAGGCAGCGCAGAGCATTTCAGCGCACGATTCACACTGGCTCGCCGTTAATTGGCCAGCAAGCGTGAAATTGCAGTTGGGGTTTGATTACGGGCAACAGTTGGTTTCGTGGCTGCTCCTGGGCCCACCCACCACACCCACCCGACGAGGTAAAAATCCTGCCCCAGGTTGCTCAGGGCAAAAAAGGGTGGGTGCAGTGGGAATTGCAGTAGGTGGTGCTATTTCCACTAGCCTCACCTCCTTGCTAATGCCAGACTATCATTGAAGTGAACGTAAGTTCTGTCCACCCTCAGTTCCCAGGAAATTGACATACATTGTTCTTTGGGGGAAAGACCTGATGTTTCATAGTACTGGCTGGTCCTCTTCCATATGCTTAAGCCTGGATTCTACCTCAAGCTCCTGAGGAAGTTCAAGGCCCTACTTTGGGGAATTTCAATTGGCAAGAGGAATTCACAAGTTTATTACTAGGGGCGCTTTGCGTCCCTGCATTGATTAAACAACAGAACTTCTTCATCTAATACTTTGACATTCTTCAGAGCTCCACATGTGGACTAACAGAGAACGTATAGCAGTTTTACTCCAAAAACTGTGCAGGCATACAAGAATCCGCAGACCACCATGGAACAAGTGGAAACTTGAGGGTGTCCTGTGCGGGACCCCTCACAGAAACAAGGTCAAAATGCTGATGCAGCTTCGCTTGCCAATTCTGCATCTGGCAATATTGAGAGAATGAGCTCCAACTTACAAGATGCATTTACTTTTAGTCTCTGGAGAGGACTCTGACTGTAGGCTTCATGCTCGATAGCTGTGACCAAGGATCAGCCCCTATGAAGATCCATGATAAACTTTAAAAGGCAGCTAGTGGTTGATGTATGAAAAAATGAAGATAAAATGAGGACTGGGCCGCTCATGGTGATGACACATCCATTCTTCTGAGCTAGCTGTTTTGGAGGACTGAAGAAGAGTCAGGGTCAAGAGAAGATGGCACAAGTACTGAAGGGGATGGTAGTGTAATAGTAATGTCACTGGAGAGGCCCAGAGGCCCAGGCTAATGCTCTGGGGACACAGGTTAAAGGGCAGCTGGAGGAATTTAAATTCAGTTAATAATCCTGGAATTGAAAGCTAGTCTCAGTAATGGTGACCATGAAACTATCATCTGTTATCATAAAAACCCATCTGGTTCCCTAAGGTCCTTTAGGGAAGGAAATCTGGTGTCCTTATCTGGTTTGGCCTACATCTGAATCCAAACCCTCAACAACTGCCCTGTGAAATGGCCTAGCAAGCTACTCAGTTCAAGGCAATTAGGGAAGGGCAACAATTACTGGTCATTCCAGTGATGCCCACATGCCATGAAAGAATAAATAAAGGTACTGGTAGCCTTGCGAGGTTTATGTCATGATGCAGCAGAAACGAGGCATTCACGACAAGCACTGCAACATTGATGATGGAATAGAGCAGTAAATTTGAAGGTATCTTCTTTGAAATGTTTAAGGATGATCTTTTTGGACAGCAGGAACATAACTTTATTTTTGGGCATGATATGCAGGGATTGTAGAGAAGGCAAGAGGTACTTGCCATCATGTTGATACAGGGCCAATATACTACAGCGAAGATTATAGAGCTGTTCCTGTAGAAGGCATTTGGCAGCTTTAATGGAAAACTGTGTCAATCACTCCGTTATGCATAAGTCTGCCTGACCGTATTAACCTAGACCAGTTCTCCTTCCTCTTTTTCCTCCTCATGCTTTTCCACTACTCTGAGCCGAACGTTTCAGCCCTTCTGCCTGTATGGGCTTCAGTCTATGAATAGCAAAGCTGTGCAACACACTGCAAACACAAATGACCTTTGACATTTTTTCAGGGCTTTGGCTTCATATCCCACCTGGCATATATGGAATTTGGAAGCACTGTTTTCATTTACCAATTTATGTCTTGCCAGAATTGATGTGGAGGTATGGGGATTTCTGTTAATTTAGGGCATGTTCAGGCAGGATTCAGGTGAGGAGAAATTTACAAAGTTAAAGAGAATGGACAAGGCAATAATGGAGGATAACAACATGTATAATGATAAATGGAGTATGACAGGAAGGGACAGAGCATACAAAATATGAGTGCACTAACAAATAAGGTGAGAGTAGGGAAAATTGTTAAAAAACAGAATTAAAGACCCTTTATCTGAATGCATGCAGTATTTGTAAAAAGATAGATGAATTGACAGCACAAATAGAAATAAATGTATATGATGTCATAGCCATTACAGAGACGTGGTTGCAAGGCGACCAAGACTGTGTGGTGAATGTTCCAGGGTATTTGACATTTTGAAAGGATAGAATGAAAGGAAAATGAGGTGGTCTATTGATGACTGGCATTCTTGATACGATCTAGGATTATAAATATCTTGAGCATTAATCAGATGCCAGCTTTGATCAACTGATAGAGATAAGTTGAGTATAGTGCCAGAGCCTTATAGTAGTGGGATGTGATATTCTTACCAACCCACATAAAAACAGAATTAAAGCCCCTTTATCTGAATGCAAGCAGCATTTGTAAAAAGATAGATGAAATGACAGCTTTGTTAATAAAGGATGAGACCAATACGGTAGTGAGAAATGATCTTGGCTCAAAAGATCAAAATGTAGAATCAGCTTCTGCAGAGTAATAGCAAATATCAAAGGAAAGAAGTGATTGGTGGGAGTAGGTTATCACCCCCCCCTCCACCCCCGAACCCCCCTAACTGTAACCACACTATAGGACAGAGTATAAATCAAGAAATGATGTGGGCTTAATAAAAAAAGGTACTACAATAATCATGGGTGATTTTAATGTTCATATAGATAGGATGAATCAAATGTCAAAGGTAGTCTTGAGGATGAGTTCACATAATGTATTCAGGGCAGTTTCTTAAATCTTGTGGAACCAACCACGGAACGGGCTATTTTAGACCCAGTGATGTGCAATGAGGCAGAATTAATTAATGATCGTATAGTAAAGGATCCTCTAGCAAAGACTGATCATAACTTGATGGAATATCACATTCAGTTTGAGGGTGAGAAAACTGGGTTGGAAAGCAGTGTCTTAAATTTAAATAAAGACAATCAGAAAGGTATGAAGACAGGGTTGGATGGAGTGGATTCCCATGTGGCAGGACATGCTGGAGAAGGTATGAGATATCCTGCGCAGTGGCATCAGCTCTGTAGCAATACAGGGAGAGGAACTATGGTCACCAATAGGAGTATCTCACTGGTAGAAAAACGGTAGCTAGAGGGGATGACAGCTGCGCCCCTGCATCATCCTGTCCAGCCATCTGGACACCATTCCAAGGGCTGAGCAATTGGATCAGCAGGCTGAGGTATCCGTGCATTTTAAAGGAATCCCACCATCCTCTGATTCTTTAGCTGCTCAACCAGATGCACCATCTGCTAGTCAGGTCCAAGTGAGGGCAGCTGGCCCTGCAGAGTTGCAGCTAGTGTAGTCGCAGGGAGAGTACCAATGGGTCCCTGCATGATGAGATCGACCACCAAGATCCTCACAGCCACATAACCAGGGAAGTGAGCAACCTGCCTCCACCTCCTCTGAGGCAACAAGGGGAACGCTATGTTGGAGTGCTGGAGAGTGGAGGACACCAAGTTGGTTAGTTTACTAATTGGGCCACTGTAGAATTTGATAAGTTGCATTATGTAGAGTAAGATAGCAGACATGTGTTAAGTTAAACAAAAACCTTTACCTGTGCAAAATATTAAGCATTTACAATATATTTACAGAATATTGGCCTTTTCATGCAGCCAAAAATCTTTTAATGTCCCACCCATCACCTGAGCATTGCATCTAGTTGGCCTTCACCAATCCTCATATGCCTTTGCTTGCAGGATGCTACCAATGCCCTTCTCAGCCTTTCAGATCAGCCTTCACACTCATGGAAGGTTCCCATCATGTGAAGTACCGTTGTAACAGAAGGTCTCTGGCCACAATGGCGTCCTGCATGGATTCCTCACAGCCTCTACGATGATATCGTCTCAGGGGTCCTTCCTCCTGGCTTTCACCCTCATTCTCTTCTTCTGCATGGAATTCTTCTTTCTCCTCCTGCAGGTCAGAGTAGAGGCTTCCTTCCTTGGCCTCGTCTGGGTCCAGTATCAAATCCCTCCTCAGTGCCTAATTGTGAATTATGCAGCGGACTAGAATGATCCAGGATACTCTGTGAGGTGTATGCTATAGTTCCCTCCACTGAGTGGTCGAGAGGCCTGAACATCTTTAGTAGACAAATGGCCTGTTCAATTAGTATTGTTTGTGAAGTTGGCTCCCATTGTACCTTCTCTGCAGTTGGGTTTGTGGTTGGTGGGGGAGTGTGAAAAGCCACATTTTCAGGGGATAACCCTTATCCCTGAGTATCCATCCATGCACCTGGGGGGTCAGTTGGAACATTCGGCCGTCCCAGATTCCCTTTGGATGAATGAATTGCGGCAACTGCCAGGGTAGCAAGTGCACACATGCAGAAACCTTTCGTGGTGGGTCACAGAGCAGTTGGCCATTTAAAGATTGTTACCCCTTTCAGTCAATGTACCCCTCCAATTTTTGCATGTGTGTACTTATCAACATGTGCGTGTAGTTGACCACACCCTGCACCTGGGGGAAGCCTGCAACTGAGGCAAATTCCATCACCCTCTCTGTCTGATGCACCATATGTCTCAAATGAGATAAACTGCCCCACTCTGGCAAAAAGGTCAACAGTGACTTGATGGGTGTGCAGTGTGTGTTGCTGACTGTGAGATTCTACAGAGGTTGGCTGTGGAGCCTTTCCCACTAGTGAGAAAATAGAGCCTCAGTGCCACCTTCAAGGTCAATGGGAGGGTTTGACTCTGGTGTCACCTTGGCTGCAGGTCTTGTTGCAGAAGGATGCAAAGCTCAGCCACCACCTCTCGGGACAGACGCAGCCTCCCCTGACATTGCCTCTCAGTCATGTTCAGTTAAGTTACCCTATTCCTGAATACCCTTTCAGGTTGGCACTGTCTCAATATTCATTGCCTCCTTCTTGTGGGTACTCAGTGCCTTGGTTCCTTCTGCCCTTGGGGCCCATGCACATGGAGAATGAGGCATTTCAGGATGCTGCTGCTGCAGCTGTGTCTCTGTGTACTGAAGGTGGCCTGGTGCTGCACCCATGACAAAATGAGGATTTGTAAAGGGGGTACCTGACTGCTGAACACTGACATTCAGTGGAGCTCTGTTGATGGCAGGTCTGCAGCTGTGCTGGGTGTGGCCTGCAGACACTCCTGCTTTCACTCTCCCCACCCTGGCAGAGAATCACTTGGCTTGTAGGCAGGTTTTGCAGTTTGAAAGTTGAGAAAAACGCTGGATAAAAGCCATGAGGTGGCTCCCAATCGCAAACTGTACATGGTATCCGCCACTTGCTTGAAAAGCAAAAACCCTGGGCGAAGTCATTTGTGAGTTGGGTGTGCATTTTGGAAGCTGCAAAAAAGCCCAACTTGCATATCATGAGCCCAAGAGGAAAATCCAGTTTAAAGGAGGTAGTTACATCTTCCAATCACAGCACTCTCATAACTCACCTTACTGAACACACATACAATGCATGTTCCAGTGTTTAATAATTAACTGTAAAGGAGGTGAAACCATTTTACTTACCTTTGGAACTCTTGGCGCCTCCAATCCAACATGGTCGGCGACTGCATGCAGCTGGTGTAAAACCCAACAGCTGTGCCTGCCCACCTCCATGAAAATTAAAAATCTTACCTGGCTCTCAATCAGCCCACAACACTGATAGTTATCCCCTTCATCCCCTGCTCCCTCCCCCGCTCTCATGGAAATGGATGAGGGCAGAAACGGAGGCTGGAATGCCAGCTGGCCCACGCAGTGGCCCTTTTCTATCCAGTCCTGCCTACATTTGGTCCAGATTGGGACCATGAAAATCCAGCTCAAAGACTCCCCAAAGGGATATACATAGGTTAAGTGAATGGGAAAAGATTTTGGGAAATGTGAGGTTATCCATGTTCCGTTGCTTCCACAGTGACGTTTCCTGCATCATAACATCAGAAGTGGGGATATTCGCTGGTGATTGCACAATGTTTAGTGCCATTTCGAATTCTCAGATACTGAAGCCGTCTGTGTCTATATGCATCAGACCTGAACAACATTCAGACTTAGGCTGACAAGTGGCAAATGATATTCGTGCCACACAAATGCCAGGCAATGACCATCTCCAACAAGAGAGTATCTAACCATCTCTTCTTGACATTCAAGGGCATTCCCATCGCTGAATCCCACACTATCAACATCCTGGGGGTTACCATTGACCAGAAACTGAACTGGACTAGCCATATGAATACAGTAGCTACAAGAGCAGGTCAGAGGCTAGGAATACTGTGGCGAGTAACTCACCTCCTGACTCCCCAAAGCCTGTCCACCATCTACAAGGTACAAGTCAGGAGTGTGATGGAATATTCTCCATTTGCCTGGATGAGTGCAGCTTCTACAACAGTCAAGAAGCTTGACACCATCCAGGACAAAGCGCCCACTTGACTGGTAGGCCATCCATCACCTTCAACATTCACTCCCTCCACCACCAACGCACAGTGGCAGCAGCATGTACTACATAAAAGATGCTCTACAGCAACTCGGCAAGTCTCCTTTCTCAACAGCTTCCAAATCCGCAACCTTGACCACCAGCACGACAAGGGCAGCAGATGCATGGGAACACCACCACCTAAAAGGGGATAGCCCACCCCCAGCTCCAGCCCCACCTTCACCTCCACCTTGAGCACCACATTTGAGGATGATGACTTAGAATCCTCAGAGGATGCACTGTCACGGGTTTCATCTGCACCCTCCACCAGCACAGATACATTCACCTCAGTGGGTGCTTGCTCTAGGTTAGGCTCAGTGTCACAATCTGGTGAGCACATCGCTGACATGGGTCCACAGCTGACAGAGGAAGTGACAGCCGAGGTCTCTGACACTCGCAGGACTGCTGGGGATGGCAAACCTCTGGGCTCAGACATAAGAGATCTGTTGGAGATGCAGAGACAGGCAGGAAAACATGAGGCAGAGGTGCCAGAGGCCATGTGCAGACTGGACTGAAGGCTGGAAGAATCCGTCCAAGCTCTGACCACTGTCATGGCTTCAGAATGCGAGCACATGGCTGCCTCCATGGAAAGGGTGGTGGGCACCTTGGAGACCCAGGTCCAGCAGAATGCACAGTTCCTGCCGGATATGCGCTCAGACCTGCACTCTGTTGCTCTAGACATAGGTACAGTGCCGTGGTGGCTAGGTGAGAGAGGGATGAGGCACCTCTACCTCCCCCCAAGTGCTCCTTTGCCTCAAGGAGCCATGGAGGTGCCATCAGGCATCCGCTGGGAGGAGGAGCACCAGCCAGACACCCCGGAGGCCCTGCCTTTTCACATCCCACATCAGTGACCAAACTGCTTCCCAGCAGGTCAGGCCGAGGAGGGTGCACCTGCACCTGGGCAGGAGATTCTCATCAGGCTGGAGTCCTCTAGGCCTCGGGCTATCAGAGGACGGCCTCCACTGTCATCGCAGTCAACAAGGCATAGCAGTCAGCAGGCTGCCTGTACCTCAGCTGTGTTTGCTGGGGCTGCACCCAGTCATAGTGAAAGGAAAAGAAAAATTAAGAAATTTTGAAGGCACATTGGTGGAGTGGGTGTACGATCACTGTATAAAGAGTCACAGCTCTAAATATATGTTCACTTGCATTGTTGTTATATTGGATGAATTCCCATCATGCTGCTAATGGCTGAAATGGTTGCAGGCATTTAAGGGAGCTGCACTTCATTTCCCATCAGATTTCGATGGTGTGGTCCCATTGAGATACCATTTATTGTCTCACATCATCAGCAGGTTAATCACTGATTATCCCGACATGAAGATGTTTAGCCTTGGTGATCATTCGTCAATGTGCAGCCTAGGCACACATCAGGTAACCTATCTTCTCACCTGGTTTTGTGCCCTCAGAGAATGCTGTCTGCGCAGTGTTTGCAGCCAAGTCATTGCATGTCCTGCTGGTGTCCTGCCGTGAGAGATGAGGAGGATGCAAAGAGGCCACAAGGAGAGTTAGACAGGCTAAATGAGTGGCCAGGAACATTGCAGATGGAGCATGAGGGTTTAAAGTGTGGTGGTCTCCACTGTGGTTAGAACAACAGGAAGGCAGTCTTTCCTTGATATTGAGGTAATGAGAAGTGCTGACAGCCAAACGGACCTGGGTGTCCTTGTTCAAAAATAACTGTAAGCTAACATGCAGGTGCGGCCAGCAATTATGGATGCATCTGGCAAGTTGGCCTTTATTGCAAGAGGAATTGGGTACAGGGTTAAAGAAGTCTGGCTGCAGTTGTCTGGAGGCTTGGTGAGGCCACATATGGAGTAGTATATGCCCTGTTGGTCCCTTTACTTAGGCAAGGATAGACCTCTCATAAAGGAATTGCAACTAGGGTTCACCAGAATGATTCCAGGGGCTGTGGGATTGTCCTATGAGGGGAGAGTGAGGAGGCTGGACCTGTCTTCTCCACAATGCAGAAGAATGAGAGGCGATCTCAGTGCAGCATTAAGACCAAGGCTCCACGGGGTGGATATAGGAAGGAAGTTTCACCTGGTTGGGTCGTTCAGAATCAGGGGACAGAGTCTCAGAATAAGAGGTAGGCCATTGAGGACTGAGATCTGCATGCACTTCTTCACTCAGGGGGTGTTGAGAGGGCAGTGGAGGCTCTCTTTACTTTTCTATATAATAACGATGTCAGGGGAGATAAAGATAATGAGGGAAATTGTCAATGAGTTAGAAGATCAGCTCTGTTCTAGGTGAATGGGAGAGCAGACTCAAGGTGCTAAATGGCCTACCTATGCTTCTCTTCCCAATGCTCCTATGTACCTAGGTCTACCTGACAGGGTTCTCTGCATTTGGCCATAGAGCTGATGTTAGGGTCACATGTGCATCCCTGCTGAAATTAGACTGCATGTGGCTTTCAATGTAGCATGCAGATGGGCTTGCTGGAACCAATGGAATCATTTATCCTTCCAAGTGCCTGGGGTCGTGGCAATTTGTAGTGTCATGCAGGTGTTGCTGTGCGCATTTGGCGCAAGTGGGTTATGTTTCAATATAGATTGGTGTATGCTAAGGATCACACTGCCAGCAGAGCTAACATAAAACAGTACAATTTACTTCAGCCACCAGAAATCAAGGACAGTGAAAGTAAACTCAAATGTCAAATAGGGAGCCCCGGCCACCCAGTCAGCAGGGGATTAAAAACAAAATGTGAAAGAAACGTGTTGGTACTAGCTCACTCGGCCTGGAATCTGTCAGCGATTAGATTGGCATGGGCCTATGTGCCATGTCACACCATTGCCATGCTTTCTGCCAGTGCATCCACACCATCCTGGAGCTCATCATCACCATCGCCTTCCCCTTTCTCATTGTTGGAGGAGACATCACAATCCTCCATCTCTCCCTCTTCGAATACATTCCCCCTTTGTTGAGCAAGGGTGCAGTATACCTCAATGATGCTGGATACTCTCTGTGGGGAACACTGAAGTGTCCCACCCAAGCGAACAGCAGGACCTTATTTCCAGTTTGCCTATCATCAGCTCAATGGTGGCCCTTGGTGAGGCATGTGCAAAATTGTACCTCTCCTTAGCGGCACTTTGCAGACTCTGAACTGGTGTCATCAGCAAGGCCTTCTGGGGCCCCTCTCCATTGAGCCAGCCCTGCAATCAATGAGGTGGACCAAACACTTGTGGCACTTGGGAGTGGTTGAGAATGTAGGAATCGTGAGAGCGCGCTGGGTAACGTGCACAAACCTGAAAGATTTGTTTGGTGTGATCACATACCAGCTAAATATTCAGTGAGTGAAAACCTTTCTGTTGATGGATGTGACTGGCTGATGTGAGGGAACTGTCAACACCACATGTGCAGTCAATAGCGCCTTGCACTTGCAGGATTCCTGCAATTGCAGCAAAACCCAAAGCTCTGGCTGCCTGGCCCTCAGGGCCGAAATGAAACTTCACAAATTCATGTGCTCTTCTTGAGAGGACATCTATTATCTCCCAGATGCACTTGCACAGGGCAGGCTGGGATATCCCATGTAGGTCCCCAGTGGATCCCTGCAAGGAACCACTGGAAAAGAAGCTTAGGGCTGCTGTCATCTTTAATGCAACTGGCATGGGATTGCCTCTCAGTCCTTGCAGATGCAGGTCTTCATTGAACAGCTGGCATATGTGATTAACCACATCCCAGGACATCCTAAGGCGCCTCTGGCATTGCCTTCCTCTCATCTGCAGGTAACTGCGATATACCCGATTTCATGCCAATGCTCACAGTCACACCCGCCCCTGGTTTCCAGCATCTTACGTTTCTTGAAGCTCAGCTGGTGCTGCCTCTTGCTGCTCCTGGCCCTGGGCCACCTTGTGCCGGTCCCTCCTCAGATAGACCATAGTAGAAGAACAGGGTTGTTTTGTGCCATCATCATGAAAGCCTGAGTTGATCTCTGGTCCATCACATATTCTTTGAAGCTTTCCCTCCATCCTTGATCATATTAGCCAATGGGAAGCCCTGTACCTAGCGCTGGCCTCCCTCTGCACCCCACCATAGTGCAGCCCATCCTGGAAGGCCACAGATAAGTTCTCCTCTTGTTCATACATGGACGTGCATAGACCAGGGTAAAGCCATGCCTGTGCACTCTCCCTCAGACACTATTGAGCTTCCCTCTATCACCCTCGCTACACAATTGAACGACCTTGCCTTTGCATCTTAGATGTACCACCCACCACCTTATCTTCTCTGACCATCTATCCAGGACCCATGAGGTTCTAAACAGGCAGATTGTTGTCATCTCCCAACTGAGCATCGTGGAACTGCCACCTCCCTCCCTGCGCCCCTGCCTCATTCAACAGGAGATTGCCTTTCAGCGCATAGTTTATTGCGACACGCGACTTTGCTGGAATCTTGCTTGAATGAGACCCATGGAGAAATGCTGCTGTCTTGGGGGGTTGAGCATAGAGGAGAACACACCCAAGCATGGTTTTCATCCAGTTGACTCATTATTATTAGGGTCCCCCTTTTCTCAGCCCATTAAGTACATCAGTAACTCCTCCCACCAGCAAAGACCCTCCTCTCACTTTGGGTGTTGCCTATTAGCAAAGGACTGCCTTTGGACCAATTGAACTGAAAAATAGTGCGCATTACTTTTCAAGGACACTCCAGCACCTTCTATCCCCACGCTGTCACCCAACAAGTTCCATCCATCATCCTTCACTAACACCACATTCTCATTCCTCTCCCCCTGTTACCCTTGACCCGATTATTATCTGTGTTGAACATCTGCTTTCTCTCCTGAGCCCATAACCATTGACATACCCATGTCCCTCCAGACTTTGATGCCTCTTGTTCTCACGTCCACCTGTCCCCTGATATTCTGTGAGCCCCCCCATGAGACCATACAATATCCCCCCATGACTGTGCAACTACAACCCTACCAGATTCAACACCCCCACCTCACTGTCAATGTTCCTTTGCTTCCCAATTACCTCTTTTAAGCCCTTGCATCCCAACCCTGGATATCAGCAACCCCACCCTTTAGACCCTTTTCTCTCCCACACCCACTGTCCAGAAAGCTCCTCCCCTACCCAACAACAGGACAAACACATTTATGACATATGAACATATGAATTAGGAGCAGGAGTAGGCCATTCGGCCCTTTGAGACTGCTCCGCCATTCAATAAGATCATGGCTCGTCTGATTTTAACCTCAACTTCACATTCCTGCCTACCCCCAATAATCGTTCACCCCCTTGCTTATCAAGAATCTATCTACCTCTGCCTTAAAGATATTCAAGGACTCTGCTTCAACCACCTTTTGAGGAAGAGAATGCAAAAGTCTCACAATCTGCTGTGAGAAAAAAAAAATCCTTATCTCTGTCTTAAATGGGTGACCCCTTATTTTCAAACAGTGACACCGAGTTCTGGATTCTCTCACAAGAAAAAACATCCTTTTCACATCCACCCTGTCAAAACCCCTCAGGATGTGTAACTGAAGCATAACCTCTCTACACTCGTATTCAATTCCCTTGGCAATAAACAATAACATTCTATTAGCTTTGCTAATTACTTGCTGTACCTGCATGCTAACCTCTTGCAATTCATGCACTAGGATGCCCAGAGTCCCCTGTGTCTCGGAGCTCTGCAATTCCTCACCATTGAGATAACATGCCTTTTTTTCTTTGTCCCGTCAAAATGGACAACCTCACATTTTCCTTCATTGTATTGCATTTGCCAGATCTTTGCTCACTCACCTAACATTTCTATCTCCTTTTGTAGCCTCCTTAGGTCCTCTTCACAACTTACTTTCCTACCTATCTTTGTGTCATCAGCAAATTTAGCAACCATACCATCAGTCCCTTCATTCAAATCATTTATATAAATTGTAAAGAGTTGAGGCCCCAGCACTGATCCCTGTGGCACACCATTCGTCACATCCTGCCAACCAGAAAATGAGCCATTTATGCCTACTCTCTGTTCCCTGTTAGCTAGCCAATCTTCTATCCATGCCAACATGTTTACCCCTACACCATGAGCTTTTATTTTCCTCAATAACCTTTGATGTGGCACCTTATCAAATGCCTTCTGAAAATCTATGTTTGGTACATCCACCGGTTCCTCTTTATCCACAGCACCTGTTACTTAACATGCTTACCCTCCACCCCTGCTCTGGACAGTCCACCTTTCTTCTCCGGACACCCTCCTCCTCTGCTGTGACAGCTTGGCTTCCTTAACCAGGCACTTTCTTGCCCTATCCCGCTGACCCTTGCACATTTTCTTGGCCCCAGTTCCACCCTTCCCTGTTGACCCTGCCTCCCTTCTCCAGCCTCCTTGGCCCTTGCCCAGTAGACTTCATCCTCCTACCCTTGGTCACCCTCCGCACACCTTGGGACAACTGGCACCCGAACTCAATCATAGCCTGCCATAGATGAATGCTCACGAAAGAGGGTAAAATAGAAGCTACTCACTCAAAAGTCCAGGAAGGCGTATACCTCACCTGGGGCATGCCACTTATATGCAGTTGTGAATCTGAAGGCACATTTTCCTTGCTTGTGGGTATCTTAATTGGGATGGGAACTTCATTCTGATCGGCTGGCCTTTTAATGAGCATGCATGATATGCAAACACATGCAAAAGAACTTCTTGACGCTTGCCATCAGGAAGCTCGACCAGCTTTTAAAGCTCCGAGAACTTAATTGCAAAAGTTTATCTTGCTGTCGGGATTCTGAATTTTGGCCTCCCGTGCAACCAAGTTTCTTCCGCCTTCCTTTCCACTACCAGCAGTAGCAGCAGCTGAAGATTCCGCCCCTCAGCTCTACATTATGGCGGAACAGCTGAGCTTCACAGCTGAGTGAAATGGCACAAAATTAATCAGTCAACTAGAAAAGTTTTTTTTTTAACTGAAGGATTCCATGATTCATTCTCAAGTTCTATGTAAATTACAGCGAAAAAAGCCCCATCCTTCTGCAAGAGGTAGATTGTGATTTAGCAATTGAAGTATAATGGAAAATGTGAGCCAGGTCAGTATTTTAGAACTATTCAAAGGTTTTGGTCAGTGTGGGTTGTTGGTTTTCTGAGAAATAGACTGATTGGTAACGGTTAGTAAACAGCTTGTGCTAGCCTCAACCCGATATATAATATATCATTGCAGTGAACTGATGATAAGGGAAGGAACACAAGTATGGGCTTGGTTTACACAATCGCTACCTTGTTTTAAAATAAACAGGCCATAAAAAGGGAAAAATAAAGTCAGACTCAGACACAGTAGAGGGGATGAAATTATGTAACATCACGAATCACATGTCTAGCATTTTGGGGAAATACATAACACAGTGAAGTCTCCTGAGGCACCAAAGATCATTGCTTTATGATCAATAAAAAAGTTACTTTAAAATATTATCCAATAACTTACTTCTTCAGGTCCTCTGTAGACATTTAGAGGACATCTCAATGATTAATACTTAGAGTATAACTAGCCTCAAGTCTATGGTATTGCAACATGCAAGTGCAATGCATTCTCTGGACTCCAAGTTTAAATTAAATCAGTAGCTTGCCTCAGTCAAGACTTAAACCATCAATTTTAATGGACAGAGAGTCCTGTGGGACCACTTGTTTCTCCACTTGAAATTCTGATTATGGGCTCTTGGTAGATGCATCTCTGTTGTGAGGAACTAAGACACCATACTGTATATGTTTTTATAAAATATATATAGATATACACACTGCTATTTCTAAAATGTTTAAAACTGAACAAAACTCTTTAAAATGGATGAAACTGTGTCTGTCTGTGACCCTTGAACAAGAGAAGCCACTTGGCAGTTTTAGGAAAACTCACACCTTGTTATCTCTGAGGAGCCACTAATGACCCCTGTGGACTATGCAGCCCAACTTCAAAGAGAGATATACAAAAGCCACATGCATTTAATAACCCCAGCTGCCCAGAATAAGATGGGTCATCTGCTAAGACAAAGGCCCCGCAACCTTCCTTTCAATTCCTAATGGCGAAGACACTTTGGAATCCAGACGATGGGTATACATCCTTTGTCAAAGATGGTGGAGAGGTGTAAGTCATGTGACATGGGCCTCTGGCTTGTGGAACAAGTAACATTGCCTTGCTGAACTGAAAAGCTCAGTCTGCTGTTAATATTTGACTATTAGGCCACAGCGAAGGAGCTCTGGCCAAGGTTGGACACCTGGCCCTATCTACTCTGCTTCTGGTGGAAGTCTGTACCATTGCCTACAAGCTTGATTCATCTCATGAAGCCTATCTCATAATATGAATTCAATACCACGGGAAAAGTGAATTATGCAGCATCGGTTTCCAGCCCACCAACCTTCATTAGGGAATGCTTCATTGAACTTTGATTCCGGACTCTGGAAACCACATGAAACAATATTTATTTTCTCTGTGGTCTCTATACTATCAATCTTTTTTTTCTCTATCTCTCTCTTTACTATCTGAATATGAAGGGGACATTGCAAACCTTCTTTTCGCGTTCTGAGTGTGAGCAACTAAACTAACCCTTTGAGTTCATCCTATCTCGAGTTTGCTGTGGAGTTATCAATAGGAAATTGAATTGCACCAAAACTGAGGGGTTAGGAAATACGCCACTACTTATAAAGAGGGAATCAAATCAAAACACCTTTCTGTTTACGAACGGGTGGTGAGAGAAGAAATTAGCACTACTTAAATTAACCCCCCACCACCGCCCCGTATATAAGTATATCAAATTACAGAAGTGCAGATTTTATGAATTTGTACTTGCAGGTCGATAAATGTGTACGTCCTCAAACTGGGAGTGCAATGCATGTTATATGTGTCTAAAGAGAGCAGCAGTAGGGCCACAACAAATTGGTCCATTTGCTTATTGCCAGTGAGTTGCAGGCTCCAGTTGTGGCCTCAGAGGGGACTTATAGATTACAGATCACAACAAAATTTGCCAGCTGGGATGCCTGACAAGGATCTGAGGTGAGTGCAGGGATGGGGTATAGGCAGTCAGGAGGGGTGGAGGCACTGGCTGGCAGCAGCCCATGGTTTCAATGTTTAACTGGTGTCATGAAGTTATTAATGTATATAATATTTTAGAAAATGTTTTTCTTTTAAACTAGAGATTTAGTTTGCGGGTCTGTCTTAATTGGATTAAATGCAGCTAGTCTGGGTGCTTTGATGTACTAGTTTGAGATGTAAACAGAGAGATAGCGTGTATTTGCATTTTTTGAATAGAGCATTCAAGAAGTGGGGTGAAAACTTGATGCCTTTCTAGCAGCTACCAAGCAATGTGTTTATATTATTAATAAAATTGGTACAATAAATGGGGTTTCATTGTTAAAAGGTAAAGTTCAAACAAGTTGTTGATACAATGAGCATTAACATTCAATGGGGCTGGTAGGTATAACTTCAGTAGTTTTCAGGTGTGCAGGCAGAGGCAATGTAAGATCAAAAGGCAGCTGTAAGCCCCCAACTGGCTCCACAGTGAAAAGAACCTCATTTTGAATTTGTAAGGTGAAAATGCTTTGCCTAGTGTTTTGGTTAAATCTATGGGTTGTTGTTGCCTTAATGGAGATTAGTTTGGGAATTTGTTAAAAGTTATGATATTAGTAATTTGTAGCCATGTGTATATATATTTTTAACCTGTGTAAATTAATAAAATATTTCATTTAGTTTAATGTAAAACCTTGAGAACTAGTGGTCTGATTCCTCTCAAACATAATACTTAAAATTATAGGTTATGACCATTGTATAAAGTTTCCCTCTGGGATTTTTAAAAAAATAACTCTGCTTTACCAACTGCATTGGTCATAACACTGGGAAGAACTTTCCCATTCCTTCCAGCTCCACATTTAGGTAAGGTCTTTTTAGAAACTTACTTTTTTGGTGGCACTGGTATCCAGATCTATACTTGTTTTTTTTTCCTCCCGAAATGTATTACCTTAATCTTCAGTACATTAAATGACATCTATCAACTGCTGCTTGATTTGCTAATCTATGTTCTCCTGAAGTATTTTACAGTCCTGCTCAATTTTGCCAACCTTATACTTTAATATAATCAGCAAATTTCAACGTTTTGTTTTGTGTGCCCAAATCCAAATCATCTACATATACCAAGAACAAAAATAGACCCAGTAGATGACAACTAAAATTGGGAATTTCAAACGGTCAGGATTAAGTGAACGCAGATGGGTTATAGGGCTGGAAGAGATCACAGAGGTAGGGAGGGATGAGGCCATGGAGAGATTTGAAAACAAGGATCAGAATTTTCAAATTGGGATGTTGTTTAACCAGATGCCAACAGAGGTTGGCAACAGAGGGGTGACAGGTTATTGAGACTTGGTGTGAGTAAGGACATGGACAGCAGGTTTGGTGATCTCAAGTTAACGGAAGATGAAATATGGGAGGGTATCCAGGAGTGCATTGAATTAGTGAAATCTAGAGGTAACAAAGTCATGGATGAGGGTTTCAGCAGCAGATGAGTTGAGGCAAGGACAGAATCGGGCAATGGTATAGATCTGAAAGTAGGTGTTCTAGGTGATGCCATGGATAGGTGCTATAAAGCAAATCATAGATAACACATGGCAAAAATTAACCAAGCAAAATCAGGGTTTAAAATCTGTATTCATGAGAAGAAAGTGAGACGCTGAGACTCTTCATTGGAGTAGAGAAGGCTAAGAGGAGATTTAATTAAGTTTTTTTTTAAATAAAATTATGAATATTTTAATAAAATTAATGAGGAAAGACTATTTCCTCTGGTTGGGAATTCAGGATCCAAAAGTTACCAATTTAAAACTGTCACCCAGATTAAGGATCAAAGTTGGAAAAACTTTTTACACAGAGGGCAGAAATGATGCGCGTTGATGTCAGCCGAGCGTGCCTACGTCAATGCGCAGTCACGTGATAGTTTAGTCGGTGGTTGTGCGCCGGAGCCAGCAGCACGCCCACCGACAATTAAAAGGCCTGATAAGGCCATTAAGTTATCAATTAACATAAAGTTTTCACTGATCATCAAATCTAACAGTTGGCAGGCAGGCGAAAAGGCCATGTGGCCTTTGCATTTTTTTGGAAACCTCATCCACGGGCAGGATGAGGTTTCCAAAAGCAAATCAAAGTAAAATAAAAACTTTAATTTTTCATTAATAACATGCCCCTGCTCATGTAACAGATAAGGGACAATGTTTTATTACATTTTTAAATATTTAAAAAAATATCTCTTCATCTCCCTGAGGCAGCTCCATGCCTCAGGGAGATTATGCAGCGTTCACTCGCGCGCATGCGCGAAATTCACGCTTGGCCGACTCACACTCCCCCCCTCCTCCTCCCATACAGGCAGCACTCAGCACTGTCACTCACGTTTCACACTGGGTGGCCCTTAATTGGCCCGCCAGTGTGAAATCACAGTGTGGTACCGGCTTCCCGACCACTCCCGCCTGCCCCCGTTGAGCACCCTCACCAAGGGCAAAATTCTGTCCAGGGAGTTGTTAGATCATGGAATACTTTTCCACAGAGTAGTTGACAGTGACAATTGCATCTTTTAAAGGAAGTGTGGATAAACATTTGAAACAGTCCTGCAGGGCAACAGAGTAAACCAGGCCAGTGGGATTAGTTTTCAATTTTTCTAGTTATAAGCCAGCACCAATTATATAGAATTACATCAAAATACATAGAATATCCAACACAGAAATGGGTCATCCAGCTCAACTAATCCGTGCTGGCATTTAAAACTCCATCTGAGTATCTTTCTATCCTTCTAACTCTTATCAGGATACCTTCTATTCCTTTCGACTTGTGTGTTTATCTAGCTTCTTTTTAAATACATCAATACTATTCACCTCAGCTACTGCCTGTGGTACCAAGCCCCATATGCTCACCACTCTCTGCTGAATAAGTTTGTGCTGAATTCTCTTTTTTGTTTCCTGGCGTTCATCCATTATTGATGGCCTCTAGTTTTCTCTTTTTCACAAGTAGAAAGACTCTGTGTCTATGCTATGAAAACCTTCATAATTTTAAATACCTCTATTCGATCACCCCCTCAGCCTCCTTTCTTTTCCCCAGAGTTAAGAGACACAGCCTTAATTCTTTCCTGATTTGTATAGCCTTGCACTTCTGATATCATCCTTATAAGTCTTATTTGCACCCTATCTGGTGCCTCGATTTCCCTTTTATAATACGGCAACAAGAACTGTACAGAGTGCTCCAAATGTGGAGTGACCAAAGTCTATATGATGGAGCTAATTTCCTTTTATTTTGTATGAGGTTTGCTCAAAAGGCCGCCTGGCTGATTCGCCCGCCTGTTCCAGCAGCAAAAAATCTCTCTTAATCACTAAATGAATGGCCTTAACAGGTCTCCTAATTGTCGGCGGGACAAGGGAGAAAGGAATAGAAGGTATCCTGATAAGAGTTAGAAGGATAGAAAGATACTCAGATGGAGTTTTAAATGCCAGCACGGATTAGTTGAGCTGGATGACCCATTTCTGTGTTGGATATTCTATGTATTTTGATGTAATTCTATATAATTGGTGCTGGCTTATAACTAGAAAAATTGAAAACTAATCCCACTGGCCTGGTTTACTCTGTTGCCCTGCAGGACTGTTCAATATGTCCAGCTCCACATGATCCTTCTAACTGGTGCTGGGTGCCTCACAAGCTGAAACCTCAACACTCTCTTTCAAATTCCCAAAGTTGGATAGTTGTGCTTCTCAAGTTTGAAGTACTGGCATGTACTTAATTGAGGTACCTTCTTCCTTCTTATCTCTATTAGGGGGGACATCATCCTGAGAGGACCCTATATAGATATAATAGGAACATATACGAGTATTGAGTATATGGGCAAAATATATGTGGGCAGTAGCAAGAGCACAGGTGTCATGCTGCTGCCAGGCAGAACAGCCTGCATGTTACTGAAAGAGTGAACTTGAATGGCAAGTGCAATAAGGTTGTAAACAATATTTATCTTTTGGGATGCCATGGGAGCCCCACGCTGTCCCTCACCCACAACTTCTATAGATTCCATCTATACAGTTCCTCATGTCGAGTGAGGTGGCACTGTTGGCTAATGATTATAGTCAGTGTTCTGCTTTCAAAATTGACAAAACAGTCACTTTTAATATTTAGGTGTGGTACACCCCATGCCTAGCCGACATTCCACCTAGTGTGAAGGGATAGGGAGACAGCATGCAAGCAATTTCAGATGCTATGTGGACTTGGTAACAAAATATGTAATATTTATGTGAGGTAATGGATCTTTTCCCTTTAACAACACCACATTGCCACTAAACTTTGTAAACATGCTGGTTTGAAGGTCAAAAAAGTGCAAGTTTGGCCACTGATTTCCACACTACATTCAATTTCAGTACACAGTATACTGCACCTGAGTCACGCAACTTTTAGAAAATCTTGTAAAACATATTCAAACGGATGTGAACCACCCACGGAAAATTCTGCAAAACTATCATAAGTAAAAATGGTGCTGTGAAAAGTTAGAGGCTGAATATCCTTGGGCATTCAATTCTTTCAGGCTTTTCCCATTCTGCCATTGTAATTTTGGCAGAAACCCTGTTTATGAATGTAAACCAGGGTTCCACCTAACATACACCAAAATTATGGCGGAAGGGAGTGAGACAACCTCAACAAGTTCACCCTCCATTATCATAACAGCAGGCTTCACAGCTTAGCCTCCCCCCTGACCTTTCCAGAACAGGGGCATTAATGCCAATTGTATGGGCTGCAACAATGTGTGGGCTGTGGTCAGCTAACTGAGCATTATCTAAGGATTGCAGCTTGGGCTTTCATGGGACATGCACTACTCCTTTTTAGCGCATTTGCCGACTGAACAGCTGGAGCTGCTCAATGCTAAGGACGTTAGATGGTGGGTGAGAATTGCTTGGTCCTGTTTTTATAATATCATGGCAGTGATTGTTAGAGTACATATTAGGCAGTACATTGTGACACGCAGATTCAAACTGCAGCACATTTTCTTTGGGCAGAATTTTATGTCCCGCGGGCGGGTGCGCGCCTGACCCGATCAGGCGTAAAATTGCGTGTGATATTTCGGTCGGCAGCCGTGCGCGAGAGTCGGCAGCACGTCCGCCGACAATTAGGAGGCCTATTAAGGCCATTCATTTAGTGATTAAGAGAGATTTTTTGCCGCTGGAACAGGCGGGTGAATCAGCCAGGCGGCCTTTGCATTTTGAGCAAACCTCATCCATGGGAAGGATGAGGTTTCCGACATTAATTTAAAAAAGTAAAAATGTTTTGACACAATTTTTATTATGTATACATTCATGTGAGTGAGTCCTGTGTGGGGGCATTTTTTTTCAGAATTTCCAAACCTTTATTTTTGATTTTATAATTCTTCAGCTCCCTGAGGCAGCTCTCTGCCTTCTGGGAGATTTTGTTGCGCTCTCCCCTGTGCCTGCGCAGACTTCAGCACTCGCCCTCTTTCCTCCCCCACCCCGGCAGCAGTGAGGCTTTCAGCCAACGTGAAATTGCAGTTGGGGGCTGATTGTGGGTGGCGGCCCGTTTCCCGACCGATCCCGGGCCTGCCCACCGCATCCGCCTGAGGACCCGAAAATCCTGCCTTTTGTGTCTTTCTGAGCAATTTCCAACCATCAGCTTCAATTTGATGAATGTCTGTCTTCATTACAGTTATCTCCAGCTGCACCCTGTTGCTATGCCGCCTAATAAATATATAACAGTTTTCTTTTACTGTACATGCCACTGAAGCTTTACAGACACTCACATCTGCCAAGAGTTGCTATAAAAAGGCTGTTAACGTGAATCATGTGACTACATAGACTAGTGTAGTGTGACATCATGGTTTATTGTAAGCGTTGAGAGGAATTAATAGTCGACATCAAGTTGTGCTAAGGAGTCAAGTTACCAGAATATCCCCCTTTGTAATGCTACTATTAGTCTACGACTTCTAGAAACAGTCATAAGAATAGTGAAATGTTTAGTAAGAGGCCTATAAGTAGAAATTGTCCAAGGCAATTGTTTGTTACGTTCTTGCATCACTAAACCTTGCTTTTTAACTGTCTCCAACTGTGTCTCTAGTCATGTGTGGAAAGCATTTGATATATGGGAGGATAAAATGGCCAAAAAAGGTAATGTCACACAGAAATTCTCCAAACTGATGTGGATCGCCTTTGATATGTGGTTCTTCAGCAGCAAGGACCATATTAAGTGGCATATTGTTACCAAGTGCCAAAACTGAGTTTAACCCCTCAGCTATTTTTCTTATTTAAGTATCTTAATTAATTCTTCCTGTATTCTTTTGTTTCTTAATTGTTGTAAATTCTGTCAGTGGACTACTTATGATGTCTGATCACGTCCAAAGTACTAGATATAATCTACTTTTTACCTTAAGGGATGGCTATGTACCTCTACCATAGTTATGTTATTACTTTTTCACAATGCTTAAAGTGCTTGATTCAAACTTATCTTGCCTCTGTTTGGTAAAAGTATCGACCCATTTATTTAAATGGGCTACTACTTGCATTACAATAGTAAAGAGAGAAATATGATAGAACATTAAGTGTTCATACAATAACACTCACAATAACTTCCAGCTATCATGGCTATATAAATTTGTCTGTTGCAAACTGTGGCTTTAATTAAAATTGGTACATCTGCTAATCTATCTAGGAAAGAACTGTTAATCCTCACCTGAGGATGCTTCATTTCGCTTTTACGCACTTCTTCATATTCCATTTCGTACTCTGCTCCTTCACCTCAAAGTTATAAATACAACATCCTCCACAAAATTACTAGTCAGGGTCAAGGTCACCTCGTCGAGAAGCGATGATGTTAATGTACAGCTTTCTCGGAGCAAAAGATACCACAACACCCCTGCCCTTGACATCAAGACATTATTTGACCAATTGCGGCATCAAGGGACCCTGCTGAAATTAAAGTCAATGGGAATCGGGGGAAAATGCTCTATGTTGGCTGGAGTCATACCTAGCACAAAGAAAAATGGCTGTAGATGTTGGAGGTCAACATCACCACCTTCTTAAGGGCAACTAGGGACGGGCAATAAATGCTGACCCAGCCAGCAAAGCCCTCATCCTGTGAATGAATAAAAAAAAAAAATTTCAGCCCCAGGACATTGCTGCAGGAGTTCCTCAGGTACTGGGCCCAACCATTTTAACTGCTTCATTAGTAACCTTCCTTCCATCATAAGGTCAGAGAAGAATGACTTCTGATGATTGCACAGTGCTTAGTTCCATTCACAACCCCTCAAATAATGAAGAAGTCCATGCTTGTGTGCATCAAAGCCTCAACAACATTCAGGCTTAGGCTGATAAGTGGGAAGTAACATTCATGCCCCTCAAGAGCCAGGCAATGACCATCTCCAACAAAACTGTGTCTAAACACCTTCCCTTGACAATAAATGACATCACCGTAATCAAATCTCCCATTATCCACATCCTGAGGATCACCACTGACCAGAAATTTAACTGGAGCAGGCACATAAATACTGTGACTACAAGAGCAGACCAGAAGCTGGGTATTCTGCAGCAAGTAACTCATCTCCTGACCCGCCATCAATTGCAAGCACAAGTCAGGTATCGGATAGAACACTCTCCATTTTCTTGGATGAGTCTAGTTCTAACACCACTCAAGAAGCTTGATACCATCTAGGGCAAAGCAGCCTACTTGACTGGCACCCCCTCCAGCACTTTAAACATTCACTGTCTCCACCACTGGTGCCCCATGGCTGCAGTGTGTACCATGTACAAGACAGATTGCAACAACTTACCAAGGTTTCTTTGGCAACACCTCCCAGACTGCTAACTTTACCACCTATAAAGACAAAAGCAGCATCACCTGCAAGTTATTTCCACGTCACACACCATCTTGACATGGAGAGTATCGCCCATTCCTTCATCAGTGATAGGTCAAAGTCCTAGCACTCCCTCCCTATAAGCACTGTGGGAATACTTTCACCACACAGGCTGTAGCAATTCAAGAAGGCGGCCCACCACCACATTCTCAAGGGCAATTATGGACAGGCAATAAATGCTGGCCTTGCCAATGTGACCAAATTTCATGATCGAATAAAAAGGCATTTATTTTCTTATGAATATGAAACATCCTTAATCTTCATGCCAAACTGCACCAGTCATATATAGCGTGACCAAAGGTTGTAACAATAAAAAACTGAATGTGAACTCACATGTGTCTCTTTTTGCATTTCCCGTGCCATTGAAATGATGGGTTATTGAACATTCCAGTGAGAATAGGACAATGACAAACCGCAATAAACCAACAAGATGATTCGTTTTACAAACAATACTTGAATAAGTGGAATAATGTTGCATTGAATTTAAACCCATTTCAGAACATAGAAATACTCTCCTTCCTGTAGTTTTAGGGAAGCAATCTTCCTCAGTCAGTTTGATTAGGTCAAATTTACATTCCCAAATGATAACATTTAAACATAAATAACACCAAAATCCTTTTTTGAAGTGACAAAAATCCTGAAATGTGGTTACTATGTTACGCCAAGCTTTGAAGCTTAATGCACATTCAGAGGAGATTGTTCTCCTGGCTGTGAGTCTCCTGAGGCAGCAGTGCTTACTGGGAATTCAGACACATGACCAAATTCTTTGCAATCACAATGGCCAAAACTCTGAGCAGGTTGGACAATTTTGTAAAATTGCCTCTATTGCAAAAATGTATTATATTCCATAAGATTGAGAGCTAGCAAATTCTAGAACATAGTAATTCACTCCAAACCAATCAATTTAAGGTGGAATCATCCCAGATTTGCACGAAGTGGGCAGGAGAAAGGACATTTTACCCGTCAGCCGCAAAGGCAGCTTTTTGCGCCGTATCTTCCCATTCCTGGCGCTTCCCACCCCATTAATAATGCATTCACGGGAAACATGCCAGATCGTTGGTGGGCGGGCTCAGATTTGCCCGCCAAGCTGTGACCTCAGCGCTTCCTTGCTTAGGGCCCCATTTTTAAAGCGTACCAGAGTACAACCTACTTCATGGCCTGAATTTTCCGGTTGGCCCGGGGGGCAGAGTGGGATCGGGTGCGGATCCGATCGCCGCCTGCGATTGGGTCTGTGCCGCCATTTTACGCAGGCGGGCCAATTAAGGCCCGCCCAGTGTATTTCTCGATTCCCGTGGATAGCGGGAGTGGGCGGGCGGCGATGGGCGTGCACAGACCGCCGGGTCCAATGGCGACCCGGCAGCCTGTTTAAATGAAGGCCTGGCAGCCTTTTCTAGGCTGCTCACAATGGCAAGTGCAAGGCCACAGCAGAGGGCTTCTGCTGAGCAGGCCAGTCCGGAGGGTTGGCCAGCGGGACAGGCCAGACCGGAGGGTAAGGTGGGGGGCCAGTGTGTCCCTCGTTTCTCGGATGTTTGCCTTGCTGCCCTCCTCGAGGAGGTGGCAGCACGGCAGGAGGTGCTGGTCCTCCAAGATGGGAGTAGGAGGCCCCTCCACATGACGAAATGTGCCTGGGAGGAGGTGGCAGAGGTGGTGAGCTCCTGCGATGTGGTGAGGTGCACCTGGATCCAGTGTCATAAGCGATTCAACGACTTGTTGCGCTCCGGCAGGGTGAGTAGCATGTTGGCATTGGGTATTTAACCCAGCAGGTTGACTTATCCCCTCCTGGCGCGCCCCCCTCCACCTCACCCTCCCTACCCCCGCCAAGTGTGAGTGTCGTGACTATATTGAATCATTGACGACATTTGTCCTTTTCTGGGTGGGCCAGCAGATATTGCCCATGCTGAGGTCAGCAAGAGAGGGTGATGAAGAGATGTGTATTGCCTCTGCAGCATGTGTTACACTGAGTCCCACATGGCTGGTTTGGGGGCAACCTGGAGGAGCTGCACTTAGGCGCTGTGTTAGAGCTCCAGAACATGTTCTAGTCAGGGCGATGAGATGGTGGGAGGGGAGCTTCAAGGTGGCGTTGGCAACAAACCATGTGCCGCATTCCACGTGCTTGCGTCTCCTTGTTATGGAAGGGTATACCGTGTGGTGCCTAATGTGATGTAGGCAGCATCTGTCCAAGGCAGGGATGGGGGGTGTGTGGAGCAGGCCTAACATCTTTGTATGAGTGTTCGGCAGCAGTGGGGTGAGGAGGCATTGGAGCCCTGATATGTCCCACTCTGGTTGGGGTGGGCCGTGCACGAACAGGGCCCATGTACAATTTTCACTAATCAATGCTCTTCTCTCATTTTCAGGAGAAGAATGCTCATAATGCGGCAGAGCATGTGAGGACTGGCAGTGGCCAGGCTCAGATCGCCATTCTTAGCCGTTTTGAGCAGGAGGCCCTGGATCTGGAGAGGCGCCATGCGCCAAGGTTCACTGGTGTCGGTGAGGCTGGGGTGCCACGGCCAGGTATTTATACCCAACAGTGAGGTCAGCATTGTTCTCCCAACAGCCATAGCATTGTTGAATGTTAAATGATTTAATTTTGCAACATGGCTTGACCATTGCTTATGGAAGGATGATCCAGGGGACAGGGATGAACTTTGTCATTGTCTCCACGTTAACTGATCCCCTGTCCTTATTCTTCCTTTCAGTATCATCGGAGCAGGGCCAGGAGGAGGAGCATCAGATGCCCCCTCTCACACCTGAGGGGCCTGAAGTCTCACTAGCATCGCATCATTTCTGCGAGGCAGGCACCAGCGCATATACTAGCACCTCGGTGGGAATTCGAACATCGTCTAATGTCCCAGGGCACAGTGGTGAGGGCACTTCACAGTCGATGGGAGAGCTAGCAGAGACAGAGAGTGCCCATGGCGCCAGCAGTCGGAGGACTGCAGGGGACCAGGCACATGCTCAGTCGGTGCCTGATGATGTACCTCTGGAGTCATTCACGACGCAGCAGCTGCAGGAAATGCGGCCGGATGTGCGGGAGCATCTGGGGGAGATACATGAGGCTATGCTTGGCTTGGTCTCTGTGATGGAGGAGTCTATGCGGACGATCGCTGAAGAAATGAGCCACATGTCCGAGTGCCATGCTTCCTCCATGGAGAGAGTGGCGACTCTCGTGAACAGTCTCCGTAGGGCTTCCTGGAGATGCGCTCTGACCAGTAAGCCCTCACATCGGCATTGACCTTAGATGATCAGTGCAGTGTGGGAGATGGTGTGGGCATCAAGTTTCCCAGCTCGGTGCCCATCCATCCGCATTGAGCAGCCTCACGTCGGCACAGCAGCTGCCTGTCGTCTCTATGAGCTCCTCTCAGGGTGCTCCGGATGAGAGCACCAGTTCCTCCGTCCCACTCCCGGTGACCGTATGATCCGGTGAGGCTGCGATGACTGGGGAGATACCAGCTGTGGAACTATCAGCTCCCTCCCAGGCAGGACCAGCACAGGCTCCATGGGCCAGAGGACGACCGCCAAGGTCATCAAGGCCAACAGGACAGCAGAGTCAGCAGGCTGTCTCAGATGTCACTCCAAGCGATGGGGCAGTACCAAGACGTAGCACCCAGAAACAAAAACATAAGGCACCTTAGGCACACCTCGGATTTTTCACTGGTGTTTTGGTGTTGGCCTGAGATGAGGCCCTTATGATTTTATTTGATTTTTAACACTATTGTCTTTTTTTTGTAATAAGTTGCTTTGCTTGACACATTAAAATCAAATATGTCACCATGGCTGAGGGTGCCTCTTTTCTTCTGCAAGTGTATGGTCTCCAAAACTGTAATGAATGCTTTGTTGGACATTCAACTTTATTAACAAGGCCCTTAGTCACTGTTGCTAACCTGGCAGATTTTGCACTTAGGTGTCGAGTATCGAGCCGACAGCCCAGGCTTGTCCTGGTGGTCCATCTCATGGAGTCATAGAGGTTTACAGCGCAGAAAAAGGCCTTTCGGCTCATCGAGCCTGTGCCGGTCAAACAAGTGCCGAACTATTGGAATCCCATTTTCCAGCACTAGGCCCATAGCCTTGTATGCCATGGCATCGCAAGTGCACATCCAAATACTTCTTAAATGTTAAGAGGGTTTCTGCCTCTACGACCCTTTCAGGCAATGAGTTCCAGATTCCCACCACCCTCTGAGTGAAAAAATTCTTCCTCACCTCCTCTCTAAACCTCCTGCCCCTTACTTTAAATCTATGCCCCCGGTTATTGATCCCTCCACCAAGGTTCCTTCCTGTCTACCCTATCTATGCCGCTCATAATTTTATACACATCAGTCATGTCCCCCCTCAATCTCCTCTGCTCCAGGGGAAATAACCCCAGTCTATCCAATCTCCCCGTATAACTAAAACTCTCCAGCTCAGGCAACATCCTGGTAAATCTCCTCTGCACTCTCTCTAGTGCAATCACATCCTTCCTATAATGCAGATTCCAGAAATGCACGCAATATTCTAGCTGTGGCCTAACCAGCGTTTTATACAGTTCCAACATAACCTCCCTGCTCTTATATTCTATGCCTCGGCTAATAAAGGCAAGTTTTCCACATGCCTTCTTAACCACCTTATCTACCTGTCCCGCTACCTTAAGGGATCGGTGGACATGCACACCAAGGTCCCTCTGATCCTCAGTGCTTTCCAGGGTCCTACCATTCATTGTGTATTCCTGTGCCTTGTTTGTCCTGCCCCAGAACATCACCTCACACTTATCAGGATTAAATTCCATTTGCCTCTGATCAGCCCATCTGACCAGCCCGTCTATATCCTCCTGTAATCTAAGGCTATCCTCCTCACTATTTACCACCCCACCAATTTTCGTGTCATCCACGAACTTACTGATCAATCCTCCTACATTCAAGTCTAAATCATTTATATATACCACAAACAGCAAGGGACCCAACACCAATCCCTGTGGAACCCCACTGGACACAGGCATCCAGTCACAAAAACACCCCTCGAACATCACCCACTGCTTCCTGCCACTCAGCCAATTCTGGATCCAATTTGCCAAATTGCCTTGAATCCCATGGGCTCTTACCTTGGTTATCAGTCTCCCATGCAGGACCTTATTAAAAGGCTTGCTGAAGTCCAAGTAGACGACGTCAAATGCATTGCCCTCATCTACACACCTGGTCACCTGTTCGAAAAATTCAATCAAATTGGTCAGACATGACCTCCCCTTAACAAAACCATGCTGACTGTCCTTGATTAATCGCTGCCTCTCCAAGTGTAGATTAATTCTGTCCCTCAGAATTGCTTTCAACAGTTTCCCCACCACTGAGGTTAGACTGACTGGCCTGTAGTTCCCTGGTTTATCCCTTCCTCCCTTCTTGAATAACGGTACCACATTGGCTGTCCTCCAGTCCTCTGGCACCTCTCCTGTGGCCAGAGAGGTATTGAAAATTATTGCCAGCGCCCCTGCTATCTCCTCCCTTGCCTCACTCAACAGCCTGGGATACATTTCATCCAGGCCTGGAGATTTATCTACTTTTAAGCCTGCCAGACCACTTGGAACCTCCTCCCTTTCTATGCTAATTTCTTTAATTATATCACAGTCCTTCTGCCTGATTTCCATACCCACATCGTCCCTCTCACTTGGGAACACCGACACAAAGTATTCATTTCGAACCCTATCTACATCTTCCAGCTCCACACACAAATTGCCACTGTGGTCCTTAATGGGCCCTACTCCTTCCTAGTTATCCTCTTACTCTTAGGGGAGGATCTTCCGGTCGGCGAGCAGGGGCGGGGCCCGCTCACCGACGTGTAAAATGACGTGGAATGGTGTCCGGCGGAACTCCCAACGTCACTCTGCGTCATTTCCATTTTCAAGTCAGCGGGAGTGCAGCTGAATCCGCTGTGCTCCCGCCGACCTGTCAACAGCCTATTGAGGCCATTTAAAAAGTACTTAACATCATTAATGGACCTGCCCGTCCAACCTGAGGGTTGGCGGGCAGGCCGGGAGCCCTGGCGGGTGGAAGAAAAAGCATGAAACCTGATCAAACAGGCAGGATGAGGTTTCATGAGGGTTTTTAAATATCTCATAAAGATTTCAGTAAAAGTGGTGGACATGTCCCATCTCATGTGACATTGTCACATGAGGGGACATGTCAGGGAAATTTCAATATCTTTTCTTTAACATTTTACAATTTGGAGCCGATCTCCCTGAGGCAGCACTTAGCCTCAGGGAGATCAGCGTGACCTTTCATGCACATGCTGAGGGAATCCATCCCCCCCGTCCACACAGGGAGTGCGAGGCTCCTCCTGGCGGACGTCACGCTGGGTGAGCCTTAATTGACCCACCCACGTAAAATGGTGGCACGCCCCTGATTGGGGGCACCGATCAGTGGCCCACCTGCCTGCACCTAATCCTGCACTTCCCCACCCCACCCCTCACAATGGGGGAAAAATTTTTCCCTTAATGTATTTGTAAAATCACTTTGGATTTTCCTTTATTTCAATGTTCAAAACATTTTCCAATGTTTTTTCATGCCCCCTTTTTGCTCTCCAAATTTCTTTTTTTTAAGTTCCCCCCTACACATTCTATTCCTCCTATAGGGCTTCCGCTGTTTTGAGCCCTTGGTACCTGCCATAAGCCCCCCTTTTTCTCGTTAAACAATCCTGTATATCCCTCGACATCCAGGGTTCCCTGGATTTGTTGGTCCCACCCTTTATCTTTACTGGAATATATTGGCCCTGTACTCTCCCTATTTCCTTCTTGAATGAGTCCCACTGCTCTGACGCAGATTTACCTAAAAGTAGCTGCTCCCAGTCCACTCTGGCCAAATCAATCTTGTGGTGGGAGCAGCACTTTTAGGTAAATTTGTGGTGGGCTAGCTGAAGGTTCATTGGATTAAAGCCTCCCATGTGTCCCTGCCTCCCTGGAGTATGCCTGGGTCAGTGTCTACCCCCTCAACGTTTCCCTGTGCGTGCTCATCCTCAGACACACTGCTGGACTCATTGTGTGCAGCCGCAGACACTGCGTCTACATCTTCTTCGTTCACTGCGTCCCCCCTTTCTAGCGCAAGATTGTGGAGAGTGCAGCATGCAACCACTATCACCGAGACACGATCTGGGGGGTACTGGAGTGCGCCTGCCGAGCGGTCCAGGCATCGGAAGCGCATCTTGAGAAGACCGATAGTTCTCTCCACCACAGCCCTTGTGGTGCCGTGGCTCCTATTGTACCGCTGCTCAGCTTCTGTTCTTGGATGGCAGAGGGGCGTCATGAACCACCTTCTGAGGGGATAACCCTTGCCACCCAGCAGCCATCCATCCAGCCAGGCTGGAGCACTGAAGAGCCCCAGAACCTGGGAGTGTCTGAGGATGTAGGTGTCTTGGGAGCTGCCTGGGTACCTGGCACAGACTTGTAGAATCAGCATCCTGTGATCACACTATCTGCACGTTCATGGAGTGGAAGCCCTTCCTGTTGATGAAGGCACCGGGCTCACCTGCTGGCGCCTTGATGGCCACATGTGTACAGTCTATTGCACCCTGGACGCGGGGGAAGCCAGCAATGGCCGCAAAGCGTCTGGCTCGCTGTGTCTGGCTTGCCTGGTACCAACAGAAGTGGGTGAAGGTCAATGCACGTCTGAACAGAGCATCTGTAACCTTCTTGACACAAGTATGGAGAGCTGATTGGGAGACACCACAAAGATCACCCACCGAGCCTGGAAGGAGCCAGAGGCATAGAATTTGAGGGCAGCTGTGACATTTAGAGCCACTGGCATGGGGTGTCCACCCACACAATTAGCGGAGATCTCAGGCTCTATCATCTGACAGATATAGTTGACTGTCTCCCTTGAGAGTCGGAGCCTCCTTCGGCACTGCACCTCAGACATATTGAGGTAGCTGCTTCACCACCTGTATACCCTGGCAGCAGGATAGTGGCATCTTCTGTGCCCCCTTCCGCCATGGACTACCTCTTGGTCCTGCGCCCCTTGTGCCTGCGCCTGTCCTCCCAAAGGTGGCTCCCCTGGAGGCTGAATGTGCACTCCTGGCCTCCTCCCCCTTCTAGCCCTCCCTTCCTCCTCAGAGGAGCTGCCTCCAGCGGACAGTTCAACTTCCATTCCCAGACTGAGGGAAGGCTTCCTGAAGCCTGCAGGCCCAGAAAAGATTGCTCACTGCAGAGTGCTGACCTGAAGGTTAAGAGTCCAGAAAAAGCAGCTGGTATGCGGTTTGAAGTACTGCACATCACACAGGCAAGTTCGAAAAACTTTCAAAAATAAATACTTCACTGTGCACATTCATAACCCCAGTGAGCCCTCTTATCCCGCCCGTGGATGAGGTTAGTACAAATCTGTCCTACCCACCTGATCGTTGCGCCCATGCACCGACCCGAAGATTGCATGGATGCTGAAAAATCGCTTCGATAGAACATTCAAGGGCCTTAAGTGTCCTGTTAATTAATGGTTGGGCATTATTGCGCGCTCGCCCAGAGAAATATCGCGATGGCGCGTGGTGATGTCGGGACACTCGCACGTCATTTTACGCACGGACATGCGGGGCCCGCACCTGCACAACAATGGGAACATTCTGCCCCATGTCTTCAGACCAGGACTGCTTCAGGCAACACATGGCCCCGAAGGCAAAGAAAATGGCAGTGCACAAATTTAGTAATGACTCTCTGAGGCGCCTGCTGGACAGTGGAAAGCTGCTGCAATATCCTCTACCCCCACTCTGGCCACAGGAGGTCCACTAGAGTGAGCAATCCAGCCTAGGAGGTCATGGCAGTGAAGGCCAGTGCCACAGGAGCACAGAAGAGGTCAGCCATCCAGTGCAAGAAGAGGATGAATGCTTTCATTAGTGCCGCTAGGGTAAGTCAACCACCTCATCACTGTCAACACACACTCACAAACCCAGCACACATCCATAGGGATCTCACATCTCAAGGGACAACACCACTAACTCTCACACATACCCTCACACCCCATCAGACTTATCCTCTAGAACTCAAGTCCTAATTCTGTCCATGGCTCTGCCCACCACTCTCTCCATCTGTTTTCATGGAGGAGAAGATGGCTCATATCAGCAGGGAGAGGTCCCAGACTGGGGGTGGAGTGGCCCACATTAGGCCCCTCACTCATTTTGAGGACCATGCCATTGCGCTGACTGATGAGGATGTGGTCCGTGCCTACCGCAATGGTGGGGCCTGCGGCGAATGCCCACATGAGGATCCTGCACCCTATCACCCCTCTCTCAACGCAACTATGCGTGCTCTCTCTCCTGCTCTTCAGTCTGATGCCATGCAATAATTATCTCTACTTTGGTTCACAGGGAGCTCTGCCAAGCAATTGATGCCCTGAGCCAGCCAGTCCCTCAGCTCCATCTATGTCCTCACCTCCAGCCAAGGGGACACCTCCTCCATTGAAGAGCTGGAAATAAGCAGCCTGGAAGACCCATCACAGCGCTTACCTACACCCTCCACCAGCGCAGAGACACACACCTCGGTGGGACCTAGATCTAGAGCAGGCTCGGGCTCACAATCTGGTGGTCACTGCACAGGCACCTGTCTGGAGCAGGAGGAGGCAGGTTCAGCCAAGCTCCTCGGCACTCAGAGGATGACTGGGGAAGAGGTACCTGTGAGGTCCGAGTCAGATGACGAGCCTCTGGATTCGGCCTTCCAACTCATCCTGTAGGGTCAGCAGAAGGCGGGGGAACATCATGCAGAGCTGTTGGAAGCCCTCAACAGAGTGGTACGTGGGCTGGAGGAGTGCGTCCACCTGCTCTCTGATGAAGTGGTGCCCATATATGCATGTATAGAGGTTTCCATGGGAAGGAAGTCCAGCAGAATGCAGAGATGCATGCTGACCTGCAGTCCATTGCAGGAGTCATGGGTGAGTTCCTGCAGTAGCAACGCGAGAGGGAAACGAGGCACCTTGACGCCCCTCCAGGTGCTCCTTCCCTTTAAGGAGTCAGGTCAGAGCCCTGGGGCACCAGAAGGGAGGAGGAGCGACAGTTGGACACCCGTCGGTCATCCACTTAGGATTCTCAGAGGCTGTTCTCTCCCTCCAAGTCCCGTTTTCCTGTGACCCTCTCAACCTCATCCTCTGCCACTACAGAGGCAGCTGCTGGCCCACAGGAGGACAGCCAAAGTAAGTCGGGGCCCTCAGGGCCTCGGCTCTCCCGAGGGTGTACGCCGAAATCATCAGAGGCAACATGGCCAACCATTGCCCAGGCTGTCTCCACCTGTGCCATGGATGTCAGGGCAGCACCTAGAAGAAGTGGTAGGCCTAGAAAATTTAATAAATTGTGATCACAAGTGGTTGCATGGGTGAACTCATTTTGTCACTTTACAATCTGAAAATATATTCACTTTCACTGAATAATGTGTAATGTTGTCTTTGAGCTTCATTTACAGGCTTCATGAATCCACCCTCTGCATCCCCCCCACTAGCAGTTCAGCTGCACACAGCCAGCCCATGAGTGATTCTGGAGGGAGAAGTGTATGTGTTGCAGGGCTTTTCAGAGCCTAGTGCGAGCACGTGGAGCCTTCCTCCATCACACTCGTCTCTCTGTCCTGAGCATTTTCAATGCTGCCTGCTGAGGTTCTCTTTCAGTTGTCCATCTGAGCTGACCTGCATCTCCACCCACCCACTGATCACACTTCCATGCGGCACCTGTACCTGCCCAACACGAGGCTCCGCTCACTTTCGATTTGAAAGCCATGGTCATAGTCAAGTTCCTTCTAAGCTCCCCTGTCCTTTCCCCTTCCCCAGTCACCCATGCCCTTTTCCCCATCACTGCTGACCCCCTCCCGCACCCCCAGCATCACCTCCTACCCCGCCCCACCATCACCTACCAATCCGAACCCTTTTCTTTCCAGTATGTCTAGGTGAACGTGCATCTTCCCAACCTTTCTGAGAATCCCAACCCCATTCACATCAACCTCTCTGACCTCCTCCTTCCCAGCCCCAGGGTCCGTGTCTGCCTCTGGGTCCCTACCAGCCATCCTTGCTATCCCTTTTACTACTACCACTGCACCCTCACCCTCCCACCCTTCCAGCTCGATCTCCCCCATCTCATACTCACCATTCCTTCTGACCATGCCAACCCTCCCTTACACATTCACTTGGACACCCCTCTTACTCCGTCCTGCTCCCTCACTCTTTCCTCCATCCTTCCTCCCCCTAGACTCCTTCCCCACTCTGTACTCCTTCGCTTACACCTTCCTCCCCCCTACACCTACCTCTCCACTTGCCGCATTCTTCCCCGTTACACCCTCCCCCCGCCTCTCCCCATACTCTCTCCTCCCTCTCCCAACTTCATCCCCTAACACCTTTGTTCCCCTCTCCCCCTCCCTGGTGCATCTTCCTCTCCCACTCACGCCTAGATTTTCCTCTCCCACACACACAACCCCAGTACACCTTCCTCTCCGACCAATAGCTGAACTTTCCTCTCCCCCACCTTCACCAATCATCCGTAGCAGCCCATGGCCAAGACTGTGATGTTCTGAAGCAGTCCTGAGACATCAGCAGAGACCCCCCACCTCCCAGAAGCTGCTTCGCTGTGGAGCCATGTCCATGAGAATCCACTCAGCCTGTGATGCACGTGTTCCTCCAGGGTCCAGTAGCTGTAGGGCTCCAGCATCTTCTGCTCCTTGGATGTCCGCGATCTCAGAAAGGCCCTAACAGTAAGTCCTGACTTCACACTTGCCCAGATATGTTCTGTGGTGGCGTGTCTTCCTGCCGGAGTAACGGAATGTCTGGTGTAGGGGGACGATTCCACTCGGGCCTCACTTTATATCCCATTAGTGGATGCAAAGCGGGTTCCCGCCAGCCTCCAGCGGGATTGGCGTTCCGCCATGGCGGACACCATCAGATGTTCCCAATGTGCTTTCCCACCAGCGTAAAACTGCTTTTTGGCCTTCTCGCCATATTCCCCCTCTCCTACCCGCATGATGCCCGACACCAACGGGGCTGGAAAATTCCGGCCTTCGAAATCATAATCAGCTTTATTTCAGTTCCCCGCCCTTTCAGTTCTAATCTTCAACCATAGCCTAATATTAAATCATTTCTAGCATTGTCTAAAGTTTGTGCCTCTAAAACAACAACCTTGCTGCGAAGCAGTTAATTATTTCCACTAGAATGCATGGGGAGTGAGTCAGTGCTTGATCAAATGTTTCTGTAAATGTGTATTGCCTTTAATAGAGTGTCTGTTAACTGAAAAATTAGTTGAAAATCTTTATCAAGGAGATGCATTGCCTCGAGCAATACAATAGATTATTGCACCATAAAATGCCTTGAGACTGGGAGAAGATCATGGGTTTCAGCTGTCTTTATTTCAAATGCAGGATACCATTTTTGCGCAATGTTGATGTCCTGAGAATATATTTGATGTAATGGTAAAAGAGCATCCGTAAACTAATGATAGTGGAGGGATGCTATCTGCTTTCTTTTTTTCACCTTCCATTGATCTGATTTCAGATGGAACTTTGATGTCCTATTTCATTCTCTTGTGCTGAGAGTCTGACTTGTACTTATTGCCACTATTGTTAATGCAGTGTTACTAATTCGAAAAGCAAAATCAACAATGCCATTGAGATTGCTACAGTGTCACATTGGAGACCAGAACAAGTTGTAGTCAAAAGAGACGGGTTACAAATACAAAAATGCTCAACAGATGGTAAATTTCAAAAATTGAGTTTGGAACATAGAAACAGGAGAAGGGCGTTCAGCGCTTTGAGTCTGTTGCACCGTTCAATTAGATCATGGCTGACCTGTGTCTTAATTCATTCTATCAGCTTTGGCTCCATACTGGTTTATACCCTTATCTAACAATAATCTAGCAATTTCAAATTTAGAATTATTAATAGAGTTAGTATCTACTGCTTTTTCTTCAGCAAAGATCCACATTTCTACAATCCTTTGCATGAAGGATTCTCTCCCGAATGACTTGACTCACATTTTAAGATTGTGTCCTTTTGCCCTAGATTCCCATACCAATGGAAAATGTTTCCTTCTATCTACATCAATTCCTCAAAATGCTAAAAGCTGCAATCAATTTTCTACCAAACTTGTTAAATTCAGTGAACACATTCCTAGTTCATATAATCTCTCTTCATTACCTAATTCTTAGATTCTTGGTAATATGTTGTTGAATCGGCACTGCACTCCTTCCAAGGCAACTATAACCCTTCTAAAATGTGGTGACCAGAACTGTAAATAGAGCCCAGTTTTTTGTGGTTGACACAGGGCTCCGCCCTAGCGGAGCCTGCCTGCCTGCCCAATTTTCATATTGGGGAGCTAGGCATGGTGTGGAGACTGGTCTGCTGCCTCCAGAGGCAGGACTGGTGTCCATGGAGGTGGGCGGATGGTGGGGCCAACATGTTAGAAGACCAGCCTCTGTTTACTGGGACATTGGCCTAGTTCTATTAATGGTTGTTAGATCCTTTGGCTCTCACTCCTCAACCCTCCTCACCCCTCCCAAAAACCCTCCCTTAGTCCTGGAGTTCAGCCAAGCATTCATAACGGGGCCACCCGGAAAAACTGATGCATAACCACTTGTTCAGCCTACTTCTGCTGATACAGGGTGATTACCTGTTTCTGTTGATACAGCTGATTCTGCACTGTTCTTTTTTCAAAGGCTCAATGGAATTTCAATCGGAAAAGCCTGACAACTGTTCAGTCCATTTCAATGTCTGAAAAGATCTCTGAACTTTAATTTATAGTAACGATCAAACCACAGTTTCCAAATAACTCATTTAAATCAGATTTTCAATAGTGTTGCATGCAGAATAGAACTTTATGCCTTGGGTAAGGTACTCTAATGCATGTGAACACTTCCACAAAGTTGGTCAATTTAATGGTCACAACTTATAAGGACAGAGCCATCTGATCAATCATTGTTTTGAAAGCATACTTAAATCATCATTACCATTACATCATGACATTTGAAGTTGGCAAGACCTTTTAAATGTACCTGTGAGAAGGTCCCCAACTCCACAGCAGGCTCTCCCTGAGGTTCACAAGTTGACTGATCTGGCCTGACTTCAGGAACCCACCAGCCTCGATTTGAGTTCTCTCAGCATTGGGAGAACAAAATTCAGCCCAAGGTGTTAGAACAAATGAATTCTAGTCTTTGGAGTTTTCTGTCACTATTGGATATTGGCAAGGTAGAAATTAAAAGGTAGAATTTACCAGTAAAGTGCTTAAAGATGTCACAGAATGACTAAAAATATATAGAGAGTAAACTTCATCCCTTGCAAAAAGTATTTTGGTGTTTTTTGGAGGATCACGCACATGTGACCACACAGACATGCACGCACACACACACACACACATACCTTAAATGTAAAAACACCTGCATGTTTTGGCCTGAGAGGTTTCTTTGTTCGACTTCAGTATTACTTAACAGCTTTGGAAAAAGTCTAACAGGTTCATTCTTTTGTTTAAGGGTGACTTCAGACTTTTAGAGTTTACCTTCAAACAATTTGGATTTAAAAATAAATACAGGAAAGTTGAAGGGAAATTTAAAAAGCCATTTGACAAAATAAAGAAATATACTGCTTGTGTCCATTTTGAAAAGACCCTAAGGAATGACTTTGTTATGATTATAAACTAGTTTCTACCATGAAACCACCAAGCATTCAGCCTATTTTAAGTACATTGGTATACTGGATGATTAAATTACATTAAATTAACATGAGATTGGTTGGGGGCGGATGGGGGTGGTGGGGGGGCATGAAATATTTTAAAACAGGTTTATGGGGTGACCATGTTCTTGTTTCCTGCACTCATGGCCATGTTTCCAAGCTGTGATAAACCATGTTACTCTAATTCAGTTCCCATGATACCTTAACTTTCTGACATCATGCTGATCTGTTTACCTTATAATAATGGGTCTGGGACTCTGAGCATGGTGGCATGCTGTGCATTTAGTGTTAATTAATTAATCATTATGCAGACTTGAAAATTACTTAAGGCTTGTTAATGTAATTCTATTTGTCTTTCAAAGGCACATTATTCATCTACTTTAGACAGCCTTGCTACAAAACTTGCATTATATCTTTTAGGTTTTCTAAAAAATCTGCATGGAAAAGACTGGAAAATGCCAGCTAACCTGGAGAAAATCACTTTCTCGAGCGCTACCATTCTGAGATGGAACACTGGATGGGTTGAAATCTCCTTCAACAAAACTAAAACCATCATTTTTGGCTCTTGTCAGCACTTATGTGTCTCTGGTCATAACTCCATCAACTTCCCTGACTGCCCTCTCAGGTTAAATCCAGTTGTGAGGACTGCAAAATGATTTTCAGCCTTATGCTTAGCTTTTATGTTACTATCTGGATTGTCAGCAAGACATTCTTGCACTTCCAGAACATCACACACATACATATCCCCCGCCACTCCTGAAATCCCAATTCACATTTTCAACATTTTGAGAATTGATTTCAAATAATTTGATTTCCTCATTGTCCTCACCACTTCTACCTTGCACAAATTCTAGACAAGCCAAAATTCTGCAACCCAGCTTTTCTCCTGCTCAAGACTCACATATCCAACATCCTTGCCCTTGCTAAGCTCGATTGGATCCTTGTGCCTGAGTGAATAAAGTTTGAGGTCTTTATACTTACCTTCAGTTCCTTTCATTGCCTCACTCTATCCACCTGAGTGGCTTTTCCAGCCACACATCCCTCCCACATTCCCATTCCTTTCAAATGCTTGCACACCATTTCCACCATTGCAAGTCAATCTTTCAGTCCCCAAAGTTTTCTTCAAAACCACTCTCTCTTACTGCCTCCTCATTGCCTTTAAAAACTCCCTAAAGTGTTGCCAGCAAACAAGTCTCCACTCTAAATGTTGCTCCTCTTGCTGTAGTGTGACCATGCAGTGTTTTGAGGCATTTCCTTTTATTTAAGCATTTAGATGCATTTTATTTCTTTTTATAGTTGATTTCCTCTGGAAATGATCACATTTTAAGTAGCGTAAATCTTAAATGTAAGTTTATGAGCTCAATTTAGTGAGGAGTGTATCATTTAAAAAATATTTTTCTTGCATTGTGCCAATAGAAAGGTTACCACATGCATATCTTAAGAGTAGGTACAGGTACACTAGCTAGTAGTAAAAATATTTCTAATCCACTTTCTATTCTGTACTGAAATAATAAAAGTAATGAACTAAAATGCTTCATTTATGCCTTTTGATTTCCTTGGGGAGGATTTTCCCCTCGTTGGGTGGGCCCGGGAGCGGGCGCCCAATGGCCCACTGCCCGCGATCGGGCCCCGACTGCGATTTCATGCTGGCTTGCCAATTAACAGCCAGTCAGTGTGAATCACGTGCCGAATTGCTCAGCGCTGCCTAGTGGGGGTGGGGGGAGGGGTGGAGAGGAGGGCAAGCTTGGAAGTCAGCGCACATGCGTGAGTGCGCTTACAGAAAGTTTAAAAAAAAACATGTCCCCTCATATGACTCTGTCGCACGGGAAGGGACATGTTAGAAATGAGATTTAAAAATTTCTATTGCATTGGGATTTCCTCAAAAAATCTATTGGATGAGGTTTCCTCAAAAATCCAAAGACCGCTCGGCCTTTTCGCCCGCCCGCCCGCCAACTGTAAGGCTGGATGGGCAGGGAAACATTCAGTTTAATCAATTTATCAATGGGCTTAACAGCCCTTTTAATTGTCGGCGGGCGCACTGCCCACTCCCGAGCGTATGCCCACCGACTGAAATATCGCGCCTTATTTCATGCTCGTGTGTGTTGGGTGGGCGCCCACATGCCAAGGTGAAAATTCAGCCCCTTGAGTTTTAATTCAGGTAAACCATGACTGACCACAATCTCTTTTAGGTTTATTATAGTAAGAATTAGTTACTTACATGCACACCGATGTTAACTATATTAATTATAAAAAAGATTTGTATTGGTATGAAATAATAAATCGACAGTTTCTCCAGCACAAAGAAACCATATGCCCTTTGGGGGCTTGGGGTCTAAGCTTTAGATCTCACATCATTTGTGAAGTCAGCTAATTTAAATAATTTCATGGCACTCCCAGCATCTAGGCAACAGCATGCTGGAAGCACAACAAGGTCATGGGGATTGATTACCTAGTGCCAACAACTTATGAAATGTTGTTGGCCGCCATTTAAAATTGTGCTTGTATTTTGTTGAAGGAAATTGAGCACAGCAAAGCCCCATTCACAAATTGGATGCTCTGGTGCAGGAGGTCTGCAATGAAATGTGGCATCGCTTGGGGGAGAGGGCCACACAGTAAGAAAGAGTGCCATTTTCAGTTCAATTATGGGGTATTGCTCTGATTGACATAAAATCCACAGCCTTCATGAGCCTTCTGCACATTGTGATAAAGATGCTTTGGAGCCACTTTCACATATGCAGTGCACATGGGATAGCTGACATGGTCTTTTTGACCTCAAGGTATTAGCCCACATACTTAACCATGACCAGTCACTTGTACTGACTTTAACACCCTAGAGATTTCCTAATCTAACTATAGTCATGCCTCTCACACCCTATCAGAGTGGTACATTGGAAAGGGTTCCAAATTTACATCCAATTACTTGACTACAGCAAGTTTAAATTTTACAAAATGCAATCACAATGTATGTGGACTGTGGTTCTGACTGAGAAGGCTGTGAAATAGATCTCTCACTGTAATGCTAATTTCCTTTTGAAAAGCTTACTCAGTGTACCTACAGCTGTTTAGCCGATCATCCTGCTTTCAGAAAATAAGGTCAGACATGGGGGGATTTATTATTTCCGTATGGGACCTGACTCTGTCTTTATGTGTGCTGCACCTACTTAAAACAGACGTGCAAATAACACATTTCACACCATAACGAAAGAAGAATTACGTAACTGTTCAGCTATTTTTTGAAGGTGTTACCCAGGTTATGTTTACTGACGTGTCAGTGATGACTTTTTTCCACACACACATGGAAAAACTGCATGTCTGTGGTGTATCTTTATTATAGAAATGAAACCACTTCCGTTTCTATGCTGTGAAGACTTAAAGAGAATGTACATTTGTGTTGGCGATGCCTATACTGAGCTTTCAGAGCTACTCATTCTTTTAAGAAAGCTGCTGTTTACTGGTCAAAAGCAAAATTATCCTCCCACATCCATGTCTGTGAGCTAGTTATTTAGGAAATTTAAAGCAATGAAAAACATTCTTACATTTTCTTATTTAAAAATACTTAAAAGATCAATTCAGGGTGATGCCACTTCCAACTATTCAGACACCTGTGGCTGGATTTTCACCAAGTCGGGATGACTTGGGAGCCCTTTAAAAATGGCGACTGGGACCTGATGCCAGGATTCCTGACCCCATTCCCAGGGTTTCAGATTTTTAGGAGTGCCTTTTAAGGGTGTGGGCTGGTTCAGGTCAAAATCCTGCATTATGCACTCCGGACCTGACCTGCTCCATTGCAGGGATAGTCATGTCCTCGTCCTCTTAAATTCTCATAGAGTTGTGCCAGGTTTTCAAAGAGTCATGGTTCCTGGCACCTCAGAGGTGTGGTGAACCATAGTCTGCATGAAAAGAACTTTTGAAAGGTAAGTTCAAAAGATCCTCCTCATGCCCCCATGCCAAAGTATATCCCCCCAACATCCCTAAGTCCCCTCATGTTCCCCTATGCCAAGCTACGCCCCCGCAAACACCCCATGGCTCCCCATGCCAAACTATGTCCCCCAAAGAACCCTTATGACTCCTAATCCCCCCCATGCCAAGCTATGGCATTTTCATGCCCTCTATACTCTGTAGAGAAGTTTTAACCCTATAGTGACAGTAGGATGTGTGAAAAAAACTTTTAAAAAACAGTCATTCATTGATAACTTTCCACTTTCTTAAAAAAAACCTCCTTTTTTACTACTGGCCAATAAAGTGACAATCATCTAGATCCTTTAAAATATGAATAGCTGAAGCTGCAAACACTTGAATTCTCTTTATCTTGTGTGAATGACCATGGCGAAATTAACTGAAAAGGTTAGAGAGCCAGAGCTGTCAATCAAGCAATGTTTTAGTACTCTAATGGATGTCTGGGCCCTCATCCAAGAATACATAATGAGGCTTGGTTGATAGCCCAGAAATTTATTAGGGCACTGAAACACCTGAGCCCCAGAGAAAACAATATCGGCCATCTTCATATCTGACTTGCAGGTGTCCTTGTAGTGGAGTTATGTACACCCAGAGGGCATTGGAAGAAGCGAAAAGAAACACAAAGATCAGCTGGCTAAGCAGACGGCCCAGAGAAAACAGAGGCCAATGAATTGTGCACCTTCTCAGCCCGCTACCTTTTTCTATGGTAAATGTGGCAGAGACTGCCGTGCCAGAGGGGGCTCCTGAGTTACACCAAGTGATGCTTAACACAGAATTGACCACCATGGTGCAATTACAAAACAAAATGACTGCCATTGTGGGCTTTCTGATGGTGCTAGCTGCAATTGACTGCATGCACATAGCTCTGCAGTTCCTCTAAGTCAGGGGGGAGTAAAACCACAACCACAAGGGCTATCACTGAGCCACTCTGCAGCTGGTGTGCAACCACACCAAGAAATTCATCTCGCTGAATGCTCTCTATTCTGGCAGCATTCACAATGCTTTTATCCTGTGACAGTCAGCAATTCTTACTCTCTTCAGGCCTCCAAGACAGAAAGCAGGTAAGGCTGCTCAACGACCAAGGGCTACCCCCTCTATACATGACTCATGAGCACATTCGCTGCCCCACCATGCAAAGTCATAGGACCTTCATTGAAAGCCATGGAGGTACCAGCAACACAGTCGAGCCACTCATCTAGGCCCTAAAGCAGAGATTTTGCTGCTTAGCTTGCCCGGCGAGGATCTCAATCTACAGTACACTTCAATGTTGTCTCCGTGCTTGTGGTGGTATGCTGCATCATCCACAAACTCAAAAGAATGAGGTCCTGGCCAATATCTCCTGGGACTTGGAGGCCACCTCGGGAGGAGGAAGAGGAGAAGGAGGAAGGGAGGAGACAAAATGCGACTGAAAAGAGCAGGAGGGACTCTGTAGTGAGGCTACGCTTCAGTTAAAAAGAACTTTCCCACCCAACATGGATCCACCATCCCCTTACAGTTACATCTATTTTGCACTCCGCATCACAAAGTCCCCTTGCTCTAGATCACTTAATAATGGACAACAGTCAATAACTTCACACAAATTTATTCAACGATACATCAATAATACAAAAAACCCCAAAAGTAATGATGCTGCATTCCTTCATGGCTGTCTTACTGGTGCCTTTGCCTGGTCTACAGTCCCTACATTGGCTACTCCAATGGCTGCAGCATGGCTGTTGGAAGGCAGTTCACTTTCACTGTTGGGGACTGCAGATTGTCTTGCAGGACATGCTTGATCAGCTCTGCACCTTGAAGGCCCAATTATAACTGTACCTTGGCATGGATGGCAACACCCTGGGCTGGCTGGCTGAGAGTCAACAGCTAAGGCACTTGTGAGATTGGCAGTGCTGGGAGGACAAATGCTGTCATCCTGAGACATGGGGGAGAATATTTCCCACGTCGGGCGGGCTGAGCGTGAGCAGGCGCGCGATCGGGTCTGCGCCACTATTTTAAGAGGGCGGGCCAATTAAGGCCCGCCCAACGTATTTCTCGACTCCCGAGGATAGCGGGAGTGGGCGGGCAGCAGTGGACGTGCACAGACTGCCGGGTCCAATGGCGACCCGGCGGCCTGTTTAAATGAAGGCCTGGCAGCCTATTCAAGGCTGCTTAGAATGGCTGGGAGAAGAGCACAGCAGACGGCTACTGTGCATTATGCAAGTCCAGAGGGTAGGCCAGCAGGGCAGACCAGGCCGGAGGGCAGGCCGGAGGGGCAGGCCTTTGGATGAGTGCCTAGCTGCCTTCCTGGGGGAGGTGGCAGCATGGCGGGAGGTCCTGATTCCAAGGGACAGGAGGCAGAGGCCTCCCCGCCTGACCAAACGTGCGTGGGAGGACGTGGCCAAGAGTGTGAGCTCCTATGATGTGGTGCGGCGCACATTGGTCCAGTGCCGTAAAAGGTTCAACGACCTCCTGCACTCGGGGAGGGTGAGTACCTTGCTGGTTGAGGTCACTTAATGCAGCCTTTACCCCCACCCCTCCCGTCCTCACCACCCGCAGCTCTGAGTATAGTAACGTCATTGAATCCCTCACGGCATGTATCCCTTGCTGGGTGTGACAGCAGAGATTGCCCATGCCCAGTTCATCCTGAGAGGGTTGAGCTAGGATGTGTTCTGCATCTGCAGCATGTGTGACACTGAGACCCAGGGTATAGAATGGGGTTGAAAGTCAAGGGTCTGCACCTAGGCAGAGTGCTGGAACTGGGAAGCATGTCAAAGTCAGGGTGCTAACATGCTGGGAGGGGAGCTTCCAGGTGGCGGGGTAGCAATCCATCTGCTGGTGTTTGCGCTCCACGTGCTTGTGCCTCCCTGTTTAGCAAAGTTACACCTTGTGGTGCCACACGTGAAGGAGGCAGCATTTGGGCAAGTGGGGGTGGTCAGCCTGGCTTCTTTGCGTGAGTGTGCGGCAGCTGCTGGGAGACGAAGAACTGGAGTCCTGCAATGTCCCACTCTGGCAGGTTTGGCAGGGATGTGATGGGAATTCAGGTACAGGCTGGACTAATCCATGCTCCTCTCCCCTTTCAGGAAAAGACTGCGCACAATTCCTCAGAATGGATGTGGACTGGCGGAGGCCAGGCCCAGTTGGCGATCCTGACACCTTTTGAGCAGCAGACCACGGATCTGGAGAGGCGCCATGCCCCCAGGACCACCGATGGCAGTGAGGCTGGGGTGCCATGGGGAGGTATGTTTGGCGAGCACTCAGGTCACCATGTGTGTCACAGAAACCATGGCACTGCTGAATGCTCCGTGATTGAAGTTAGTAACATGGGCTGACCATTGATTATGGAAGAGTGAGCACATAATGACCCGGGAGAGCAGCATGCAAATTGACATTGTCTGCATTGTAACTAATCAAATGTCCTTGTTCTTCCTTTCAGCATCACTGGAGCAGGGCTGACAGGAGGAGGCAGAGGGGCCACCTCTCACCCCTGAGGGCCCAGAGCAAATCCACTCACCAGCGTCACACCATCTCAGCCAGGCAGGCACCAGCGCAGATATTAGCATCCCGGTGGGAATTAGATCTTCAGCTAGTGTCCCAGGGCACGGCGTTGAGGGCACTTCACACTCGCTTGAGGTGTGGGCAGAGACAGAGAGTGCCCAGGGCGCTGGCAGTCGGAGGACTGCTGGGGACCAGGTACATGCTCGGTCGATGGCTGATGATGTGCCTCTGGAGTCATCTGTGAGGCAGCAAATGCTGGAAGTGCAGCAGGGTGTGTGGGATGATCTGGCGGAGATACATGAGGCTATGCATGGCATGGTGCCTGTGCTTGAGGAGTTAACAGCGAGCATTTGTGATGCGTTAAGCCTCATCTGAGCGCCATGCTTCTCCCATGGAGAGAGTGGTGACTCTCGCGGAGAGGCTCCTCCAAGAGAACAATCAGTTCCTGCTGGGGATGTGCTCAGGCAAGCAAGCCCTTACAGCGGGATTAACCTCAGCAGGCCATTGCCTGTGTGGGAGATGGCTTGAGTACCAAGTATCCCAGCTCGGTGCGCATCCATCTACGGTGAGAAAAAGATCCAAAGCGACCTCACATCGGCGCAGCAACTGCCTGTCATCTCTGCGAGCTCCTCTCGGGGCACTCCGGATGATGGCAGCAGCTCCTGTGCCCCTCTGCCAGGGACCATGGCATCCAGTGAGGCTGCGGCAACTGGGGAGAAGCCAGCTGTGGAACTGGCAGCTCCATCCCAGGTGGGGCCAGCACAGGGTCCACGGGCCAGAGGATGTCCACCAAGGTCATCGAGGCCAAAAGGACAACGCAGTGAGCAGGCTGTCTCAGATGCCAGTGCCAACGAGGGGACAGCACCTAGACGTAGCACCTGTAAGCGTAAATTTAAGACACCTTAGGCACACCACGGGTTTCTCACTGGTGCTTTTATGTTGGCCCATAGTAGTTTATTGAAGACTTGGTGTGATGTCCAACACCTTTTTCTTTGGTTTATGAAGCAACATTTGTTCTCTCAATAAATTTTGACATGTTGCCATGTCTCAGGGTGATTCCTTACTTCTGCAAGTGGATGGGAAGCCATGATGTTAAGATTGAGTTGATTGACATTGAGCTTTATTGACAAGGGCTTTAGTTAGTTAGTATCCAGCAGATTTAGCACTCAGGTATCGAGTATGGAGCCTGTGGCCCTGGCATATGTTGAAGGTAGATCTGTGGTGGGCTAGCTGAAGGTTCTTTGGATTAAAACCTCCCGGGTATCCCTGCCTCCCTGGAGTATGCTCAGGTCAGCATCTACCCCCTCAGCGTTCTCCTGTGAGTGCTCATCCTTGGACTCACTGCTGGACACAATGTCCAGATGTGTGCATCCGGAGCAACTGCTTCTACATCTTCCTCGCCCACTGCGTCCCCCCTTTCCAGCGCCAGATTATGGAGAGCGCAGCATCACCACGCATCATTTTACGTGTCGGCGTGCGGGGCCCGCCCCCACATGCCAACGGGAAAATTCTGGCCAGGATTGCAGGATGTGCTCCATGGAGCCACTGCCACTTCCACAGAGTGTTACCTCAGCAATCCTAGTTACCACTGGAGCACTGCCGTGACAGCCTGCACACCCCACTGAGCATTGAAATCCACGTACACGATGGCAGCTACTTGTGTCCCGATGGCCGTAGTCTGAGCCTGCATACCAGCAGCCAGGGAGCACATGTCCTCTGTCTGAGCTTCCATTTCAACACTAATACATCAGGGGGCCTCCATCTGTGCAGCAATGGAAACTGAGACAGCAGCTAGCAGATGCTCCACCATGGGTCAGTGTTAATCAGAAGTTGCTCATTTCTCTATGATGGAAAGTATGGGCTCCAAGCTCCATATGGCACCCTCTGTCATGTTGGATTTGGATTTCTCCATGCTCCCAACGAGTGACTGGAGCCTATCTGACAGCCCACCGATGCATTGTGCATCTCAGTGTGCATGGTGATCAGTGTTTTCCTTTCACCCGCCTCAATGATCTCCTCATCTGAGTTCTGTGCAGCAGAACTAGTCTGTGACCTTGCCCTCCAGGGAGTTTGCACACAAGCTCACTTTTCCACTTGGCTTAGTTACAGCTCACTCAGTGCCCACAGGCACAGAAATGGAATTCAGGGATCTGCAGGAGGGGGTAGGAAGTGAAGTGGGTAGATGAATCTTGTGTCTTACTCACCTCATTTCCAATGGGCTTGGGCATTCCCTGAATCGCAGCCCCTGCACCCAAAAATCAAGGTGAACAAATTTCGCACAGTGACAAGTTCGCCACCTGTTTTATATTGAATTTGAATAACTGATAACGATAATAATAAACCATACAGAGCATTTGTAGCTACATTGCTGTAAAGTGGTCAGTTTCTTAGTTAATTCAAAAATATTAAAAGCTTTAAAAATTGTGGTTCCTCACAACCTCTTGATTTAGATAGTTCAAGCATAATCTAATTATGCAAACATTGGTGGAGCTTTCTCCTGGATGATTTCTTTTAATGAATAATATAAACCAAAGCACTGTTTTTGGTATCCGCAGATTATTTTTCATCTTGTTAATCTGAGCTCATATTGCACACGTAAAGTTAGTTATAGTGATCTTTGTTTAACTGCAATATGTTGATATTTCATTCTGCTCCTGTGATAGCTGTGCCAATTGCTTTATCCACTTGTCTCTTATTTTATGTTGTCTCTTTGTCTTCCTGGTGCTCATTTCAGTGAAATAATGAGTTTGATCGAGAAATTTAAATTCTGTACAAATTTCAATTCCAGGAGACACTGTCTACTAGGGGAGATTGTGGTGTAGTGGTAATATCATTGGATGAGTAATCTAGCAACCCAGGTAAATGCTGTGGGGACATGGATTCAGATCCCTCCATGGCAGCTGGTGGAATTTGAATTCAGTTAATAACATTTGGAATATAAAAAAGCTAGCCTCAGTAATGGTTTCACTAATCTGTCACCCTTACCTGGTCTGGCCTACATATGACTCCAGATGCATAGCAATGTGGTTGACTCTTAACAGCCTGCTGAAATGACCTAGCAAGCCATTTAGTTCAAGCGGATGGGTAATATCCCATAAAAGAATAAGAGGGGAAGAAAACATATACTAGCCATGTACAATTACAGCTCATGTGGATAGGAGAGGCATAAAGGAAATCACAACTGGTAGAACTCTGGAAATGCACAGTAGACTATCAGAACCTCATTTATTTCAAGTTCCCCATGGATTGGGGAGCTGATGTGATGCAATTGTGGTTAATTGCTTAATTTAGATGCTCATCAAAAGTGTTTTAAGATTAGTGTTGCAAGAATATTCTCCTTACAATATAGAAGGCTAAGAGGAAATTTGATAGAAGTGTGTGGGTTTAGAAAAAAGTTAAAAAAAGAGAAACTGCTTCTAGTGGCCAAAGCATTGATAAAAAGAGGACACAGAGTTAAGGTGATTGGCAAAAGAATCAGAGGCAACATGAGGAAAAACATTTATGCAACAAGTGTTTTAGGAGTTGGAATGCACTGCCTGATAGGACAGTGGATATAGATTTAATAGCAGTCTTCCAAAGGGAATTGGATAAATACTTGAGGAAGGAAAAATACAAGTATATCTTTTGCCCATCCCTCTTGGCTTAGATTAAAGCCCTGACTACAGATACCAGCATGCATAACTTTTCAGCTGAACAACTACATGCATAGATTCTGGAAAAGGTCAGGTATTTGAGAATGTAGCATTCTCCATATGATCACATAAAATTACACCATGGAAACATGCCTCTCAGCCCAACAAGTTCATATTGGCGTTACTCTGATCTGAAGTCATTGACTGAATGGAAGCATAATTGGAAAGGGAAATAAGTGATAACAGCAAGGATTTTTTTTGAAAATTGTGCTTGCTTTTAATTGGAACTAATTACGAAGACTAAAGTGAAGACTATAGTAATAAGCCTCTGCATTTTAGCAATTCCCTAGTGCAAAATGCAAAAGCCACCTTTTTTTCTTTGGCTGGGATTTTCTGACCCCGTCACGGGCAGGACCCGCCGTGGGTGTTGGCGGCGCCTCAGCCAGAAGACCGGCAGACCGGAAGGTCCCGGCGACGGGCAGGTGCAAAAAATCCCCCCCTTTGTTTCCGTATTCAAGAATGGCCAAATCACATTAGGGTGAGTTCCAGACTGCGCAAGAAACCACCAGTCCTAGACAATAATACCCTTGTGAGGTCATGGGCCCAACAAAGCAACTGAAGTCTGGCATCTGAAGTGCAAAGAAACACTATGAAATTGAAACTTGGATAATATTTTATATGTTACACATAAAGCCAACAGGCTACCAGAGAATTATATTGGGAAAGAGCAGGAGGGCGGGACTAACTGGATTGCTCTTTGAAAGAGACGGTGTAGACACAATGGGCCAAATGGCCTCCTTCTCTGATGTAGTATTATGCATAGGTCCCTACTAGTGCCTTGCATCTAAACATAACTAAATTTTAAGAACCTTCTTGAAGGCCTGCAAAAAGAACATAACTAGTAGACACTTTCCATGGTGATCAGTTCAATCCAGAGTGTGCTTTATTTTGTCGGTGTGACTTGTTTCTAGGGTGCTTTTTTTTAAAGCAAGTGCAAATATTCACTGAAACATGATTTGCACTTAATATAATTTGAACTTGAAATTTCTGAATCGTTTGCATTGAGGTGGTTGATTCTGGATGAATTTCATTGAAAATATCAACACAACTTGGTGGAAACTCCAGACCTTGATGTTAAAGAAGCCAAGTGCTTTTTGCTAAATAAATGAGGAAATACCTGAGAAACATTCCCTCCAACTAAACAGAGTAACAAAATTGAGTAAGAGGTAAATTCTGTTCAACATAAGTTCTGGAAAATTTTTCGTTAACTTTCCCCTAAACCATTCTCATAATATAAATGTAATAAAGTTACATGGTATGTGGTTGTGATATGTTAATTAATTGTGATATGTTACATGATATGTAAAATAAATTGTTCTAATTTTTTAGAGCATCAATGCATACCAACATTCATTGTTACAGATTTCATGCAGTGGAAATTAATTGGGGGTGGAAAAAAGTTGGCTTATGTCTTACCACTGTTATGATTCCCATGGAGACTTTTAAAAAGGCATTTGAATTGCGCAGAGACCTATGAAAAGAATCACAAGACAATATTTCACATTTTAAGATTTTTACTGCAACAAATAAACTAAAATCAAGATCGACTAAACATTATTTAGCAGGCAACTAATACACTAAACTACAGAACAGGTATCCCCCCCCTTTAATTTCTTCATGTGACAAAAAACTCCGTGCTGCATTTATGCATTATGCTGCACTCTCCCAAAACATGTAAAGCTGGATTTTCATCTTGTCACAGAGGTGGGAATTGGCTCCGCAAAATGTAGAGCACTTTTTTTTGCAGGAAAAAACAGTTTTCCTATGCCTTCCTGACCAATGTCATTTTAGTGTGGCATCTTTGTGGATTGGGAAGGCCTTGGTCGCAAAATGCACATGCACCTCTTCTGAGATTTGGGTCCTCATTCTGAGGATCACTGGAAAATTGTATTTCCTCCCACATACTAGTTTTGTTTGATGGTGCGGGTTTTGGAAGCCCAGAAATAACACGCTTACCTGGAGAGTTCGTGACCACTGGGGGAAGCCTGCTGAGGAGTCAGGAACACTCTGACAGGTAAGGATAAAATGTTTTGACACCTTCAAATGTCATTATTATATTCCATATTGTAATGTAGATGTGTTATTGATGCAATGATTCATCATAGGGATCTGACCTGCAGAGGTAAGTTGACCATTGCATTCTGCAATGTTGACATGCACTACAGTATTTTTTTCATTGGAGAAAGTCTCATAATACATCCAAAAAATGTAGAAAAATGTGTTGGTAAACCTTCCTGTCATGTTTGGTACTGTGCATTAAATATACAGACAGCTGACTTTGAAAAAATAAATCCCTTGCTGTTGAAATATAAAAAGAATGAAGCACTTGCTCCCCTTCATTGATTGACAGGTAATCTGCTTTAAAATGAAAATGTAACACCATCTGTTCTTTAAATCTCAGGGTCTTGTTGCTGCAATCTGGGCCTGAACTTTTGCCCCTGGGTCAGGAGCGCAAATTCGGGAGAATTCCTGCCTCTGAGAATCCGATTCCCGAAAAACAGTCCCAGAAGTTCCGAATTTTGTTCTGTGGGGTTGGGGGTGGGGTGTAATGGGAATCATGCCTGCTGATCCGGGAAACTATTTGGATGCAGCACAGGGGCTGTCAGCTGCACAGGCGGGCTGTGTGAAAGGCTGGCCTCAGTGATCCGCCATTTTGCCCCAGCTGCAGATAAAAAACAAAACCGAAAACAACCCTCTGGCACTCATCCCCTCATACCCTCTCATTCCCCACACACTCCCCATGCCCCACCCATGTCAACCATGCTACTTCATGCCCCCATCTAGCCCCATGGTCCCTCATACCCTCCATGCCAACCTATATGCCTTCACCCACCTGCAAGGCCCTTGAAAGCCCCTATGCCAACTTAGTGCCAACTCATGCCAACCCACACTTCCTCCCACTCACCCTTTGCCTTTACATCCTCCATGCAAAATCCCCCAGTATCCATCATGAGCAGACCTGAGGATCCATGCTGATAAGAAATAAAATGAAGTTTTAAGTGTATATTGATAAATACACTATTTAATAAAAGCATTCTATTTATCTTCATAGTCCCACTTCAAAGGCTTTATAAGCACTTGGAGCTCTTAATCAAACTGTGAACTGACAGGTACCTCACTGTGGTAATGATAGGTTGTGAAACAAGTCAGGCAGTACTAATCCTAACCCTCAGGCTTATGTCAACAGACATAGTGAAATAGCGCACATTTTCTTTCAACACTGCACACAATTTTTGGTTTAATACTTAAAAAGCAGGAGATTTAAATGCTGTAACCGCTTCCATGACAGTTCCTTTGACGGCTCCCTTGGCAGTTCACTTGATGGCTTCCTTGACAATTCCAATGAAGTTGATAGTTCCAATGGGTTTGTCCACTTTTTATGCACATTCATCACTACTTTTGAAAATCCCCAAGGTCATTTGACCTCTCCCAAAGGGCATTTGACCTCTCCTAAAGGCCACATTACCTCTCCCAAAAGGCATCTCACCTCTCCCAAAGGTGTCCAGGACCATATCCAAAAGAGTACCTTAACTATCCAAAAGGGTACCCTGCCTCTCAAAAGAACTCCACTAACTTTAGACTTTCTCCTGATAAATCTGAAGTGCGCAAGTCATGTTTTAGTTATCCCATTAACAAAAATTAGAGCTGGCTGAAAGCAGCATTACCTTAACATGTGCAGTTGCCTCTGTGAACAACGGATGTGCAAAGTACAACCCGCCCCTGTTTTCCCCCTCTACAAAAATGGTGAGGCCAAGCTTGGGGGCAGGACTTCAAGATTCTGGCTTCTGGCACCATTTTGGCTAAACCCGGGACCCTCTCTGACTGCACTAAAATTCAGGCCCTAATGTTTTGTCAGCTGTGGCTATTATGAATTCTTGGCTGAGTTCCAAAAGCTGGGGAGTACTTATCTCAACAACTGATCTCTTAACGCAGATGCTCATGGGAATAATTGACAATTTAAAAAGATTTTAATAACATAATCTGCTTTATATGTGGTTTCTGACCACATGGTTGGTTTATTTACACAACTTAATGGCTACATAAGGAGTAAAACATTTATCTATAGGAGTACAGTTCATTTTTTTACAGTGTCAATAACAGAGATTTAAATAAGAGTTTTATTAGATTGTTATGGGTTTAATATTTTACACCTGCATTTAAAATAATCCCAATTGCTATTGCATGGCTCCTGAGGACTGTGAATAGCACGTCCTGGATGAGTGGCTATGGAGGATAGATGGGGGGGGGCATGGAGGGAGCTTAGAGTGTTATGGGTGATCTGAGGAGGCCTGGGGTGAGTTTTAAGAGACATATAAACAATATTGGGAGCTGCGCTGCGGTCTCTGAGAACTGAGGGTGTCCTTCTAACCACCCGCCTTAGCATCCACATACCTCCCGCACTCCATTGCAGCTTGCAAACTGCACCACGAGCCCGAACCCTGTGTGAAAAAATGATGAACCTGGGCAAAGTCAATCATGAGTCGCGTGTACATTTTGGAAGACGGGGAAGGATCCGGCCGTAGTCTTAAGTTTAAAGTGCAACTCTTCCTGGCATTAACAGGATCCCTTCTCAATACTTCAACAAGATGAATCTTCCAGTGCCCTTTTAATAAAGTCCTCTTCACCCCTTGAGAATAATGAAATGGGTTCCCCTTCATACAGTTCCCTCAGGTGATTCTGTGGTCTCTAAATTTTCACAAACATTATTTCTTCGAACATGGGTGCCATCCTCATCAGCCCTTCACTCAGTGATTAATCCAGAAGTGTTCTTTTCTTCTGCTTGGCATAGCAGCATCTATGGTGGGTCTACTTCCCCCTTAGCCTGCAGCATGACAGGGAGAATGAACTGAGACAACACAAAGGTGGAAAAACTGCTTGCAGAGGAAGGCAGAGAAGGAGAAGGGCTCTTAGCAGAGGCTATATCCACACAGGGACTTTGGGGCACACTTCACCTACCTCATACTAAGCCAGGAAGAACTGTGCCACCTCCATTCTGAGAGACAGTCGGTCTGCACACAAGGCCAGCTGTTTCTTTCTTTGTGTCCAGGCGTTAGAACTTGCACCTGACTTTGAATAAGTTTTGACCTGGACCCCTTGTCCCTTGGCAACCATGTGAAATGGGCTTATTGTCGTGCAGAATACATCACAACTTCACACCATCTCCCATTCCAGGGCAATCAGTTTTATCTTAAATTAAAATAGACAGTTTAAATCATAACCATTTTACAAAGACTCACATTTGTAATGCCATGTTTAAAGGTTTTCAGAGGTCAGGACCAAAAGCAGGTCCCAACCCCTCTGGTGATGCCTGGCTGCCCTTCTACACAAACTTACCAGAGACAGCCAATTAAGAGGCCACCTCCAGGACCTGGACAGGCACTTGGCTGGTCCAATGGGAGAGCCCACAGTGACATCCCGCCGACAGCTCCATTGGGTAAGGTGGGTAATGCTGCGACAGGCGGGAGAATGCAAGGGCATCTCAAGATGGAGGTACCTCTCGGCAAGTGCAAATTATTTAAAATGATTCATGGCAATAGCTGTCAGGCCAACGTTGCGGAGGGGGCTCCCCCTCCACAGGATTGGAAATGGTTGCAGTGATGGCCCTGTTGAAGAAGTGACTCTGGGTGGGCTTAAATAAAAGGAGGCTTCATTGGCCACATGGCATTCTGCCAGAATGCTACCTCCAGGGACTTGCCAAGCTTCACCCACAGCACAGGGTTAGTCTGCTGTCAGTAAGACCCCAGTGGCATCTCCAGTCTATCCCCGACTGACTAGATAATTGGCACTAATTGACTGCCTGCTGGTGCTGGGTGGGTAGCTGCTTCCCTTCTGGCAAGATTAGCCAGAAGTAGGAACACATCAAATGGCTGACCTGGCATGCTGTTCTCAGAAATTCCCCCATCACCGGTAACCAAAACTGCCTCTGCACAGCTGGTAAGATTCTGCCCTTCATGGCCAAGGTCACCTTTGCAATCACAGGCAATGCCGTCCTTGCCCATTTCCAAGGGTGCAGGTCTCTCTGAAGGAGGTGGCTGATTTCAGTGAGCGTCTCCTTTGTGAAACGATGATATTACACACATACTTCCTGGCTTAGCATGAGGTAGATGAACTGCGCCCCAAAGTCCCTGTGTGGATATAGCCCTCTGCTGAGAGACCATCTCCATCTCAGCTTTCCTCTTCAATCAGTTTGTCCATCTCTGCATCGCCTCAGTTCGTTCTCCTTGTCATGCTGTTGGTAAGGTGGATTGAAACTACAGCACCAATGACTGGGAGTAAATGATCTGAGCTGAACGCTTGAAGTGCCACACCATTCACTTTGGACTTCACCAGCCATAAATAACAGTACAATTGGGGGAATCTCTTTTTTTAATTCACTGATTAGCTTACTTTAATCTTACTAATTGTTTTAACTGGTGGAGTACACTTTGTCATTGCGCTTATGATGTAATCAACACCAAAATAGACTGCTATAGCTAGTATTGGGTAGTAACATTGTCATGGAAAGAACGACTTTACTATCCAGCAGCACTTATGATCTGTAAATCTTCTTGATTGCATTTATTATAACACAGATAATTCTTTCATTTGTAGCAGTAATTTAATATCCCCCTATCATGGCATGCAGTGCAAGACTGTGAGTTGACTGTCATTCCTGGAGCTTACCTCGGCAATTTTAACCTAATTTTTAATGATTTGTGCTGTTTACTACACTTGGCTTTTCATTTATTCTCTGTCCCCAGCTATCATTACCAATCATTGAGATTTATTTCACTCATTAAATAGTGATTCTTGTTTACTGAACTGACTTACAATCCAAGACACTCTGTCTCATCATTTTTTCTTTGCAAACAACTTGCTTGTTTTCTGGTCCAAATTTTTCTCTAGTCGCCTTTTTATAAACACCTTACATAATATTTTCTCAGCTACTCACACTACCTTTTGAGCAGCAATATATTGTCTTTTATTTGTGATGTTGCATTACAGTGCAGCTGGTAACATAATTGTATATCAATATACACACTTCTGTTTTGAACATATATTTCCATATACTCTTTCATAGGCCCCTGACCTTTACTGACTTTCCATGGAGCTGTATGCCATTTAGAGCATGCCCTGCTGTGCACAGTTATGAACCATTTCATTATTCATTCAATCTTTTGACCGTTTATAATGTCATACACTACTTATGGCAAAGACTGTGGCCCTTTTAAATAAGAACATAAAAAAGATAAAGAAGTAGAAGTTGGCCATTTGACCCTTCGAGCCTGTTCTGCCATTCAATAAGATCATGGCTAATCTTCTACCCTAACTTCAGTTTCCCAAACTGTTCCTAGATCCCTTAAATCTCCCAGTACCCAAAAATCTATTGCTCTCTGTGTTGAATGCACTCAATGACTTAATATCCACAGTTCCCTGGGGTAGAGAATTCCAAAGATTCATAAGCCTTTGAGTGAAGAAATTTCTCCTCACCTCAGTCTTAAATAGCCAACCCCTTCTTCTGATTTGTAACCACTAGTTCTAGACTACCCAGCCAGGGGAAACATCCTCCCAGCATTTACCCTGTCAAGTTCCTTAGGAATTTTTTGTGTTTCAGTTTGGTCATCTCTCATTCTTCTAAATTCTCTGGAATTTAGGCCTAGTATTTACAATGAAATGTATTCATTTATTTTATCATTAAAATTATAATTATATATTATATATACATAAATTATGTAATAAAAATAAAAATTATTATGATAAACGTTAATTTTTTTAAGGGAACGGTATACATATGGCTGCTGATCTGGATTTCCTAAAAGTGGCATATATCTTTATATAACTGACCTTTCTCTATCTTGTTTTCTTCAACTCTTCCCCATGTCATCTGCTTTCACTGACTGAGTGACCTGCTCATGCCATTCTAACTGGCTGCTAAGTTTAGCCCTAGGTGGGTTCTCTTTCTTTGTTTCTCTCTCCCTGTGGAAAATCACTAAACATCTGTTCAGTATCTTTGCAGATTACCACAGATTCACTATGTATGAAATCATAATGTGACCCAGATTTCTAACCAAGAGTTATGTTTGAGTGCCACATATTAAAATTCAAAGGTGTTTCTTCCAGTATAGGGTCCTGCTCTCTTTCCCCTTTTTAATAATAGAAAACATTCACATATATTAATAAATGATTTCAGATTTCTTGGATATGGCTCAACATGTTGTCATGACAGCTTCATCAACTACCTACAGGCATATTGAAATTTTTAAGGAAGATCTGTGTTTTTTTTTAAAGAAATACGAGTAAAAGCTCTGATCAAAACATGACATGTAAAGTGACCACTTTCTGCAAAATTCCTATGTGGATTATACTGACAGACCTTTCCTGAGACATGGAATTTTGCACCTGAAGAGGTGTCAAGGCCCACTTCGAACAGAGACACTTGAAAGAAAGGTATGAAAAATGTGAAAGGTGGACTTTAATCTCCTGCATTTGTGGAGACAATAGACTGTTTCCTGTACATCTCATCAGAACATGCAAAAACCCAGCTCCTATTGGTTTATATCTCAGAATGTGTTAAAAAACTTCTTAGATGAAAGCAAAACAGACTGTGGATGCAAGACATGCCTATTTCCCCCTCCTGGAATACACAGAGAAAATGGGATAAAAACTGGCTGAAGACATACTTGTTAAGTATATTCAAGGCTGAGATAGACATATTTTTAAGCAGTAAGGGAATAAAAGGTTAGGGGGAAAAGGCAGGAAAATGGAGTTGAGGATTATCAGATCAGCCATGATCTCACTGAATGGCGGAGAAGACTCGATGCACCCAATGGCCTACTTCTGCTCCTATATCATATGGTCTTATGGTCTTACCTGTGAGTGACAGAAGCAAGGAGCAACACTAGTCTGTCTTCCCTGCAGAGACAGGCAGGCAATCTCTTTCTCCTTTGCTGGAGGCAAATTGTCTAGCAGGCAGCTAGCAGAAAGAAACAGGGCAGTCTCTTCAGCTAATCCTGCAGAGACAACCAGGTCACCACTCCCTCTGGGACAAACCAACAATTGTCTCCAACAGACTGCGAACCTGCCAGAGTCAGCTCTACCAAAATCACCTAACTTAATGGCCGCTATGTACCACCATCTATGCCTCACAGACAAGCCAAGGACTGATTTGTATATTCTTTTTAAACTTTTATTTGGACTTCTCATTTCTGACCCATGTTTGCGTGTGTTATGTCTTTATTTATTTTTCCTTGGGTTTTAGTTACTAATAAACTTACTCTTTCTTTGACTCAAGAAAGCCTAGCTAAATTGGCTCCTTATAAAAAGTAAATACATTTGGATTGGGAAAAGGTGTTCACACGGAAAGAATTTTTAAGAAACCTTTGTTGCAACCAACCGAGGGAGTTGGAAAAGCGGGCAGCCAGCTTATTCCTCCTCACCCGATTGTTACAATGGATATGGGTTAGAGCACAATGGGAGCAGAGTATTATAAGATTTCTGAATGGATGAAAAGGTGGAATGTGAACTGCTAATAAACTGCCCTTCTTCATTGATTCATCAATAACCAAATTAAAATACTAAACTAAGGCTATGTATATTCATATTTTGTACCTATTTTTGATTAACAAGTTAGAACAGCTTTTTGGAAGCAATGCGGACAAATGGGCATTTTATTTAACTATTGTATTTAGCCGTGGTTGAGTGAGATTCCAAAATCAAGGGCAGAATTTTCTGTGCCCGCTGACAGCGGGCATATTCGGTGGCGTGAGCGGGCATATGGCGAGAAGGCGAAACATTGGTTTCAAGACGTGGTGAAACCAGATTCCAATCGTCTACTCTGCCTATCAACCGCAGGCTGTTTCCCGTCGTTGGGCATCAGGAACCTCATTGTAATACATCTGCATATCATGATAAGGCCAGCCCACTGGAATCATCCCCCCCGCTGGATCGTCCGTCCGCTGACATGTTTCACAACAGCATATATAAGGCGTGCACTTGGTGGGCTACATTTTGAGGGGAACTCGGATGTGATTGCACATCTGCGCAGCACTCGCTAGGGTCACCTGTTGGACATCAAGGTTGAGACATGTTGAGGGGGAGAAGGGCTGCCCTCCGGTTGAAGGTAGTGCGCAAGCACATGCAGGGCCGGGGGGAGGGAAGTAGCCATGCATCAGGGAATCCTTGTAGAAAGTAACCATTCCTCTGCAGCTGAGACAGCTCAAACACAGCCACATCAACATGCTTGGAGTCGGGCCTCAAGCTTATCTGCCCACTCAAGCAAAGCAGAGGCATAAATGTGGTCAAGTGCTCCAGAGCTTTTCACCCCTTGGGCACAGACTGCAAACTAATGAGTGTTTTAGTGAACTGCAGAACAGTTGGATGACTGCGCACATTGTACAATCTCCTTGTGAAAGCTGACCATAGAGCAGTCACTGTGGAGGTGCTCATAGCCCGTTGCAATGTCATCATTCCGGTTTGGACCAGTCTCCCCCATGGTTCAAGCTAACAGCGCAGACCTACAGTGCGGGTTAGGAGAATACCTGCGCCTGAGAACACAGCATGCAGTCCAGTGGGCAAAGCTGCTGCCTATCGGTCAGGTGGAGTAGGACGGAGGGAGGTGGGGTTTCGGGCAGCCATGCTGCGCACTAAACTCTGGCCATCCAAGTGGTGACCAGCACTCTCCGGGATGCGTTAAGGTAACTTCAGACGTAACCAAGAGAGGTTCTTAGAACACCCAAACTAACCCACATGTCTCTTTAAAAAACATGAAACCCACATGTTTCATCCTGCAGGAGGAGTACGTCAGGAGCACGGGGCCTGGTGAATTAGCTGTATGCTTCATGCTGTACAGAGAGTGGAGTTGATGCAGAAAAGAGTGACGGAGGCACCTGGCTGGGCAGAGGGATCAGCAGCACCCTCAGGAAGAAGGGGCGGCTGGGGCTCCTGCACATGCCACTGAAGAGCCACAGTGAGCCATCGCTGGTCTGCACCTAGCTAGACCCTAGCTAGGGTCTATAGATGTCGCCTTTCATTCCTGCAGATGACCGACAACCAGTGTCGCTGAAGACTGCACATGTCTTGGGAACTGGTCGGTCACAACTGCCAGCTGTTGTCATATTTGGCACCACAGGGACATGGAGGGCACCCACTGCCAGTGGCTGTGAAAGTGACTGTAGCCACTCAATTCTTATGCCCGTGGCTCATTTCAGGGCTCTACAGGTGACCTCTGTGGGATATCGCAAGCCAGCACCCATAAATGCATCCATGAGGTCACGGATGCCACCTTCACAAAGGCACACAACTTTGTGCATTTTCCCGGGATCAGGAAATGCAGGATGCAATACCAATTGGATTTGTCCAGATCTTAGGTTTCCCATAGGTGCAGGGAGCAATCGAATGCACTCAGGTAGCACTCAGATCTCTGTCACAACAAGCGGTCAACTACATCAACTGCAAGGGTTTCCATTCGCTGAATGTTCAGCTGGTGTGCGACCACCACAAACTCATCCTGCAGGTCTGCACATGGTCCCCAGGGAGTGTCCATGACACCTACATTTTCAGTAGGTCAGAGATCCCTCATGTCTTCCAGGGTCCACAGAGGCTGCAGGGATGGCTCCTCGGAGGCAAGGGCTACCCGCAGAGGACGTATCTGTTGACACCTGTTCGGCAGCCACAGACTCCAGCAGAGCGAAATTATAATGAGGCTCAAGCTACAACTCGCACCTTGGTGGAGCAGACCACCGGGATGCTGAAAATGAGGTTCCGGTGCCTGGACCGGTCTGGATGGAGCTCTGTAATATAGTCCGCAGAGAGTGTCACGCATTGTTGTCACCTGCTGTGCCCTTTCAACCTGGCGCTGCAATGGGGAGAGGAGCTGGCTGAGGAGGAGATGGAGGAGCTGGAGGTCTCCTCCGATGAGGAGGACGTTGATGAGGATGAGGATGAGGAGGTCCTCGAAGGTGACGATGAAGGCAATGAGGCTATGCCACTTGCCAGACTAGACAGGTGCGCTTGGAGGCCTTCATAGCTGCTAGGTTTGTGGTGGATGATGACGACATGCAGTGAGGAGGCACCGTAGATCCTACATTACATTTGTGAATGTCTAACTCCTGTCTGACCGGTGACAGCTCCCTTGCACTTTGTGATCAGGGTTATATCATGAAGACGCAGCTATGAAGCTTTAAATGCACCTGATCCTTTGTCAGCCTTCAGCACTTTACCCCTTCAGGAGCTATAGTAACAGAAGGTATAGCCTCTCCTGCTGTTTAACAGAGGTCACGTGATATTCTTAGAGGCTCCGGCAAATGAACCCTAAGTGTAGGCAATCCGGGGGCGGGGGGTGGGGGAGGGGGGGGTGCTGGGGCTTCCTGACGAGAGTCCTGATTGAGCATGTAGCATCTGAAAAGCTCTCTGTTAGAAAGTTTATCTGTTTCTCATTGAAACCTGTCCACTCAGTCAAGTTTGGCGACGAGGATGGGATAGCTCCAACGCTACCCTCCCCTTGCTAACGTGAGTACATTGAATCTTAAGAAAAAAGAAAAGACTACTCACCATCATGCCATTGTTTGGTCGAATCGATCCTTACATTGCGACTAAGGAAGACTGGAGCCAGTATATAGAGTGCCTTGGTTTTTTAGTTCATAGCGAATGAAATTACTGTGGAGGAGAAACAGGAAACAGGAGTGCATGTGGTAGCAAGATATACAATCTCATCCATAGCCTGATAGCTCCGAATGCGCCCAATTCAAAGTCCTTTAATGAATTAGTGGACCTTGTGAAAACATATTTCCAGCTGAAGCCATCCATAATAAAACAGAGGTTTAAGTTTAATTCCAGAGTTAGGGCCCCAGGAGAATCTATTACAGCCTATGTAGCAAAGCTGAAGCAGTTGACAGAACATTGCAACTTTAGGGACACACTAAATTATATGCAGCTGGACCAATTCGTTTGTGGAGTTCAGGATGACACCATTCAGCGCCATTTACTTGCAAAGGTCAACAGCGACTTGAAACGTGCCCTGGAAATATCCCTCACCATGAAACATGCTGCGAGGGACTCGCAGGCTTTACAACACATACAACATGGCGCTGTTCTTCGTATGGGGTGGGAACGTACCACTGGGTGTGGCGCGAAAACCAGAGACACACCATCGAAACGAGAGGCAATGTCCGCTGTTAGAAACATGAAAAGGCTTAGTAAAAACACTTCTTAATTAAGGTTAATTTGTTATAGATGTGGGGGTGACCATGGACCAGACGCCTGTAGATTCAAGGAGGCAGGATGCCATTACTGCTATAAGAAAGGTCACGTTGTAAGTCAGTGCAGGGAGAAGTCGAAACAGCCATAAAGCAGCAAATCAACATAAGTGAACTGAAAAATACAGCAGAACCTGAAGCTGCCGATACCGACATCTATTCCCTGTACAACGTCAGCATTGTAAAACCCGAATCTATCACTTTGACAATCCAAGTTAATAGGAAGCCACTAATAATGGAGGTAGATACAGGGGCCTCAATCACAGTGGTGGGAGAGCATACATTTAAATACCTAAATGAAGGTACCCAGCCAGTGAATTTGGAGTGGACAACCGCTAAATTGAAGACATACACTGGAGAATCTATTCAGGTGGAGAGCATCGCGACAGTACCAGTGTCTTATAGACAGCCCATCATCCAGTGATAATAGTGACAGGAGAAGAACTTAGTCTCCTGGGCCAAGACTGGTTACAGAATATCAAGCTTGACTGACCTGAACTATTTCACCTGAAAACAGTAGGAGTTCCTGAACTGCTAAAGAAATACGACAGTGTATTTTGGAATGAGTTAGGAGAATTGAAGGATCTTCACATGCTGAAAGGACGGCTCCTCTGGAAATCCTCTAGAGAAACAAAAAAGAATTTCGTGCCACTTTGAACAAACTGAAGAAACAGTTGGCAGAGAAGACTCAACAATGTTCAATATTCCAGGAGGAAGCCAAAAGATACAAGAAAGAGACTGAAGAACTGAAGAATCAGCTGAATGAAGCAAAAGAGACATTAAAAAGAAAAGTCATAGAACTTTCCAAAGTGCGAGTAGATAATGAAGCCACAGAACTGAACCAAGTTATGATTTCACCAGAGACAAACTTGGCTGACTGTGGAATCAAAATGAAGGACAAGGCAAAATTCTGCGGCAAACAGAAAACGCAAAGACAGAAATCAGATTAGAAAAGGCTAATCCGACCCTGGAGCTCAAAGAACTAGAATGAAGAGCATTGGATGCCGCAAACATACCATAAACCATTAATGGGTTTATTCAGTGAGGATAAGGCCATTCTGCCAATAGCACCAGCAAGAATACAACGTTGGGCTTTGATATTACCTGCATATGTAGAGACCTTTATGCACCATGCTGGCTTGCATATTGCAAATGCGGACACACTCAGTCGTCTCCCATTACCAGATAGCATTGTACATGCTCCAGTGCCACAAGAAGTTGTGCTATTACTGAATTTTTTGGATTCTTTGCCTGTGTGTGCGAAGCAAATTAGAAATTGGATGAACAGAGATCCAATTTTGGCGAAAGTCCGAGATCTTGTTTTGCAAGGGTGGTCAAGTTTGCCTGTATCTGAAGAGATGAGACCATTCCATGCCCAAGAAACTGAGTTAAGTTGTCAAGATGGAATTTTGTTGTGGGGATCAAAAGTTGTCATCCCTTCGCAAGGAAGAGAACCACTCTTGTCAGAGCTGCACAGTGCGTATCCAGGCATATCAAAGATGAAAATGCTTGTGCAAAGCTATGTCTGGTAGCCAGGCATTGGCAGTGACATTGAAAGCATGGTGAAGCACTATCTCCATTGTCAGCAACAACAGACGTTATCTGTTTCAACTCCACTGCATCCACTGTGGAAGTGGCCTGGTCGATCCTGGATTAGACTACATATTGATTATGTAGGACCATTCTTAGGTACCATGTTTCAGCTGATCGTAGATGCACATTCTAAACGGATGGACGTATATGAAGCCTGATCACCAACATTGCGTGCAACTATTGAGAAGCTGCACTATTCTTTTAGCATACTTCATAGGTGTGGACCTTTCATTGACATTAGCTGTGATTTGTTGTCAAGTTCTTTGTGCCCTATGTACATTTGACAGTCACACTTCACTTTGCTCAAAAATTTAATCATGAATTTTGATGACAATGTAAAGGACACCTGTGTCTTGTACTGTGAAATGGGCTTTGCAGAATCGTTGGAGGAATTTTAACACGCTGGTGTTCTGGGAGCTAGGGGTGTGGCGGGGGAGGGGGCAGTAATACACAGATAACCTGGAAATCTGGGTGCTTCCACAGGCCGTGGCAATTTAACCCCAGAGAGCGCATGCTTCATCACTGACAGATCCCATGCCCAAAGTTTTGCTTGATTGACAGGCTTAGCTTCTAGTCAGGTGGGGAGTGTTCCAGAGAAGGCCACTGTAGCAGGTAGGACCGATCTCAGGGCTGAGGGATGGTGTCCAATCTCCAGGGGAGTTTGATCCACGTGTCCATGGGGTGTCTGATCCTAAGATCCATTCACCCCTTAAAGCCAGGGGTGGGAAGCAGGATCTGATCCCAAGGGTCATCTGACCCTCGACCCTGGTGGATGGGATCTAATCTGTGACCTTGGCAGGGGAGGGGTCAATTTCCAAAGGGATTACATTTGTATGGGTGTGCCTGATGGTGGGTAGTTTGGGGCCTGGGGGAAAGCATTCTTGCCTATCCTAGCCTTGCTGCAGCTTCTAGGTTTCCCAAAGCCCAGAAAACTTGGCCGTTCACAGTTAAACCTGCAAAGGAGGTTAAAGCAGAAGCTTCTGGCCTCATGAATAGATTTAAAATGCCAACCCAATTTCAGGGCCCAGACTGTCTTCCCACCCTTTATCACGCCCGAGTAAAACCAGCGGATTTGAGCAGGCTTCCTGCCATGCTTCCATTTATTTTTCTATTTAACCCTTTACAGCCATCCAATCCCACTCGCTCCTCTACACTAAAGTTTCCTCATTTGTTGGGCCTGAATCTTTAGTGGGGGCGGGGCCCACTCGCCGAGCCGTAAAATGGCGGCCAGTGATGTCGGGCATGTGTCCCGGCGTCACCACACGTCATTTAAATTTTAAGTTCAGCGGGCGCGCAGCCAAGTTAGCTGTGCGCCCGCCGAACTGTCAAAGGCCTATTAAGGCCATTTAAATATCAATTAAATGAATAAACTGAACTGCCTGTCCAACCTTAAGGCAGGCAAAGAGCCCAGGCAGCCTTCACATTTTTCATGGCACCTCATCCATGGGCGGGATGAGGTTTCATGAAGTGTTTACAAACTGAATAAAATTTTTTTGAAAAATTCATTGACATGCCCCAGCTCATGTGACATTTTCACATGAAGGAACAGGTCTTAAAATTTTTTCTTTTCTTTATTAAAGTTTTAGGAACTTAAACTAATCTCCCTGAGGCAGTCCTGTGCCCAATGGAGGGAAAATTCTCTCCTTGGGCTATTTTCACAGATAGATAAACATAATGTTCACTATTTACATTAATTGAAGTGTTTGAAAAATCTGCAAATAGCATCATTGCAACATGTTTGCCTAGTGTCCTTTTATTAATGAGTTTCCTGGAACTTTTGGAAACAAAATTATGTGCAACCACCACGTTAACTTAGGTATATTATTTTCAGCAATGTAGAGACAATTAACCTTACATTTGCACAAAGAATGAAAAGATCCTGTGATAAGCTGTGGTCTACAAAACTACAGTAAATGTACAAGAACCCTTTTCATACACAGTGCAATGTTGGTCATTCTATTTTGCATAAGCATTAATTCAAAATCAGTCAGAGAGAAATGTCCAAAATATTTTTGTCTCATACACTATTAATGTTTGTGCCTTATCAGTGGATTTGATTCAAATATCCATAAGTTTGATTCTTTTGAAGTCCATCTACTAAAGCTTTTTCATAATGCAACTGATACAATACCACTCAAACACAGTCATTAGAATAAACTGCATTCCATTCTCAGAATGTAATTTAGCGTGTGCTGGGAATCTGTAATACCATGAGTGAAGTCAATTCCCAGCAATCACATTCATTTATACAGCCACATCATTCTTTATTTTAACAGAAAAGGAAACACTTCATGACCGTCACCGAACTTTTAGAAATTAAAATTAAAATCAATGGCTTCTTCTCTACTTGTTTCAGCCAGTCATGGAATAATATTGAGAATGGTTTTAAAGGCACAATGAAATTGAATCCCAATTCCTTTTGACTTGAGTTCCCTGCTGTACTCCTAGGGCTGGATTTTCACAGAGTCGGGAAGACTCCGTTTACCTTTAAAAAATGGCGGGCGGGATGCAGATGTGGAAGTCCCGAACCCATTCCCAATAGATCCAAATTTGTCGGCAGGGGAAAGGGCTCAGGGTGTGATTCACACAGGAGGGAAACCCAAACTCAACAAGGCCATTTGGACTCAAAGCTGAGTTTAAACAGACTCCATGTTGGTGGTTGCAAGGGCCTTAACCCACAGTGTGGGAGTCACAAATTGATGGAGTAGATATAAACGCGCTTGAAGAGTTAATAAGGTCCGTGGACCTGTCATGACCTGAACATTTTTAAATGTCCCATTCTTTAAACTTAAAAAAAAGGACTGCAGCTGTCAGTGAGAGTTAAAAATAAACCTCTGCTGGGTTGCTTTGATTGTCAGGCATAGGTTAGAAAAAACATTAGCGGCTGTTTATGCAATTTCAGTAAAGCTCTTTGTTGATATTTCCCCAAGGGCTGTCATTGTGCCACCATGACTGCTTGGCTGATTTCAAAAGCTAAAATTATCTTAGCAAGGGGGCTCTGAGCTTACAGTTTTATTGATAGTTTAAAGAGGCTATTAAAGGATTTGATGTGGGGTCTGAATAGAAGTTTGTTTTTATAAGTGATTAACCACCTGTGGAGATTTAAAAGCTTTCCATGGGTTTTATGAGTGAGAGTTCCCTTTTCATTTTCAAGTGTGAGGGAGCGAGAGCTGTATTAGATTGTTAACAGTTTATTTCTTTTTCATCTTCATATGGCTGTTGAGGTCTGCCCATGGTGGATACCAGGCGAGTGGGTATGGAGGTGGCATGGAGGATATGAGGGGCATTGGGGGGTAGGTGGGGGGTGTTAGCTGACATGGAGGGTATGAGGGGCAATGGGAAGTTGAGGGGTTGTGGGGGGTGAGACCTAGAAGGCTACAAATTTCTAAAACAAATGGGATGAAGTTACAGAGAACCAAATTTGGCCTTCTAAGCAGCCCACCTCAGCAAACACCTACCTCCATGGCTGCTCACGCTCTGCTTCCGGAGTTGGCAGGCCTGACTCTATCCTACACCCACCCCGAATAAAAATCGTCCGAGCTACCTGCCTCGGTAGCCAATTACAGTCCCTGTTCTCTGATCTCTCTCCACTGTGGGTGTACCTATACCACAGGGACTGCAGCGGTTCAAGAAGGCAGCTCACTGCCACCTTCTCAAGGGCAATTAGGGATGGGCAATAAATGCCGGCCTAACCAGCAATGCCCACATCCCGTAAATGAATAAAAACAAATCTTGCAATTCATTCAGTCCACATTCCCTTTCATTGGCTGGCACCTTCATTACTCATCTTTGATTGAAAGTTTTGAATGGGGTATCAGAAAAAGGAAGCAAACTCTATGAAGTCCAGGGATTTGGCATGAAATTGAGAGAATTCAGTGAGTGTGTATGTTACAATGAAACCGAGGAAAAAGTTGTGAGTTCTCTCCTTGATCTCCCACAATTTTATTTCCCCTTGCTATTTTGAAGGTGTTTGCGACCAGTTTTATAGGTACCAGCAATCCTCCAATACCTCATCTATTTTTAAATTGTAAGTCTTGAGCAATATATTCTTCAATAAAGGGCTGAGAAACATCACAGTCAAATCTGAATCTGTTCTCAGCCAACACACAGAGGGGAGAACTTTCCCCATGTTGGGTGAGCCGGACGGGAGCGGGCACGGACTTGATCGCCGCCTGCGATCAGCTGCGCGCCACCATTTTACGTGGGCGGGCCAATTACGGCCTGCCCAGCGTGACGCAAGGCTGGTAGCGCTTAGCGCAACTTGTGCAGGCGGGGGGAGGAGGGAGAGTCAGGCCTGCGCTCTTTTGCACATGCACGCGGAAGAGCGCAGAAATCTCCCTGAGGCACGGAGCTGTCTCAAGGAGATTAAGTTCATAATGAAAGTTTCAAATAAAGGAAGAGTAAAATTATTTAGACATGTCCCTTCATGTGACAGTGTCAAATGAGCTGGGACACATTTATAAATTGTGAAAAAAAAATTATTTATTTAATAAAACCTTCAGGAAACCTCATCTCGCCCATGGATGAGGTTTCCTGAAAAATGCTAAGGCTGCCTTTGCTGTTCGCCTGCCCGCCAACCTTAAGGTTGGATGGGCAGCCCTGTTAATTATCTAAATTAGTGTCCTAATGGCCTCAACAGGCCTTTGACAGCTCAGCAGGCGTGCAGCTGCCTCTGGCATGTGCCCGCCGAACAATTGATCTGAATGACGCATGGTGATCTCGGGACATGCGCCATTTTATGCACATCATTTTACACATCGGCGTGCTGGGCCCGCTCCTGTGCACTGACTTGAAAATTCTGGCCACAGAAATGCACTTTCTACCAGCCATCAGTGCAGAGAGTTCAACAGTGGAAATCCTAACGAATTGTTCCACTCTTTCCATATGCTACATAGGTTAACTATGGACTCTGACTAATATGACTGGAAGACGGCTGGAATAAGACTGAACAGTGTGTAGACTGGTCCTATCCCCCTCCCAAATTACAAGTTGAACTACAAGGAGAAGTTAATTTTTATATTAAAATAAAAGCAAAATACTGCAGATGCTTGAAATCTGAAACAAAAACAGAAAATGCTGGAAAAATTCAGCAGGTCTAACAGCATCTGTGGAGAGAAAAACAGAGTTAATGTTTTGAGTCCGTACACGGTCATACGGACTCGAAACATTAACTCTGTTTTTCTCTCCACCGATGCTGTTAGACCTGCTGAGTTTTTCCAGCATTTTCTGTTTTTGTTTAGTTTTTATATTTATTGTTGTTATCACTTAAGTTCATAAAATTCGAATCGAATGAGGAAAATAAACTCAGATCTGAGGTTTAAACAATGCAGAAATTGACTGGGAAATCCCTCAGAGCTGCTCCTACTCTGTTGGCATTACTTTGCTCCAAATGCAGGAGAAATCCTGTTTACCCATGTGTGGAAGACAACGGTCTGGATCTTGCGGACTGCAATGAAATGGAGGCGTATGCCACTGACAGCGTTTAAAACTATGGTCAGGGCCATTATCTGTAAGAATCAATGGGCAGAGCTCTATGGTCCCTCACTGGTGAATTTGCAAGTGAGGGTGCCTGTAAAATTCCTCAGTTGGTCTTCCTGCCACCCTTCTGCCTGCCCCAAGCTGTTCACAATTTTACGGGGAAGGGCACAGTGGGTGCGAGGCTAGAGCACCATTAAGTGGTCAGCTACTGGCTACTTAAGGGTCACTTCCTGCCTGGCTGCAAATTTTTGGCCAGTGGAAAGGATTCAGGGTTGTGGGGGTAGGTGAGTGAGGCCCGGCAGAGGCTTTGGATGGGAAAGAGAAGAGGGGTGGGCACCTTTCATTACTGGCTCCCTTTCCACGTGCATCCACGTGCTCTCTTCCCCTCAAGCCTCTCCATCAAGAGCCCTCTCCCAACACCCCAGGTGTCCCCTCCTGTCCTTGCCACGAGTTCCCATACCTACCTGTTCCTGTGAGCACCAGCACTTGGACTAGTGGGACTGCTTGTAGTCCAATCAGATTGGCTGGTAGCTTTGGCCGGACTTCAACCCGAATGATGGGTGGGAGTCCTGCCCCAGCCAATTAACGCTCCTTGAAGTGTTAAATGGCTGCGGAGCAGTCGGAATCGATGGGTTATGTTCCCTGCCAACTCTGTACATGGCAGGGTGGGAAACTCCGCCATCTGAAAAATGCTGCCCAATGTATCCTGGTGGGCCAAATCCTGAGCAAGGACAATTATAAACCCCTCTCTTCCACTATTGTCTCATTAATGAAAAACATTAAAATAAATTCTGTGTTAGCCTGAATTGTTTACAACTGATAGGAGTCCAAAATGTCAGCTTATGCAGTGATTGTAAGTAAAACCTTTCATACTGTTTTAGGGATCATGTGATTGTACTGACGAATCAACCCTAAATGGGTGGAGCTTTCTAGCCGTGGACCTGGTTCAAACATGTAGCTTCCTTGTAAATAAAGTTAACTGTTTCTAACAAAAAACCTGCCTGGCACAACAAGTTTATTACAGTTTAGTTCTTCATTTCCTGCAGATAACTGTATTGATCTATAGGATTCAAATGAACTTATATGGATTATGTTAAAAGCTCCAACTAAGGATTCTGTCAACATTTCAAAGGTTCTTTTGTGGACAACTTCACAAAGCAAAACCAATTATCGCCAAATTTGATTATGCTTTCATTTCAATTGCAATTTAACTGTTAAAATTTGGGGAAGGGTAAGCTTCTAATTAATAAGATGAATTATGATTTGTTGTTGCTCTTAAATTTAAAATCAAAGATTAGTGATTTATTTAAACAATTTGGGCAGGTGCTCCTGTAGGTTTATGGGGATCATCATTATTTTTGGAACAAAATTGCTTTAATGTATGACCGCGGTGGTAAAGCATAACTCCCATGTCAGATTATTTTTCGCGAAAGGATTTGATTTCCTCCCATTTCTTTGGCCTCCCAAATTAGAATTCAGCATCTGCTCAGATACCAACCAGTGTACTTTCATAGACATCACTGTCATTGCCACTGAGGGATCAATCTAGCATAAAATATGGCAGGACAGGTGTGGGACCTCCAATGGGTTAGGCTAGATCAGATGAACCAAACTGATCTTCAAATCTACACTGGTTCATCCATCATTTTTTGCCCCCTTTACCATTCCTATAAATGATTAATTACAGTGACTGCTTGATATTTATGGACCGTGACATTTAAATAGACAGAAATTCTTAAATAATTAAATTGATAGCCACCCACAAACTATGGCAAAAGGGTCGTTGACTAAAATATATCTTTATTGAAAGAGGCTCACTTTCATGAGTAAAGTTTGAGGAGTATTTTCTGCTTGTTTTCAAATACTCAAAATAATTACATGAATCTTGTTACTTGCTTTGGTGCTGTTGGGACAAAAATATCATGCAGCATTTCTGTCTCTTCTTTCTCTCTGAAATGTGTTATCTTGGCACAGCTGGTAGCAATCTTGTCTAAATATAGTTAAAACATTTTTTACTTTATTTTGTACATTTCTGTATAGCTGACAACATAATTTTTCCCTCAAAATAGGAAGATTATTTTATTCCAAATCATTGTTCTGAGTGTTTATGCCATGAATAAAAGACTACTTGTTTATTCTGGTAAACTAGAAACATAAATAGTTGATGCTAATCGCACCAGATACTTAGTTATTTTTTTGGAACATTGCTGGATGGTAAAAGACCATGGTCCATCCAGAGCCTCTCCATTATGCTGGTAATCACATGATAAATGATCAGTTGTTGACTAATCATAGCAATCAATCTCTACCAATTAGTCTACAAGACACAGGGGACAGGATTTTCCCTGTTGGCTGGGCCCAGGAACAGCCGTGAAACGGATTGCTGCCCGTGATTGGGCCCCGACCGCGATTTCACGCTGGTGGGCCAATTAAGGTCTGACCAATGTGAAACACGGCTCTGCAATGTCTGGAAAGGGCTGAGCGGGGGCCTGTTGCCAACCCAGCAGCCAATTTAAAAGCAGCCCAGGCAGCTCCTGGAAGGCTGCCATGGAGGACGTTCCCTGAGCTGAGACTATGGACTCGAGTGCAGCTGGACATGGCAGGTGGGAGGGCAGGTCGGGTGGGCGCTCGGCCCCCCACTTCTCAGATGAGTGCCTCGCCATCCTCCTGGAGGAAAAGGCTGCCAGGAGGGACACCTTTTCCCCAGGGATGGGAGGAGGAGGCCACCGTACCTCACCAAGAGGGCATGGGAGGAGGTGGAAGTCTGGTCAGCAGCCATGCTGTGGTGTGGTGCTCCTGGGTGCAGTGAGGAAGCGCTTCAATGACCTGCTGCACTCAGGAAGTGTATCATGTATGTATGAATCAGTGTGCAGATGTGTTAAGGTGTGGCCATCACCCCGTGGATCTCAGGGGTGCTAGAGTCCAAGCGCCAACTGTCAATCATGCCAGAGCTGGCCAAGGGGGTGAGCCCTGGCTGCTTGGACTGAGTACCTTGTGGCTCGAGGGCCACTACTTGGTTGTGCCCTGCCAGCTGCTCCTCAACTGGAGTTTGCCAGGCTGCAATTGCACTGTAGGTACAGAGTGGACTAATCAATGCTCCTCTGTTGTTTCAGGAGAAGACGGCCCACAACAATATAGAAAGGTCGCAGACCGGAGGAGGCCCTGCTAGACTCCTAACCCTCTCAAGGTATGAGCAAGACACCCTAGAGCTCGAGAGCTGGCATGCAACTGGGCATGGAGAGACGGGGGGTGCCAGACGAAGTTGAGAGTGCAGTGCACCGAGGTAAGAATTTCGGCTTGTGCAACCATTCTAGTGTAGTCTTTTCACTGATGTGATCCTCAAACCTGGAGTCCCCATTGACCATTGGAAGATGATGGCACCATGATGCAGATCTCCATTGTCTCACCAGGGTGCCTACCATGCACAGTGACAGTGTGATGACTTTAACTAATGACATATGCATAAGTATTCAGGAGATCAAAGCTGGGAACTAAATATTCAGGGGTGTGGGTATGTGACTTTTCGAAAGGACAGGCAGAAAGAAAGTGTGGTGGGGTAGCTTTGTTAGTATGAGATGGAATAAGTACGATAGAAATAAATGATTTTGGATCGGAAGATGTAGAATACATATGGGTGGAGGTAAGAAATAATAAGGGGAAGAAGACACTGGTGGGAGGAGTCTATAGGCCCCCTAACAGTAGCTATACTGTAGGACAGAGAATAAACCAGGAGATAATGAGGGCATGTATAAAAGGCAGTACATTAATCATGGGTGACTTTAATCTTCATGTAGATTGGGAAAAGCAAATTGGCAGAGGTAGCCACGAGCAAAAACTCATAGAGTGTATTCAGGACAGTTTCCTAAAACAATATGTTATGGAACCAACCAGGGATCAGGCTATTTTGGATCTGGTAATGTGTAATGTAATGAGGCAGGTTTAATAAATGATCTCAGAGTAAAATATCCCATAGGAAACAGTGACCATAACATGGCAGAATTTAGCATTCAGTTTGAGAGTGAGAAACTTGAGTTGGAAACAGCTGTGTTAAACTTAAAAAGGGTAATTACAAAGGAATGAGGGCAGAGTTGGCTGGAGTGGACTGGGAAAGGAGTTTAGCAGAAAAGATGGTTGATGAACAATGGCAGGTGTTTAAGAAAATAGTTCATGACTCACAACAAAGATACGTCCCAGTGAGAAAGAAGGATTCTAGGAAGGGGATAAACCAACTGTGGTTAACCAAGGAAATTAAGGATCGTATCAAATTGAAAAAAACAAACATACAACGTGGCAAAGATTAGTGGTATCCAGAGGATTGGGAAAGTTTTAAAAACCAAAAAAAGATGACCAAAAAATAATAAAGAGGGAGAAAAGGTTCGAGGGAAAACTAGCAAGTAATATAAAAACAGACAGTAAGAGCTTCTTTAAATATAGAAAAAGGAAGCAAGAAGCCAAAGTGAATATAGGCCCCTGGAGAATGAGGCTGGGGAAATAATAATAGGGAAGCAGTAAATGGCAGAGGAGTTGAAAAATTACTTTCATAGAATCACAAAATCACAGAATCACACAGTGCAGAAGAGGCCCTTCAGTCCATCGAGTCCGCACCGACACATGAGAAACACCTGACCTACCTACCTAATCCCATTTACCAGCACTTGGCCCATAGCATTGAATGTTATGACATGCCAAGTGCTCATCCAGGTATTTTTTAAAGGATGTGAGGCAACCTGCCTCCACCACCCTCCCAGGCAGTGCATTCCAGACCGTCACCACCCTCTGGGTAAAAAAGTTTTTCCTCACATCCCCCCTAAACCTTCTGCCCCTCATCTTGAACATGTGTCCCCTCGTGACTGACCCTTCAACTAAGGGGTACAGCTGCTCTCTATCCACCCTGTCCATGCCCCTCACAATCTTGTACACCTCGATCAGGGCGCCCCTCAGTCTTCTAAACTCATTTCTGCTCCAATGAAAACAACCCAAGTCTATCCAACCTCTCTTCATAACTTAAATGTTTCATCCCAGGCAACATCCTGGTGAATCTCCTCTGCACCCCCTCCAGTGCAATCACATCCTTCCTATAATGTGGCAACCAGAACTGCACACAACTCCAACATGACCTCCCTACTTTTGTAATCTATGCCTCGATTGATAAAGGCAAGTGTCCCATATGCCTTTTTCACCACCCCACTAACATGCCCCCCTGCCTTCAGAGATCTATGGACACACACGCCAAGGTCTCTTTGTTCCTCAGAACTTCCTAGTGTCATGCTGTTCATTGAATACTTCCTTGTCAAATTATTCCACTTTTCAGGGTTAAATTCCATCTGCCACTTATCTCCCCATTATTTGACCATCCCATCTATATCTTCCTGTAGCCCAAGACCTCACTGTTAACCACCGGGCCAATCTTTGTGTCATCTGCAAACTTACTAATCCTACTCCCCACATAGTCATCTATGTCGATGATATAAATGACGAATAATAGGGGACCCAGCACAGATCCCTGTGGTACGCCACTGGACACTGGCTTCCAGTCACTAAAGCAGCCTCCTGTCATCAACCTCTGTCTCCTACACTAAGCCAATTTTGAATCCACCTTATCAAATTACCCTGCATCCCATGTGCATTTGCCTTCTTTATAAGTCTCCCATGTGGGACCTTGTCAAAGGCTTTGCTGAAATCCATAAAAACTACACCAACTATACTACCCTCATCTACACATCTGGTCACCTCCTCAAAAAATTCAATCATATTTGATAGGCATGACCTCCCTCTGACAAAGCCATGCTGACTATCCCTGACCAAACCTTGCATATCCAAGTGGAGATAGATTCTCTTCTTCAGAATTTTTTCCAATAGTTTCCCTACCACTGACGTGAGACTCACTGGCCTATAGTTCCCTGGCTTATCTCTACAACCTTTCTTAAATAGCGGAACCACATTAGCTGTTTTCCAGTCCTCTGACACCTCCCCCGTGGCCAGAGAGGAATTAAAAATTTGGGTCAGAGCCCCTGCGATCTCCTCCCTTGCCTCCCTCAGCAGTTTGGGACAGAAATCATCCAGACCTGGAGATTTGTCCACTTTTAAGCCTGTCAACACATCCAATACCTTGTCACTCCCTATATCAATTTGTTTAAGAACCTCGCAGTCTCTCTCCCCGAGTTCCATACCTTCATCCTCATTCTCTTACGTGAAGACAGATGTGAAGTATTCGTTCAATACTCTAGTGATGTCCTCTGGCTCCACCCATAGATTGTCCCCTTGGTCCCTAATGGGCCCTACTCTTTCCCTGGTTATCCTCTTCCCATTGACATACTTATAGAATATCTTGGCATTGTCCCTACTTTTACCAGCCAGAGCTTTCTCATATCCCCCCTTTGCTCTCCTAATTGCTTTCTTAAGCTCCACCCTGCACTTTCTGTACTACACTAATGCCTCTGCTGATTTGGTCCCCTTGTACCTGCTAAAAGCCTCTCTTTTCCTTCTCATTGTATCCTGAATACCCCTGGTCATCCATGGTTCTCTGGGCTTGTTACTCCTTCCTATCACCCTAGAGGGAACATGTTGAGCCTGTACCCTCCCCATTTCCTTTTTGAATGCCCACCCACTGCTCCTCTGTAGATTTCCCCATGAGTAGCTGTTCCCAGTCTACCTTGGCCGGATCCTGCCTTATTTTACTAAAATCCGCTCTCCCCTAATCCAAAACATTTTTTTGCAACTTGTCTATTTCTTTGTCCATAACAAGCTTAAATTGCACCATGTTGTGGTCGCTATCACTAAAATGCTCCCCCACCACCACCTCAGCCACCTGTCCAGCTTCATTCCCCAGAATTAGGTCCAGCACTGTGTCGTCCCTTGTTGGACCATCTACATATTGACCTAAAAAGTTCTCCTGTACACGTTTCAAGAAATCAACTCCATCCAAGCTCTTAACACTATGTCAATTAAAGTTGGGAACGTTGAAATCACCTAATATAATTACTCTATTGTTATTGTTTTTACACACCTCTGCGAATTGTTTACATATTTGCTCCTCAATTTCCCACCGACTATCTGGGGGTCCATAATAAACACCTAACAATGTGGCTGCCCCTTTTTTATTCCTAAACTCTATCCACAAAACTTCATTCAATGCCCCATCCAAGATATCATCTCTCCTTACTGCAGTAACGGACTCCTTAACTAATAATGCAATGCCGCTCCTCTTTTACCCCCTCCCTTGTCTCACCTGAAGATTCCATATCCCGGAATGTTGAGCTGCCAATCCTGCCCTTCCCTCAACCACGTCTCTGTGATGGCTACTATATCACAATTCCATGTGTCAATCCTCACCCTTAACTCATTCGTTTTACCTGTAATGCTCCTGGCATTAACGTAGAGGCCATCCAGCCTTGCCTTACTCCCTTGAAGCTTAATGCAGCTGTACTCCCTCTGACTTGATTGTTTTACTGTATTATGATGTGTCCCTATTCTGCTAACATTCTGTGTCCCCTCTCCCTGCCGAATTAGTTTAAACTGCTCCCAACAGCACTAGCAAACCCGCCCGCAAGGATGTTAGTCCCACCCTGGTTCAGATATAGACCATCCCGCTTGTACAGGTCCCACCTTCCCCAGAATTGGTCCCCGTGATCCAGGAATCTAAAACCCTCACTCCTGCACCAAATCTTAAGCCATGTGTTCATCTGCGCTATTTTCCTATTTCTGTGTTAGCTAGCACGTGGCACTGGGAGTAATCCAGAGATTACAACCCGAGAGGTCCTGCTTTTTAGTCTACTGCCTAACTCCCTGAATTCTTGATGCAAGACCTCATCCCTCTTTCTACTTATGTCATTGGTACCAACATGTACCATGACCTCTGCCTTATCACCCTCCCCCTTCAGGATGCCCTGCAGCTGTTCAGTGACATCCCAGACCCTGGCACCAGAGAGGCAACACACCATCCTGGAGTCAGGTTGACGGCCACAGTAGCGCCTATCTGTTTCTCTGACTTTAGAATCCCCTACTACTATTGTTCTTCCTCTCTTCCTCCCCTCCTGCACATACAGGCTGCTTGTGGTGCCAGAAGCTTGGCTCTGTCTACACTCCCTGGAGGAATCAACGCCCTCATCAACCTCCAAAATGGAATACCGATTTGTGAGCGGCACCCCAGGGGACTCCTGAACTACCTGCCTGTTTCTCTTGGACTGCCTGGTGATCACCCATTCCCTTCCTTCCTCAAGTCTCTTCAGCTGTGGTGTGACCACCTCTCTAAACATGCTATCCATGATACTCTCAGACTCGCGGATGCTCCACAGTTTCCCCAGCCGCCGTTCCAGCTCTGAAACCTGAGCTTCCAGGAGCTGCAGCTGGACACATGTCCTGCACACATGCTTGTTCTGGGCACTGAAAATGTTCCTGGCTTCCCACATGGAGCACGAGGAGCACACCATGGCTTTGATCTCTCCTGCCATGACTTATCCCTTTAAACTAAACCTTTTAAATCAATTACTCTAGGGCCCTTCTTTCCTGATCCTTGTTACTACAGAATATAAAAACTATAAACCACAAAAGGACCTTTAACTATAAGAGATAAAAGTAGTAAATACTTACCTGACCTTACCCACTACTTACCAGTTATTTCCCTCCCTTGTAGCCTCTACTGCTGCAGTAGGGCAAGACCACTCTCTGAAGATTTAAGAAGTTGTATAGCAAAGAAAAATGCAAATAGCACCTCTTCCCATCTGCAACGAATTCCCACTGTGCACCAAATTGTCAATACCCACATTCACTCTGGCTGTGTCTCACTCAGGATGAGGTCTCTCCCCTGCTCGTGTGCAAACACACTTTGCACCAGTCTTCACGGTAGAAGACACTAATAGCATTCCAACAATACTAAATAATCAAGGGGCAAAAGGGAGGGAGGAAATAAATATAGTAAATATCACTAGAGAAAAAGTACTAGGCAAATTAATGGGGCTGAAAGCCGATAAGTCCCCTGGACCTGATGGGTTGCATCTTAGGATATTAAAGAAAGTAGCTACACAAATAGTGGATGCACTGGTAGTAATCTTCCAATAATCATTAGATTCTGGAAAAGTCCCAGAAGATTGGAAAACTGCCAATGTAATGCCCTTATTCAAAAATGGAGCAAGTCAAAAAATAAGTAACTATAGGCCAGTTAGCTTAACATCTGTCATTGGGAAAATGCTAGAGTCTATTATAAAGGATGTAAAAGCAGAGCATTTAGAAATGCATAATATAATCAAGCAGAGTCATCATGGCTTCATGAATGGGAAATCATGCCTCACAAATTTATTAGAATTCTTTGAGGAAGTATTAAGCAGGATAGATAAAGGGAACCAGTAGATGTAATATATTTAGATTGCCAAAAGACATTTGATAAGGTACTGCACATAAGGCTACTTAATAAGATAAGAGCCTATGGTGTTGGGGGTAGTATATTAGCATGGATAGAGAATTGGCTAACTAATAAAAGACAGAGAGTTGGGATAAGGGGGGCATTTTCAGGATGGCAACCTGTAACTAATGGAGTGCCACAGGGATCAGTGCTGAGGCCACAATTATTTACACTATATATTAATAACTTAGATGAGGGAAGTGAATGTACTATCACCAGGTTTGCAGCTGACTCAAAAATAGGTGGGAAGGCAAGTCGTGAGAATGGCACAAAGAGTCTTTAGAGGGGTATAGACAGGTTAAGTGAGTGGGCAAAAACTTGGCAGATGGAATATAATGTGGGAAAATGTGAGCTTATGCATTTTGGAAGGAAGAAAGCGGAGTTGGATATTAGTTACATTGAGAAAAACTGCAGAAAGCTACAGCACAGAGGGATTTGGGGGTCCTCGTGCATGAATCCCAAAAAGCTAACATAAAAGTTCAACAGGGAATAGGGAAGACAAGTGGAATGTTGGCCTTTATTTCAAAGGGAATGGAGTATAAAAATAGGGAAGTCTTGCTAAAACTATACAAGGCACTAGTTAGACCACATCTAGAATACTGTGAACAGTTTTGGTCCCCTTATCTAAGGAAAGATATACTGGCATTGGAGGCAGTCCAGAGAAGGTTCACCAGGTTGATCCTGGATATGGAGAGATTTTCTTATGAGGACAGGTTGAGTAGGATGGGTCTGTACTCATTGGAGTTTAGAAGAATGAGAGGCGACCTTATTGAAACATATAAGATTCTTAAGGAGCTTGACAGGGTAGACGCTGAGAGGTTGTTTCCCATTGTGGGAGAGTCTAGGACCAGAGAGCATAATCTCAGAGTAATGGGTCACCCATTTAAGACAGAGATGAGGAGGAATTTCTTCTTTCAGAGGGTAGTGAATCTGTGGAACTCTCTACTGCAAAGGGCTGGGACATTAAGTTAATTCAATACTGAGATAGACAGATTTGTAATCAGATTTTTAATCAAAGGTTATGGGGAAAAGGCGGAAAAAGTAGAGTTGAGGACTATCAGATCAGCCATGGTGTCAGTGAATGGTGGAACAGACTCGATGGGCCAAATGGCCTACTTTTGCTCCTATGTCTTAGGATCTTATGCTCTTATGGCTTGTCCTTCTTCTCCCTTTTAGGTTCGCCAGCAGGCGTTCGCACTCCGGACCCCGAAGGGTCACCCCTGACACCAAAGGATCACTGGGCATCATTTGCACCTGCTTCACACCCGCTCTCTGAAGCAGGCACCCAGCGTAGACTGGCACCTCAGTGGGCATTAGAGCAGCAGTTAGAATCCCGGTGCACATTGGTGAGGGCACTTCGCAACTGCTTGAGATGCAGGCGGAGGCAGAGAGTTCCCAGGGTGCCGGCAGCTGGTGGAGAGCTGGGGACCAGGGTGATGCTCAGTCGAAGGCTGATGATGAGCCTCTGGAGTCGTCCATTAGGTAGCAGATGCTGGATGTCCAACTAGATGTGTGGGAGGATCTGGGGGAGATCCATGAGGGTATGGGTGCCATGGTCTCTGTTGTGGAGGAGTCCATGTATGTTACTCCTTCAAAGAATTCCAATAAGTTGGATAAACATGATTTTCCTTTCACAAAACCATGCTGACTCTTCCCAATTGCCTTCACCTCTTCTAAGTGCCCAGCTATAACCTCTTTAATGATCGATTCTGATAACTTCCCCATGACAGACATCAAGCTATTTGACTATAGTTTCCTGTTTTCTGCCTCCCTCCCTTCTTGAATAGAGGGGTTTTATTTGCTATTTTCCAATCTGATGGAACCTTTCCAGAATCTAGCGAATTTTGGAAAATTAACACCAGCGCAGCGACTACCTCATTAGCAGCCTCTTTTAAGACCCTAGGATGTAGTCCATTGGGACCCGGACACTTGCCAGCCCGCAGCTCCATCAATTTGCTCAGTACCGTTTCCCCAGTGATTTCAGTTTCACCAAGTTCCTCGCTCCCTTTCACCTCCGGATTTACAGCTATTACTGGAATGTTTTTTTGTATCCTCTATGGTGAACACAGAAGCAAAATATTTGTTCATCTCCTCAGTCATTCCCTTATTATCTACTATTAACTCCCCACCTTCACTCTCTGGAGGACCAACACTCACATTACTCACTCTTTTCCTTTTTAAATACCTGTAGAAACTTTTGCTATCTATTTTTACATTTCTAGTTAGCTTCCTCGCATACTCTAATATTTTCCTCCTGATTAATCTTTTAGTCATTCTCTGACGTTCTTTATATTCTGTCCAATCATCTGTCCTGCCACTCATCTTTGCTGTATGCTTTCTCCTTAAGTTTGATGCTTTCCTTAACACCTTTAGTAAACCTCAGATGTTGGGTCCACCATTTAGAATTTTTCTTTATAGTAGGAATGTACTTATTTTGAATACTCTGAAATATCCTCTGAAGAATCTGCCACTGCTTCTCTATAGATCTATCCTCACGCCTAGTTTCCAAGTTCACTTCAGCTAGCTCAGCTTTCATCCCCACATAGTTGCCCTTATTTAAGTTTAAGATGCAAATCTTAGACCCACTTTTCTCCCTTTCAAACTAGATGTAAAATTCAATCATATTGTGGTCGCTGCTACCTCAGGGTGCTTTTACTTTGAGGTTATTAATTAATCCTGTCATGTTACATAATACCAAGTCTAACATAATCTGCTGTCTGGTTGGTTCCAAAACATGCTGCTCTAAAAAACTAACTCCAAAGCATTCTAAGAACTCCTCATCCAGGCTACTACTGCCAATCTGATTTTTCCAGTTTATGTGTAGATTAAAATCACCTATGATTATTGCCATCCTGTTACTGCAAGCACAAAATATTTTCTCTTGAATACTTTGTTCTACACTTTGGCTACTTTTAGGGGGCCTATGGACCACTCCCACTAATGATTTTTTCCCCCTACTATTGCTCATCTCCACCCAAACTGAGTGGGAGTGCGCAATGACGTCGGGACGCTCACCCGATGTCATCGTGCACTATTTTACTCCCGATGGGGTCGGGCGCATGCCCGCCCACATGTCGAAAAGTTCTGCCCATGGAAATGATATAAGGAAAGCTCCAGTGGTGGAGAACTTTGGGAACCATAACTCCAATGTCACCTCTTTCTTTCCACTCATGCCACACTTCAGATGTTGAACTCAAAAGAAATAAAAGCAGGAGGTGTTGAGAATTTGATGCTAAGAGTTTCAAAGTTTCAACAGTGGAGAGAGGAGGAAATCAAAAAGTCAGAGCTGTGGGCAGGCACCGATTACTGCTGTGGCAACATGATATGAAGTGAACAGTAGAGAAATGTAAAATATAATGGAAACTGCCTTACACCTTTTCAAATCATGAAATATTATCGTAGGGTGGTAAAGGAATGAGAAAGAAAGTGGGATCTAAATTGCACAAGTTTCTGTTAAACCTAGGGTGGAATCTTTTGGAGGCGACGGGGGCGGGTGGGGGGTCTTGGTCTAATGCTGGAGAGCTAGGGAAATCTCCATGCTACCTCTTTTCAAGAAGGCCGCTGCATTTTTTCCAATCAAGCACTTGACAGGCCAGCAGTGGGCCTTACCTGGGATCAAGGTCCCCCAGAGCAGTGGTTGGATGAGGGGCGGGGTTAGGGGGTAGAATTCCTGCCTTCCGAGAGCTGCTAGCCAATCAGAAACCTGCAGCTCTTCTGTACTCAGAAGTGCCATCGGGGAGCCGGTGGCTGCTGCCAGTATTACACCCACATTAAGGCTTCAGATCGAAGAGAGACCAGGTACATGTGAGTGATGGTGGGAAGGGGGTCGTCAGGTGGTTGTTGTGAAGGAGGCAGGGGAGGGGGCTCTGCAGCAAGGGCAGTGGGGTGGCTTTCAGCAGCACTCCCTACCTGATGCTAGGTGTCTCAGTCAGGTACTGAATGCCTTTGAACAAGGCCTCCCTATCTCTCCAACCCTGGGGGCCCACAAGCAAACACGCCAGAGTTTGTTTGTTGTGCTCCCTATATGGTGAGTGTCTGCCTGTCGCTAGGTTAATACCAGTTCCAATTGAGTTCAACGTCTGAAGTGGTGACACGATGAGGCCCTTAAGTAGGCAATAATTAGTTGCGGGGCAGGAAGGCCATCTACAGGCCTTTCTGCCACGGACTAAATCAGGGTGGAAGCAGGGAGCCAATGGGATCCCTACCCATCACCTTCCTGCCCAATTAAATGTCCTCCGCCACCAAACTTGCCACGGAGGAAGGCACCAGATTCCACCCCTAGTGTATGGATGCACATAATTAGAGCTGATGTTAACTCTGATGGGTTTCAGATTTGTACAGGATGGAGTGAATGCAAAGCACACGAAGAGAAAATTTAAGACTCAGGCTATTTTAACTCCCAGGCCTCATTAATATGATGCCAGTCCACTTACTACCCATAAAGGACAGGAAACAGTTAGGTTTCAAGGACCCATAAAAGAATCTAAAAAAAGTTTACCTGTTTGAGCCTCTTTTTCCCAGCATGTCCTGTGTTACAAATATGAAGTTTTTAAGATTGTTATGCTTTGGGACTGTCTCTTTAATTTAGGGTAAAATGGAGGAATGAAGGGTGTCATGCAACCTGTCCTGTAATCTGCCCGACAACAAGCTTGGGTGGCTTGGTTGTTAAAGGTTAAAGGGGGACTCAGGCTGTCTTACTGGGAAGAAGGTGCAAGATATTCAGACCTGTAAACAATGACCAAGTCAGCTGTGCTGATGGTGGATAGACTGTTAGTCTTCAAGTGACAGGGAGGTGTTAGGAATATCATGTTTTATAAACGGCTAGAGAGTGAGAGCTAGTCCTGCACCTTAAGCAGAGAAAAAGTTGGCTCCGGCAATCACCGTGCAAAACTTGGGTTTGTCAGGATTTAAATGAGACTGGAAGATGCACTTAGCTTAGTGGAGGGAGGAATCTCCAATCGTCCCACACCATGAAAGTCAGTTCAAGATTAGAGTTATCCGTCTGGAAAAGGTAAAAGGAAACAAACCATCAGGAGCTTAAGTCATACTGATTCGAAACGTTAACTGTATTCCTCTCTGCAGATACTGTCAGACCTGCTGAGTTTTTCCAGCTATTTTTATTTTTTGAGCAGAATTTGGATTGGTTCCTGGAGAATAAAGTGTCCACTTAAGAGATAGAGTAATGTGTAAGCCTGGATGGGGATTTTTGGTCATTTTAGAAGTGTTATGTGAGATCTTTTCTATAGTTTAGAGTATAAGTTGCCATCTGAATAGTATTTAGCCAATGTTGCTTTTAGTATGTTAATTGCAGGAAAAGTCTTAAAATCTTGCCATGTAACCATTCCAGTGAGTCACTGGAAATTTGAATATCTTTCCAAAAGTTATTGGTCTCTACAAGGATTTAACACCTGATTCTCTCCAATTTGGCAGGAAAATCATGGTGACTTCCTCAACAAGGCCTGAGTTAAAATTACAGTCAAAACCCAATGATGTAATTGGATCCTGATTTAAAGAAAGACCCAATTGGCTTTGGGTGGATGGTTTATCCACTCGTCCAGTAGCTTGAGTAAGAGCCACAGTCAATGGTATCATTTGGCGACTATGCAGCAAGTAAGTACATCAGAGAATTTTAACAGCTCACTCACGCATCAAGTTAAAATCACACCCATTGTCATAGTTTCAAAAACTACTGCTTATCGTAACAACAACTTGACATGCATGTGAGATGATGAGGGGGCTAATTCTATTGGTAGCTAGCAGTGGTGATTTGGGGGAAGGATAAAAAGTCCACACTAACAGCAATATTATCCTTTTAAAAATTTATTCTTTCACAGGGTGTGGGTATCACTGCCTAGGCTAGCATTTATTGCCCATGAAGTGGGGTAATTGGAATAATTCAATATTAAAACTGATCTTAAGATGTGCATTAACAGCTTTAAAAGTAGACAAATGTAGTTATGAGCATTAATAGCTTTAAATGTAGTTGTGAGACCCCTTTCTAAGCATGATGAGAAATATAGCCAACACATAGGCATGATGGGTATGGTACTGTGGGAACCCAACTAACAATCGCAAGTCATAAAACTTAATGACCTTCACAGGATGGATAAACAAATGTTAGAGTGAGAAGAACACGGACTGGGAGGCACTTCCCAGCCCCCCCAGTGAGATAATGAGACATCTTCAGCATGAATAATTCAGCTCATTAGGTATGTAACTGGAGATTGTGCTTGGCAGTATAGTGAAATGTGATAACTAAAAGATATAAATATGCTATTCAGCCTTGGTATCGGAAAGCCACACTGTAGACCCAGGCTGGGTCGCCCCAGCATAACCTTAAATAAAACCTTTGCTTACTAGAAAACTCACAGACTCGAGTGGTCTCATCTTTATACCACAATACCCACCCCTAATTGCCCTTGAGAAAGTTCTGGTGAGCCACCTTCTTGAACTGCTGCAGGCCATGTGGTGTAGGTACACCCACAATGCTGTGACAAAGGGTTTTGACCCAGCCACAGTGAAGGGATGGCAACATAGTTCCCAGTTAGGATGGTGGGTGGCTTGGAGGGGAACTTGCAGGTTGTGATGTTTCCATACATTTGCTGCCCTTGCCTTTCGAGGTGATGGAGGTCATGTGTTTGGAAGGTGCTGTTGAAGGATCCTTGGTGAGTTGCTGCAGTGCATTTTGTAGATGGTACACACTGCTGCCACTGTGCATTGGTGGTGGAGGAAGTGAATGTTTAAGGTGGTGGATGGGGTGCCAATCCAGCAGGCTGCTTTATCCTGGATGGTGTCAAGCTTCTTGGGTGTTGATGGAGCTGTACTCATCCAGGCAAGTGGAGAATAGTCCATTATATTCCTGACTTAACCCTTGTAGATGGTGGACAGGCTTTGGGCAGTCAGGAGGTGAGTTACTTTCCACAGAATTCTCAGCCTTTGACCTGCTCTTGTAGCCACAGTATTTATATAGCTGGTCCAGTTTAATTTCTGGTCAATGGTAACCCCTAGGATGTTGATAATGAGGGATTTAGTGATGGTAATGCCATTGAATGTCAAGAAGAGATGGTTATATTCTCTCTTGTTGGAGATGGTCATTGCCTGGCACTTATGTGACACAAATATTACTTGCCACTTGTCAACCCAAGCCTGGATATTGTCCAGGTCTTGCTGCATCTGAACACAGACTGCTTCTGAGGAATATCTGAGGAGTTTTGAATGGGGCTGATCATTGTGCAATCATCGGAAAACATCCCTACTTCTGACCTTATGATGGAGGGAAGGTCATTGATGGAGCAGCTGAAAATGGTTGGGTCTGGGACACTACCCTGAGGAATTTCTGCAGTGATGTCCTGGGACTGAGATGAGTGACCTCCAAAAACCACAACCATCTTCCCTTGTGCTGGATTTGTCTCCTACCAATGGTGAGCTTTTCCCCTGATTCCCATTGACTCTAGTTTTGCTAGGGTTCCTTGATGCCACACTCGGTCAAATGCAGCCTTGATGTCAAGGGCAGTCACTCTCACCTCACCTAATAACTAATCACTAATAACTACTGCAGAAAGGTGCACACAAATGATTTGAAGATTGAAAATTAAATAGAAGAAGGATTGAGATGAAAGACAAATTAGAGTGGCTGTTTTCAGTATCACATCAAGTACAGAAAATGAAATAAAAAGAGGAAATAAAAGGTTAGCTTTAGAGAGAGAAAAAAATAAAAGGTAACAAAATTTGAACAATAAAAATCTCCAATGACAATTCACTACCTGAACAAATGGCACTGCACACTTTTAATTGCTCACTTTCTGGGCAAGAGAGGTTGATTATCAATAACAATTATCATATTGTTAAAAGAATAATTGCGCTATTAATTACAAGACAACTTTGTGATGAGTTTAATGCACAATTAGTGTGCAAATACAACAACTTCAACAAACTCACAGGCAGGTTAAGAGTGCAATGCTATTTTTGTGAAGTTAAAGGTAGAGCGACAAACACTATGCAGAAAGTTGTGTTGATGCACCGTTCACAAAGTAGCTTCTCCTTGCCACAAGTCGCTGCTCGATTTGCACATCAATAAAGATGTGCTTCATTCATACACAATTATTTTTCAAAAAATTCTGGTCAATCACGTTGCATAGTTATAGACAACATTTTTTTTGCCTCTTTTAACCTTTGAATTTGACAGAATTGTCTAAACAGTATCCAGTGGGCAACTTACACTCTAAATTACAGACAATAGATTCTCATTTTAGCTCTTAACACGACAAGGTTATGTTGTCCCTTGAATGGACACTATTTTTCTAGAATGTGTCCAAAGTTATTCTCAGATCCTTCCCTTCCTTTCCTAGCTGGGTAAATCCAAATCCTGGAATGGACTTTCTCTGTCAGGGCTACACTGGAGATTCTATCCCTCTATCCCAAGCTAGGCAAATCTTCCAGTTCCTTTAAATCCTCATAAACTCAATCTCTTTAATCTGAGCATGAGTTCCTACCTATGCTCTGCGTTGGCTCCTCTGTATTCCTCTCTCTCTCACTCTGATTCTTGCAGACTAACTTGTGTCTGAGAGTTTCAGGGATATATTAGGAACCCTGCAACCCAATCCTACAATGGCTTTCTATAGATTTTTCCCCTCTCAAAGACCATCTCATGGCAGCGTGAATCATGTGGGCACTGTATCCAGGTTGAAATGCTAATTAGCTATCTTCTAGACTGCAACTCCACCCTATCTTGGAATTAAACAGATGGCATAAAGGCTAACCATTTATAAATCCTGACATTCCTAACATCTCCCTGTGAGACTTGGAGACTAACTGTCTACCCACTGTTGGCACAGATGCCCTTGCCACTGTCCACAGGTGTAAACATATTGCACCTTTTCCCAGTAAGCCAACCCGGACCTCCCCTTTAACCTTTAACAACCAAGCCACCCATGCTTGTTGCCAAGCAGAATTCAGAACAGGTTGCATGACCCCCTTCATTCCTCTATTTTACTTTAAATTTGAGAGACAGTCCCAAAACATAATAATCGTATTAATTTTGTATTCGTAAAATAATAACAACATAAGCTATAACCTTAGTGCAGGAAGATGCACACAAATATTACGTTCAATGCTGCGTCATGAACTCTGTACATTGTTGACCTTTGTGACAGGCAAGTCACTTTACCCTTTTCTTCATTTTACCATGCTACAGTCGGGTAAGTGAGTCTAATTTGATTCATCTTTTAAACCAAAGAAGATTCTGTTCTGGAATCTCACAATACACCTGTAAATCCCAAATTTATGCTCCACATATTGGGCTGGAATTTGCTACAGTTGGGAACCACTTGCCATGCCCAGTTAGTTAGAGTTTCTCCCAAACCCTCCACTAGGTCAAAATCTGGAACTCCCGGGTCAAAGTCCTGGAACTCCCTTCCTGACAGCACTGTGGCTGTACCTACAGAACATAGACTGCAGCAGTTCAAGAAGGCAGCTCACCACCACCTTCTCAAGGGCAATTAGGGATGGGCAATAAATGCTGGCCCAGCCAGCGAAGCCCACATCTCGTGAATGAATTAAAAAAAAGTGAAAATGTTTTACACTGGAAGTGTGAGCAGATAATGAGGGAAACTTTGGTGAAAAACTAGACCATGGTGGATTGGTACTTTGTAACAGACAGAACTCTGCTTCTGAATAACATAAATAATGAGAGCAAAGGAATGAAACTTATTGTTTTAATAGCAGGTTTTGAGAAAAAGAAAATCAATTCTTGAAATAACTTTTGGAAGCCTTTTTTCCAATAAAATTATGCCCAATTAAGTTGCATTGAAAAAATATATGCTGCAAGATTAAAACTGAGCAAATACCTGGTAAAAGAGTGCTGCTAACTTCTGTTCCAGTTTTGTGTCCCATGCTGATGTGCTATCTTAAACATTTTTCTAGCTGGATCAATGATTATGCACATGAGCAGCCCTAGTTTTAACTCTAAGCAAGGTTTCAACACGTGTATTATTAATTATTCCAATTGCTTAGTACTGATGTGCCAAAAGTTAGTCAGGTGAATATGGGCTCTGTAGCACCTGTTTTTGGGGTACTACAAGGCCACTTAAACTATAAAAATGGTGTCAGCAACACATGCACAGACTCCATATGGGAAATGTACCAGGTGCCATATTTGTAAAGAGCATCGCATGCACATGCCAGAAATGACTGCCAGTAGCATGCAGAGCAAGCAGATCATGATATCAATCAGTGCGTATACGCTGATTTGACACCAGTGCTGCCATTTTGGAGCTCCACATTATAACCTATACTCTCTCTTAACCATGCACTGCTGAACATGAATTCAACAATATGAAGGGTCCCCATGCTATTTAAAAGGATCATGAACTACTCACAGGTTAGTTGTTGGATTATTTATCCTGGCTGTTGCTGCAATAATGTGTAAATTGGGTGCTGTCCTTATATTTGTGTAAAATTCCAATAGTTTTGTGGTCTGGCTGGTGCTCAAGCACTTTTTTGGTGACTTAAATGTTCATGTGAAACCAATTACTTCCAAATATGGATGGCCTAGCATGGCTACTTTTTGCAGAAAAGATTCATGAGAATGGTTCCTGGGATGAGCAACTTCAGTTATGATGATAGATTGGAGCAGTTAGGACTGTTTTCCTTAGAGGAAAGGAGGTTGAGAGGAGATTTGATAGAGGTTTTCAAAATTATGAGGGGTCTTGACAGAGTAGATAGGGCAAAACTGTTCCCACCTGTGAAAGGATTGAGAATGAGAGAGGGTAAAAAATTAATTTAATTAGCAAAAGAAGCAGAAGTAATATGAAAAAATAACTTTTTCACACAGCAAGTGGTTAGGGCCTGGAATGCTCTGCCTGACAGTGTAGTCGAGGTAAGTTCAATTTAAGCATTCAAAGGGAATTAGGCTGCTATTTGAAAAGAAAGAATGGGCAAGGTTACAGGGAGAAGGTGGGAGACTGGAACTAGGTGAGCTGCACATTCGGAGAGCCACTGCAGGCATGATGGACCAAATGGCTTCCTTCTGTGCCATAACATTTTTGTGATTCTGTGGTTCTCTTGGTATTTAGCATAATGGGGGAATTGGCAGAGGTTTTGCAGGGCAGAGCAGGTCAAGCTACTAGAAGAGGGAGGAAGCATTTCTTTGTGCCCGCAGGTGAGCTGGCACCTGCATTATCCTTTTCTCCAGCCCTGGCTCCAATATATTTGTGTCTAGCATCTCACCATACGGATGCTATGGTAGCATCCAAAACACAGACCCTACCTCCATGCTATCCTTGAAATTAGCCACAGTGCCAGTATCTGAAATGGAGGCTGTGATTGTGAAATCAAATGATGGTGTCCCTTCATTCTCACTGTCTTCTGCCACTTCCACCACTGCCTGGGGACGTTCAAATTCTTGAGTATTTGAAATTAAAAAGGGACAAAGGGTTGCATTGTGGTGAGGGAAGAGGAGAAAGTAAGAAGAGCATGCTTATATCATCTGCAGCTTATATGTCAGAAAAGACTGTGGGATAAGAGAGGAGTGAGATGAGAGTTGGAGAATTGGGTTTGAGGATACTGTCATCTTAATGGCTTCGACCCCACCAGTGGCCACGGCCTCAGCAATGGCCCTTCCCATAATGGCCAGCACTGTCTTCTCCATGGAGGTCAGAACATGAAGGTAGACCTCTTCTTATTAATTCATACTACTTCCTGTTGTGCATCACCTTCTGCAAGAAAAAGGGAAATGTGCCTGTGAGTATGGTGCAACATTTTTGAGTGATGTGACTGACTGCCATGGTTGAAACATGTCACCGTGTGCTATCTTCAAGTTGTGGGTTTGAGGTTTGAAATGGTGCTAAGGGTGCGAGGGTGAGGTAAAACATATGAATGTATGGTATGTGGCTGACTGATAGAGATTGTTGATAGCTGCATGATGGAGGTGTAGTGAAATAAGCAAGTTAGTGGTGCTGTTAGTACTAAAGGGCATTTAAAAATGCACTTATTTATCATATCAATTTGTATAAGGTCATTACAGTTGTCCCTGAATTGCATCTGGGTCTCTGGGGCTAGACTTCTGGCATTGGATGTCACACTCACTTGCTCCCCGTGATATCCTGAGGCTGAGCAGATTAGCCTCCAACAACCACAACCATCTTCCGATGTGCTAGGTATGACTCCAGTCAGTGGAGAGTTCTTCCCTGATTCCTATCAAGTTCAAATTTACTAGAACTCCTTGATGCCACACTTGGTCAAATGCTGCCTTGGCATCAAGTGCGGTCACTCTAAACTCTTGCCTGTAATTCAGCCCTTTCATCCATGTTTGGACCAAGGTACACTGAAGTTTGGAGCTGAATGGTTCTGTGTAGACCCCAAACTGATCAATGGTGTAGGTTACTGGTAAATGAGTGCCACTTTTAGTGCTGTCAATGACACCTTCTTGCTGATGACTAAGAGTAGTCTGGTAATTGGCTGGATTGTATTTGAAGGTACTTTTTGTGAACAGGACATACCTCGTCAATTTTCCACTTTGTCGAGTAGATGCCAGTGTTGTGGCTCTATTGGAGCAGCTCAGCCGGAGGCACAGCTAGTTCTGGATCAAAAAGTCTTCAGTACTACAGCCGAGACATTGGCAGGGCCCATAGCCTTTGCTTTGTCCAGGGGCCTCAGCTGTTTTTTGGTATCATGTGGAGTGAATTGAATTGGCTGAAGACTGACATCTGTGATGTTGGGGACTTCAGGAAGAGGCCAAGATGAATCATCAGCTTGGCACTTCTGGCTGAAAATGTTTACAAACGTTTCAACCTTGTCTTCTGCACTGGTATGCTGGCCTCCACCATCATCATGGAGGGGAATGTTCATGAAGTATTCTCCTCCCTTTAGTTGTTTAATTGTCCACCACTGTTCACCACTGGATTTGGCAACACTGCAGAACTTTGATTTAATCTACTGCTTCTGGGATCACTTAGCTCTGTCTATAGCATGCCTCTTCTACTATTTAGCATGCAAGTATTCCTGTATTGTAGCTTCACCAAGCTAACATTTCATTTTTAGGTATGCCTGGTGCTGCTGCTGACATGGTCTTTGACACTTTGCAATGAACCAGGGTTGGTCCTCTGGCTTGATGATAATGTTAGAATGGGGGATGTGCTGAGGCATGAGTTTATAGATTGTGGTGAAATACAATTCTGCCGTTGCTGATAGTCCAGAGTGCCACATTGACGTTTGGTTCCCAGTTGGGATTGATTGAAAAACTGCACATTTGACACCACTATTCTAGAAAGGAAGGAGACAGAAATCATGAAACGATGCACCAGTCAGCCTAACGTCTGTCATTGAGAAAATACTAGAATCCATTATTAAAGATGGTAGGAGGACATTTAGAAAATCATAATACAATCAAGCATATTCAACATGCTTTTTGAAAGAAAAGTCATGTTTGACAAAATTTATTAGAGTTCTTTGAGGATGTAACAAGCAATGTGGATAAAGGGGAGCCTAGATGTAGATGTGGCGAAGTTGAATTTCCTAAAGGTATTTGATAAGATGCCACATCAAAGGCTACTATGCAAAATATGAGCTCACGGTGCATGGGGTAATATATTAATATGGATAGTAGATTGCTTAGCTAACAGGAAGCAGAGAGTAGGGATATATTTTTTGGGGGGGGTTGGCAAACTGTAACTGCTCAAGCGCCACAGGGATAAGTACTGGGACCTCAACTACTGCCGATCTATATCAATGACTTGGATGAAGTGACTGAAGTATGGGTTGCTAAATTTGCTGATGACACAAAGATAGCTAGGAAAGTAAGTTGTGAAGAGGGCAATGAGTCTGCAAAAGGGATACAGATAGGTTAAATGAGTGGCAAAAATTTGCCAGATGGAGTATAATGTTGGAAAATGTGAACTTGTTCACTTTGGCAGGAAGACTAAAAAAAGCAGTATATAATTTACATGGAGAGAGATTGCAGAACTCTGTGGTACAGAGGGATCTGGGTGTCCTAGTACATGAATCACAAAAAGTTAGTATGCAGGTACAGCGAGTGATTAGGAAGGCAACTGGCATGTTGTTGTTTATTACAAGGAGAATGGAATATAAAAATAAGGAGGTTTTGCTAGAGCTGTACAAGACTCTGGTGAGACTGCATTTGGAGTACTGTGTACAGTTTTGGTCTCCTTACTTAAGAAAGGGTATAATTGCATTAGAAGCAGTTCTGATTCCTGAGATGAAAAGGTTACCTTATGAAGAAAGGTTGGATAGGTTGAGCTTGTATCCATTGGAGTTTAGAATAATGAGAGGTGATCTTATTGAAACATATATTATCCTGAGGGACCTTGACAGGGTGGATGCTGAAAGGATGTTTCCCCTTGTGGGAGAGACTAGAACTAGAGGACATAGTTTAAAAATAAGGGGTCTCCCATTTAAGGTGCAGATGATGAGAAATATTTTCTCTCAGAATGCCATTAGTTAATGGAATCCCCTTCTCCAGAGAGAGGTGGAGGCAGAGTCATTGATTATTTTTAAGGCTGAGATAGATAGATTCTTGATTGACAAGGGAGTTAAAGGCTTTGGAGAGTAGACAGGAAAGTCTGAGTTGAGGCCACAATCAGATCAGCCATAATCTTCTCAAATGATGGAGCAGGCTTAAGGAAGCAAATGGCCTACTCCTGCTCCAAATTCTTATGTTTGTACGTTTGTATGAGTGGGATTTTCTGGCCCCAACACTGGCAGGCATCATTGTGGGTGGGACGGGTAGATTTGGAGAGCTGCTAAAAGTCAATGGCTGTCCAAATTTTCCTGTCCTGCCTGCATTGATGCCCACCAGTGTCAGGGTTAGAAAATCCCAGCCTATGTTTACGAATACCACTTTGCCACCAGTTCTGTGTTCCCAGTTCATGTGAGGGTGTCCTAATTATTTTGCAGAGTGATTGAAATTTGCATGAAAAGACTGTATTGATTAGTAAATATCAGTTGCCATGGAGAAACATTGCAATTTTTAAAAATTAATAGAAAACTTGGACTGCGTAACTTTAGTGCTGAGCTTAAGTTTTCTGTTACAATGCATTTCTCAGCACATGAAAAGACACTGTTTAAAAAATCCAATTGCCTTTACGATCTGCTCGGTAAATCAGGTTTTATCCAAAATGATTTAAGTAATTTCCTGTTGGACTTTTCAAAACTTGTTCCAAAAAAAATCCCCAAAGTGATTATGCTTAGCCTGTGATCAGGATTTCCTGAAGAATATTGCAGTACAGACTGGATGTTTTATCACTCAACAGCTAATCCAAATTGTACTTTTAAAAGTCAGAACCATATTCAAAGCTGAAGTGATGTGAATCACAATTGCTTTTCATTTTTCATACAGGATGGGAGTTTTGCTGTGATGGCGTGAGAATGACACACTCTTGTGATACATGTACTGCTCCTGCAGTTTCAAACTGTGGCTTATGTCTGATTTGATACATGTTCTCATTGTGACTCAACACGAAAGAAAGAGCAAACCACTAATGCGTGGATATCACAATAAGCCCCTAAAGTTCATTTTGACTCTAGCTTACTAATACTGTGCCAGATGTGGTATGTGATATGTGGTGTCAGTAACATGGCTTCCTCTAGCAGCAGCTTTCCATTGCGTCGTTTTAAAAACATTAACACTTTATTCTGAAGTCAGACACAATAAACTTTACCTAAACCTGCTAAAATAAACAATTTGCAATCTTATAAACCAAGCAAAATATTCTACTCTTAAGATTAATTGTAGTTAGCTATAAATGTGCCTGCTCTTTTTCACTTTTTGCGTTGTATTTTACCATTTTGAGTCATATACGATGGGTTCAGTAGAAGAGGTGGGGATATTTTGGAAGTGGAGGAGGGAGTATTCACTTTCTTCTCTTCCGTTATTTCTTTCACACTTGGCTAAACTTTTTTTCTGTAGGAATAACTTGGGCTTGGTGGGGAAGAGACACTGAAGCCGGAATTTTCCCTGAATTGCGTTAAGTGTGGTGGCGGGCGTGAAAAAGATGTTTTTTCCACTGGCCTCAATGGCGGGTTTTTGCTTCGTTATAGTCTGCTTCTCAGCGTGCCCTGCCTTATTAATTATGAATATACAGGAAATACACTGGATTGCTGGTGGATGGGCTTGGATTTGCCCTCCACGCCATCACCTCTGTGCTTCCTCACTCTGGGCGCCATATTTACAGCTCACTAGAGCGCAGCCTACTTCGTGTCTACTGACCAGAGAACTACTCCAGGCAACATACGGCCCCGAAAGCAAAGAGGACGGCAGCACCCAAATTGTGTGACGCCTCTCTGGGGTGCCTGCCGGATGCAGTGGAAGCCCCACCGTGAACTCCTCTACCCCCGCTCTGGGCGAAAATCAGCTCATCAATCTGGCATGGGAGGTGGTGACAGTGGCGGTCAGTGCCAATGCCCTCCAAAAGAAGACAGCCACCCAATGCTGCAAGAGGATGAATGATCTCCATTGTTCTGTCAGGGTAAGTCATTCTTCTCGTTACTCTCAAGTCACAGACTGACAAACCCATCACACATCCACAGGGGTTTGCACTCACTGCCAGCTCAAGGGACATCACCACTCACTCTCTCACAAACACCCTCAGCTTCCCTGCCCATCATGTCCATGGCACCGCTCACACTCCACACATGCCCCAGGCATCCTCCTCATTTGGCCTGGCAGGCATCTTGCTTACACTCTCTCCATCTGTCTCCATGCAAGATAAGCTAGCCCACAACAATAGGGAGACCTCCCAGATTGGTGGAGCAACACCCAACGTTAAGGTCTTCAAGGCCTTCGAAAATAGAGCCATCCAGCTGGCTGGCGAGGACGTGAACTGTTCCTGCGGAGATGGTGAGGTCGGCGGCACGTAACCAAATATGTATCCTGCACTGCAACATCCAGCAGACAACCATACTGTGAGTGATGTCGCCTGCTTCACAGTTCCCCGCCAAGCACTAATTATCTCTCTTTTCTATCGCAGGCACATCCGGGAAGCAGCCGAGGGCGGCCATGAGCCAGGTCATCGACACCTTGGAAGAGGAATCTGCAGACATACTAATGGCACACCCATCACGGCGCTCACCCACACCCCCCACCAGTGCAGAGACACACATTTCAGTGGGGCCTAGTTCTAGATTAACCTCGGGGTCAAAATCTGGTGTGCACATCACACTGTTTGATCCATAGCAGACAGAGGCGGGGAACTCCAAGGGTACAGGCACTTGGAGGACAGCTGAAGGCCAGGAATCTGCTGAGTCCGAGTCAGATGACGAGCCCCTGGACTGGGTTCGACCTCAGTCGCGGCAGCTGCAAAGGCAAGCTCGGGAACATCAGGAAGGGATGTCTGCTGTGCTCCTCAGATTGCAAGGCACGATGGAGGAGTCCGTTCGTCTTCAGTCTGAGGTGATAGTGCCAGCATTGCAATGCACCGAGGTCAACACTGGTCGGATGGCAACCGCCATGGAGACCTTGGTCCAGGCCATTGGTCCTGCACTGCTGCAGGAGCTGCACTCCATCACTGAGGCAATTGCTGGCATCCATCAGTGTCAATGTGAGAGTGGGGGAGGGCATCTCAAACTCATTCCAGCTGCCCCTTCCTCTCAAGCAATCAGCCAGGGGAGCCCTAAGCACCCATAGGGAGGGGGATCAGCAGGTGCACACCCCGGGGCCATCCACCCAAGTGGCGCCGGGAGTGTCCTGTCCATCTGATTCCCCTGTTCCTGCGACTCCAACAGCTCCAGCTCCACAGGCTGAGGAAGGTTCCACTGCCATACTGCAGTACCCCAAAAGCAGGCTGGGGCCCTCCAGGTCTTGGTCCTCCAGCGGACGCCCACCAAGGTTATCACAGACAGGGCGCAGCAGTCAGCAGGCTTCCTCAACTGTAGGGTTAGTAAGGTTAAGAAGATATAGTTGCACAGCATGGACACGGGTGTTAATCACTTTTACATAATGTTCACGAATGTAACTAAACTTCCAAGGACATCTCCTTGTCTTATGGCTCATTGTTATGATGAGCAGTGCTCATGTCGTGCAGATGTGAAACTTTGCTTCCTGCACAAGAGGAAGGCAAGTGTCATATCCAGAGCCTCTTCCCTGTGCAGTGTGTAACCTTCAGAGCAAAGTGATTATCCGGCTTCAAAGTCACTCGATACATCAGTGATGCCGGCACCTCGATGGTGCACGTTATTGCTGCCAGGATGTTGTGGACACGTGTCACTGAGTTCCGTCATTCTCTCTGTGTGCTCTCAGCACTTTTGTCGTAGGACTGGCCCCCACCTCTTCAGCATCTGTGACCAATGACGCCGTGCTAATGAAGGGGTCAGGCAGTGAATGCTGCCAAAGAATCAGGTGCTGTTAAAATATCACCGCAGTGTCTCCATGATATGAGACTGATCACAGAGGGTATGTGCACTGTCATCAATCAGACAGGTATCACACGTTCACAGACACAATGTGAGGATGTCAGAAGTGTCCTCACTGCATGTTGTCATTATCCTCCATGAATCTTGCAGATATAATGGCTTCTCGAGCACGCCTGCCTCATAGAATACTGAAAGGCCTGGATAGAGTGGACGTGGGGAAGATGTTTCCATAAGTAGGAGAGACTAGGACCTGAGGGCACAGCCTCAGAGTAAAGGGAAGACCTTTTAGAACAGAGATGAGGAGAAACTTCTTTAGCCAGAGAGTGGTGAATCTATGGAATTCATTGCCACAGAAGGCTGTGGAGGGCAGGTCATTGAGTGTATTTAAGACCGAGATAGATAGGTTCTTGATTGGTAAGCGGATCAAAGGTTACGGGGAGAAGGCGGGAGAATGAGGTTGAGAAACTTATCAGCCATGATTGAATGGCGGAGCAGACTTGATGGGCCGAATGGCCTAATTTCTGCTCCTATGTGTTATGGTCTTATCTGGCCACAGCAATGGCCTCATCACCGGCATCCTCACCTTCCAGGACCTCATCACCCTCATCTCCTTCAATGTCCTCCTCACCTGAGGAGACGTGCAGCTCTTCCATCTACTTCTGAGCCGGGTCCTCTCCTAGTTGCAGTGCCAGGTTGTGTACGCGCAGCATGCTAAGATGCCAATTGGATGTTCAACCAAAGCCTGGGTTGCGGCATGAGCCTGGTTGTACAGTCCCTCTGCTGCAGTCTGAGGCTGCCGCATGGCCATCATCAGCCATGTCCTCTGTGGGTAGCTCTTGTCCCCGAGTAGCCAACACTGTAGCCTCTGTGGATCCTGGAAGATGTCAGGGATCTGAGACCTGCTAAGGATGTAGGAGTCATGGACGTTCCTGGGGTATCGTGTGCAGACCTGCATGATGCATTTGTTGTGGTCGCAGACCAGCTGAGCATCCAGCAAGTGGAAGACCTTGCGGTTCACATGCTGGTCTGCTTGTTGCCATGGAGATCTAAACGCCACGTGAGTGCAGTCACCTGTGAAAAACCAAAGATCGCCGCAAATCCCAGCACTCCTGTTTCCTGACTTGCCTGATCCAGGTTGAAATGCACAGAGTTCTGTGCCTTCATGAAGATGGCATCCATGGCCTCCTGGATGCGCTTGTGGATGGAGACTTGCAAGATCTTGCACAGGTCACCTGTGGAGCTACTGGCATAAAAATTGAGTGCAGCGGTCGCTTTCACTGTCACTGGCAGTGGATGCCCTCTCAGTCCCTGCCAAATGCTGCAGAAGGTGGCATATGTGACTGATAAGCTCCCTAGACATGCACACTCTTTGGAGATACTGGTTTTTGATCATCTGTAGGACAAGTGCCATCTATAGACCCTGGCTCTAGTGAGGTACCTACGAGTGATGGCTTGCTGTGGATCTTCTGCCGCATCCGGGGAAGCACCTGCTGCCCCTTCATCTTAAGGGTGGTGCTCCTCCCTTTGCTGAGCCAGGCACTCTGTAGTAATCTTTGTCTTCTCTGCTCCCTGTAAGTCATGAGGAATACAGTTGGATCACCAGGCTCCATGATCCTTATGTTCTCCTCCTTTAGCATCAAAGAGAGAGACACAGAGGTTGACAAATGTCTCCTAAGGATCTCTTTTTGTTAGGTCTCCAGCTCTGGCTGCATCTCAAGGCCCCTTCACGCATGCCAGAGAGTGCTGGCCACCACTTGGCTGGCCAGTGTTTAGTGCACTCATTGGCTGTCAAAAATCCCACCCACCTCCGCCCCACTCCACTTGACCGATTGGCGGCAGCTTCGGCCACTTGACTGCACGCTCTGCTTTCAGCTCAGGCACAGGCATTCTCCTAAACCGCACTGCAAGGCTGCTCTGTTAGCTTATACCGTGAGGGCTCCTGGTCCAAACCTGAATAAATACATTGCAAGGGGCTCTGAGCGCCTCCAGCAGTGACTGTTCCATGCCCACCTTTTTCAAGGGGATTCTGCAACTTGCCCAATCAGCCAATTGTTCTGCAGCCCCCTAAAACTCACATTAATTTGCAGTCTACGCCCGAGGGCTGAAATGTTCTGAAGCATTTGGTGGCACATTCATGCTTTTACATTGCTTGAGCGGGTAGAAATGCTTCAGAGGCCCGACTCCAAACATGTCAATGGAGCTGCTGGTGAACAGTCTCAGTTGCAGAAGAAGGCTGACTTTTGAAAGCTTTTCCAAGTGCGTGGCTGCTTCCCTCACTCTCCTCCTCCCCCCTTCCCTCCCTTCCTCCCTCCCGGCATGTGCTTGTGTACATCCATCAGTCCGTGCTGCTTTGCCTCACCCGCACTAGAGCCCTTGCCCTGGTACCTCACTGAAAGCCAGCCATGAAATAGTGACTTGCCTGTGCCCCCAACCTCCGGAATGCATAGAGCCTCTTCCTTGACCTCCTATAGGCGATGCTTGCGAGCGCTGCACAAGGTTGTGTGCACTCACCTCACAGTCCCCCTCAAAGTTCAGGTTGCCAGGTGCACGCCTTTTAAAGGCAGTCATATATCACGCCATTCTGAAGTCACACCGGTGTTGGAATTATATTTGACGTGGGGGGGATGATTCCAGCATGCGGGCACAATAATGAGATGCAAATGCATTAAAATTAAGTTCCTGACTTTGACGGCGGGAAACATGGCCCGCCACTAACGGGGAAAGGGAACAATCGTATCTTGGATTTACGTCGCCAGGAAACGCGACAAGGGCCATCTTGCGATGTTTTCCGCTCATGCCACCAAACACTCTAGCTGCAAAAGGGAGCGGAAAATTCTGGCTAGAAGTTATTGATAAACAGAACCTTTTATCCTTCCTTGTTTGAAACACCCATAATTTTTTTTGATTTATTCCTGGATTTTTGGCAACCCTGGCAAGGTTACATTTATTGTTTATCTCTCGTCGCCCTAAGGTGGTGGTGCCTTGATGTCATGGGCAGATACTTCATCCGCTTCTATGGTTATTGGTCAGATTAGATTTATCCTTTTTTTGTGCATAGGGTACACCTGGAAAATACCAAGTAAATAGATCGGTGCCATAGCTGTACTGGAACAGTTTGGCTAATGGAACACCTAACTTCGCTTTTCAGGTCTTCAGCATTACAACCAGGATGTTGTCAGCATCCAGTTTACAGTTCTTAGCCACTTCTGAGATAAAGGAGGCAGACAACGATTATGCACTTAGCATTTTGGCTGAAGGCACTTGCAAATATTTCAGCCTTGTCTCTTCCACTCAGGCACATGGGGAGCAAGAGGATGGAGGTATTCATGGAGTCTCCTCTTCCTGTTACTTGCCTGGTTTTCCACCACCATTTTCAACTGGACACAGTCGGCCTACAGGGATTTGTTCTGATGGTGGGAATGCTTAGCTATGTCTATAGCCTACTGCTTTTGGTGTTTATCATGCAGATAGTCCTGTATAGGTTTGCTAGTTTCATACCTTATTGTAAGGTATGCCTAGTGCTGTTCTGACAATACTTTTACATTCTGCATAAAACCACGGTTTCGCATTCTGTTGTGATGGTGATGGAAAACATGAGGACTGTGCAGGGCCTTGAGGTCACAGATAATGATGGTATACAATTCCAAAGCTTCTGATGGCCCACAGCAGCTCATCGATGTTAGGGCATGGTGACCACTTAGCATGGTAGACATGAAGCACCGTACAGTGGGGCATAATAGAGATGGGATTGTCTTCATATCGATTGTCACCAATGAATGCTACTGTGGACAGTTGTGCCTCATGCTTCCTCATATTATCTCCCTCACAACTGGAGTCTAGCAACTGTGTCTTAAGGGCTCAGAAAGTTAGGTCAGTGATGAGTCCATTCTTGCTAGACGCTGAGGTCCCCATTTCAAGTACATTCTGGACAGAATCTCCTGGTTGGCGTGCAGGGGTGGGCCCCGCAAGCCAATGCCTAAAATGACGCACGTTGATGTTGGGCATGTGTCCCAACGTCACCACACGCCATCGCAATAGTTTGGTGGGCGGGCGCGTGATGTTCTCGGATGCGCGCCCGCCATTAATTAATCACCCAGTTAAGGCCCTTGAGGCAGCAATTGATCTTGATTTTTCACAGCCCGTGTGATCTTCAGGACGTCACAAGGGCGCAACGGGTGGATGGGTAGGAGACATTTGTATAAACCTCATCCACGGGTGGGATAAGAGGGGTGAGTGGGGTCGCGAATGTGATCTTTCAGGTATTTAAGTGTGAAGGTTACTGATACTTGCCTGTGTGAGCAGGAATACTTCAAAACTCATACCAGCTGCTTGGACAGGAGTAAAAGCCTTCAGGTCAGGACTCTACAGTAAAGATCATTTTTGAGGCCTGCAGCTTTCAGGAAGCCTTCCCTTAGCCTGGGAATGGGAGTTGTGCTCTCCACTGGAGGCACCTCCTCTGAGGAGGAAGGAAGGGCCAGAAATGGGAGGAGGCCAGGAGTTCACATTCAGCATCTAGGGGAGCCACCTTTGGAAGGAGAGGTGCAGGCACAAGGGGCTCAGGGCCAAGAGGTAGTCCAAGGTGGAAGGGGCCACAGAAGATGCCACTATCCTGCTGCTAAAGTTTAAAGACGGTAAAGCAGCTACCTCAATATATCTGAGGTCCAGTGCCAAAGGAGGCTCCATCTCTAAAGGGAGACAGTCACCTCTATTTGTCAAATGATAGGCCCTGAGATCTCCGCAAACTGTGGGTGGACACTCCATGCCAGTGGCGCTAAAAGTCGCAGCTTCCCGCAACTTCTATGCCTCCGGCTCTTTCCAGGGATCAATGTGTGATCTCTGCGGAGTCTCCCAATCAGCTGTCCACACTTGTGTCAAGCAGGTTACAGATGCTCTGTTCAGGTGTGCATTGACTTTCATCCATTACCGCTGGGACGAGTCCAGCGCGACATAGCGAGCCAGAAGCTTCGCAGCCATTGCTGGCTTCCCCCATGTCCAGGGTGCAATAGACTGCACACATGTGGCCATCAAGGCGCGAGTAGGTGAGCCCGGTGCCTTTGTCAACAGGAAGGGCTTCCACTCCATGAACGTGCAGATAGTGTGTGACCATAGGATACAGATACTGCAGGTCTGTGCAATGTACCCAGGCAGCTCCCACGATGGTTACATACTCAGACACTCCCAGGTGCCCAGTCTCTTCAGTGCTTGATGGATGGCTGCTGGGTGACGAGGGCTATCCCCTCAGAAGGTGGCTCATGACCCCTCTCCGCCATCCAAGAACAGAGGCTGAGCAGTGGCACAATAGGAGCCATGCCTCCACAAGGGCTGTGGTGGAGAGAACCATCAGTCTTTTCAAGATGCGCTTCCAATACCGGGATTGCTCCGAGGGTGCACACGAATACTCCCCAGATCAGGTGTCGCTGATAGTGGTTGCATGCTGCGCTCTCCACAACCTGGCGTTGGAAAGGGGCGATGCAGTGGATGCCGAGGAAGATGTAGACACAGTTGCTCTGATGCACACAATGTGTCCAGCAGTGAGTCCAAGGATGAGCGCACACAGGGGAAGGCTGAGGGGATAGGCACTGACCCGGGCATACTCCAGGGAGTCAGGGACACCCGGGAGGCTTTAATCCAAAGAACCTTCAGCTAGCCCAACACAGAAGGACCGTCAACACACGCCAGGGTTGCACGCTCCATACTCAATACCTGAGTGCCAAATCTGCCCTTGTCAATAAAGCTCAATGTCAAACAACTCACTCATAGCATCATGGCTTCCCGTCCACTTGCAGCAGTAAGGAATCACCCTGAGACATGGCAACTTGTCAAAATTTATTGAGGGAACAAATGTAACTTCATAAAGCAAAAAAAAAAGGTGTTGGACATCACACCAATTCTTCAATAAACCATTATGGGCCAACATAAAAGCACCAGTGAGAAACCCGTGGTGGGCCTAAGGTGCCTTAAATTTATGCTTACGGGTGCTACGTCTAGGTGCTGTCCACTTGTTGGCACTGGCATCTGAGACAGCCTGCTCACTGCGCTGTTCTTTTGGCCTCGATGACCTTGGCAGACATCCTCTGGCCCGTGGAGCCATTGATGTTCCCGCCTGGGAGGGAGCGGCCAGTTCCACAGCTGGCTTCTCCCCAGTCGCTGCAACTTCATCGGATGCTACGGTCACTGGCAGGGGCCGGAGGAGCTGCTGCCCTCATCCGGAGCGCCTTGAGAGGAACCCGCAGAGATGACAGGCAGCTGCTGCACTGACATGAGGTCACTTTGGACCTCCCTGCTCACCGTAGATGGATGGGCACCGAGCTGGGCTACTTAGTGCCCAAACCATCTCCCACATGGGCACTGACCAGCTGAAGCCAGTGACGCTGTGAGGGCTTGCAGGTCTGAGCACAACCCCAGGAGGCCCTGATTGTTCTCCTGGAGGAGCCTCTCCATGAGAGTCAGCACTGTCTCCATGCAGGAAGCATGGCGCTCGGCTATGAAGCTCAATGCATCGGTAATGATCCGTGTGGATTCCTCCAGCACGGGCACCATGCTACGCATAGCCTCATGTATCTCCGCCAGATCATCCCGCATACCCTGCTGCACTTCCAGTGTTTGCTTCCTCACGGACGACTCCAGAGGCACATCATCAGCCACCGACCGAGCATGTACTTGGTCCCCAGCAGTCCTCCGACTGCCAGCTCTCTGGGCACTCTCTGTCTCTGCCTGCACCTCAAGGGAGTGTGAAGTGCCCTCACCACCATGGGACACTAGCCGAAGATCTAAATCTCACCGAGGTGCTAGCACCTGCGCTGGAGCCTGCCTGGCACAGATAGTGTGACACTGATGAGTGGACTTCCTCTGGGCCCTCAGGGCTGAGAGGTGGCTCCTCTGCCTCCTCCTGCCGGCCCTTCTCCAGTGATGTCGAAAGGAAGAACAAGGACATTTGATTAGTTACAGTGCAGACAATGTCAATTTGCATGCCGCACCCCCGGGTCATTATGTGCTCATCCTTCAATAATCAATAATAATCACGGAGCATTCAGCAGTGCCATGGCTTCTGGGACACCCATGGTGACCTGAGTGCTCACCAAACATACCTCCCCGTGGCACCCCAGCCTCACCGCCACCTGTGGATCTGGGGCCATGGCGCCTCTCCAGATCCATGGCCTGCTGCTTGTAAGGTGTCAGGATTGCCAACTGTCCACATCCGTTCTGAGGAATTGTGCGCAGTCTCTTCCTGAAAGGGGAGAGGAGCATTGATTAGTCCAGCCTGTACCTGAATTCCCATCACATCCCTGCCAAACCTGCCAGAGTGGGACATTGCAGGACTCCAGTTCTTCGTCTCCCCGCAGCTGCCGCTCACTCACACAAAGAAGCCAGGGCTGACCCCCCACCAGTTGCCCAAATGCTGCCTCCTTCACATGTGGCACCACAAGCTGTAACTTTGCTAAACAAGGAGGCACAAGCACGTGGAGCGCAAAGACCAGCAGATGGATTGGTGCCCCGCCACCTGGAAGCTCCCCTCCCAGCATGTCAGCAACCTGACTTTGACATGCTTCCCAGTTCCAGCACTCTGCCTAGGTGCAGATCCTTGACTTTCACCCCCATTCTATACTCTGGGTGTCAATGTCACACCTGCTGCAGATGCAGAACACATCCTAGCTCAACCCCCTCAGGGTGAACTGGGCATGGGCAATCTCTGCTGTCACACCCAGCGAGGTATCCATGCTGTGAAGGATTCAATGCCGTTACTATACTCAGAGTTGCTGGGGGGGGGAGGGGGGTGGGGTGGAGGGAAGGGTGACGGCTGCATAAGTGACCTCAGCCAGCATGGTACTCACCCTCCCCAAGCGCAGGAGGTCGTTGAACCTTTTGCAGCACTGGACCCATGTGCGCGCACCACATCATGGGAGCTCATACTCTCGGCCAACTCTTCCCACGCACGTTTGGCCAGGTGGGGAGGCCTCCGCCTCCCGTCCCTCAGAAGAAGGACCTCCTACCACGCTGCCATCACCCCCAGGAGGGCAGTTAGGCACTCGTCTGAGAAACGAGGGGCACACTGCTATGCTGGCCTACCTTCTGGCCTGGCCTGCCCTGCTGGCCTAACCTCTGGCCTGGCCTGCCCCGCTGGCCTAACCTCTGGCCTGGCCTGCCCCGCTGGCCTAACCTCTGGCCGGGCCTGCCCCGCTGGCCTAACCTCTGGCCTGGCCTGCCCCGCTGGCCTACCCTCCAGACTTGCATGATGCAGAGTAGCCCTCTGCTGTGCTCTTCTCTCAGCCATTGTGAGCAGCCTTGCTACGGCCTTCATTTAAACAGGCCGCCGGGTCATCATTGGACCCAGCAGTCTGTGCACGTCCACTGCCGCCCGCCCACTCCCGCTATCCTCGGGAGTGGAGAAATACGCTGGGCGGGCCTTAATTGTCCCGACCGCATAAAATGGCGGTGCGGACCCGATCGCGGGCGGTGATCGGGTCCGCGCCCGCTCCCGCACGGCCTGCCCGACATGGGGAAAATTCCCCCCTCTGTCTCCATGCTACCTTCACAGCTTCTTCCAAAAGAGATTCAACTTGGAGCAATACTGATTTGTCAGTTGAGGGGGATTTATAGTTGGTGATCAGCAGGAGGATTCTTTGACTTCAAACATTTGTCACCTGAACGTCTGTATTTCTGTGCCTCCTCCACCTATGTCTTCCTGCACAAAGAAAGTCGTTCAGTTCTGAAACTTTGGGGTGGTTTTAACTCCGCCTGCCTGGTACATTTTCCTGAGTTGTTTACCATCCCTCAACCCCCTGAGGCACCAGTATCCTGCTGTCCATGATTTTAACCTTATCCCCTGATCAGGATGCAATGACACTTACCCAAAGCTGGCATTGTCTTTCTTTACATTGCATGCCAGATCCCAATGAGTTCATTTGGATCCGACTACAATTTTAACTCAGGCTAACCATGTAGTCATTGAGAATTAAATTTTTTAGTGCATTTGTTTCAATTGCATTATTTTTAAAAACTGTCAACCCGATCCTTTTCTTTCTAATTTATTAGAAAATCATTTATGCAAAGATTTAAACTATGAAATCAAAGAAGTCAGACAATATAAGCCTGTGAAACGATATGTAAAAAGGTTTGGATTAGGATGCCAGTATTGGCGATAGTATTTTTGAAGACAATCGACACAATGGCAGGAATTTTCCAGCCCCTTACACCGGTGGGATCTTCCAGTCCCACCGATCTGAACGGAGGTTTCAATGGCCCGCCAGCCCCGCCACAGGGGGACCCCCCGCAAGAGGCTGGCAAATTCTGGCCAATAATTTAAATGATCATCAAGGACAGAAATAAAAAATCCAGGAAATGCAGAATATTATACAAACTAACTGAGAGATGAGCTTTTCTAACACTCTTGGATGAACGTTTAACATGCTTATCTGTTTGTTATTTCAGCTCAAATGTCAAACCATTGATAGCAATTAGATTAGCATTTATGTTAAACAGCAGATTGAGGAATGTCATGTGAATGTGTTAGGTATTATTATGGTAATCATGTCAACTGTCAGTTCTAGGCTGTTGAGTTCAAGGCAGTGTTGAGTTGGTGGTTGCTCCATTGCCAAATGTGACAAATTATGTAAAATAAGAGACGTGAATCAATAATTTATTCATTTTCTTAGGCTTAACAAGAAAGAACAATTAAATAGCACTAAGAGTTTGACAGGGCTGTCTGACCCAGTTTTCTTCCTGGCACCAGTGCAGGCATTTGATCAGAGGGTTCCAAAGGTACAGAAAGGATATCATCATGCAAGATTGCAACATGATCTATTCTCATGGCATGATTGCCCCTGCTATGTTTCTTCACTCAAAACAATGTGAAACTTTTGAATTCTCTATCCCAGGGAGCTGTGGATTCTCAGTCATTGAGTATATTCAAGTCAGAGATCAATAGATTTATGGATAATAAGGAAATCAAGGAATATGGGGATAGTGTGGGATGGTATAGCAGAGGTAGAAGATGAGCTATGATCTTATTGAATGACAGAACAAGCTCAAAGGGCAAAATGGCCTACTCCTGCTCATTTTTGTTAATGTTCTTATGTTCCTATTTCTTAGGCAGGACAATCGAATGAAAATTATATCAAAACTGTGAAGCCACAAAAGAATGTAACTGCTTTGTATTTTTGGAGTAAACTACAATGCCTATTATGTTCTTCACTTTGACTTAAACATGCCAACAAAGATTGGTGAAGCAATAACATGGGTTCTTTATTTAAAGGTAAAACTATACACAGATAGAGTTATTGGGAGACCATGTATAAAAAAACCTGACCCTTACTCTTACTGTTTGTAATTTAGAGTTAATAGCAATGTAATAAAACTATTCCTGATTTTTGAGCTTTATCATGTATTTTCTAACAATGTAATATTTTCTGTGTCAAAGAACTTGAGATGAAAGCATACATAACCCTTTTCCTTCTCCTTTGAGTGATCTTAGGATTGAAACACTCCCTGTAATCCTCTGTCTGCCTCTTGGTGATCATATGTTTTTTTAATGTCTTACAACACTTTTCTCCCAGGCATTTGATGTTCACTTAATGTAGGTTTCATTCATTTTCATGAATTTTTAATTAAACTGTTGTACCTTATGCCCTTGTATGATACAGAGACCCTACATTTGTAGCTTTAAGTGGAATTGACTTGAAATGTATTTAATATATGAATGAAGATGTGGTAATCTAATTTTTTTAAATGCATCTCATTTTCCCTCATGATTAAATATACTTATACAAACTATTCCAGATAGACCCTGCAGCTTATTTACAACTGGTCTTTGCCTAAGGGCAGCTCACAATAATAAAGTACAGGGCATAAATCAAGGAGACACTGCCATTTGCATTTCTTTTTACTTAACTCATTGATGCAGTAATTTCAAATTGAAGTTTAATCTTTTATTTAAAGGTTTTGAGGTTGGCTTCTGGCTCTAATTCCACTGAAAGTGCTTTACATGAGATTTTCCTTTAACAAATAAATGAGGTCATTCCACAACTCATTTTCTTGAAAACAGCATACCTTTGTTGTCATGACTGGTATGCTGTGTGATGTGGTGGTATTTTTTTCATCAATGTAGCAAATTACATGTATGTCTAGATTACTATCCTACAGAAGCAAGATGCATGCTGCAGCTGGCAATGTGGTAAACCATATTGTTAGGATACGGCAGATGATACATGCCAGGCAGATCGAATCCATGAGGGGAACCTGATTAAACTATGACAACTGTTTTGAAATTTATATTTATTTTGAGACGCGTGCACTGAATTCAGGAGTAATAAGTCCACTGAGACTTTTTGAGATTTTTTATTGGAATTTTTATTTGGAACTTCATGAGCTATGCTCAGTGTCTCATTTCTATATCCAGAAAGTATAACAATCTGATGCACTTCCATCCATTTTTCATCTGCTGAAACCTGATATGGTCACCACTTTCTCATTAACACATTACCATTAATGTAATAACATTCTGGAATACACAATGCCTCTGTTTCTGAGTAAGCTGTCTGATATAATTGTTTTATTTGTGGATCTTTTTACTGTAACCCTACCAACTGCCTTTAGCTAAACACTTCAGCTGCATTCTCTTCCATTCTGTCTCCCTGAACAATCTTATCAAAGACAGTGTCAGCTAATTGAACTTCAACACTATTCCCTGCCTTCTAACTTCTTCTTCTTCCTGTTTCAACTTATGAGCTTGTGATTTTGTTACTACACAATCTGGAAACAATCCAGGATGCTCTTTCTGTGACACCTCTGTTGAAAACTCTTCTACAGGCTGCTCAATTACCATAGGGATCACCCACATCTGTGACCCAGCTATATCATTACCTAAAATAAATTGAACCCCTGCAATGGGAAATTTTTCCACTACTCCAGCAATCACTTCACGAATTTTCCACTTACTCTTTAATTTTACCTTCCACAATGGAATAGGTTTAGCATCCCCATGAACTCCACTTATTATCACCTGTTCCTGCAATACTCCCTCTGAACAACAAATATCACTATCCCATAACATTGAGATTTGACTAGCCCCTGTGTCTCTTATAATTTTAATATCTTTACAGCTCTACCCTGTACACATGGAAAGAGTTCCCTTCACAAACAAAATCTTTAAACATTTCTGCAACTTGCTTCTCAGAGCTCCCTTGGGTAAATTATGAACACATTCCTACATCTTTACTTCTCAATGATTCTTTCTGTTTTACATGTACACAAACCATTGGTTTTTTTCTGTGCTTGAACATCGGAACCAACAGTCCTTTTACTTCCAGAACTTTCCTGCATCCCAATAATTGCACCAGATTTTCCCTGTAATTTCCAACCCATTGACTTTGTGTGCCCAACTTTATTACAATGAAAACATCTAAATTTTCGAGTGTCATTACTACCCTCAGCACCTTCCTTTTTAGTATGAGAAAAAAAACTTCCTGTGATTTTCCACCTACTCCTTCTCTTCCCTGACTACCAACCTTCCCTTCACCTTCTATCCTTCTCTGATTTAAAAGGGTGACGAAAGAAAGATTTAGATCTATGAATTAACCCATAATCATCAGCTATCTCTGCTGCTTGTCTTACTGTTTTATACCTCTGTTCTCACTACTGAAGGAATTTAATCTTTATATTCTTCCAAAACAATTACTTCTCTATAAGAGCTGCATATGTTGTCTCTACCTTTAATGTCCATATCCACCAGTCAAAATTACTTTGTTTTACTCTCTCAAACTCACAATAAGTTTTCCCAGGCTGTATCCTTATATTCCTAAATTTCTGCTTGTATGCCTCAGGAACCAACACATATGCACTCAAAATGGCCTTTTTTACTGCATCATCATCCACCTTCACTTCTTCTGACATTGAAGCATAAACCTCATGAGCTCTACCCACTAACCTAGACTGTAAAAGCAATGTCCATGTTTTCTTGTGGCCATTTCATTTGTTTAGTTCTCTGCTCAAATGAAATAAAGAACGCCTCTACATCCCTTTCTTCAAACATCGGAAGAGCTTGAACAAGTTTAAACATCAACCCACCAGGTTTTAGGCTGAAGGTTTCTTCATCATCAGAATCTTCCTCAGCATCTGAGGTCTCTTTTTTAAAGCTAAGCCTTTTAAGTAGGTACCTTCTGTTTCTTTCTTTTTCCCTCTCGTCCTTTGCTAACTTTTCCTTTCGGAGGTCAAGTTTTCACATTTCTATTTCTCTTTGAAATATTCTCTTTTTCTCTTTTTTTTCTTTCTCTGCCCTTTCTTTTTCTGCTACCTCTAGCTCAAGTTTTTTTTAAAAATTTCCATTGCTCATTCAAATTCAAGCTTCTTCATTTGTAACTGAAGTCTCACTACCTCCAACTATGACTCACAAGTGTCAGGTATCACTTCCAACTTCAAATGCTGTGCTATCACTTCAGCTACGTCTGCTTTCTTTGCCCCTACAGGTAAACTCAACTGCAACTTATCCACCAACTCTGTTAATTTCCCCTTACATACTTTTTGTAACCCAATCAGAGTTACATCTTCCATTTCCAAAAAGTTTTAGCCATGGGTATAGTCATTTTTGCAGTCTCGCCACTTTAAAATCCCTCACACCAACTCCTGAATATGAAATGCTTCTCATGCTCATAACCTTAAGAATCACCAACTCCAAACCAATCAAGGGATTTCAAATATCCTGCAAAGAGCCCCCAATTTGTTATGACAAGGCAGATAATGTATGCCAGGTGGATCAAATCCACAAGGGAAAATTGATTGCGCTATCACAATGGTTTTGTAATTTTTTTTTATTTTGAGATGCGTGCACTAAATTCAGAAGTAATAAGTCCACCGAGACTTTTAGAGATTTAAAAAAAACTAAATTAAAATATTTATTAATAAAAGAAAAGGTTTCAAGCACGTACATAGGACCACAAATTACTACTATAGTAACTCCTAATATTACTAATTAATCTAACTCTGAGTTACACTCCCTTTAATGCAACAGTCCAAACATAAATTTTAGATTTTAAACAGATACAGCAAATGAACACAATACCCTGAATAGTGGAATTCCAAATGACTTTTCCCAGCTTCAATTTTGGTAGACAGCAGAATTCTGCACAAATCTTGGTGGCTTCATTAAGGCTATTTCACACACTTCTCTTAGATCTCACAATGCCTGCTTCTGACACATACCCTCATTCTCCTTCATATATGTTTCTCTCTTCTAATACAAATTTTATTGTTTTATATGTCTTTGAAACTCTATCCTCACAATATAAAAACATTCGTGTTGCTACTATTTATTATCAGTAACCTTTGGGAAAAGCAAACACATTCCTTAACATTGCTTATATAGCTATTTGTAAACAGTCTGAGATCCCTTTGAAATCCAAATCTCCCTTCATCCATCTAAAAATGCAAATTCCCTTCACACCTTACATGCTAAGCCAACATCCATGTCTACCCATTAGTATATCAAGCACCTAGCTTCTTTTGATGAGTCAAAGCCCGCAGTCAACTTGACTGCAAATGTAATTACATCATACACAGACAGGCCTAACTATACTTACCATCATAAACCCGCTTTACAATAAACCAGGAAAATATTATGAAAATTATTGTACCTTCATGACAATATACACTCTGGATTGCCAACTTGAAGTGGTGGGGAGGCTTGTGTGCTCTGATGATCCCTTGAGTGACGCCCTTGGATGCTCCTTGCTTCTTGCCATGGCAACTAGGTTTGGGGTGAGGTGCCAGACAAAGTGCAGTCCGAAAAGTCCTCAAGGGCAGATTGTGTGGAAAGCGGTGGCACCCCATTAAGCAAAGTTACGTCCAGTCTTCTACCAGGGTCCATTTTCAAAGTCCTGTGGTGATGGAGAATTGGTGACGGGGACAGGACTATGAACCTGTGAGTCCCTAGTTAAGAATCTGCACACAAGCAACAGAGGTATGAAGATGGATGGACACTTGTGTTGGGACAGAGGTGTCTTTGGGCAGTGGCCTCTGTGACAAAGAAGTACCTTCAGGGTACCCTTTGCTCACCCCAAATTAGGAGGGCGCTAGAAAAAGTGCGCCCTAAAAATAGGTTGTCCCACTTTCTTCTGACTGGGGAACCACACCCTGCGGGATCACCACCTTCATAGTCAAAGAAAGAAAACTCCAAATTTTACAACTAGGAATATTAGAATACTCATAGATAATCTCAAGAGTGACTATCTGGAAAGAAGAACTGCAGTTGTATCACTGAACTATCAAGACTCCAAATTGACATCATCACTCTCAGTGAGACCCACTTTCCTAGGAAGGTGCAGCTGAAGGAATAAGCAGGGGGATACACCTTCTGTGGAAAGTAAAGGCTGATAGTGACCCTTGTATCCATAGAGTTGGTTTCGCCATCCAGAATAGGACCTTGAATGCACTGCCAGAACTCCCCAACTGTATAAATGAAAGTGTCATGACACCTCATCTACACTTCAGCCATAACTAATATGCCATCTTGATCAGCACTTATGCCCCAACATTTGTCTCCAGTGAAGATCTCTAAGGAAATGTTCTATTTCGAGCTGAATAAAGTGCTCACTGCCATCCCAAAAGAAGAGGAGATCATCTTTAATGTCAGGGTTGGCCATGAATCTGATGTCTGGAGAGGAACCATTGGGAAAATGGTGTGGGAAAAGCCAATGCAAATGGTGTTCTCCTGCTGACAAAGTGTACTCAGCACATCCTCATTATAACAAGCAGGCTCTTCCACCAGACAGACAAATACAAAACCATATGGAGGCATCATGGAGCAAAGCATTGCATTCCCTGGATTATGTCATTGTTCAGGTCAAAGATCTAAATTATGTCTACATCACTTGAGCCATGCAGGTGCTGATGCCTGCTGGACAGATGTCATAAAACTATAATATTTTTCATAATATTATCGTGGGTTTATGGTTGTCTGTGTGGCTAATTGAATTAAATTAGAGTCAGATAGACTGCAAGGTTGAAATTATGTAAAGAAGTTAGGAGTAAAAAGGCATTTGAAATGCTAATGTGTAAACATGGATGAGGGCAGCATGTAGGGTGTGAAGGAAATTTGCATTTTAAGATAAGTGGAAAGGGGTTTGGGTTTCAAAGGGATGGTAGGATGTTTACAACTATTAAGATAAATAGGGCGAAGTTATTATGTTTATTTTTCCCAAAAGGAAAGAGGCCATATTGACAACATGAAAGATTTTTATATTATGGGAAAAATAAATTTCCAAAAACCTGTAGACCAATGGAATTTACAGATTAAAGAGAGAGAAAACAATATAAAGAAAGACGGAAGGCTATGGAGGGGGTGTGGCCGTGTGAGATCAAAAGTTACACCGTGTGAAGCCATCCTTGGGGAAAAGCTTCCAGTCACTTTAGCAGAAGTTTGCTGTGCCCAGTAACTAAAGCTGTGTTAAAAGTCTTTGGATTTCCACTGTTGAGTGGGTGCTGGATTGATTTTATAATTTCAAATCTATTTTGGACTGTTGCCTTAAAGGGGGTATATAGTTGGGATCCAGTTTAATTAAGAATTTTGGGCACTGTTAAGACTAAATAACCATGTAATTGTAATCTTGTGTGTGTTGTTTGTTTCATTTTTCTCCTTTTGTTCATAAATGGTTTAACTTAATTTTAAAATCTCTGTAGGTGTTAGTGGACTCAATTCTTCTGAATTCAGCACATAAACCTTCTTATAATTAATACAAATTGCAAAACCATTGTGATAGCGTGGCCAAATTTCCCTTGTGGATTTGGTCCACCTGGCACATATCACCTGCCACATAATAGCACAGATCATTAATTTGTTCAATTGGTGATGAACATTCACCAAGCATCAGCACATCACAAGGCCCAAAATTCCAAGCAGAAGAAGATCAACGTCTCAGCCCTAAAGCAGCCCTACCAAAGAGAATAATTCCAAACACCGCTCACGACCAATCTGGAAAATCTTCACACATTAAACTCAATTTCAGAATAGTGGGATCAAATAAAGTCAGCTGTCCAGACCACTGGATTCGAGCATCATTGTCACCAGAAATGGTTTGATGAAAACAATGCTGAACTATGTGATCTTCTGGGATAAGAACGAGCAGCCTTCATTGCCTGGCAGAACAACCCAAGGTTGCAAGTCAAAAGAGCAGCATCCCAACAGCTCAAAGCTGACACCCAAAGACAAATCCAGAAGATAAAGGACAAGTGGTGGGAGGAAAAAGCCTGAGAGATCCAACAATATGCTGACCATTGTGACATGCAAAGCATTTCTGAAGCCACCAGGGTCATTTATAGACCAAGGTCAAATGGACAAAATCATCTTCGCTCACAACATGATGGGCGGAATTTTCTCAGAATTGCACTAAGTGCCCTAGCGGGCGGGTAAAATAGAGTCCTACCCGCCGACAAAAATTCTGGGTTTTCACGATGTATTTTCCTGAGCCCACCTCGTTATTTATTCAATCCTGGGAAACACGCAGTTTCCATGGTGGGTGGGCTCTCATTCGCCTGCTCACCATCACCCCGCTGTTGTATCACGCCAGCCACCATCTTTAAAAGGCAGCTGCTAGCAAAGCACTCATCGTCAACAGCTCACCACCACTGTCCGGGAGAGATGGCCAGCAAAGGAAAAAAGACTGCAGCCCCACTTGAACAACAGGTCCCTCGAGCGAATGCTGGATAACGTGGAGGCCCAACAGGATTTGCTCTACCTCCGCTCTGGCCGCAGGATGGGCAGCAAATTCACCAACCCGGCTTGGGGTTAACTCCATCGCTGATGCCAAAGTTGGCCGCCAGCAGTGTGTACGCGAGAGGGGTGCTGGGCAGCTCGATCTCACCCCAGCTACCCCTTCCACTCACGGAGTCAGCCAGGGGCTCTCGGGCACCCATAGGGAGGAGGATCAGCAGGTGCACACCCTGGGGCCATCCACCCAGGTGACTCTGGGAGTGACCAGCCCATCCAAATCCCCTCTTCCTATGACCGCCATAGCTCCAGCTTCACAGGCTGAGTAGGGTATCACTGCCACACAGCAAGACCCCGAAAGCAGGCTGGGGCTCACCAAGTCTCAGCCCTCCAGAGGACGCCCGCCAAAGTCATCACTGACAGAACATTACAGTCAGCAGGCTGCCTCCATTTCTGCTGTGGATGTCCGGGGGGCACAAAGACGTAGCGGCAGGGTTAGGAAAGTTAGGTAGAATTAGTTGCATAGACTGGGCATGGGTGTTGATCACTTGTACATACTGTTCACTATTGTCAATAAACTCCTAAGAATGTCTCCCTGCCTGTGGCTCCTTGTTCTGATGAGCAGTGTTCTTGTCACTCAGATGTGAAACTTTTCTGCACAAGATAAAAGGCAGGTGTCTCAGTCCAGGGCCTCTTCCCTGAGCAGCCTTCAGACCACAGTGATGGTCCAGCCTCACACTCGCTGGAAACATTACTAATACCTGCACCTCGGTGGTGCTAGTCATTGCTGCCAGAATGTAGTGGGCAGACGCCACAGAGTTTTCTCATTCTCTCTGTGTGCTCCCAGCACCTTTAAGGTGGGGCTGGCCCCCATCACACCAGCATCTGTGACCAGTGATGCTGTGCACCAGCTCCTGAAGGGCTGGGGTGCTGAAGGTGGACACAGCATCAGATGTATCTAAAGTTTCATGGCTGCACCTCTGAGATGGCCCTGATTATGGAGCGCAATTGAGCTGCCCTCGGCCAGATAGGAGTCAGACATTTTCAGAGGCTATGTGAAGATCTATAGAGTGTCCTCACTGCATGTTGTCATCATCCTCCTGCAATCGTGCGACTGTTAGGGCCTCCACTGCATCTCCATGACAGGAGCATTCTCACAGAGGGTTCTGGGGCTGCTATAAGCCAGACTGGAGTCAAACATTCACAACTGCGATGTGAGGATCTATGGGGTCACCTCACTGCACATCGTCATCATCCTCCACAAATCTAGCAGCTATGAGGGCCTTGTCTAGCCAGTGCGAGAGCCTCATCCCTGTCATCATCACCACCGAGGACCCCCTAACCCTCATCCCCATTGGCGTTCTTCTCATCATGGGAGACATGCAGCTCCTCCATCTCCTCCTCAGCCAGCTCCTCACCCCATTGCAGCACCAGGTTGTAAAGGCGCAGCGGACGATGATGATTCATGACACCCTCTGCAGACTGTATTATAGAGCTTCACTAGATGAGTCCAGACACTGAAACTGCATCGTCAGCATCCCAATGGTCTGCTCCACCAAGTTGCGAGCTGCTGCATGAGCCTCATTATAGCATCGCTCTGCTGCAGTCTGAGGCCGCTGCACAGGTGTCATCAGACAAGGACTCTGCGGGTAGCCCTTGTCCCCAAGGGGCCAACACTGCAGCCTCTGTGGACCCTGGAAGACTGCAGGGATCTGCGAGCAACTCAGGATGTAGGCGTCGTGCACGCTTCCTGGAAACTGTGCGCACACCTGCAGGATGCGTTTCTGGTGGTTGCATACCAGCTGCACATTGAATGCATGGAAGCCCTTGTGGTTGATGAAGTCCACTGAGTGTAGCGATGGAGACCTGAGCGCCACATGAGTGCAGTCAATTGCACCCTGCACCTATGGGAATCCTGAGATCAGGGCGAATCCAATGGCCCTTTCATCCTGGCTGTCCCAGTCCTGGGCAAAATGCACAAAGTTATGTGCCATGGTGAAGGTGGCATCCAAGACCTCAAGGATGCATTTGTGGGTGGCAGATTGTGAAATCCCACAGAGTTCACCTGTGGAGCCCTGAAAGGAGCCGTTGGCATAGAAATTGAGCGCTGTGGTCACTTTCACAGTCACTGGCAGTGGATGCCCTCCAGGTCCCCTCAGCACCAAGTCCTGCGGTAAGTGGCAGATGTGAGCCATCAGGTCGTTGATGACACTGGTCCTCAGTCATCTTTAGGAATGGCAGGCGACATCTATAGACACTGGGTGTCGCTAGGCGCTGACCAGCCACGGCCTGTTATCGCTCCTGGGCAGTGTGTGCGGCAGCTCCTGCTGCCTCTTCTTCATGAGGTTGCTGCTCCTGCCTTTGTGCGGCCAGGAGTCTCAGTCACTCTCTCCTCTGTAGGCCATCAGGCATACAGCTAGGTCACCAGGATTCATGATCCTGACGTGGTCCTCTTGCAGCATGAAAGAGAGAGAGACGTGGTTATCATGGCTGCACTTAGCACCTTTCCTAGCCCTGTGTGACCCCCTCTTAATGCTTCCCGGGGAGTGCTGGATACCCCTCAGTGCACTGCATGGCTGGTCTGTCAACCTGCGACATGGGGGACACTGGTCCAAACCAGGATGCTGAGATTGGAAGGGGCTGTGAGCACCTCCAGCAGTGACTGCTACATGGCCAGCATTGGTGAGGAGATTGTACAACGTGTGCAGTCCAACTGCTCCGCGGTCCAATAAAGTGGTGGTAGACTCGAAGTAAGTGCCGGGGGGTCGGGGGGTGGGCGGGGGTGTGTAAGGTATGGAGCACTTGGTGGCCCTTTGGTGCCTCCGTTATGCTTGCATGGGCGGGCAGGCTAGGAACCTGACCCCAGTCATATCACTGACTGGCTGTGCCTGATCTGTCTCAGTTGCAGAGGCATGGTCAGTTTATACCGGTGTTCCTAATGCGTGACCACTTCCCTTGCTTACCTTGCCCACCATCTCTATTGCCTATGTGCGGGATGCAGCACCAGGGCAGCATTTGACCCCCTCCACCCCCCACTGACAACAGTCGCCTCCGAGGCTGACCAGCACTTGCCCCCGCACAAACCCCACCACCATCAACTATCGCCTCTGAGGCTGGCCAGCACTTGCCCCTGGACGCCGCCTCTCCCCCCAACCCCCCGGCTCAACAGTCACCTGCGGGGCCAGGCATCAGTTGCCCCCCCCCCCCGGAGCCCACTGAGGCCTGTAAACAACAGGCGAGCTGTGGAGAACGCTGCTGCTCACTCACCTCAGTTCACCTAAATTGAAGGTGGCCAAGTGCACATCACCTGCGTGCTGTTGTGAAACACGTCGGCGTGCTTTCCTACGGATATGGACAGACAATATGGTGGGGTTCCAAGAGCCTGGCGGGATGGCCTTTTAATTATAAGCTGATGCATTACAATTAGCTCCCCGCCAACTGATAGCGGGAAATGCAGCACGCCATCGGCGGGCTGAATGGATGATCATCATGAAGCAGGTCACGCCATATTTTCTGCGTATGCCATCTATCACCCCCGCCAAGTGGGCTTGGAAAATTCCACCCGATGTTTCTCTTCTTAAGGATGACAATGCCATCCATCGATACTGGAAAGAGCATTTTCAACAACTCCTCAGCCGTGAATCCACGGTGACAGCTGACACTCTCCTGGGTATCCCACAGTACCCTGAGGTAGAATCTATGGGTGAACCCCCATTGCTGGAAGACTGCAACAAGCAATCAAACAGATTAAAAACAGCAAAGCCTGTGGGCCTGGTGGTACACCAGCTGAGGTCTTCAAAGCTGGTGGGCTTATGCTCCCATCAAGACTCCATGCACTCATCCTATGGATTTGGGAGGAAAAAGAACTCCCCACACCCCCTGACTTCAGAAACGCAGTGATTGTAAGTATCTTCAAGGAGGGAGATAAATCACGCTGTAGAAGTTATCGAGGTATTTCCCTCTTGTCCATATTAGGGAAAATCCTGACACTCATTCTCCTGAATCACCTGCTTCCTGTGGTGGAGGAAACCCTCCCAGAGATACTGGGCAGAACTTTTCCCTCGTCCAGCTGATATGCGCCCCACCCGAACGCAAGTAAAATAGTGCACGGTGACGTTGGGCGAGCGTCCCAAAGTCATTGCACATTCTCGCGATATTTTGCTTGGCGCGCATGGGAGGCGACAGCTTGCCCACTGACAATTAAGAGACCTATTAAGGCCCTTAGTCAATCAATTAAATCCAATGTTTTGCTGCCCGTCTAACCGTTCAGTTGCTGGACGGGCGAACAGACCAGATGGCCTTTGCATTTTTAATAAAACTTCATCCACGAATGGGATGTGGTTTCAAACAGTTAATAAAAAACAATAAAAAATATAAAAATTCATTTTAAACATGTCCCTGCTTATGTGACAGAGTCAGAGCTTTCCTTATTTTTGAAATCCTTATTTTTAATGTTAATAATCTTCAGCTTCCTAAGGCAGCTCTTGACTTTCAGGGAGCTTTCACTGAGCGCACGTGTGTGCATGCTCTGACTTGCGTGCTCGCCCTCCTCCTCCCTCCATCCAGGCAGCGCTGAGCGTTTCAGCGTGCAATTCGCGCTGGTTGGCCGTTAATTGGCCAGCCAGCATGAAATCACAGTCGGGGCCAGGTTGCAGGCAGCGGACTGTTGCACAGTCCCTCCCGGGCCCACCTGACGAGGGGAAAATCCTCCCCACAGTGTGGCTTTAGACTTTCCAGGGGAACCGCTGACATGATCTTTGTTGCTGGACAAATCCACGAGAAATGTTGAGAACCACACCGGGAACTCTTCATTACATTCATCAACCTGATCAAAGCATTTGACTCAGTAAATCATGAGGGTCTGTGGATTTGAGATTTGAATGTCCATGAAGCTTCATCACAATGCTGCAATTACTTCATGATGACAAGACTGCAATTGTCTTGAGTGGAAGATCTAAGACAGACACCTTCAACATCTAAAGCGGTGTCAAGCAAGGAGGTGTGATAGCTCCTGTACGATTTATAAACTACCTGACAGTGGCTGTTCATCTCATCAAAGGTCAACTGCTCTCTGCTGTGACTAATAAATGCTGCCTAGATTGAAAACTCTTTAACCTCAGCCGCCTCCGTGTCAAAACTAAACTGACCACCATACACATGCATTACCTACAGTTTGCAGATGACTGCAGTGCGGTAGCAGATCTGCAGCAGATCTTCAAGCCACTCTCGAGCTCTTCAATTCTGCATACAAGAGACTTAACCTGTCCTTGAATGTTGCCAAAAGAAAACTCAGACTTGGTCAGTCAAATATTTCACCTCCCATACATGTTGAAGTAGAGTGTTAGGAATATGTTGAGCCCTTCCCATACCTTGGCAGCTACTTCTCTCAAAAGGCTGCCATTGACAAGGAGATCCAGGATCTGTGCCAGAACAGCCTTCAACAAACTATGGCAGCGTGTGTTTGACAACAAAGACCACTGAAAAGCTATCAAAAATCCTAGTGTACAGTGCAATTGTCGTCATCACATTCCTGTACTGCAGTGAGACCTGGACGAGTGCTAGAGATATTCCCCAGAATTGCCCCTGCCGTATCCTCTGGATTCAACGGGAAGATCATCAAACAAATGCTAGTGACCTTCTTGAAGCCAGCTCCACAAGCATTTAAGCAAAACTCCTGCAAAATCAACCATGATTGATTGGACACTGTGTCTGGATGGCCAAAATGTGTGTCCTGCGCCAGGTCTTGTTTCCTCAACTCTCAAATGGCCAGCGCTCCAGGGTAGAACAAAGAAAATGCTTCAAAAGCATTCTGAAGTTCCCCTTGAAGTGTGGCAGCATTGATATTAATGACTGAGGGGAACTTGCTACCAAACGTTTAAAATGGCGACAACTTGTCCATCAATCTGCATCACGCTTTGAGTCCAAATGCTTTAATGAGGAGGGAGAGTGGCAGCAGAGAAGGAAAGAAGAAGAAGCAAATCCTGCACCCTGGATCACATTGACTCATGGGACTGGGACTTCCTGCACCATGTGTGCAATGGCCTGTGGATCGAGAATTAGTCACATGAAGATCAATGGCAGAAATTCACAACCTGAATGGGTATCATCCGCAAATTGACGAACAGCCAAGAAAACCATATAGATTCTTATATTAAATAAAGTATTACAATAAACTCAGATATACATTTAACAAGGCAACAGAATTCCAATATATGTAGTATTGGAAAAAATGCAATGCTTTTCACCACTAATATAGTCACATACCGCACCTTTTTCCTACAATTAACCTTCCTGCATGAGTTAATAATTAATCTTTGTCACCGGTTTCACAGTTAAATCATATTTTATACACAGCTTTCAAACATATGTTTCCTTTTTCATCATAAAGTAATTATTCATTTACAGCTTCTATTCATAGAACCATATTATCTGTTTTTTTTTTTAATTTTGTGCTTAGCTGTGCACTGCCTGTTCCCCTATGGTCTCATAAAATAATTATACTTTGTACAGTGTTTGTTTCTCATAGATCTCAAAGGAGTAAAACGAAAAGCAGCAATTAACCCCAGCAGGGGTTGACCATGGAGAATAGAATTGCAAGAATTAGTGAACAGATGCTTACAGTAACTGTCTGAGCTAAGGAGTTCAGTGCAGCGAATTTTATCACATGGACATTTTTACATGTATTAAATATAAGCTCCTGTGACTGCCCCTAAAAGATATTTGGGACCGTTTTCTTTTCGATCATATTGAACATCCAATCCACCAGACTATACACTGTTAGTATTATGGATACCTCCATATATTAAGCTTGTTATAAGTATGAAACTTACAAGACACCATGATGAAATTTGATAACACGCTTGTATTAAATGGCTAAAATTCATATGGACTGAATAAGATTTGGGCCTGGAATCCAAAGCAAAAATCTACTGTGAGATACAAGGCCTAACAAAAACAGACTCCCGAGAATGCCAATAAAATGGTGAAAAGAGCCCCTCTATTCTCCCCAGGGACATAGATGTCTCAGGTTTTTAAAAATGTCCTAGCATGCTAGATGCCACAGGAGGTTAAAGAAAGAAAGACTTGCAAGTATATAGCACCTTTCTTGACCTCAGGATGTCCCAAAGTGCTTTATAGCCAAATGAATATGTTTAAAATAGAGTCACTGTTGCAGTGTAGGAAACACTGCAGCCAATTTGTGCGCACCATGCTCCCAGAATGTCATTACCACCAGCTAATCTGCTTTTTTGTGCTGTTGATTATGGAATAAATATTGGCCAGCACACCAGGGGTAACTCCCCTGCTCTTCTTCAAAATAACATTGTGGGATCAGTCACATCCACCTGAGAGGAGACAGGGCCTTAGTTTAATATCTCACCCGAAAGGTAGTAGCTTCAACAGTGGATTATCAGCCTTGGTTTTTTCTTCACAAGTCCTGTGGTTGGACTTGAACCCACAACCTTCTAACAAAAAGGCAAGAGTGCTACCAGCTGAACCACAGCTAACACCAATAAATAGTCATAAGTCAAGATTAACTTTGAATCAAACTGTTTCTGCACTCCTAATATGGAATAGAATAAGTATACAATCGTCTATCAGTGTTTTAGGGAAGTAAGATTATGTGAATCTCCAGTGAATAAACTCATGTAATCTCATATATTGCAATGTAGTACAAATAGTACATGTTCCAATATAGTGGAACAATAAGTTGCTACTTTGGTATGAAATGGAAGTAATTATATTGTGTGCCAACATAATGTTTTGGTATCACCAATTACACAATCCTGGCACAGATAGCAAGGACACAAGATATTTTATCCAGCTACATTATGTATCTTATTGGAGATTAATTGTCTTGGAAACAAATGGTAGTCTATTTTGCTTTGTAATTCAGACCATTTAAGAAAAAAATGCAATCCTTCACTATATGACTCAGTGATACACCAGCAACACTAATATAAAACAGCACTCCATCATTAATAGACAGAGGCAGCTTTGCTTTGCAGAGTGCTCATAGACAGGTTCAATTTTATGCTCTTACATTTTACAAATCAAACATATCACTGGAACCACTAATGGCACAGGCCATGCAGCCCTCAGGGAGATGGTGGGGTAGTGGCAATGTCACTAGACTAGTGTTCAAAAGGCCCAGGCTAATGCTCTGTGGGATACAGGTACAAATCCCACCATGTCAGCTAGCAGAATTCAAATTCTGCTAATGAAATCTGGAATTGATTGTGATTCCCCTTTAGGGAAATAAATCTGCTGTCCTTACCTCATGTGGCTTCAGGTCCACAGTGATGTGGTTGACTCTTAACTACCCTCTGAGATGGCCTAGCAAGCCACTCAAGGGCATTTAGGGATAGGCAACAAATGCTGTCCTTGTCAGCAAAGCCCACATACCATGAAAGAATAGAGGTAAAGGAGTCCACATGGATCCCTGAAAAGAAAGCATCCCTCAAAGCTATTGTTGTAGAAGCATTTAATAGTGAAAATATAGAGCAGTTTCTATGAATGGTCACTGAAAACATCACAGAATCACAGTGCAGAAGAGGCCCATCGAGTCTGCACTGACACATGAGAAACACCTGACCTACCTACCTAATCCCATTTACCAGCACTTGGCCCATAGCCTTGAATGTTATGACATGCCAAGTGCTCATCCAGGTACTTTTTAAAGGATTTGAGGCAACCAGCCTCCACCTCCCTCCCAGGGAGCGTATTCGAGACCGTCACCAGCCTCTGGATAAAAAAGTTTTTCCTCACATCCCCCCTACACCTCCTGCCCCTCAACTTGAACTTATGCCCTTTTGTGACTGACCCTTCAACTAAGGGGAACAGCTGCTCCCTCTCCACCCTGTCCATGCCCCTCATAATCTTGTACACGGTGATCAGGTCGCCCCTCAGTCTTCTCTGCTCCAACGAAAACAACCCAAGTCTATCCAACCTCTCTTCATAACTTAAATGTTTCATCCCAGGCAACAACCTAGTGAATCTCCTCTGCACCCACTCCAGTGCAATCACATCCTTCCTATAATGTGGCAACGAGAACTGCACACAGTATTCCAGCTGTGGCCTCACCAAGGTTCAATACAACTCCAAAATGACCTCCCTACTTTTGTAATCTATGCCTCGATTGATAAAGGCAAGTGTCCCATATGCCTTTTTCACCACCCCACTAACATGCCCCTCCGCCTTCAGAGATCTATGGACACACACGCCAAGGTCCCTTTGTTCCTCAGAACTTCCTAGTGTCATGCTATTCATTGAATACTTCCTTGCCAAATTCCATCTGCTACTTATCTGCCCATTTGACCATCCCGTCTATATCTTCCTGTAGCCCAAGACACACAATCTCACTGTTAACCACCCGGCCAATCTTTGTGTCATTCACAAACTTACTTATCCTACCCCCCACATAGTTATCTATGTCGTTTATATAAATGACAAATAATAGGAGACCGAGCACAGATCCCTGTGGTATGCCACTGGACACTGGCTTCCAGTCACTAAAGCATCCTTCTGTCATCACCCTCTGTCTCCTACAACTAAGCCAATTTTGAATCCACCTTATCAAATTACCCTGTATCCCATGTGCATTTGCCTTCTTTATTAGTCTCCCATATGGGGCCTTGTCAAAGGCTTTGCTGAAATCCATATAAACTATATCAACTGCACTACCCTCATCTACACATCTGGTCACCTCCTCAAAAAATTCAATCAAATTTGTTAGGCATAACCTCCCTCTGACAAAGCCATGCTGACTATCCCTGATCAAACCTTGCCTCTCCAAGTGGAGATAGATACTCTCCTTCAGAACTTTCTCCAATAGTTTCCCTACCACTGATGTGAGACTCACTGGCCTGTAGTTCCCTGGCTTATCTCTACAACCCTTCTTAAATAGCGGAACGACGTCAGCTGTTTTCCAGTCCTCTGGCACCTCCCCCAAGGCCAGAGAGGAATTAAAAATTTGGGTCAGAGCCCCTGCGATCTCCTCCCTTGCCTCCCTCAGCAGTCTGGGACACAAATCATCTGGACCTGGAGATTTGTCCACTTTTAAGCCTGCCAACACCTCCAATACCTTGTCACTCCCTATATCAATTTGCTTAAGAACCTCACAGTCTCTCTCCCCGAGTTCGATACCTTCATCCTCATTCTCTTGGGTGAAGACAGATGTGAAGTATTCATTCAACACTCAGGCGATGTCCTCTGGCTCCACCCATAGATTGCCTCCTTTTTCCCTTATGGGCCCTACTCTTTCCCTGGTTATCCTCTTCCCATTGATATACTTATAGAATAGCTTGGGATTTTCCCTACTTTTACCAGCCAGAGCTTTCTCATATCCCCTTTTTGCTCTTCTAATTGTTTTCTTAAGCTCCACCCTGCACTTTCTGTACTCCACTAATGCCTCTACTGATTTGCTTCCCTTGTACCTGCTAAAAGCCTCTCTTTTCCTTCTCATCGTAACCTGAATATCTCTGGTCATCTGTGGTTCTCTGGGCTTGTTATTCCTTCCTATCACCCTAGAGGGAACATGTTGAGCCTGTACCCTCCCATTACCTTTTTGAACACCCCCCACTGTTCCTCTGTAGATTTCCCCACAAGTAACTGTTCCCACTCTACCTTGGCCAGATCCTGCCTTATTTTACTAAAATCCACTCTCCCCCAATCCAAAACATTTTTTTGCAACTTGTCGATTTCTTTGTCCATAACAAACTTAAACTGTACCATATTGTGGTTGCTATCGCTAAAATGCTCGCCCACCACCACCTCAGCCACCTGTCCGGCTTCATTCCCCAAAATTAGTTCCAGCACTGCGCCATCCCTTGTTGGACCCTTTACATATTGATCTAAAAAGTTCTCCTGTACACATTTCAAGAAATCAACTCCATCCAAGCCCTTAACAGTATGTCTATCCCAGTTAATGTAAGGAAAGTTGAAATCACCTAATATTATTAGATATTAAATTACCCTATTGTTATTGTTTTTACACACCTCCACAAATTGTGCACATATTTAGTCCTCAATTTCCCGCTGACTTTCTGGGGGTCTATAATAAACACCTAACAATGTGGCTGCCCCTTCTTTATTCCTAAGCTCTACACACAAAGCTTCATTCGATGCCCCCTCCAAAATATCATCTCTCCTTACTGCAGTAACTGACTCCTTAACTAATAATGCCGCCTCCTCTTTTACCCCCTCCCCTGTCTCGCCTGAAGATTCTATATCCCGGAATGTTGAGCTGCCAATCCTTTCCCTCCCTCAACCACGTCTCAGTGATGGCTACTATATCACAATTCCATGTGTCAATCCTCACCCTTAACTCATCCGTTTTACCTGTGATACTCCTGGCATTAAAGTAGAGGCCATCCAGCCTTGCCTTACTCCCTTGACGCTTAATGCAGCTGTACTCCCTCTGACTTGATTGTTTTACTGTATTATGATTTGTCCCTATTCTGCTAACATTCTGTGTCCCCTCCCCCTGCCAAATTAGTTTAAACTCCTCCCAACAGCACTAGCAGAACTGCCCGCAAGGATGTTAGTCCTGCTCTGGTTCAGATGTAGACCGTCCCACTTGTACAGGTCCCACCTTCCCCAGAAACGGTCTCAGTGATCCAGGAATCTAAAACCTTCCCTCCTGCACCAACTCTTAAGCCACGTATTCATCTGCGCTGTTCTCCTATTTTTGAGCTCGATATCACGTGGCACTGGGAGTAATCCAGAGATTACAACCCAAGAGGTCTTGCTTTTTCATCTACTGCCTAACTCCCTGAATTCTTGATGCAAGACCTCATCCCTCTTTCTACCTATGTCATTGGTACCAACATGTACCATGACCTCTATCTTATCACCCTCCCCCTTCAGGAAGCCCTGCAGCCGTTCAGTGACATCCCGGACCCTGGCACCAGGGAGGCAACATGCCACCCTAGAGTCACGTTGATGGCCACAGTAGCGCCTATCTGTTCCCCTGACTATAGAATCCCCTATTACTATTGCTCTTCCTCCCTTCCTCCCCTCCTGTACAGACAGGCTGCTTGTGGTGCCAGTAGCCTGGCTCTGTCTACACTCCCTGGAGGAACCAGCGCCCTCATCAGCCTCCAAAATGGAATACCGATTTGCGAGCAGGGCCCCAGGGGACTCCTGAGCTACCTGCCTGTTTCTCTTGGACTGCCTGGTGGTCACCCATTCCCTTCCTTCCTCAAGTCCCTTCATCTTCGATGTGACCACCTCCCTAAATGTGCTATCCACGATGCTCTCAGGCTCGTGGATGCTCCACAGTGTCCCCAGCCGCTGTTCCAGCTCTGAAACCTGAGCTTCCAGGAGCTGCAGCTGGACGCACTTCCTGCACACATGCTGGTCCCGGGCACTGGAAATGTCCTCGGCTTCCCACATGGAGCACGAGGAGCACACCACGGCTTTGAGCCCTCGTGCCATGACTTATCCCTTTAAATTAAACCTTTTAAATCAATTACTCTAGGGCCCTTCTTTCCTGATCCTCGTTACTGTAGAATATACAAACTATAAACCACAAAAAAGACCTTAAACTATAAGCGATTACTGTAGTAAATACCTTCCCCACTACTTACCAGTGATTCCTTTCCCTTGTAGCCTCTACTACTGTAGCACGCTCTGAAGATTTAAGAAGTTGGATAGCAAGGAAAAAATGCAAAGAGCACCTCGTCCCCTATGCACCAAATTCCCGCTTTGCACCAAATTGCCAATACCCACTCTGGCTGTGCCCCACTCAGGATGTGCTCTCTCTCCTGTTCGTGTGCAAGCATGACAATATTGCTGTCATATCCTGTTAACTGGTGCTAAAGTGAAGTATTATTTGCTAGCCTAAAATGTTCCGGATTTAAATATTTATATGTATATTCATGGGAATTGGGCTGCCAAAAGCCAGCATTTATTTTCCATCTCCATTTTCCCTTGAGAAGGTGGTGGTCTTTTTGAACCATTGCAGTCCTTGTGGTGAAGATACTTCTTCAGCTCTGTTAGTTAGCAAGTTCCAGGAATTTGACCCAGTGAAGATTAAGGGACAGTGATATAGTTCCAAGTATATATTGTAGTATGTAACTTTGAGAGGAACTTGAAGGTGGTGGTGTTCCCAAGCACCTGCTGTCCCTGTTCTTCTAGGTTATAGAGATTGTGTGTTTAGAAAGAGCTGCCAAAAAAGCCTTGGTGAGTTGCTGCAGTGCATCTTACAGGTGGTACACACTTCAGTCACATTGCACTGGTGGTAGAGGATGTGAATGTTTATGGTTCTGTCCACTACAATTAATTTTACTTATGCCAATCACTCAAATTTCCATTAAGTCTTCTAATCTTCCAATTTCATAACTGGAGTTTAATTGTGCATACATTCCTGAAGAATTGAAAAGTGCTTAAACATTTATTGTCAATAATGGACATATCACTTTTAATGAAACACAATACTTCATTGGGAGACACCACATCCAACAATGCAGCAATCCCATAATATTCAACTGCTGTCACCCTTGATTTTATGTTCTAAGTCTTCCAGTGGGGCTTGAAAACAGAGATGAGACTGATTCCAAATAAGGTAAGCTGACACAATGAAATAGAATAACTTCATACAACTAATAATAAATAGTGCACCAGAATAACAGGCATGTTAGAAATCTGAAATAACAACAAAACATGTTGTGCAAAGAATCCTGCTGTATTTCATTCTTCCAGAGTTCCAAATCAGTCAGTTTGGATTAATACTGTAGTAGACAAAATATGAACTATAAATCATTTTGCACACTGACTGCTGTTCATGTGTAGTCATCAGCAGACCTAGTGCTCCATGCATTCTCTGCTTCAATTCTTAGCAAGGACAGAAACCCACTGAGCACTAACAAAAGGCAGCATCCCCAAGCATGGGTGGACCAGGAACAGAAATTCAGTCTGAGAATCCTAGAAAGGAAGAGAATGGACAGAAAAGACACAAATAGAAATAAAGATTTTCTTTCCTCTCATTTCTTTTCTGTCTCCTTCAACATACCTATTTCAACTGAAGGACAGGCACATGGCCACTGAGGGATGAATTTGAGTAGTGCATTTATATTTTTCTCTCCCTGTTGGGAGAGTTGATTCTGAGTACATACTATTTGGGTCTGTGATCTTCAACAAAAATTTACTAACACTAGGCTAGTTGTGCTTTGCAGATGAAGGTAAACTTTGCGGGGTTCTGCGAGCAGTACATGGCATGACAGCATTTAAACTAACAACAACAATAACTAAAATAAAAGCAAAATACTGCGGATCCTGGAAATCTGAAATAAAATTGCTGAAAATAGCACTTTCTGCTTTTATAACAATACCTATTTGCATTTATATAGCCTTTTAATTTTGTAAAATGTCCCAAGACGCTTCACAGGACTGTTATTAAACAACACTTGACACCAAGTCACACAAAGAAAATACAAGGACAGGCGATCAAATGCTTGGTCAAAAAGATAGCTTTAAAGCCTTAGGGGAGAAGAGCAACGTAGAAAAGTGGGGTAGTTTAGGAAGGGAACACCAGATCTTTGGGCCTAGACAGCTGAAAACATGGATGCCAATGGTGGAGCAATGAACACTGGGGGTGTACAGGAGAGCAGGATTGGAGGAACACCGAGATCTTGAAGGCTGAATGTTATTTAAAATATTTGGTAATAGCCACAGGGCTTAGTAATAACAACTTAAGTAGTGACCTGCTCACATACAGCAATAGTTGGAGTATTTGTAGACTATCAGTAAGAAAAGGTTGGTTTGAAACTTGCAGATGACTGTGGAAATGTTCAGACTGGAAACTGCTAAATTACTGAGAGATTGGGGTTAATAAAGAATTGAAAATTTCTGGTATTTTATTGCTGGTAACACTTCATTTCCTCACAGTTTGCCTCTTTGTGGAATCAGATGTTCAAGAAATACTCAAAAGATTTAAACAGAGTGTCCTTCAGGCTTTCTCGACATTCCATATAGATATAGTACTAAAGATGATATGTAGCAATAGCATAAACAATAAATTTTGAGTGTGCTTTCTCCTCACTATAATTCATGTATGACAGCACTGCAAAATGAAGTAGTACAAAAATCTGTATTATAAATTACACTGGTAAATAAACCATCCCTGATATTCACAAGATGTAAAATGTAAATGAAAGTGTGACTTATAACTTAGACCTCACCTCATCTATTACTGAATCTCAGTAAATACCAAGCAACTGAACAGAGCAGTATAAATTAGAAAAAAAAACGTTCTACGTGTTTGGTCACTTACAATCATTTAAAATAAATTAATATTTCAACTGTAAATTTCTCAATTGCATCTTTTCCTCTTTATATAACTTAAATGGTAGAAGTCTTATCTGCAATATTTCCCATAAATCTGCTACAACAAATTCATTAGAGGTGAATTTTCTCACTATTTTCAGTATATTTCTGGTGTGTAATTGACATTGGAAACATTTTGTGGCAGGAATATAGGACACAAGCCACTTCTGCCTTAAAATTGCAGTGAAGCTGCTATGTGCTCCATTGGTGCCTGCAACAAAGACAAAACTTCCCTGCTGTTACCATAAATGAGAACTGTGGAATCAAAAGTCACATCCTTGTTAACTGTCCTCAGAACCTGGACATAGGTATAACATTCCTCCAATATTACTCTATCCTAGTGAATGCACATGAACTCTGGGACCCTCTCCTCAGGAGTTATAGGCAACCTTCTCTTCTACTTGCATTGGGAAGGTGGCACATCCTCATCCACTTATTATTCCTATTGCTCCAATGAATACCCCAATACAATGCCCCTGACTAATCATATATTATTCCCCTGGGTGAACAAATAAAAATCAGTGAAATAAATAAAGACTTTGGGCGGAATTGTCCCAGATTTGCACTAAGTGTGGTAGCGGGCAGGAAAAAGAACTTTTTACCCGCCAGCCGCAATGGCAGTTTTTCACGCCGTATTATCCCAATCCCGCCTCATTAATCATGCATTCCCTGGAAACACCCCATTTTGCTGGAAGGCAGCCTCTGATTCGCCCGCCACGGTGTCACCTCGCCACTTCCTCATGCTGGGCGCCATATTTAAAGTGCAGCCGCACGCACACCTCTCAGTGCTTCCAGTCGAGAACTACTGCACAGAAGACATGGCCCCGAAAGGCAAGAAGACTTCAGCCTCCCGATTCAGTGACATGTCACTGGAACGCCTTTTGGATGCAGTGGAGGCCCGCCATGTTGTCCTCTAACCCTACTCTGGCTACAGGAGGGGCAGCAAAATCACCAACCCGGCTTGCGAGGTGGTGGCAGCGGTGGTCAGTGCCTACGCCCTGCAAAAGAGAACAGCCACCCAGTGCCGAAAGAGGATGAGTGATTTCCTCAGTTCCGCCAGGGTAAGTCACTCTTTTCATCATTCTCAACTCACACACTCAAACCCATCACACATCCACAAGAATCTCACTCACTGCCAGTTCAAGGGACATCACCATTCACCCTCTCACACACACCTTCATTGTTCTCTTGCCATCCATGACACCACTCACCACCCACACATGCCAGGCATACTTATCATCTGGCCTGGCAGGCGTCCTGCTTACACTGTCTCCATCTGTCTTCATGCAGGACAAGCTAGCACACAACAAGAGGAAGAGGTCGCAGACCGGTGGAGGAATGTCTGACATCAAGGTCCTCACAGATTTTGAAAATAGAGTCATCCAGCTGGCTGGTGAGGATCTGGAGGTCGGTGGTGCTCCACCAAGTGAGCATCCAGCAGTGTAACATCCATCAGACAACCATGCTGTGAGTGATGTGCCCTGTTTCACAGGCCACTGCTATGGACTAATTATTTCTTGTCACTTTCTCAGGCAAATCTGGGAAACAGCTGAGAGAGCTCATGACCCAGGTCCTCAACTCAAGTCCTAAATACACCTCAGAAAAGGAATCTGCTGAAACCCTCATTGAAGACCCATCACAGCGGTCACCTACACCCTCCACCAGCACAGAGACACACACCTCATGGGATCAAGCTTTAGAGTAGTCTTGGGGTCACAATCTGGAGAGCACATCATACTGTCTGATCCACAGCAGGTGGCAGCAGGGGCTCCCCAGGTTTCCGGTACTTGAAGCACTGCTGGAGACAAGTAATCTGCTGAGTCTGAGTCAGATGAGGAGCCTCTGGACTCGGTCATGTCACAGTTGCTGGAGTTGCAAAGGCAAGCTCGGGAACATCAGGAAGGGAGGTCCGCTGCACTCCTCAGATTGCAAGGCACAATGGTCCGTCCATTTTCAGTCTGAGGCGATTGCGCCAGCATGCCAATGCACCAAGGTCAACACTGGTAGGCTAACAACCACCATGGAGACTTTGGTCCAGGACATGGCTTCTGCACTGCTATGCAGGATGAACTCCATCGTTGATGCCTGGTTAGCCTCTAGCAGTGTCAATGCAGGAAGTGTGCAGGACAGCTCAATCTCACTCTAGCTTCCCCTTCTCCTCAAGTAGTCAGCCAGGGGCCCTCGGGCATCCATAAGGAGGAGGATCAGCAGGTGAATACTGGCCTTCCACCCAGGTGACTCCGGGAGTGTCCAGCCTATCTGTGACCCTAGCTGCTCCATCTCCACAGGCCGAGGAGGGTGGCACTGCTACACAGTAGGACCCTGAAAGCAAGCCTGGGCCCTCCAGGTCTCGGCTCTCCAGAGGAGACCTGTCAAGGTCATCACAGACAGGGTGTAGCAGTCAGCAAGTTGCCTCCACCTCTGCTGTGGACGTAGTGGCAGGGTTAGGAAGGTTAAGAAGGTGTAACTCTTTTGTTAATCCTCAAACTGACACTGTGGGATTTGAACCCTAGTTTATTGGTTCTGGCCTCTACATGACTCACCTGTTAACACAGCCACAGGTTAAGAAGATGTAACTCTTTTGAACCAAATTAACAAAATCAGGGACAAAGTAAAATGCAGCCCCTTAAAGAGAAACTGCAAAAACAAAAGACAAAATTCAAAGGAAACTTACAAACATTAAACCAAAATGTGATCAAAAGGGTCTATAAAGCACCCCAGTCCCAGTGGTGCCCACCGAGCCTGGGAGGCCTCGATGGTGCCGGCAGACACCGCGAGCTCCCTCTCCAGGAACACCAGGCCGCGAACGTAGCCGCGGAAGAGGGGCAGACAGATGGGTTGGACAACCCCCTTGATCGTCCACTGCCTGGACCTGTTAATGGCAATCTTGGCCAGGCCCAGGGGCAGGTTCACGAGGAGGCCCTACCCCACCCAGGCCCCCCTCCGCACTGGGTGCCTGTAGATCAGGAGTGTGGGACTGAAGTGCAAACAAAACAACAGTAAAAGGTTTTCCAAATAACTGAAAACGGTGTGCAGCCTACAACAACTTACATATGCATAGCCCACAGACTCCATAAGGCCACAAAAACCACAGGCATCTTGGGAGTCCGTGAACCAACTCATCCTTCAATTGTATGGGACTGCTGCGTGCAACACCCTCCATCCCAGGACCCCAATGGAAAATGGGAGGACACCCCTGTAGAGGGCCCCTCTTTTTTTAAACCAGGCTTTTACAACAATTTTAATCCCAGATTTTTATTGAACTCAAATTCCGCCAACTGCTGTGGCAGGATTCAAACTCAGGTCCCCAGAGCATTACCCTCGGTAGCCAGATTACTAATCCAATGACAATACCACTACACCATCACCTCCCCCCAATAGGAATGTCAGCAGTGGGATTTGAATCCACACCCCTAGAAAGGGACCAGAATTCACCAAGCCACTGCAAGGCAAGGAAACACATGCCTTGAGTCTGGTGCCTTAGACCACGCAGCCATCCTGACAACTGGTTGCACAGCCTGGGTATGGGTGTTAATCACTTATACATAATGTTCACTTTGTTAATAAAGTCCCAAGAATGCTTCCTTGCCTATGGCTCCTTGTTCTGATGAGCAGTATTTGTGTCGCTCAGATGTGAAACCTTCATCCCTGCACAAGATAAAGGCAGGTCTCTTACTCCAGGGCCTCTTCCCTGTGCTCTGTGCAACCTTCCAGGCAAAATGATGGTGAGCCTTCACAGTCACTGGTCAAATTAGTCATGCCTGCACCTCGATGAGGCTTATCATTGCTACGAGAATGTCCTGGGTCGGTGGCACAGAGTTCTGTCATTCTCTCTGTGTGCTCTCAGCACCTTTGAGGTGCGGCTGGTCCCCATCACATCAGCATCAGTGTCCAGTGACAGTGTGGTCATGAAGGGTTCAGCTCACAAAGGATGCCAAAAGATGATGTCCCGACGTCATCGAGCGCTCATGTGAAATTTCGCTCGGCGGGTGCAGGTGGGTGCCGGAGACACGCCTGCCATTAATTAAGAGGCCATAAAAAAGCCAATTGATGCCGAATTTTCATCGCCCGTGCGATTTCACGCTTGTTGCGTGGGCAAAACAGGCAGACGGCCAGCCGACAATTTCAAAATCCTTACCCAAGGATGGGGTAAAAAGGGTCAGCAGCATTGCCAATGGGAGTAGTGAGGAGTTTGGTAGCTTCATCTCTGTTCAGGCCTTCATTCTTAGCATTTCCAGGGTTCATTTCAGGACTCATTGGTGTCTCCAAGGACCCCAGAGGATTCAGACCATGTGGACCCTTCCAGGTATCAGACATCCTTCTGTTACCCTGGTAATGGGGATTGTGGTCTCTAATGGAGGCACCTCCTCTGAGGAGGAAGAGAGTGGCAGAAGATAGAGGAGGCCAGTGTTGCAATGCAGCTTCCAAGTGAGTGACCTGTGGGAGGAGAGGCGCAGGCACAGGGAGCGCTTGGCCAGCAGGTAGTCCAAGGCAGAGGGGCCGCAGAAGACACCACTATCCTGCTGCCAGGGTTTACAGGCAGCGATGCAGCTACCTCAATATGTCCGAGGTTTAATGCCAAAGGAGACTCCGTCTCTCAAGGGAGACAGTGACCTCCATCTGTCGGTTGATTGGGCCTGAGATCAGCTCCGACTATGTGGGTGGACACCCCGTGCCAGTGGTTCTGAAGATCACAGTGACCCTCAACTTCTATGCCTCCGGCTCTTTCCAGGGCTCAGTGAGGGATCTGTGTGGAGTCTCACAATCTGCTGTCCATAGTTGTGTCAAGCTGGTGACGAAAGCTCTGTTCAGACAGGTATTGACTTTCCTTCATTTTCATACAGAAGAGGCCAGCCAGGCTGAGCAAGCCAGAGGGTTTGCAGCAATTGCTGGGTTCCCCAGTGTCCAAGGTACAATCGACTGCACACATATGGCCATCAAGGCACCAGCAGGTCACCGGGTGCCTTCCAACATGAAGGGATTCCACTCCATGAACGTGCAGACAGTGTGTGACCATAGGATGCAGATTCTGCATGTCTGTGCAAGGTACCCTGAGGGCTCTCATGACGCATACATCCTGAGACACTCCCAGGTGCCAAGGCTCATCAGGGCTCCAGCTCAACTGGATGAATGGCTGCTGGGTGACAAGGGCTACCCCTTGAAAAGGTGGCTCATGAAGCCTCTCTGCCACCCAAGAACAGAGGCAGAGCAGCGTTATAATAGGAGCCATGCCTCCACAAGGGCAGTGATAGAGAGGACCATAGGTCTTCTGAAGACGAGCTTCCGATGCCTGGACCGTTCGAGGGAGCACTACGATACCCCCAGAGTGGGTGTCACTGATAGTGGTTACATGCTGTGGTCTCCACAATCTAGCACTGGCAAGGGGGCACCCACTGGAGGAAGAGGGTCTTGACACAGCTCCACAGACCACAGGTGATGAATCCAGTAGTGAGTCAGAAGAGGAGCATGGTGAGGAGAATGCCGAGGGCGTGGAGGCAGACCTCTGTAACCTCCAGGGATGCAGGGATGACTTATTCTAAAGCTCATTCAGCTAGGTTGCCAAATAAGTGCTTCCACCTCATGCCAGGGCTGCAGCCTCCATCCCGGATGTCTGAAATGACCCTTTCCTTTGAACTCAAAGTCCACTCAGTGCCTGTGCAACAAGGTTTCGAGCCACCCATGTCCAGCATTACATACTGGCGTACTCTGCATCACATTAAATAAAAAAGGTGAAGCATACTCAGGCCATTACGACAAAAGAAAATTTATCTCATGTTGACAGCCAAAACAAATTAACAGAACCTTCTCTGGTCTTCAACCCAGACCAGTTAAAATAAACAAAACATTGCGCAACAGAAGATCAACTGTGACCAGTCCCTCTTGTGCTCATGGTGCCTTAAACGAGTGCTACGTCTTGGTGCTCCCACCTCGCTGGCACCGGCATTGAAGACAGCCTGTTGTCTCTGCTGTCATGTTGGCCTTGATGACCTTGGTGGTCGTCCTCTGGCCAGTGAAGCCTGTGCTGGCCTTGCCTGGGAGGAAACGGCCAGTGCCATGGCTGGCATCTCCCCAGTTATCGCAGCCTCATCAGATACCACGGTAACTGGCAGAGGGGCGGAAGAGCTGCTGCCATCATCCGGAGCGCCCTGAGAGGAGACCACAGAGACGACAGGCAGCTCGTGTGCCAATGTGAGGTCACTCTGGATCTCCCTGCTCACTATTGATGGGCGGGCATCTAGCTGAGATACTGGATGCCTCATCCATCTCCCACATGGACACTGACCACCTGAGGTCAGTGCCTGTGTGAGGGTTTGCAGGTCCGAGCACAATCCCAGGAACTCCTCATTCAGTCCCTGGAGCTGCCTTTTCATGAGAGTTGCCATGCTGTCTGTGGAGGAGGCAGTGTGCTTGGCCATGAGGGCCAACACAGTGCTCATGCTCTGCATGGACATCAAGGAGACCATGGCACGCAGACCCTCATGGATCTCCGCCAGATCCTCCTGCACATCTCACTGGACATCCAGCATCTGCCGCCTAATGGAAGACATCATGAATCTCATCATCTGCCTTCGGCTGAGCATTATCCAGGTCTCCAGCAGTCCTCCGACTGCCGGCGCCCTGGGCACTCTCTGCCTCCGCCTGCACCTAAAGTGAGTATGAAATGCCCTCACCGCTGTGCACCAATATTCTAGCTGAAGATCTAACACCTACCAAGGTGCTGAAACCTGTGCTGGTGCCTGGTTCAGAGAGCGGGTGTGACGCAGGTGCATCTGGAGCCTGGTGGTCCTCGGCTGTCACGGGTGGGTCTTCAGGGTCCTGCGATTGGATGCGCGGTGACAAATCTAAGGGAGAACAACAACATGTCATTAGTTAAAGTCATCCCATTGGTCACTGTGCATGCCAGGCACCCTGTGAGACAATGGGGATCTGCATATGGTGCCATCTTCTTTTAATGATCAAAGAGGAATCCAGTTCTAAGGCTCCCATCAATGAAAGACAACACAAGAATGTTTGCACCATTCGAAACTCTCACCTCTGTGCACTGCACGCTTACCTTCGTCTGACACCCCAGACGCCACGGAGCCGGTTGACCAAGTGCGTGGTGCCTCTCCAGCTCCAAGGCTCATATCTGGTTAGGATTAGGAAGTTAGCAAGGCCTCTGCCTGTCTGTGACCTTTCAATGCTGTTATGGGCTGTCTTCTCCTGAAAGGACAGAGGAACATTGATTAGTCCACTCTTTGATTAGGCCAACCCCACCTGAGGAACACCTCGCAGGGCACATCCGAGTCGTGGCCCTCGAGCCACAAGGCACTCAGTCCAAGCAGCCAGGGCTCACCCCCTTGGCCAGCTCCGGTGCCATTGACAGTTGGCACTCAGACTCTAACACCCGAGCTCCACGGGGGGATGGCCAGCCCTTAACACTTCACCACACATATCCATGCCAACATGGTACTCACCCTTTCTGAGCGCAGCAAGTCGTTAAACCTTTTGCCATGGCACTGGACCCAGTTGCGCCGCACAACATCATGGCTGTTGTCCAGCACTGCCATCTCCCCCCATGCTCTTTTTGTAAAGTGCGGTAGCCCCCACCTACCATCCTTGGGGACAAGTGTGTCCCTCCTGACAGCCACCACTTCCAAAAGGACCACGAGGCACTCATCAGAAAGCCAGGGGGCCGAATGCCCACCCAACCTGCTCTCCCACCTGGCGTCTGCAGCTGCATTGGAATCCATAATTTTTAATTTCCTGCTGACAGCACCGAAGATGTTGTTGTCGCTGGCAGCCTTCCAGGGCCTGACTGTGCCGGTTTTAAATCAGCCGCTGGGTCTCCATTGCACCCAGGAGTTGACAAGCCCCCTCCCCCACCCAGCCCTTCCCAGCCACTGGGGAGACACCGTTCACACTTGGCGGGCCCTTGTGCAGACCTGCAGGATATGTTTCTGGTGGTCGCACACCAGGTGAACATTCAGCGAGTGGCAGCCCTTGGAGTTGACATAGTTGACCGCTTGTTGCCATGGAGACCTGAGCACCACATGGGTGCAGTCGATGACAACCTGCACTGTGGGAAACCAGAGATCTGTGCAAATCCCAACACTATTGCATCCTGGCTTTCCTACCCCCGCGCGTAAAGCGCAAAGTTGTGTGCCTTTGCAAAGATGGCATCCATGACCTCATGGATGCATTTGTGCCTGGAGGCATGCAATATCCCACAGAGGTCACCTGTGGAGCCCCGAAAGGAGCCACGGTCATGTTCATGGCCACCGGAAGTAGATGCCCTCCATGTCCCCTTGGTGCCAAATCCTGCAGCAGGTGGCAGATGTGACCGACCTGTTCCCTAGACATGCGCAGTCTTCAGCAACCCTGGTTCTCAGTCATCTGCAGGAATGAGCCATCTATACACTCTGGGTCTAGCTAGGCGCTGACCAGTGATGGCTCTCTCTGGCTCTTCAGCAACATGTGTGAGGATCCCAGCCGCCCATTCTTCCTGAGGGTGCTGCTCCTCCCTCTGCCCAGGCAGGTGCTTCCATCACTCTCTTCTCCTTCATTTCCATTCTCTGAAAGCCATGAAGCATATAGCTCGGTCACCAGGCTCCATGCTCCAGATGTTCTTCTCCTGCATGGGTTAGCATGGGTGTTCTATAAACCTCTCTTGGTTAGGTCTGAAGGCCCCTTAACACTTGCCAGAGAGTGCTGGCCACCACTTGGATACGTTTAATGCGCTGCATGGCTGCCTAAAACCCCACCCTCCTCTGCCCCACTCCACCTGACCGATTGGCAACAGCTTTGCCCATTGGACTGCATGCTGTGCTCTCAGCTCAGGGGCAGGCATTCTCCTAACCCACACTGCAAAGCTGCGCTGTTAGCTTGAACCATGGGGAAGACTGGTCCAAACCGGGAAGATGACATTGCAAAGGGCTGTGAGCTCCTCCAACAGTGACTGCACTATTGCCAGCTTTAGCAAGGAGATTGTACAATCTACTCAATTGTCCAATTGTTCTGCAGTCCACTAAAATGCTTATCAATTTGCAGTCTGTGCCCGAGGGGTGAAAAGCTCTGAAGCACTTGGTGGCACTTTCAAGCCTCTACATTGCTTGACTGGGCAGATAAGCTAGAGGCCCAACTCCAAGCATATCAATGTGGCTGTGTCCGAACTATCTCAGCTGCGGAGGAATGTTCACTTTATACAATGTTTCCATAATGCGTGGCCACTTCCCTCCCAAACCCCTGCATGTGCTTGTGCAGTACCATCAACCACAGTGCAGCCCTTCCCGCCATTTGTCCGCTCACGCTGCCACGCACGCCCGCCGCCAATGGGAACGGGCGATTCCGCCCATCCTTTTATATAGTGCTTTAGACATTTTAAAGCACAGCACAACTGATGAAGTACCTTTAAAATATAGTTACTACTGTAAAGTAGGGAACACAGCAACCACTTTGCGTGCATTTTGCCATTGAGGTAAAATGGCGCAGCTGAACATGTGAAAGTCTCAATTATTTTTCTTTCTCCTCTTCTCTTGCTGGCACTGCTCCTTGATGGGATATGATTCATGGGTGGCCTTTGCTTCCTTGTCTGAGTCCAGAAAGTTGAGCCTGAACCTGACCTCCAATCAGAAGCTATTTTCTCTTCCTCACCCAAAGGCACAGATGCCACTTTCACTGAACTCAGCTAACTCACTACATTTCAAGCTGGAGAGGTGCCTGGTGTGTGTGGCTCTATCACTCATTGCCTGAATAGGCTATTACCACTAAAATATAACTAGTGTAGAATTATTTTCAGTGGTATTGCCAATGTGATATAAGTTAGATTTTTGATCAGCATGTGTGACATAGGTTAAAAAACCATCATGGGAAAAATTTTCCCCCCGTTGGGGTGGAAGTGTGGGAGCGGGCGTGGATGGACGCGCCTCCAATTGGCGCCCCCGATTGGGGGCACACCGCTATTTTACATGGGCGGGCCAATTAAGGCCCACCCAGCATAACGTCTGCTCAGAAGCGCTATGCGCTCTCTGTGCGGGCTGGGGGAGATTCCCTCAGCTGGGGGTGCACTTTTTTGCGCATGCGCACGAAAGAGCACACAGATCTCCCTGAGGTTAAGTGCTGCCTCGGAATTAAAATTTTTAATACAAATGATAAAAAAATTTCCATGCCATGTCCCCTCATGTGACACAGTCCATAGCTTTTACTGAAAGATAGGATAAAAATTTAAATACCTTCATGAAACCTCATCCCGCCTGCGGATGAGGCTTCATGCTTTTTCCAAAGCCTGTCAGGGCTCCCGGTCTGCCCACCAACTTTAAGGTTGAACAGGCAGGTCCATTAATGATCTTAATTAGCTTTTCAATGGCCTCAAGAGGCCATTGACAGCTCGGCGGGTGCACAGCTGGCTCAACTACGCCCCCACCAACATGAAAATGGAGACGATGCGGGGTGACGTCGGGAGTTCCACCCAACGTCATCCCGTGTCATTTTACATGTCGGCGAGTGGGCCCCACCCCCGCTCGTCAACCAATAGATCCTGCCCCATGAGATTTTGTATATGCTATTTTCTGTTAAAATTCAGAATGAAATATATCAAAATGGGTTGATTATTGACCTCAAACAAATGTGTTATGCTACTCATGCATGTGAAATGGAAGAAGTATTTTAACTTTGCTGCAGTTTACAGTCCACAATTAGCCTAAATTTCCATTGACATTGTTAAACATTTAGGCCATTCTGGCCATAATCATTCACTTCCCTCTTTAAACTGCAGACAATATTATATAGATGGCTGAACTAAAGTGATTGAAATAATGCCAAGCGTATGTGTAAACTTTATTCCCCTGCAAATTGCTTTCAGGTCAATAATTGCTAAAGATTCAGATGTATTAATTAAGTGCACAGGCCATAACCACACTAAATTTGCTCAATAAATACTAATGTTACAGGCTAAGTTCTGGATACTTAGTACATACAGATCATGTTGCTGAGTGCTCCCTTTCAACACAGAAACCATACACATTACTTATTGAAGTTGGAAGAAATGTTAATAGAGAACATGGTTAAAGAAAAGTTTGTTTTGTTAAATTAAATTTCGAGGTACCTGGAAAAAATTAACTGAAATAAGAAAGGAAGCACTGCGTCTAGATTTCAATATAAGATATAGTGAGGAGGTTGTAGGATTGAATTCTAGGAGCTTTGGAGAATCACGGGTGTTGTAGGGTGGCCGAGTTGTACCGTTTGTAATAGAGTTGATCTGCAGACAACTTTCTAAGTGGAAACATTACATTTATTTCCAATATACTCAGCAGCAACTACATGTATGCTTTCAACTCCAACTCTATCTCTATACTGACTGCTGAGGTAGTCTGCACTACTATCCTATTGATTACTACAGATCATGTGATCTTCCCGAACAAGTATTATTCTTAAAGGTACATTACACGCTAAATAAAACCATAATTACTACATTCCTCCCCCTTTAACTCGGCTATACATATTATATTTACAATTATATCTTTTTCAAGACAGCATAATATTTACACTGGGTAAGGAATTTACAAGTTCAGTCTTTCAGGTGGTTTCCTGGTACGTGTGGAACATCACAGCTCCAGAACTTCAGATTCATTGTCAGGAACCTCCTTTTCCAGGGTTGCCTGAACATTAGGTGTTTCAGCGGGCACTTGCAGGTCTATATACTCAACTCTTACAAGAACATCAAACAAGTCCTGGGTTGAGTATCCTCAACAGGAAATACAGACCTGATCATGATCACTGGTGGAACCAAGTCTTGGTGATTTGTCTCTCTCTTCCTTAAATGGTCCACATGTTTACGGATGATCCGGCCTTCCAATTCCACATTGTAAGATAGAGGTCCAGTCACCGCACTAATTTCACCCAGTAACCACTTTGGTCCTTCCCTGAAGTTTTTCATGTATACCGGCTCTCCCACGGTAAATTTCCTCTCGTGACGATGCCAGTCATGTCTAGTTTTCTGGCTTCCCTGACTCCTTTCCACCTTTCCCTCTAAATTCAGCATTATTAAGCCCAATCTCATCCTGAGGTAGCGTTTCAACAATAACTCCACAGGTAGGACACCTGTTGTTGTGTGAGGGGTAGTCATGTAATGAAAAAGAAAGTGTGCTAGCTTGGTGCCAAGGAATCACCAGTTAGCTTTTTCATGCCTGCCTTGAACATTTGAACAGCCCTTTCGGTCAGTCCGTTTGAGGAAGGTGGTATGGTGCAGCTTTTACATTAGTGATACTGTTGAGGCTGATAAACCATTGAAACTCAATGCTCGTAAATACCGTGCCGTTATCGGAAACAACTACTTCTGGTAGTCCGTGAGTGGCAAAACTCTTATCTAGTTTCTCACTTGTAGCGGCCGATGTTGGTGACTTCACCTCATATACGAACAAGCATTTTGAATGGGCATCGGCAATGAGCAGAAACATTGTCCCCAGGAACAATGTAGTCAATGTGCAACTGCACCCAGGCTCTACCTGGCCATTCCCATGTGTGTAATGGTGCTGTCACTGGAAACTTATGCAGCTGCTGACATTGCACACAATGCTTTACCATAGTCTATATTTCGCCATCCATCCCTGGCCATCATAGATAGCTGCGTGCTATGGTCTTTATTCGGGAAATTCCTGGATGGGCACTGTGTAGTTCAGCTAAAAGAGGCTCCTTTCCCTTTGGAGGAACTATGACTCATGCTCTCTACAATAAGATGCCATCCTGACTGGTTACTTCATGTCTTCTGTTGAAGTACGGTATCATTTCATCAGATGAGGGCTCCTGTGACCAACCATGCAGCACTTGTTCTCATACTTGAGGCAGGACTGGTCCCGAATTGTCCAGTCCCTGATCTGTCAAGCACATGCCAGCGAGGAATCTATGGAATTTTGCAGTAAAACAAGTTCCTGTGGGACTGGGGCATGTTCATCATTTTCTTGTAAAGGCAAACGACTAAGGACATCAGTGTTTGCAATTTGATTGCCAGGCCTATGTACGAAAGTGTATCTGTATGCTGCCAGAATTAAGGCCCTATTAGTATTTCTGTATCTTCTTTCTAAGTGCCTTCTTCTTTCTAGCGCAGACTTTAATCTCGGCCTTCTTTCTGACTTCACTATTGGCCTGACTTCTCTCAGATACAAGCTCAACTTGTCTGACTCAGTGGCTGAGTCTCCCAAAACTTCATTATCTATCTGCTTCTTGGAAAATTCTGCAAATTTTGCTTGTAAAGCCGCTTTGGCTTCATTCAACCGATTCTTTAGCTCTTCCATCTCTTTTTTGTTTTTGTTTGCTGCCTCCTGGAAAAGTGAACATTGTTGTGCCTTCTCTGCCAACTCATTCTTCAGTTTGTTCGGAGAAGTGCTGAATTCTTTCTATTTCTCTTCATACTTTTCTAGAGGTACAAACTTTGACCTGAGGGAATCTTGTAGCATGTGAAGGACTTTCAGCAGGCTTTCTTTTTCCCTACAAAGGTTGCTCAGCACATCTCGAACTCTGTCATCAAGCAGGGTCTCTTCGCATTTCTTTTGCTGTTCTTCCAGGTTTTGGCTTAAAACGAACTGCATTTCTTTAGGTTGTTGAGTCCTCACACACTTATTCAAAACAGGAATGCTTCCAGCTTCTTTTTGGAATCACTGTGGCCACTCAAGGTTGATTTCCTCTAGCCAATTTTGCCCTAGAAGGCTCGGTCCTCTGCCTCTGAATGCCAACACTTAGCTTTGCCAATTGGTTTCATAATGGACAGTTATTCTGCTTATGCCTTTTAACTGAATGTCTCACCCGTATATGTTTTTAGCTTGGCAGCTGTTTGTTTTAAACTTAATTGATGTTCACCATTATTCAAATATCTGTAAGCATATTCCCCAATTAGTGTAGTGGAAGCTTCCGTGTCTGCTTCCATTTGAACAAGTTTGCCATTTACTTTCACCGTGACAATTATTGGTTCTGTCCTTCCAACTTTCAGATTAAACAACGAGTAAATGTCAGCATTTGTTGTTTCAGGCTCTTCTACATTGTAGATTTCATTGGGCTTCTTCTTTTCTTTACAAGCCTGCTTGAATCTTTCCTTGCATTGTCTCATCATATGTCCATTTCAATGACAACAGTAGCATTCAACTTTTTTTAAACTGCCAATCACTAAAAGACTGATTGTGTCACATCCTCTCCATGTGCTGACATAGAGTAATACATAGGTTGATTGGCACTCTGGACAACTGTATTATTGTGGATCAGAACTGCAATTGTGTCTTAAAGTCACTTACTTGATTTTGTTAATACTCCCAATGAGGTCTTGCCTCCTTTAGCTGACCCCCTGAATTAAATGCCAGTTGGAGCAGCAGTGGGAGCGGAGTGGAGTGAACCTGGGGGGTGAATGGCGCCAGCGGAGCTCCTCAATAAAAGCCTGAGGGCCAAGGCCCAGGTTGAGCCAGTCGGAGCAGCAACTAACCCCAACAGGAACCCCGCCAGAATGCAAAAGGACTGACGGAAGTGATGTCAGCGCAGAGAGCTGATTGGTAGGTAGTGGGTAAGTTATTTTTCTCCACTTTAAAGCTACATTAAGGAAAGGTAAGAGTTCTAGCTTTATTTTTTAAAGAAAGATACGTAAACAATTTTCTACTTGGCTTAAATTTAGGGTAAGAGTATTTTAACTAAGGGAATGCTCAGTGCCATGCGTTGCACAGCCTGCAGAATGTGGGAAGTCTTAGATGCTCTTGGCAGTCTGGATGACCACATCTGCAGGAAGTGCCACCGGTTTGACCTGCTTGAGCGCCAGATCTTGGAACTTGAGCATTTGTCTGGAGGCACAGCAATGCATCTGCAAGGCTGAGAGTTATGTGGATAGCACGTTTTTAGATGTGGCCACCCTGCAGCTTAAGGAAGTGCAGTCAGAGAAGGAATGGGTGACCACCAGTCAGAAGAAGGGAGGCAGGCAGGTAGTCAGTAAAGTCTCAGAGTGCATCTCACTGAAGAACCGTTTTTCTGTGTTGGAAAATGGTGAGAGTGATGGTTCCTCTGGGGAGTGCAGCCAGAGCCCAGCTGCACAAGGGGGAATGATATGGGGGAATGATATCTTAGAAGGCTCCTCAAATGAGGCCATATGGGTAGAACTTAAAAACAAAAATGGGGCAATCACATTGCTGGGAGTGTACTATAGATCCCCAAACAGCCAGAAAGAAATAGAAGGGCAGGTATGCAAGCAAATCTCAGAGAAGTGTAAAAGTAATAGGGTAATAATAGTCAGGGATTTCAACTTCCCCAATATTAACTGAGATAGACAAAGTGTAAAAGGCTTAGAGGGGCCAGAATTCTTAAAATGTATCCAGGAGAGCTTTTTAAGCCAGCATGTAGAAAGAGAGGAGACTGGGCCTAGTTTTAGAACGAAGCCGGGCAAGTGCTAGAAGTCAATGCAGAGGATTTCGGTGATAGTGACCATAACTCAATAAGATTTAAGGTAGTTATGGAAAATGACAAAGATGGACCAGAAATAAAGGTTCTGAATTGGGGGAAGGCCGGTTTTAATATGATAAGACAGGAACGGCCAAAGTGGACTGGGAGCAGCTACTTGTAGGTAAATCTATCTCAGAGCAGTGGGAGTCATTCAAAAAGGGAATAATGAGAGCCCAGGGAAAACATGTTCCCATAAAGGAGAAAGGTGGGACTAACAAGTCCAGAGAATCCTGGATTTCAAGGAATGTACATGATTGGATAAGGAAAAAAGGGGAAACTTATGGTGGATAATGAGGGCCCAAAATAGTGGAAGCCCTTAAGGAATGTAGAAAGTGCAGGGGGTTACTTAAAAAATAAATTAGGAGATTGAAGAGGGGGCATGAAAAAACACTGGCGGGTAAAATAAAGGCAAATACAAAGCTGTTTTATAAGTATATTAGGGGCAAGAGGGTAACCAGGGAAAGAGTAGGGTCCATTAGGGACCAAAGTGGTAATCTGTGTGAGGAGCCAGAAGACATAGGTGGGGTTTTGAATGAGTACTTTGCATCTGTGTTCACTATGGAGAAGGACGATGTAGGTATAGAAATCAGGGAGAAGGACTGTGATATACTTGAACAAATTAACATTGAGAGAGAGGAGGTATTGGCGGTTTTAGTGAGCTTAAAAGTGGATAAATCCCGAGGCCCAGGTGAAATGTATCGCAGGCTGCTGTGGGAAGCAAGGGAAGAGATTGCAAGGGCCCTGACATTAATTTTTAAATTCTCTCTAGCCACAGGAGAGGTACCAGAGGACTGGAGGACAGCTAGTGTGGTACCATTATTCAAAAAGGGTGGCAGGGATAAACCAGGGAAATATAGGCCAGTGAGTCAAACATCAGTGATAGGGAAACGTTTGGAAAAAATTCTGAGGGACAGAATTAATCTCCACTTGGAGAGGCAGGGATTAATCAAGGATAATCAGCATGGCTTTGTCAGGGGGAGATCATGTGTAACAAATTTGATTAAATTTTTTGAGGAGTGACTAGCTGTGTAGATGAAGGTAGTGCAGTTGATATAGTCTACATGGACTTTAGTAAGGCTTTTGACAAGGTCTCACATGGGAGACTGGCCAAGAAGTTAAGAGAACCATGGGATCCAGGGCAATTTGGCAAATTGGATCCAAAATTGGCTTAGTGGCAGGAGGCAGTGGGTGATGGTCGAAGATTGTTTTTGTGACTGGACTTTGTCCAGTGGCGTACCGCAGGGTTCAGTGCTGGGTCCCTTGCTGTTTGCAGTGTACATTAATGATCTAGATGTGAATGTAGGAGGTATGATCAGTAAGTTCGCAGATGACACAAAAATTGGTGGTGTGGCAAATAGCGAGGAGGAAAGCGTTAGACTACAAGACGCTTTAGATGGGCTGGTCAAATGTGCAGAACAGTGGCAAATGGAATTTAATCCTAAAAAGTGTGAGGTGATGCATTTTGGGTGGAAAAACAAGGCAAGGGAGTACGCAGTGAATTGTAGGATCCTAGGAAGTACAGAGGATCAGAGGGACCTTGGTGTGCATGTCCATTTATCCTTGAAGGCAGCAGAACAGGTAGATAAGGTGGATAAGAAGGCATATGGGATACTTGCCTTTATTAGTCGAGGCATTGAATACAGGAGCAGGGAGGTTATGATGGAGCTGTATAAAACGCTAGTTAGGCCACAGCTCGAGTACTGTATGTAGTTCTGGTCGTCACACTATAGGAAGGATGTGGTTCCACTGGAGAAGGTGCAGAGGAGATTCACCAGGATGTTGCCTGGGCTGAAGAGTTTCAGCTATGAAGAGAGGCTGGATAGGCTGGGATTGTTTTCCTTAGAGCAGAGAAGGCTGAGGTAGACCTTATTAAGGTGTACAAAATTATGAGGGGCATAGATAGAGTAGATAGGAAGAAACTTTTCCCCTTAGTGGAGGGGTCAATAACCAGAGGGCATAGACTTAAGGTAAGGGGTAAGGGTTTAGAGGGAATTTGAGGGACACTTTTTTCACCCAGAGAGTGGGGTTATCTGGAACTCACTGCCTGAGGGGGTGGTAGAGGTAGGAACCCTCACAACATTTAAGAAGTATTTAGAAGAACACTTGAAATGCTAAAGCATTCAAGGCTACGGGCCAAGTGCTGGAAAATGGAATTTGAGTAGATAGGACCTTGATGACCGACGTAGACACAATGGGCCGAAGGGCCTCTTTCTGTGCTGTTAACTCTATGGGCAGGATTTTACATGTCGGTGAGTGGTGGGCAGGGCCCACTCGCAGACCCATAAAATGATGTGCAGTGATGCCGGGGGGAACTCCCGACGTCACCGCGCCCCATTTAAATTTTTAGGAAGGCAGGGGCTCAGCAAAATCAGCTCCACGCCCGCCGACCTGTCAATGGCCAATTGAAGCCATTGACAGGGTCAATTAAGTAATTAAAGGACCTGCCCGTCCAACCTTAAGGTTGGCGGGCAGGCCAGGAGCCCCGGCGCAAACTCGAAAAAGCATGAAACTTCATCCACCGGCAGGATGAGGTTTCATGTAGGTTTTAAAAAATTTTAATAAAGCTTTTGTAAAAATTATGGACATGTCCCAACTCATGTGACGTTGTCGCATGAGGGGTCATGTTAGGGAAGTTTTATTTTTCTATTTTTAGGTTTTTAACATTTTGAGCTGATCTCCCTGAGGCTGCACTTAGCCTCAGGGAGATGAGTGCACTCTTTCATGTGCGTGCGCAAAAGAGGGCACTCTCGATTTTGGGACTCCCCCCCCCCGCCCCCGGCCCGCACAGGTACGCATAGCACTTCTGTGCGGACGTCACACTGGACGGGCCTTAATTGGCCAGCCAATCGGAAGTGCACCTGTGTGCACCCGCCATTCAACATCCCGCCACCACCGGGGGGAAAATTCAGCCCTATGACTCTAAATTCACAGCACTCCAATGCTACTCCCTTCCAATGAAGAGGGAAGCTGTTTTCTTTTAAACTAATATTTGCAATCTTAATGGACATATCAGAAGGTCCCAAGTTTCAGAAGGATTTAACTTGCATTTCAGGGAAAATCAGCCAGTAGTACTGGAGAGGTGAAAGAAAATGAGAGACAGGGAATCTGGGAGTGACGGGACTCTGTGTGAAGGGTGCTGCTGCCAGCATTTAAAATCCTCTTTTCCGCAAACATGTCTTATGAAAAAAGAAAAATAAATTTGTAGTTATCTAGTGCTTTAGATAGCCTGAGGATGTCCCAAATCAATTGAGCTGAGCTGAAATCCAGTCACTATTGTTATGTCTCATCTCAGCTGCCTCAGCTCATCTGCCACTGAAACGCACATCCATGCCTTTGTTACCTCTAGACTTAATTATTCTAATGCACTCCTGGCCAACATACCATCTTCCACCCTCTATAAACTAAAGGCCATGCAAAACTCTGCTGGCTGTGTCCCAATTTGCACCAAGTCACATTCACCCACCTCTGCCCCCCACCCCACCCCCTGTGCTTGTTGACCTACATTAGCTCCTGGTTGAGCAATGTCTTGACTTTAATATTCTCATCCTTGTTTTCAAATTCCTAAATGAACTCAGCCCTTCCTATCTCTGTAAACTCCTCTAGCCCTATGACCCTACGAGATATTAGCGCTAATTCAATTCTGGTCTCATGTACGTTCCAATTTTAATCAGCCTATTTATTTGTGCCATGACACTAGAGGGGAGCACTCCCTGCACATGTGTAGAAGCATTGTCAGTGCCTGTGACATCACTGACAGCAATGTCACAGACAGCTACCTGCATTGAAGATGGCGGAGATCGAAGAAAGAGAGATAAGAAAACACAACAGTGTTCTGGTTCCTTCCCGCTTCCCCCTTCTTCTCCTGTGGTCCCTCGCCACTCCCTTCACCACTGGTTCCCCAGCTCCCTCCTGTTTCCTTCCCACTCCCTTCACTGCTTCTCCCTTCCCATTCCATCCTATAGCCGCTCACTGCTTCTGTCATCCAACGTGGGGGAGTGGCGAAGGGAGTGGTGTGGGGCCTTGTTGGAGGGGGAGGGATCGGGAGGTAAGTGGTGAAGGAGTAGGGGCAAGTGAGTCAGTGGTGAAGGGAGTGGCAAGGGACCCCAGGAGGGAACAGTGAGGGGAGTGGGAGAGAGGAGTGAGGAGAGTGTGGGGAAGCGGCAAGGGGAGCAGGAGGGAGCAGCGAGGGGAACGGAGAAGAGCAGGGGGAAAGCAATGAGCAGAGCAGGAGGGAGTGGGGGATGCCAGCCAGCAGTGAATAGTGACAGGGAAAGCAGGAGGGAGCAGGATGAAGTGATAGAGCAGCAAAGGGCTGCTGGAGAGGGTGGAGGGAAAACAGAGAAGGAAGTGGGAGGCAGGGGTGAATACGAGCCAGCAGCGAGAGGTCACGGGGAAAGCAGGAGGGAGCAAGGGTAAATGAGGGAATGGTAACAGGCCTTGGAAAGTGGCAAGGAAAGTGGGAGGAAGTGGTGGAGAAAGCACACAGCATATGGGAGCCGAGGATTTGGGAGGCACAGTGGAGATTAAGCGGTTAAACCATATGTGTGCTGGCATCCAGAGTGGGAGCCAACTTCCCCATTTCCTTTCCCTGTCTGGAGGTGGCTGAAGTTAGAGTGTTTTAATCGCTCCACCATTGAAAGCCATGCCTTCGGTAGCTGAGGTTTTACGTTACTGAACTTTATCTCTAAACCTCATTTTTTCTCTTTAAGACATTCTTTAAAAGTGACTTCTTCCACAAGCATTTGGTCATCAGTCCGAACATCTCTTTATATTGTTCGGTATCAGGTAACGACACTGCTGGAAGTGCCTTGGGGCATTTTACTACATTAAAGGTAATATCTAAATACAAATTGTTGGGCTGAATTTTACGGCCCCCACCAGGCATGTTTTTGGTGGGGAATGGTGGAGGGAGGCCATGTAAAATATGACAGATAGCCTTGCCTTCCCGCCCAGCCCCTAACTCATTCCCCATAACATAGGGGTTGGGTAAGGTGCCCACCCGCCCTTAGGCCTACTGAGGCCCTTAAGGGCCTAATTCCGCCTTTGCCACCATAATATGGTTGGCGGTGGAAGACAGACAAGAGTGGGTAGGCTGGTTTTTCACCAACTCTGCTGAAAAAGTGGGAAAGAAGTGGGGCAGTGTACATACTTTGGGGGGTGGGGGGTGGGGGGGGGGGTGCCCTGTGCGAATTGGGAGTGCCCTTCTCAAGATGATACCCCCTTTGTGCCTCCCCTCCAGCATCCAAAACCCAACCCTCTGCCTCCTTCCCACTCCTCCCGAGGGTGCCGGATCCAAAAACCCTGAATGTACCTTAGCGCGGTGTCCTGTTGTCTTCCTCATGGGACTGCTTGAGGTCCCAGCAGCACCCACTCCTGAATTCTTGTACTGCTGGGGCTGCAAGAGCTGCTGGCCAATCAGTTTGGACAGCAGGCCTAGAGGGCGAACATCCTTCCACTGAGGGGTGGAAGTCCCATGCTGAGCTTGTTAAGGCCATCTGCAGCGTATTATCACTGCAGAGCAACCTTTTTTAAAGTCTGTCAGTTTGCGATTGACTTTTCGAATGTGGGGTCTGTGGTTGTGGGCGATATGCCCTCACCGCCCCCCCAACCCCGAGCAAAGTTTACCCCATTTTCATTATTGTTATGTCAGCAAACACGACAGCCAATTTACACCCAGCAAGCTCCTACAAACGGGGCGTCAAAACAATTTTTTTCTTCAAGGGGTCCTTTTGAGGTTTTCTCGAGGGCAACTTTTGATTTTCAGGAACATCGATTTCATTCTCACTAACTCCCAGGTCATGCAGTCACATAGGAACAGTACCTTCTGTACTTGTGTTGAATTTTATTTTGTCCTTAATTAGTTGGATAAGGTAGCACAAGTGCCAAATTCGATTAAATGTTTTAACTTGGAATTTAGAAATAAGATTTTTTTGTTAATTTATTATAAATAAATCTCCCATACTCCGTTTCCAAAATGAAAGTCTGTACACAAATATAGAAACAGCCGGAGTAAGCTTGCTTTCCGAAGTAGCTTTAATAAACTTCCCCAGCCTGACAGGCCAGGGCAAGTTATAATCTGGTTACTATAATTCAGTTTGATAAAAAATGACTGAATTCAAAAATGAATTTTATCTTCAAATCAAAGGCACAGCTATGAGTCAGAAATTTGCCCCAGCCTCTGCAAACATACATGACACTTGAGGAAGAGAATGTATTGAAAAAGGGTCCCAGGTTCCCTATGTGTTACTGCAAATATTTGGATGACATATGGGGTATTTGGCCTCACAAGGAGGCCAGATTAGACAAATTCATCAATATCCTCAATAATCACCGCCCCTCCATTAAACTTAAAGCCACAACACACAAGGAAAGTGTTAAAACACCACAGTATTTAAACTGGCAGAAGAAAACAACAGACATAAGCTAGCAACAGAAGTTTTTTTTTTCAAAATAACTGACAAACACTTCTCCACAAAAGAAGCCATCACTAGAAACATGCCTTCTGCAATCTGGTGAGGTCACAGCTATTGTGTTTTTACCACACATACACAAAGCTGGAAGATTTCCATCAGGTAGTTACTACCCTTTTTTATTGCATTAGGACAGAGAGGATACACAGAACGATTCTTCATTCATATCAAGTCTAATTTTTTGAGAGAGTCAGTCAACCCTCAATTGCAAAATAGGTTAACAGCAAGACCACTGTCAATTCCAACATACACACAATGACCCAACAAATAAATAAAATGGTTAGGACTGATTAAAATAGAATGTCAATTCACTGACCCAAAATAACATAACAACAGCTTTTAAAAAAAGCTTTTGAGGGCAAATTTGTCGACTGCTCCTGTGTTTTGAACCCTGCTATAATCAGTGATGAGATAATTGATCAGTCAATCTATTCTGCTGGTGTCAGTTGAGGTAAATGTTGGCCAGTTCACCAACAGTACTGCTCTGCTTTTCTTTGAATGGTGTCATGGCATTTCTTATTTCCAAGACAGATGGAATCTCAGTTGAACATATCATCCAAAAATGACACCCCTAACAATACAGAAGTCCCTCAGAATGGCACTGAATTTACAGGCTACATTATATACATATGCGTCAGTGCAGGGCTTGAACCTGTGAGCTTATAACTCAGAGGTAAGAGTGGTACAGTTGAATCAGGGTTCAAAGCGACTGAAGGTGTTGTATCTGAATGCACGCAGTATACGAAATAAGGTAAATGAGCTTGTGGCGCAGATTGAAATTGGCAGGTATGATGTGGTGGGCATCATGGAGACATGGCTGCAAGGGCATCAGGACTGGGAGCTAAATATCCAAGGATATACATCCTATCGAAAAGATAGGCAGGTTGGCAGAGGGGGTGCGGTTGCTTTGTTAGTAAGAAATGAAATGAAATCGATAGCAAGAAATGTCATAGGGTCAGATGATGTAGAATCTGTGTGGGTAGAGTTGAGGAACCGCAAAGGTAAAAAAACCATAATGGGAGTTATGTACAGGCCTCCGAACAGTAGTCAGGATGTGGGGCACAAGATACACCAGGAGATAGAAAAGGCGTGTAAGAAAGGCAAGGTTACAGTGATCATGGGGGATTTCAGTATGCAGGTGGACTGGGAAAATCATGTTGATAGTGGATCCAAAGAAAAGGAATTTGTAGATTGTCTACGAGATGGCTTTTTGGAGCAGCTTGTGGTGGAGCCCACTAGGGAACAGGCAATTCTAGATTTAGTGATGTGTAATGAGGCAGATTTGATAAGGGAGCTTAAGGTGAAGGAATCCTTAGGAGGAAGTGACCATAATATGATAGAATTTACCCTGCAATTTGAGAGGAAAAAGCTGGAATCAGATGTAACGGTATTACAGTTGAATAAAGGCAACTACAGAGGGAGGAGCTGGCCAGAATTGACTGGGGGATGAGCCTAGCAGGAAAGACAGTGGAACAGCAATGGCAGGAGTTTCTGGGAGTAATTTGGGAGACACAGCAAAAATTCATCCCTAGGAAGAAGAAGCATACTAAAGGGAGGACGAGGCAACCATGGCTGACAAGTGAAGTCAGGGACAGCATAAAAGCTAATGAGAAGCATACAATGTGGCGAAGAGCAGTGGGAAACCAGGGGATTGGGAAGCCTACAAAGACCAACAGAGGACAACTAAAAAAGAAATAAGGAGGGAGAAGATTAAATATGAGGGTAAATTAGCCAGTAATATAAAAGAAGATTGCAAGAGTTTTTTTAGATATATAAAGGGTATGAGAGAGGCAAAAGTGGACGTTGGGCCGCTAGAAAATTACACTGGAGAAGTAGTAGTGGGGAACAAAGAAATGGCGGAGGAACTGAATAGGTACTTTGCGTTAGTCTTCACGGTGGAAGACACGAGTAACATCCCCAAAGTTCAAGAGAGTCGGGGGGCAGAGGTGAGTATGGTGGCCATTACCAAGGAGAAGGTGCTAGGAAAATTGAAAGGTCTGAAGGTGGATAAATCACCTGGGCCAGATGGATTACACCCCAGAGTTCTGAAGGAGATAGCTGAAGAGATAGTGGAGGCGTTAGTGGTGATCTTTCAGGAATCACTGGAGTCAGGGAGGGTCCCAGAGGACTGGAAATTCGCCAATGTAACCCCCCGTTTAAGAAGGGAGTGAGGCAAAAGATGGGAAATTACAGGCCGATTAGCCTGACCTCGGTCGTTGGTAAGATTTTAGAGTCCATTATTAATGATGAGATTTCAGAATACTTGGAAGTGCATGGTAAAATAGGGCAAAGTCAGCATGGTTTCATCAAGGGGAGGTCATGCCTGACAAATCTGTTAGAATTCTTTGAGGAGGTAACGAGCAGGTTAGACAAAGGAGAGCCAATGGATGTTATCTACTTGGACTTCCAGAAGGCCTTTGACAAGGTGCCGCACAGGAGGCTGCTCAGTGAGATAAGAGCCCATGGTGTTAGAGTAAGGTATTAGCATGGATAGAAGATTGGCTGTCTGGCAGGAGGCAGAGAGTGGGGATAAGGGTGTCCTTCTCAGGATGGCAGCCGGTGACTAGTGGAGTTCCGCAGGGGTCAGTGTTGGGACCACAACTTTTCACTTTATACATTAATGATCTAGATCAAGGAACTGAGGGCATCCTGGCTAAGTTTGCAGATGATACAAAGATAGGTGGAGGGACAGGTAGTATTGAGGAGGCGGGGAGGCTGCAGAAGGATTTGGACAGGTTAGGAGAATGGGCAAAGAAGTGGCAGATGGAATAAAAGGTTATAAGTTGGGGAAGTGTGAGGTCATGCACTTTGATAGGAAGAATGGAGGCATAGACTATTTTCTAAATGGGGAGAGAATTCAGACACCTGGAGTGCAAAGGGACTTGGGAGTCCTAGTCCAGGATTCTATTAAGGTTAACTTGCAGGTTGAGTCGGTAGTTAGGAAGGCAAATGCAATGTTGGCATTTATTTTGAGAGGACTAGAATATAAAAGCAGGGCTGTGCTGCTGAGGCTTTATAAAGCTCTGGTCAGACCACATTTAGAATATTGTGAGCAATTTTGGACTCCTTATCTCAGGAAGGATGTTCTGGCCCTGGAGAGGGTCCAGAGGAGGTTCACGAGAACAATCCCAGGAATGAAAGGCTTAACATATGAAGAACGTTTGAGGTCTCTGGGTCTATACTCGATGGAGTTTAGAAGGATGAGGGGGAATCTGATTGAAACTTACAGAATACTGAAAGGCCTAGATAGAGTGGACGTGGGGAAGATGTTTCCATTAAGAGGCGAGACTAGGACCTGAGGGCACAACCTCAGAGTAAAGGGAAGACCTTTTAAAACAGAGATGAGGAGAAACTTCTTTAGCCAGAGAGTGGTGAATCTATGGAATTCATTGCCACAGAAGGCTGTGGAGTCCAGGTCATTGAGTGTATTTAAGACCGAGATAGATAGGTTCTTGATTGGTAAGGGGATCAAAGGTTATGGGGAGAAGGCGGGAGAATGGGGTTGAAAAACTTATCAGCCATGATTGAATGGTGGAGCAGACTCGATGGGCCGAATGGCCTAATTTCTGCTCCTATGTCTTATTGTATTATCGTCTCACACGGGGACAGCGGTCAAATTCAACCTCGAAAGTCTCCAAAAAGCCCATGATGATGGGGGCAACAAATGAGAGAAAAGTCGACCGCATACATGGAAGCGACGGAATCTGTGACGAGCTGCTCTTCCAATCACAGGTTGTTTCACTCTTGCGTTGGCTGCTGATAGGCTCACTGGTAAGATGCAGTTGAGCCTATCAGCAGCAAATGTGGGACAGAAGAGGCCTGTGATTGGAAAAACAGCAGGAAAGTGAATGGCGGTGCAATAACTTTCACACCAGATGATGGCAGTGGTGAGAGACTGCGGATGTCAGCAAGGGAGAGAGAGAGACTTCGAGGGAGAGAGAGATTGACGAGGGTCAGCGAGGGTGAGAGAGGCTGCTTGGATCAGCCATGGATGGGGAGACTGCAGGGGTCAGTGAGGGAGGGAGTGGCTGCAGCGGTCAGCGATGGAGATAGTGACTGCGGTTTCAGTGAAGGAGAAAGAGAGACTGTGGAAGTCAGTGAGGAAGATAGAGAGTGCAGAGGTCAGCAGGAAGAGACTGCTGGGTCAGGGAAGGAGAGAGAAACTGCACGTTCAGGGAGGGAGAGAGAGACTGTATTGTCAGGGAGGGAGAGAGAGAAACTGCACGGTCAGGGAGGGAGAGAGAGACTGTAGGGTCAGGGAGGGAGAGAGAAACTGCACGGTCAGGGAGGGAGAGAGAGAGAGAGAGAGAGAGAGACTGCAGGATCAGGGAGGGAGAGAGAGAGAGAGAGACTGCAGAATCAGAAAGGGAGAGAGAGAGAGAGAGAGACTGCAGGATCAGAAAGGGAGAGAGAGAGAGAGAGAGACTGCAGGGTCAGGAAGGGAGAGAGAGAGAGAGAGACTGCAGGAT